>NC_137929.1:50397259-51077093 GCF_963969265.1 Rhamphochromis sp. 'chilingali' | reverse complement strand
AGACTCGGGGACCACGGTACAGTTTCTGTGTAGCCGGGTTTAGCAGGGTTTCAAAAATATTGGTTTTGATTTTCCTGATGGAGATTCTTTCATGTCTCATCGAGTAATGCCGCTGACTAGCTATTCGTTGCCATACAGTCTGCTGACATCACATTTTTGGATCGCCTTGGATTGTCCCAGTCAAATAGGAACTAAAAAAGTACCTCCTACCAGGTACAATTATTTAGTCTCAGGAAAACCTTAAAAACAGTGTCTAGCTGTGCCAAGGCAACCCGAGCACATACTAATAGAAGAGCTACTCTGACAGCCATCTTTAATAGGGTGAAAACAAAAGGTTGGCTTTTTATTTCAAACAGTGTCTCACCTTGCTGATCATGGTGGTTAAGTCTCCTCCATTGAGTAATGGGTTCTGGGCGTCTCCCACTCTGGATGGGTCCTTGAGGGCTTTCTCATTAGAAAACGTTCTCCACTCTGAGCCCACGTCGATTACACGATCACCTGAACATATGATTTGGATAACTGAATAAAGATTCATTTAATACAACATTTACTATTCAAACTACCAATAGATCAAGATCAAGTTCTTGAGCTGCAACATTTCACTGTATTACAGCTTGGACTGAACGAGGCGTTTCTGATGAAGCTCCAGCTTTTAAATTGTTGCTGATTATATAATTTTCTTTAAATGCTTAAGATTTAAAGTTTACTTTCAACTCGATTACCTAACACTCGCAACTTAATCTTCAGCTGCTTGTTTATCTGTTTTGAAGTCACATCCACTGCTCTGAAAAGGGTTACTCTCTGACAGATATAACTGACACTACAGAAGGTTTTCAGGGATTCACCAACACTCAAAAAGCTTTGATGGCTGCTGGTGTTCCTTATGCCTGGTAATATTTCATCCCTCTGAAATAAGTCACCAGAAGATGGTGCAATAATATAAGCAAATTCACTCAAAGACATGCTCAGAATTTAAGTTTCAAACACGGCTGCTACTATGTCAGTCCTCCTCTATTGTCTTTATTTGGCTCTTCCTCTACATGTTCTCCTCCTACGCTCCATTACTACTACTGCGGTTTTGAATATGGCTCAATTATTTTACACCAAAAAGGAAAAGATAGGGGTGTGACATCAGCAATGAGGCAAACTGTCTGAACAAGGCCATTGCATTCTTCAAGTTATTATGACTGTCTCTTCCAGGAACTGTGTACTGGGGTTGAAGATTAGATTTGATATTTTAATCCTGTTTTTCTTGCCATCCATCAGTACTCCTAATATCTCGAGGCAAAGTGACATTCATCTCCTTAGAGGCTAACCAAAGCTATGGAAACGGGAACAGAGGGCACTTAAGCTTGCATTAAAGGGCGGCTTGCGTCTCTATTCTCTCGGCTAACCTGCTCTGTCCTGAAGGGGCTCATTAGAGGAGAGCTTGTTGGTCCCTAAAGCTTTGTCTAATAGCAAGCATCAAGCTTTTTGCCTCTTTAACTCTATCCACAAGACAAAACCTGTCATGTCACCTGACATCTATGGATAATTTTAAACAATATATTTAATTTACCTATACACTTTTGGAAAATGTGGCCTTGCATAGCTTGGAATTGAACTATGATGACAAAGCAAATGAGTTCAGGAAGATGTGTGCTGAAAAAAAAATTGTTCCGTTTAGTTGAGATAACAAGTACAGGAAACCAAATGCAGGATGTGTTCAGTGGAAGCTTGATCTAAAACCATGTATACTTGCCTACTACAAGGCCACATTCAGGGCAGATCATGTCCCCTGCTCTGTAGTCCTCCACCAGACAGGCATCAGGGTGGTTGGGACACTGAACTCTGGGAAGGGCCATAACACCTGGGCTGCAGAAACAAACAGATAAGAGGTCAAAAGCAAGAAAAGTTTAAAAACAAAGGCAAAGATGGGGAGGGGCAGAGAGAGAATTTGTGTTCAATTCATGACAGTAAACATAATTTTTACCCACAAAGTCAAATCTAAATGAAAAATAAAGATTCAAACGGCCAATTCACAAAAGACTACACAGAGTAAAACATGGGAAAATAACACCAACTGTTCTGAGAGGGCAAATTTACATACATACAGACTATGTTACAGTCTAAATATACTTCACCTTTTCAGTTTCCTTTCCCTTTTTGTGTTTCAGAAGAAGTGCCTAACTGAATGTTCACCAACAACACATCTCCCAAAGCAAGTAACAGCATCAAAAACACAAAGATAGTAGCTAGCAACAGTACTTTAAACACAAGGCTGTTTTGGTGACAGGTTCATCTCACTGTTCTGATAATCTTTAAGACACACTAGTGTTCAAAGGTTTGAATTCAGTCATAAACCTAGTGTTTTTTGTTTTTTTAACTGTGTAACAAAACACAGGGCATGGAACAAGACATGGGAACAATACACACACAAAGTAATATACTGGTATAAACATTAATATGAGATTGTGTGTGCCGCATGGATGTTTACAGCTCTACTTGGTCTAAAAGCTGGGATTTACAAACATGATAAGAAATAGGGGGCCGGAGATGGCAGCGTAGAGGTCTGGCACGATCAAACTGACTTGTACACAAAATAACTTCAACCAGGACTCTGTGTGCTCCCCCAAAAAAGCTTGAACTGGTGATAAAGGACTATAAAAGAAAAAAACGAATGGCTCACAACAAGCATTAATCTGCTGGATGTTAGCAGAAATGCGGTGTAATGAAGAACAGGAAAAAAGATCTAGCAAAATTCAAACTACGCTTGACCAAAAGTTGAGCAATTTAGGTGATGCAGCAGAAATGCTGGTCAACAAGAACCACACAATGCGACAGAGTTAAAATAAACTGAAGATAAAAAGCCACCCACACTAAAATCCTCAACTTCCTACATCAAGAAATTAGTGACTGCTGTGGATGCTCAGGTTAAATCTGTCTCACTCTTTGATCACTGAAGAAATAGTGTCCTGTTGAGTTCCACTGTGTCACTCTTCATCCCTTTATCACGTATGGATTACTACAACTGTCCACATACCTAAGCAAAGCCTCCCAGAAACATCTGCAGGTTGTTTAAAACGCCTGTTCTGACTGAGTCTTCCAGCTATTCACATTTCACACTATTGTTAATTCGGTTGCACCGACTCCCCATTAACATCCACGTTAAGATCCTGAGTTTGACTTTTAGGGTTATGCATGAACAGGCACAATTGTACATCAGTGAACTTTTACATCCCTAGCAGGTTCCCTGAAATCATGTGATCAGGGCCTGTCGGCTGTGCATCATACAAGGCTGAGAACTAAATGAGAAACAATTCAGACTCTGGAACTCTCTCTCCCACTGAGCCTGAGATTGTTGAACTCTTTTTAAAAAAAAACAAAACAAAACAGCAGCTTAAAAGATTTTTAGGGCATTTCACACAATTATTTTACCCTGGTCTGACTCAGCTGATAAGTTTGCAAACTTGTAGCTCATCCCCGTGGTTTGGTTTGTTTTCACACAGAAAAATTCAAGTGAATGTCAAGCGAATAAAAAATGCGTCACAACAAATCATATGAGAATGTTCAGTCCGCTCACTGGCCAGATGTGTCTGGGGTGGATTCAACAAAAGTAAATACAGGAATAAGGTGCTGTGTGAGAAACCCGAGAATTTATGTTCATTTCAAGGTTAGTTGAAAGGAGATATCCTTGAGTTATATATATATATATATATATATATATATAGTTATACATTCTTACTTAGTTTGGGTAATCTGTGAGAGTAGTGGGTGTTGTTCCTCGCCGCAATGACGAAAAGTAACAGAACAGTCAAGGAGTGGGAGGTTTCTGATTAAGGGTGGATGAAACAAATAAGGTATCCTTTTTATCCGTTTAATCAAGAGAAATCCACATCTCTTTGACAGATGCTTGTCAATACATGACCGCTGGTGGGTCAGTAACCACACAAGGTGTTATACACAAATGTACATTTCTGTCATTGGCAAATTAAACTGTAAGCCACTTTTTTAGATCATGGATGGTAGTCTCGTCATTGTTGGTGGATTTCTGATTTATATCACATTAGGAGTGGGTTTTGATTATCGATTTTCTGTGTTTTATCCTAAGTTACTTTGATACAAAGGCATCTGCTGTGATGCTTACACCTTTGATAAAGTCTCACAAGTGTCAGCTTTCTTTTTATAGGTATAAAAATATGGCTATGTACTGATAAATGATAAGAATTATAATATTTCTGACTGTGAGGCAAAATTTCACTGATTCAAATCGAATCCATTCGGGACCTTGTGAATCGGAATCGAATCGATTCTAGAAATCTGTGATGACACCCAACCCTATAATACATACGTCCAATATTGAATTTGAAAAAAAAAAAACATCCATCGGTTCTTTACATTTTGCTAGGAAAACAGGAAATACTAAACAATAGCAATCATTAAAAGAGTGGATGTGAAACTGTCAGTCAAATTAGCTCAATCAACTGCATTTTACTCCTTCATACGCACACCCTTACTGTGCCACTGATAGGAAAATCAATAACGTAAGAAACTTTAAATGCAAAAATTATTTGCTAAACTACAGTAATTGATTATACGTGCTTAAAGGAGGGTACGTCAAACCACTGTTGTGTAAAGGTAGACGGACTCCACGGGAAACTGCGTGTGTTTACAAATGATTCACAACTGCTCACTGAGTGGTAACGTCAACAACACATTAGCTTCAGTTTCAGCTACACACCATTGTAATACACGAAAAAATTTGAAATGGTGGACAAACAAGTCTACAATGCAAAGACGATAACGTGGCAAAAAGCAGGAGCATCAGCACCACATCGCTGTGCAACAAAAACACCGACTTCTGGTGACAGCTAATGATTAGCTGCTAGCCAGCTAACTAGCTGTGCTAACAATTAGCACAATGAAACGAACAGCGATCGGTAAGCACAGCGACGTATATTGTTTTAGCTTTAGTAACCACGACGCACACCAGTATTTGTTCTTATGAATTAACATTCTTAGAACCATATGCAAAGAAAGTATAGGTATTACATTTACTCGGCTCTACCACTTACTGGCTTGTAGACGCCATGTCACTCCTCGTCTCAAATTCAAAGAAACAAACGAGTGCGGCACCTCTATTTATAACTTCTTCTGATCACGTGTCCATATGAGTACTGGAAGAGAAAATGACCAAATTAAATACAGGTAGCCTTCGGTTTCTTTTACGTTGGGCTGTAAAAATTCGTTACATAAATACGCAATATTTGTTTTGTTTTTAGGAGATTTTCATTTATTGTCAAGAATGACGTACCATTGTAACACCATTAAGGTGTTGTCATTACAACACCTTAATGGTTTAGCGAGCTAAGCGAGCCTAACGTTAGAGTTTTCTGTGACATGAACGTGTCTATTTATTTGGCTAATGACCAAACCGTACTAAAACCACTAAATGAAGTGCAAAGTGGCTTTCACAGGAATGTGGATGCATTATAAACACCTATAAAAACGTAAATAAATGTTGTTATGTTGATTCCAATCTGTTTCTGACTCCAGCTATAAAAACAGAGAACACCACGAATTTCGTCAATAAAATTAATTTCAGTTTGAACTACTGACAAACTACAGTGACTTTCAAGCATCCTTCATTACACCGTGGGACGGTATCAATCAATCAATCAATCAATCAATCAATCAATCAATCAATCAGTCTTTATTGACAGACTTTATGGCCATAGTTAAACAAAACAAAAACACAACACAACACAACATATAATCCTTAATGAAAAAAATATTTTTAAAGATATAAAACCATGATATACATAAAATACACAATTACTTAAAAGATAAGATAAGACTTTTTTGATGAAATTTTTGTGTTACCTCAGCTCAGGTTCATATATCAGAAGGAAATACAAAAATACAAATAAGTACAATCAATGAAAAAAAGTAAGATAATACACTATACACAATGGTAGCATACACAGTATGTGATTATGGATATGGTTGGAAATATGCAAGACATAAACTATATAGCTTGACATAACTATTGTACCACTATTATTCCTAAAGAAATATTCCTAAAAGAAATCAATAAACACACAAACTCTTCACACTCAGACTGAATGAGTAACAGGAACCACTCACTGTCAGCTTTGTCACTGCTAAAATTATACTGTAATAGTATTTGCCTGAACAAAGAGTTTCCACATTGTCCATATATGTCATCATCATTCATTCATTCATTTGATCAGTAATAAAGTGACCAAGGTATTTCACCTTTTATGAACCTCAAGAGTATTGTCGGACAGTTTAAACACAAAGAAATTCAGCTGTTTATCTTGCTTGGTTCTACATGTCAAGATAGCACTTTTAACAGCATAGTACATTATATCATATAGCACACCATATTCAGTACGTGTATTAAGAAGCTACTCTAATCCAGCACTACTTGGACTAAAAACAACCAGTTCATCTGCATACGTATGATGATTCATCAATGTTTTACCTAATATACATACAGTGTTACAGGTTCTCAGCTGTATGGACAATCATTATCAACATATAAATTAAATAAAATTGGAGACAAAATCCCACCCTTTCTGACACCATTGCTAACACAAAAGGAGGCAGAAATCCTGCTTCCCCATTTAACCAGCATCTTCTTATGAGCGTACCAGTAAGACAGAATCCAATGTATCCAGGAACTCCCTGTCGCTTCAATTTATCAAAAAGTTTTTCAGGGTTCACTTGATCAAAAGCTTTAGAGGCATCAATGAAACCCATAAGGGCAGATGAAGTTTAGGCCCTATTCAAACTGAATGTTCCCTTGAGTGCATATATGCACATGTCCATGCCATGCTTTCATTTGAAGGCAAACTGATTATCCAGGGAAGAGATGAACACACTAATGCTATCAAACATGATTTTTTCTAGCACCTTAGATAACATACTGGCTAGTGCTACTCAATTTAATAATAATAATAATAATAGATTGGATTTATATAGCGCTTTTCAAGGCACCCAAAGCACTTTACAATGCCACTATTCATTCACACACTGGTGGAGGCAAGCTACGATTGTACCTACAGCTGCCCTGGGGCAGACTGACAGAAGCGAGGCTGCCATATCGCGCCATCGGCCCCTCTGGCCAACACCAGTAGGCAGTAGGGTAAAGTGTCTTGCCCAAGGACACAACGACCAGGACAGAGAGCCCGGGGATCGAACCAGCAACCTTCCGGTTACAGATACGCTTCCCAACCCCCTGAGCCAAGGTCGCTCCAATTTAACAGCTGTGTCCTTTGTAACTGCTACAAATAAAATACATAGCATTGAGTCTGGTAGTTTGCCATGAATCATAAACCTTTAATATCTAATTGTATGCAGGTTAAAGTTTCACTGTCATGTTTTTAATGTTTGTTTGTCTTTTATCTCTGACTGGAGGCACTCATATGGATCGTTTTGTGAGAAAGAAGAGTCATGGGCCCACTGTTCTTTACCAGACATGTTGGAGACAAGTGGTGATAATTGGCACTGTGCCTTTTCGTACTTGGAAGTGTTGGTGACTATGTGGTGATCTCCTTTGAATTTTTTCCTGTAAGAGAATACAGAGAGTAGGCCTACTCGAACCTTAGGGCTAATGGATCCACACGGCAGAAAAGCCCAGCAATATCAACAGTCTCCTCCAATCCCGTTATCTCTGGTTTGTGTTGAGCCAGCTAACACAAAGAAATCGTGGCTATGTTGAACTTCACTATACCCCTCACATTGTCAGATAGACCACTAAGGCAAACATTTAACTACCGGCCAAACCAGCCTATGCAACAGACACATGGTACTGCATAACCTAATAAATACAAACCTCACATTGCACCAGACTGTGACACAAATTGTGACTGTGGTTAGCCTGTGTTATAACACAAACCCATCGGTGGCTCAATGTTTGAGAAAAGTTAACTGAATCTTTCACACTTCTTTATTTAAAACAAATCTTTAAACTGCACAGTTTTTTTTTCATAAGAGGCAACAAAGGTCTGCCAGATTGCTGTCAGTTTGTCTGTGTGACTCAGTACCAGTCTGTGTAATAATTCTTTGGCATATGCAGGAAACCACAGTCGCAAAGACTCAGGTTTTGTGGTAGCAAAATAAGATAGACATCAGGATCTGAAGCAACTAAACCTGAGTGAGATAAATACAAATATAATTGTGTTTGCAACTTATATTAATGTCTGTTGCTTAAAGAAAATGCTTTCAGCTGCAGTCTGCAGCGACTGCATTTTCATTACATCAGCGCATAAGCCAGGACAGTCAGCGTGCATCAGGACAACACCAGATGGAGCTAAAAAATAAAAGCAGTGACTGAGGTGTGGAATATGCACGTGCTACGAGAGCTCGGCAATGCTTAGCATGATTACAGTTATTGATCATCATTCAACATGATTTGGTTCAGATTTGCTTGAACAGTACCACGACTCTGAGACTGTAACTCTTTGATGAGTGTATACATCTTATATCTGCAAAGCATGGCTGATTCTGGCTCATTGAAAAAAAGCTTTTGCATGGTTATCCTACCAGTATGACTTAAAAAAGAAAAAAACAAAAGAACACTCCAATGTGTTTCAGCTGTTCAGGAAATGATACAGAGGACAGCTGTGCACTGCGAGATAATCTCATTTTTTGCTGCACAAATGATATTTGCCTGAAACATGGCCTCGTGTGATGCGTTTATAAATCTTTTAATATACAATAGCTTTATGAATATTCGAAAAATGTTATTAGTAATGATCAAAACAGAGGCAACGCAGAAACATAAAAGAAGACCAACAGGAAAATGTCTCTCTTAATGGTAATTTAGTAACAATGACAAATATAACATACATACATGTGCAGAATTCAGCGGTCTGTGAGGTTTGTGACTGTGCTGGGGTTACAAAATGCCTTTCTTACTCAAGATCCCTTTAACCTTTGAAAATATATTTCACTTTACACCTTCAAAACAGTCCAAATTGTCAGGCTTAATGTGTGGCTTTAAGTGCTCCTTCAGCCTTTTCTCCCTGTTTCACTTCCCTAAGAATGGCTTCTTGACAGCTACACTTCCACTGGGACCATTTCTGATGAGGCTTCAGAGAACATTAGATGGATCAACTGAAAACCCAGATGCAGCTCTCATGTCCTGTGTTAGATTTGTATTGTTGATTGTCATTTATGCTTAGAAATATCTACTCATATATGCTTAGAGTTTTATAATCAATGTCATGTTGGTAGAGGTTTGATCCTTAGTAGTCTGTGGAGACTCTGTGTGCCTCCCAGAGCACTCTGGCATGCACACACAACTTAAGGTCAGGAGAGAGGTTATATCTGCTCTTACTGATTTATGGTATAGAAGGACACCTACTCTGTATCTGGTTAAGTATAAGAGCCTTTTGTTTAGATGGACCGCTAGACTCCTGGTGTTAGATTTGTATTGTTGATTGTCATTTATGCTTAGAAATATTTACTTATATATGCTTAGAGTTTTGTAATTAGTTGTAGATTGGTAGAGGTTTTGATCCTTGATAGTCTGCAAACTTTGTGTGTATTAGACAGCACTTTGGGAGCATGAGAGGTCATACCGTGTCTTATTATTTTATGGTAGGATTAACGTAGTTGCGTCTGTTCTAGTCTAAGTGCTCTTTGTTTAGATGAACTGCAGGACTTCCTCACCGTGTTATCTAGGATGAACCATCTAGGGTGAGGGGGAGGCTACCCTCTTCCTGACCAAGGATGTTTGACCCTTTGATCAGCAGTCCACACACACACACACACACACACACACACACACACACACACACACACACACACACACACACAGGCAAGGTACTCTTTGTTTGTATGTAGACGTCATATGTTAATGAACTTATGCATATTCATGTAACCTCAATAAAAGGACAGTGTATGGGAGAACGGACGAGACCAACTGGAGTCAAGCGGTTGTCCGGTTCTCTCCCGTGCACGAGTAACATGAAGAACTTTGCCTATTTGTGTCTTGCTTAGCAGTGTAATTATATTGTCTTAACGTTCCAGCGAATAGGTTTATGCTACAAACCTAACATTAATTGGTCCTTCGATGCCGGAGCCCTGGAATCGCATTCACCGAGGGGAGGAGAGGCACGCTGAAAGCCTGACGTCAGCCGGGAAGTTCCTGTGGATTCGCGGTCTGTCTTTTCTCCTCGATGAATGACGGTCGGCGGGATTCGGGCTGATATTACACTCTAAGCAACGCCAAGTAAGTTTAAAGAGGCCGACTCTATAACCGTGTCGTTGTGCAGTCTCCGCCACTGTGTGAGGCGTTGAGAAGAGGCCGACTCTATAACCGTGTCGTTGTGCAGTCTCCGCCACTGTGTGAGGCGTTGAGAAGAGGCCGACTCTATAACTGTGTCGTTGTGCAGTCTCCGCCACTGTGTGAGGCGTTGAGAAGTTCGCTACTTTGTGTAGCGATACCCGGGTTCCTTGCTACTTTGTGGAGCAAGAGGTTCCTCGCTACTTTGTGTGGCTAGAGGTGAGTTCTCCGCCGCTTTGTGGGGCGTTGAGAAGTTCCGCGGGGTCCAGATTGTGCTGGACGATAGGCCTATTTTGTGTTGTTTTTGTTGTCGTCGTCGTCGTTGTTGTTGTTGTTGTGTGAGTGTGTGCGGAGCAGAACATGTGGTCTGTGACACCGACTGTTGTTGTTATCATGGGTTTCTAAGCAACCAAGAGTGAGTCGGAGGGAGACAGACGTTTGTGCTGGACTTTGCTCCTGGCAGCACAAAGTATTTATGTAAAAAAGAGAGGGAGCGACGGCTCCACAGCTGCGCGGGTTCACGCGAGCGCGGTCACGCGGGTTTCACGCGGACCTGAGCCGTGCGGTTAATCGCAGGCTTAAAAATGGAAGAGATTAAAATGTTAGAAGTTTTCAGAAAACACACCAGCCTTGAAGAGCGTGTGGAGAAGGCCAGCCCACATCAGCAGCTATGCTCTGGTGGGTGGCTGTCCCCCCACCCCTTGCTGACACAAAATGTTAACTCTTCAGCCTGTGTGCCAGACCATAGACGTAATTGAGGTGGATAGTTGTTAAAAGTAATCTACATTACGCTTGTGGTTGCTTAAATTCAGTACAATGACATATGAGGTGAAGTGTTATAGATAAATATTTAAGCTAATGAAGTGCATAGAGGCACTTGACCTGTGTGGAAGACTGTCGTCTTATTATGAACCATTGTTGAGATATACAGCACACCTGTGAAAACAACTAATATGCTGAACCCTGTATGAAACATCTAAAAGTACGTGATGGAGAAGCTGAGTTGAATATGAAAGTGTAAGACTTTGCCACTGTGGGCAGAGCAACTACTGTGTGATGTTGCGTTGCAGTTTTTTTTTTTTCTTCTGAGCTGATGAGCAGGCTACACATTATCAGATCGAGAGCTGTCTGAGAACTACTCTAAGAGAGGGAAACAGCGCTATGATAACTGTGATAACTGGAGTGTGCAACGTTTCCATGAGCAGTTTTCCTGCATCTTGACTTGTGTGTAGAGTGTTCATAACATCAGCATCATGTTTTTGATTATTTGTTTGTTGGGTTGAAAAATAGTTAAATAAACTGGTGATCATATTTACGGATCACCATGGCACATATCATCAGCCATGTGATTTATTTTTGCAGATGACAAAGTGAGTGTGAATGTGTCTGACATCACAGTGTTTTTGTGCACTGTGCAAGAGTAATTGCCTTTGATTGTGAGTGACAGCGGTGATTTTGCAGGTCACCAGCTATTGTAAAAAAAAAAAAAAAAAAAAAAAAAAAAAAGTGAATAAGAGGGAGAATTTATATTGTAGGAAAAAATAATCATAGGAAAAAGGTTTTGTGTTGATCAACCAAAAAAAACAACTATAATTTCATTTTCTGCTTTTAAGAAAGGACTGTTCACAAAAACACAGAGCGAGAGAGAGAGAGAGATATGTGTTGATTAAGCAGTGATGATAATAATGAAATGTCTTAGTTTGTCACTTTCAGGTGAAAAGCAGACCTGAATCAATTTTCCACATGCAGCGGTCGGAAGAAAGTTATAGTTTAACATCATTGGAAACATGCAGGCCAAGTTTCTGGCTGACTTATTTACAGTGCCATGTGTTTCTCAACCTCACAAGCGAGCTCACTCCTCCCTGAAGATAAGGAATGCAGCTCCATGATAAAGAGACAGCAGCAAGTCCTGAGCACAAAAAGTCCCAGCAAAGCAGCAGCAATGTGGATAAACAGCAGCAGAAGAAAGCAAACCCATCTTCCTGTCTGATTGGATGAATTCCACGGAGGGGCGAGCAAGATGGCGGTGGCAGCATGTTGAAATGCTCAAAAAGGACTGAGTGACTCGGGCAAGCCACATGCAGCTAGCATGCTGGCTAGCGACATGAAAGAAATGGACCCTTCGTGATGCGTTCAACGTGCCAGCGCTGTGGTGGGAAAGGCTCCATCATAAACACGCCCTGCGCCGAGGTTCAGGCCAAGAAGAAGAAGACGATGACTTCCAAGCCCAAGAAGGTCGGCCTCAGCGTGGGCGAGCTGATTGTGAAAGCCGTGGCCGCTCTCAAGAAGGCTCTGGCTGCCGGAGGCTACGATGTGGACAAGAACAAGGCCCGTGTCAAGACCGCCATCAAGAGTCTGGTGGCGAAGGGCACTCTGGTGCAGACCAAGGGCACCGGGGCCTCCGGATCCTTCAAGATGAACAGGGTTACTGAGACCAAAGCTAAGACGCCCGCCGCGGCCAAAGCCAAGAAACCGGCAGCAGCTGCTAAGAAGTCGCCCAGGAAGGCAGCAGCAGCAGCACTTCAGCCACTAGCACGAAGTCAACCGCATCAGAGGACAATAGTGAGAGTGGCTGTGACTTCACTGTGCATGTGAAGAAAACGTTTGAGGAGAACTGAACAGTTGGAGTTTGACATTTGCCACCTGTGGAGTAAAATGGCAAGAAGAGACAGTGGGACACAGGACAAAGCTGAAGGAGAACTGCCGGCTGTTGGACTGTTGAAGTGGGAGAGGACAACAGAGTGAGAAGACTAGGTGAGAACACATAGGAATTATTTAATGTGGGAAATCAAAATTTGGGTTAGCAAACCTGGGGAAAAACAAAACTGACTGCTTAAGTTGGAAAATTGAGACGGAGTCTGAAACATTGCGAAAATAGAAACATATACAAAATCACACACACACAAGCAGAACATGCATTAACCCTACTAACAATTCCAAACACAAAATGACTCATGAAGACTCATAGCACATTAGTTAAGAAATGATTAAATAATAGCAGAGAAGTGTGTAGGAAAGGCAGCTTTAAGAACATGCTCTGCTGGAGATGCAGCTCCACAGACATGCATTAGACCTGCCTAATAACACAAACCCATGCAATGAAAATTAGCTTGTTATCTTTCATCAGTGTTAAAATAGTGTCAATTTAGCAGACACTTGTTATTAAATACTGAATTTATCTAATGCAAAAAATTGACTCTCCAGGTTGCAGGACAACAGTTTAACTTTTGTGGGAAAAAAGATCCTGGTTTGACCAACCAGTGATCAGACAATAAATTTAGTTGTTAAAATGGTAAATTGGGAGAAGCTTCCTGCTTGATTGAGGCAGCACATGTAATTTACTGTATGAGGGAAATTGTCTTTTGTGATACTATTTTGAACATGCTTTTCTGTCGTCCTGTCAACTTAGTGGGTTAATAGTTGATATGCAAATTAGTGATCGGTTTTAGATTAATGAAAGGTGACTGAATTCTAGCACGAGTGAATGAGATGTGTTGGAGTTGTTGTGTGTTGAGTGGAGACTCTAAAACACTGAGTTTCCTGCTTTGATGTGCGAGTGAATCCTGTATTTAGATACACAACTCTGAATACGTCAGAACAGACTGTTTTGTGAAGTGCATGACAGCATGTCACATGTTTTATGATGAAGGGAAAAGGAAAATTGAATAGAATAGATCTGTGGCCTAAATGAGTGAAGAGCACAGACCTGGTAATTAAACTCATAGCTAATAAGACATTAGGATTATGTTGTGTGTTGTGCAGCTGATGGTTGATTTGGAGTGAATCTAGCTGATGATTTTTCTTTTGTTGTGAAGTTGAGCCTGCCGATTAGTATGATGGTATGATGAACCATGCTAATGGTATGATTTACCTGAGATGAGGAGTTTGTGTCATGACTTAACAAGGCCTTTTTATTTTGATACTTTCACAGTGCACTGAAAGTTTTGTTTGATAATCTCTGTTTTTCATTTTTATCTTTTGAACAGGCACTGATTTTGTTTGTCTATTTTCTTTTCTTTAAGCAGATCTGAACGTCGGGAATTAAAAATGCTACACGTCGTCGAGAAAATTGTGCCAAGTGAGTTCTCCACATTTAAATGGACTCTGGAGAAAGCCACTTATTGGGACAATTATTAAATGACAGTCCCAGTCCAAAAGGATTCAGCGATGTAATCCAAACTAAAGTTCTTCTTTTTCTTTTTGAAATGACGTCATTTTGCTGAGAGTGGAAACTAAATGCGACGATAGGTTCCACTATCAGCAAAGAAAGAAAGAATGAATGCATGAATGAGTGAGTGAAAGGAAAACAAACTGACTGACTGGTAAAAGCTGACAAGACTTTACTGATGTAACACGACTGTGTGAAGTTGACCCCCGCCTGGCAGGGGTGCAGATGAGTCTGTGTGTGCTTCCCTTTACAGGAGCAGAAAGATGACAGCAACACTCGAGGTTGCATGATGATTTAACCTTTTAAATGCCATTTTCTGTGTCTGTGCATTTATCAGGTGTGTTATTCATAGGCTTGAGTTGCTCACAGAGATATCTGTGACAAAGTATGCATACGCCTGCGCAAGCGTTAATATTTGCATTTTCTTTTCTTACAGCATGCCAGTTCTTCATGTGAATTGATGATGCGATTTATACCAGGACAACTGGTTGATGTTTTTTCCTACTACAGGATTTCTGGGTTTATGTGTGAGGAAAACTGTGTTTACAGGTTATGAGTGGTGATGCTGTTGCATTGTGTTGATGGGAAAATGTGAATAACATGTGTGAAATTTCCTGTGTTGAGAACTGGTGTTACTTCTTTCCACAGCTAGGGTTGACTTTATGGTGTTTTTATGGCACCTCTGGAACCTGTTGACCTGTGTCTGACCTCTGTCTGACTACAGTCAATGTGTATTGCTAATGTTAGTTTCTTTGAGAATGCTGTGGAAGATTCAGCTGAAACGGACAAGTGACATGAGTAAAACAAATAAGAGATACAGTGTTTCTGGGGTAGTTTGATATGGGCTCATTAGCTGGCCACTTTTGAGCCCATAGTAATATATAAGTGGAGTGACTTTGCTTAAGAGCAGTCACCGATTACATTAATGTTGCCTGAGTACATGGGATGATCCATGTCTGAGGTGACTTATGAAAATAATTGTAGTTTGCTGATTTGAGAAAACCTGCACATGACACTTGTCTTGCTGATGTTGAATGCTTCTTGTCCTTATGATACAATTGTTTACAGGTATGGAGTTTGATTTTACTTCCAGATTTTGTTTTCCAGGCCATGATGGTGTGTATGCAGGCTCCTGGGAGAGCCAGGTGTTAAGCAAACTTAATATGCAAAGCACACTAACATTTTCATTGCAGGATTATAGGTCCAGGGTGGTGCTGCTCCAGGGGAGGAGATGCCCTGATGTTGCCTGGGATATGATCTAGCTAATCTTTTTCTTTAAGACTGGAATCCAGGTTTGATGAGTTGACTCATGGGTGTGTCCATGCGTCAAGAGGAGGGGTCCAAGGATTAACATTAAACAATGTTTTTATTATTGTTGCAGTGATTTGTGTGATTAGCCGTTTTATTTACAAATATTAAACCTATGCAAGTGGTGCACCCATGTTCAGATGAGGCTTTGATGGCCTATAAGTGAAGTTCACTGAACTAAAGAATGTGGTTTGATGATTGTTGACATACTCTCCAAATAGTTTGTCTTCCTAGCAAGGAAATACAGGTGCAGCAGTAATCTCCTGAGAAATCTTCAGAGGCCCAGTGAGAAGCGCATAGCTGACAGGACCAGGCAGTGGTTGAGGTCAAAGATCAAGCTGGTTGGGGCCCATCATGAAATCAGACCTTGGAGCCACAGCAAGGACCATGAAACTGCCTGCAAAATAGAGGAGAGGATCGTCCACAAGATGGGAGAGAGGCTTCAGGAGGATCAGAGATCATCTTCAGCACAGCAGACATCACACAGAGAGCTGTGCTACTAAGCTTCCAGGAAATCAAGAGGAGACTTCCCACAGCAAGATTTTAAATAAAATGAAAGATTCAATATTGACGCTGAGGAAGACTACTAAGGTGTACGACGTGCTCTGCCTTAAACCTTCAGCAGCGTTGGAACATGAAAACTCGTGGGATGAGGGGAGCGTGCCAAGCTCCATCGACAGCGCAGAAGGAGTTCGAGGATGACATCATGATTCTGTGAAAGCACAGGAACCAGAAGCTATGGTGGTGATGACAGCAGTTTCCTATGAACATCACCTAATGCTGTGCCACTATACTGTGCATACGATGACACTCTGAAGGCTGCTGGGATCATAACAGCAGTAAGACAAGAGAACCCTGCACCCTTTCCACAGAGGTGTTTCTCTGCAGAGCGTGGACAATGAAGGAGTCATAAATATCCCCCTCGCAGGATGAAGGCCTGAAGTGAGGTAATGGGAGGCCATAAAACTAGAGTGCTGAGAGGTCTGCAGCTCTGGAAATAGCTGAGAACCATGTTGACAAACAACAAAACTAACTGGTATGTTTGAATGTTTATTCTACATACATTTGGACTCTGGTCCTATGGACAACGATGGAAACAACTGGAAGAGACATTCATGACGCCCTGCAGAACTCAAACCACTCTGCAGAGAGACATGTGATGTGCACACCTGGAGGAAGCATTACCAAGCTGAGATGTTTTTGAAAATGTTACTTTTTTATTTTCACTATTAAATTAACAATTTCTTTGTTTGCTCGTAAGATGCAGTTTGCCATGAGATGAGCTCAATGAATGGGATAACTGCTAATACATTTGTTGAACTGTGTACCTTTTCAGTAATTTAGGGTGAATTGACATATGTTGAGTATAAAAATGTTTGCATTGAAACTGTCAGACATGAGGTATTCATACCTGGGAACTTTTCAGGCATAAAGGTCAAAAAGGGGGGAAATGTTAGATTTGTATTGTTGATTGTCATTTATGCTTAGAAATATTTACTTATATATGCTTAGAGTTTTGTAATTAGTTGTAGATTGGTAGAGGTTTTGATCCTTGATAGTCTGCAAACTTTGTGTGTATTAGACAGCACTTTGGGAGCATGAGAGGTCATACCGTGTCTTATTATTTTATGGTAGGATTAACGTAGTTGCGTCTGTTCTAGTCTAAGTGCTCTTTGTTTAGATGAACTGCAGGACTTCCTCACCGTGTTATCTAGGATGAACCATCTAGGGTGAGGGGGAGGCTACCCTCTTCCTGACCAAGGATGTTTGACCCTTTGATCAGCAGTCCACACACACACACACACACACACACACACACACACACACACACACACACACACACACACACACACACACACACAGGCAAGGTACTCTTTGTTTGTATGTAGACGTCATATGTTAATGAACTTATGCATATTCATGTAACCTCAATAAAAGGACAGTGTATGGGAGAACGGACGAGACCAACTGGAGTCAAGCGGTTGTCCGGTTCTCTCCCGTGCACGAGTAACATGAAGAACTTTGCCTATTTGTGTCTTGCTTAGCAGTGTAATTATATTGTCTTAACGTTCCAGCGAATAGGTTTATGCTACAAACCTAACATTAATCATGTTATAACCAACCATGTTACAATGATATTATAACGTACCATGTTATAACCAACCATGTTATAACCATTATATAACCTACCATGTTATAACCATGTTATAACCAACCATGTTATAACCATGTTATAACCAACCAAGTTATAACCATGTTATAACCATCCATGTTACAGCCATGTTATAACCATCCATGTTACAACCATGTTATAACCAACCATGTTATAACCATCCATGTTACAACCAACCATGTTACAACCATGTTATAACGTACCATGTTATAACCATGTTATAACCAACCATGTTACAACCATATTATAACGTACCATGTTATAACCAACCATGTTATAACCATGTTATAACGTACCATGTTATAACCAACCATGTTATAACCATTGTATAACCAACCATGTTATAACTAACGACGTTATAACCATGTTATAACCAACCATGTTATAATCATGTTATAACCAACCATGTTTTAATCATGTTATAAGCAACCATGTTATAACCATGTTATAACCAACCATGTTATTAGCATGATATAACCGACCATGTTATAACAATGTTATAACCATGATATAACCGACCATGTTATAACAATGTTATAACCAACCATGTTATAACCAACCATGTTATAACCAACCATGTTATAACCAACCATGTTATAAACATGTTATAACCAACCATGTTATAGCCATGTTATAACCAACCATGTTATTGCCATGTTATAATATACCATGTTACAACCATGTTATAACTATGTTATAACCAACCGTGTTATAACCATTTTATAACCATGATATAACCAACCATGTTATTGCCGTGTTATAACCAACCATGTTATAACCAACCATATAACCATGTTATAACCAACTATATAACCATGTTATAACCAACCATGTTACAACCATGTTATAACCAACCATGTTACAACAATATTATAACCAACCATGTTACAACCATGTTATAACCAACCATGTTATAACCATCCATCTTATAACCAACCATGTTACAACCATGTTATAACCAACCATGTTATAACCATCCATGTTATAACCAAACATGTTACAACCATGTTATAACCAACCATGTCACAACCATGTTATAACGTACCATGTTACAACCATGTTATAACGTACCATGTTACAACCATGTTATAACCAACCATGTTATAACCAACCATGTTATAACCAACCATGTTATAACCAACTATGTTATAACCATGTTATAAGCAACCATGTTATAACCATGTTATAACCAACCATGTTATAACAAACCATATAACCATGTTATAACCAACTATATAACCATGTTATAACCAACCATGTTATAACCATGTTATAACCAACCATGTTACAACCATGTTATAACCAACCATGTTACAACCATGTTATAACTAACCATGTTATAACCATCCATCTTATAACCAACCATGTTACAACCATGTTATAACCAACCATGTTATAACCATCCATGTTATAACCAAACATGTTACAACCATGTTATAACCAACCATGTTACAATCATGTTATAACGTACCATGTTACAACCATGTTATAACGTACCATGTTACAACCATGTTATAACCAACCATGTTATAACCAACCATGTTATAACCATCCATCTTATAACCAACCATGTTTCAACCATGTTATAACCAACCATGTTATAACCATGTTATAACGTACCATGTTATAACCATGTTATAACCAACCATGTTACAATGATATTATAACGTACCATGTTATAACCAACCATGTTATAACCATGTTATAACCAACCATGTTACAACCATATTATAACGTACCATGTTATAACCAACCATGTTATAACCATTATATAACCTACCATGTTATAACCATGTTATAACCAACCATGTTATAACCATGTTATAACCAACCAAGTTATAACCATGTTATAACCATCCATGTTACAACCATGTTATAACCATCCATGTTACAACCATGTTATAACCAACCATGTTATAACCATCCATGTTACAACCAACCATGTTACAACCATGTTATAACGTACCATGTTATAACCATGTTATAACCAACCATGTTACAACCATATTATAACGTACCATGTTATAACCAACCATGTTATAACCATGTTATAACCAACCATGTTACAACCATATTATAACGTACCATGTTATAACCAACCATGTTATAACCATTGTATAACCAACCATGTTATAACTAACGACGTTATAACCATGTTATAACCAACCATGTTATAATCATGTTATAACCAACCATGTTATAATCATGTTATAAGCAACCATGTTATAACCATGTTATAACCAACCATGTTATTAGCATGATATAACCGACCATGTTATAACAATGTTATAACCATGATATAACCGACCATGTTATAACAATGTTATAACCAACCATGTTATAACCAACCATGTTATAACCAACCATGTTATAAACATGTTATAACCAACCATGTTATAGCCATGTTATAACCAACCATGTTATTGCCATGTTATAATATACCATGTTACAACCATGTTATAACTATGTTATAACCAACCGTGTTATAACCATTTTATAACCATGATATAACCAACCATGTTATTGCCGTGTTATAACCAACCATGTTATAACCAACCATATAACCATGTTATAACCAACTATATAACCATGTTATAACCAACCATGTTACAACCATGTTATAACCAACCATGTTACAACCAAATTATAACCAACCATGTTACAACCATGTTATAACCAACCATGTTACAACCATATTATAACCAACCATGTTACAACCATGTTATAACCAACCATGTTATAACCATCCATCTTATAACCAACCATGTTACAACCATGTTATAACCAACCATGTTATAACCATCCATGTTATAACCAAACATGTTACAACCATGTTATAACCAACCATGTCACAACCATGTTATAACGTACCATGTTACAACCATGTTATAACGTACCATGTTACAACCATGTTATAACCAACCATGTTATAACCAACCATGTTATAACCAACCATCTTATAACCAACCATGTTATAACCAACTATGTTATAACCATGTTATAAGCAACCATGTTATAACCATGTTATAACCAACCATGTTATAACAAACCATATAACCATGTTATAACCAACTATATAACCATGTTATAACCAACCATGTTATAACCATGTTATAACCAACCATGTTACAACCATGTTATAACCAACCATGTTACAACCATGTTATAACTAACCATGTTATAACCATCCATCTTATAACCAACCATGTTACAACCATGTTATAACCAACCATGTTATAACCATCCATGTTATAACCAAACATGTTACAACCATGTTATAACCAACCATGTTACAATCATGTTATAACGTACCATGTTACAACCATGTTATAACGTACCATGTTACAACCATGTTATAACCAACCATGTTATAACCAACCATGTTATAACCAACCATGTTTTAACCATGTTATAACCAACCATGTTATTACCATGTTATAACCAACCATGTTATTACCATGTTATAACCAACCATGATATAACCGAAAATGTTATAACAATGTTATAACCAACCAGGTTATAACAATGTTATAACCAACCATGTTATAACCATTATATAACCGACCATGTTATAACCAGCCATGTTATTACCGACAATGTTATAACCATGGTGTAACCAAGCATGTTATAACAAACCATGTTATAACCAACCATGTTATAACTAACCATGTTATAACCAACTATGTTATGACAAACAATGTTATAACCAACCATGTTATAACCAACCATGTTATAACCATCCATGTTATAACCATGTTATAAGCAACCATGTTATAACCATGTTATAACGTACCATGTTATAACCAACCATATAACCATGTTATAACCAACTATATAACCATGTTATAACCAACCATGTTATAACCATGTTATAACCAACCATGTTACAACCATGTTATAACCAACCATGTTACAACCATGTTATAACCAACCATGTTATAACCATCCATCTTATAACCAACCATGTTTCAACCATGTTATAACCAACCATGTTATAACCATCCATGTTATAACCAAACATGTTACAACCATGTTATAACCAACCATGTTACAACCATGTTATAACATACCATGTTACAACCATGTTATAACGTACCATGTTACAACCATGTTATAACCAACCATGTTATAACCAACCATCTTATAACCAACCATGTTATAACCAACCATGTTATAACCATGTTATAACCAACCATGTTATAACCATGTTATAACCAACCATGTTATTACCATGTTATAACCAACCATGATATAACCGAACATGTTATAACAATGTTATAACCAACCAGGTTATAACAATGTTATAACCAACCATGTTATAACCATTATATAACCGACCATGTTATAACCGACCATGTTATTACCGACAATGTTATAACCATGGTGTAACCAAGCATGTTATAACAAACCATGTTATAACCAACCATGTTATAACTAACCATGTTATAACCAACTATGTTATGACAAACAATGTTATAACCAACCATGTTATAACAAACCATGTTATAATCATACATGTTATAACCAACCATATTACAACCATGTTATAACCAACCATGTTATAACCATCCATGTTACAACCAACCATGTTACAACCATGTTATAACCAACCATGTTATAACCAACAATGTTACAACCATGTTATAACATACCATGTTATAACAAACCATGTTACAACCATGTTATAACCAACCATGTTATAACCATCCATGTTACAACCAACCATGTTACAACCATGTTATAACGTACCATGTTATAACCATGTTATAACCAACCATGTTACAATGATATTATAACGTACCATGTTATAACCAACCATGTTATAACCATTATATAACCTACCATGTTATAACCATGTTATAACCAACCATGTTATAACCATGTTATAACCAACCAAGTTATAACCATGTTATAACCATCCATGTTACAGCCATGTTATAACCATCCATGTTACAACCATGTTATAACCAACCATGTTATAACCATCCATGTTACAACCAACCATGTTACAACCATGTTATAACGTACCATGTTATAACCATGTTATAACCAACCATGTTACAACCATATTATAACGTACCATGTTATAACCAACCATGTTATAACCATGTTATAACGTACCATGTTATAACCAACCATGTTATAACCATTGTATAACCAACCATGTTATAACTAACGACGTTATAACCATGTTATAACCAACCATGTTATAATCATGTTATAACCAACCATGTTTTAATCATGTTATAAGCAACCATGTTATAACCATGTTATAACCAACCATGTTATTAGCATGATATAACCGACCATGTTATAACAATGTTATAACCATGATATAACCGACCATGTTATAACAATGTTATAACCAACCATGTTATAACCAACCATGTTATAACCAACCATGTTATAACCAACCATGTTATAAACATGTTATAACCAACCATGTTATAGCCATGTTATAACCAACCATGTTATTGCCATGTTATAATATAAGATGTTACAACCATGTTATAACTATGTTATAACCAACCGTGTTATAACCATTTTATAACCATGATATAACCAACCATGTTATTGCCGTGTTATAACCAACCATGTTATAACCAACCATATAACCATGTTATAACCAACTATATAACCATGTTATAACCAACCATGTTACAACCATGTTATAACCAACCATGTTACAACAATATTATAACCAACCATGTTACAACCATGTTATAACCAACCATCTTATAACCATCCATCTTATAACCAACCATGTTACAACCATGTTATAACCAACCATGTTATAACCATCCATGTTATAACCAAACATGTTACAACCATGTTATAACCAACCATGTCACAACCATGTTATAACGTACCATGTTACAACCATGTTATAACGTACCATGTTACAACCATGTTATAACCAACCATGTTATAACCAACCATGTTATAACCAACCATGTTATAACCAACTATGTTATAACCATGTTATAAGCAACCATGTTATAACCATGTTATAACCAACCATGTTATAACAAACCATATAACCATGTTATAACCAACTATATAACCATGTTATAACCAACCATGTTATAACCATGTTATAACCAACCATGTTACAACCATGTTATAACCAACCATGTTACAACCATGTTATAACTAACCATGTTATAACCATCCATCTTATAACCAACCATGTTACAACCATGTTATAACCAACCATGTTATAACCATCCATGTTATAACCAAACATGTTACAACCATGTTATAACCAACCATGTTACAATCATGTTATAACGTACCATGTTACAACCATGTTATAACGTACCATGTTACAACCATGTTATAACCAACCATGTTATAACCAACCATGTTATAACCAACCATGTTATAACCATGTTATAACCAACCATGTCATTACCATGTTATAACCAACCATGTTATTACCATGTTATAACCAACCATGATATAACCGAACATGTTATAACAATGTTATAACCAACCAGGTTATAACAATGTTATAACCAACCATGTTATAACCATTATATAACCGACCATGTTATAACCAGCCATGTTATTACCGACAATGTTATAACCATGTTGTAACCAAGCATGTTATAACAAACCATGTTATAACCAACCATGTTATAACAAACCATGTTATAATCATACATGTTATAACCAACCATATTACAACCATGTTATAACCAACCATGTTATAACCATCCATGTTACAACCAACCATGTTACAACCATGTTATAACCAACCATGTTACAACCATGTTATAACATACCATGTTATAACAAACCATGTTACAACCATGTTATAACCAACCATGTTATAACCATCCATGTTACAACCAACCATGTTACAACCATGTTATAACGTACCATGTTATAACCATGTTATAACCAACCATGTTACAATGATATTATAACGTACCATGTTATAACCAACCATGTTATAACCATGTTATAACCAACCATGTTACAACCATATTATAACGTACCATGTTATAACCAACCATGTTATAACCATTATATAACCTACCATGTTATAACCATGTTATAACCAACCATGTTATAACCATGTTATAACCAACCAAGTTATAACCATATTATAACCATCCATGTTACAGCCATGTTATAACCATCCATGTTACAACCATGTTATAACCAACCATGTTATAACCATCCATGTTACAACCAACCATGTTACAACCATGTTATAACGTACCATGTTATAACCATGTTATAACCAACCATGTTACAACCATATTATAACGTACCATGTTATAACCAACCATGTTATAACCATGTTATAACCAACCATGTTACAACCATATTATAACGTACCATGTTATAACCAACCATGTTATAACCATTGTATAACCAACCATGTTATAACTAACGACGTTATAACCATGTTATAACCAACCATGTTATAATCATGTTATAACCAACCATGTTATAATCATGTTATAAGCAACCATGTTATAACCATGTTATAACCAACCATGTTATTAGCATGATATAACCGACCATGTTATAACAATGTTATAACCATGATATAACCGACCATGTTATAACAATGTTATAACCAACCATGTTATAACCAACCATGTTATAACCAACCATGTTATAACCAACCATGTTATAAACATGTTATAACCAACCATGTTATAGCCATGTTATAACCAACCATGTTATTGCCATGTTATAATATACCATGTTACAACCATGTTATAACTATGTTATAACCAACCGTGTTATAACCATTTTATAACCATGATATAACCAACCATGTTATTGCCGTGTTATAACCAACCATGTTATAACCAACCATATAACCATGTTATAACCAACTATATAACCATGTTATAACCAACCATGTTACAACCATGTTATAACCAACCATGTTACAACAATATTATAACCAACCATGTTACAACCATGTTATAACCAACCATGTTATAACCATCCATCTTATAACCAACCATGTTACAACCATGTTATAACCAACCATGTTATAACCATCCATGTTATAACCAAACATGTTACAACCATGTTATAACCAACCATGTCACAACCATGTTATAACGTACCATGTTACAACCATGTTATAACGTACCATGTTACAACCATGTTATAACCAACCATGTAATAACCAACCATGTTATAACCAACCATGTTATAACCAACCATCTTATAACCAACCATGTTATAACCAACTATGTTATAATCATGTTATAAGCAACCATGTTATAACCATGTTATAACCAACCATGTTATAACAAACCATATAACCATGTTATAACCAACTATATAACCATGTTATAACCAACCATGTTATAACCATGTTATAACCAACCATGTTACAACCATGTTATAACCAACCATGTTACAACCATGTTATAACTAACCATGTTATAACCATCCATCTTATAACCAACCATGTTACAACCATGTTATAACCAACCATGTTATAACCATCCATGTTATAACCAAACAAGTTACAACCATGTTATAACCAACCATGTTACAATCATGTTATAACGTACCATGTTACAACCATGTTATAACGTACCATGTTACAACCATGTTATAACCAACCATGTTATAACCAACCATGTTATAACCAACCATGTTATAACCATGTTATAACCAACCATGTCATTACCATGTTATAACCAACCATGTTATTACCATGTTATAACCAACCATGATATAACCGAACATGTTATAACAATGTTATAACCAACCAGGTTATAACAATGTTATAACCAACCATGTTATAACCATTATATAACCGACCATGTTATAACCAGCCATGTTATTACCGACAATGTTATAACCATGTTGTAACCAAGCATGTTATAACAAACCATGTTATAACCAACCATGTTATAACAAACCATGTTATAATCATACATGTTATAACCATGTTATAAGCAACCATGTTATAACCATGTTATAACGTACCATGTTATAACCAACCATATAACCATGTTATAACCAACTATATAACCATGTTATAACCAACCATGTTATAACCATGTTATAACCAACCATGTTACAACCATGTTATAACCAACCATGTTATAACCATCCATCTTATAACCAACCATGTTTCAACCATGTTATAACCAACCATGTTATAACCATCCATGTTATCACCAAACATGTTACAACCATGTTATAACCAACCATGTTACAACCATGTTATAACGTACCATGTTACAACCATGTTATAACGTACCATGTTACAACCATGTTATAACCAACCATCTTATAACCAACCATCTTATAACCAACCATGTTATAACCAACCATGTTATAACCATGTTATAACCAACCATGTTATTACCATGTTATAACCAACCATGTTATTACCATGTTATAACCAACCATGATATAACCGAACATGTTATAACAATGTTATAACCAACCAGGTTATAACAATGTTATAACCAACCATGTTATAACCATTATATAACCGACGATGTTATAACCGACCATGTTATTACCGACAATGTTATAACCATGGTGTAACCAAGCATGTTATAACAAACCATGTTATAACCAACCATGTTATAACTAACCATGTTATAACCAACTATGTTATGACAAACAATGTTATAACCAACCATGTTATAACAAACCATGTTATAATCATACATGTTATAACCAACCATGTTACAACCATGTTATAACCAACCATGTTACAACCATGTTATAACGTACCATGTTATAACAAACCATGTTACAACCATGTTATAACCAACCATGTCATTACCATGTTATAACCATGTTATAACCAACCATGTTACAACCATATTATAACGTACCATGTTATAACCAACCATGTTATAACCATTATATAACCTACCATGTTATAACCATCCATGTTACAACCAACCATGTTACAACCATGTTATAACGTACCATGTTATAACCATGTTATAACCAACCATGTTACAATGATATTATAACGTACCATGTTATAACCAACCATGTTATAACCATGTTATAACCAACCATGTTACAACCATATTATAACGTACCATGTTATAACCAACCATGTTATAACCATGTTATAACCAACCATGTTACAATGATATTATAACGTACCATGTTATAACCAACCATGTTATAACCATTATATAACCTACCATGTTATAACCATGTTATAACCAACCATGTTATAACCATGTTATAACCAACCAAGTTATTGCCATGTTATAACCATCCATGTTACAACCATGTTATAACCATCCATGTTACAACCATGTTATAACCAACCATGTTATAACCATCCATGTTACAACCATGTTATAACGTACCATGTTATAACCATGTTATAACCAACCATGTTACAACCATATTATAACGTACCATGTTATAACCAACCATGTTATAACCATTGTATAACCAACCATGTTATAACTAACGACGTTATAACCATGTTATAACCAACCATGTTATAATCATGTTATAACCAACCATGTTATAATCATGTTATAAGCAACCATGTTATAACCATGTTATAACCAACCATGTTATTAGCATGATATAACCGACCATGTTATAACAATGTTATAACCATGTTATAACCAACCATGTTACAACCATGTTATAACGTACCATGATATAACCGACCATGTTATAACAATGTTATAACCAACCATGTTATAACCATGTTATAACCAACCATGTTACAACCATGTTATAACCAACCATGTTATAACCATCCATGTTATAACCAAACATGTTACAACCATGTTATAACCAACCATGTTACAATCATGTTATAACGTACCATGTTACAACCATGTTATAACGTACCATGTTACAACCATGTTATAACCAACCATGTTATAACCAACCATGTTATAACCAACCATGTTATAACCATGTTATAACCAACCATGTTATTACCATGTTATAACCAACCATGTTATTACCATGTTATAACCAACCATGATAAACCGAACATGTTATAACAATGTTATAACCAACCAGGTTATAACAATGTTATAACCAACCATGTTATAACCATTATATAACCGACCATGTTATAACCAACCATGTTATTACCGACAATGTTATAACCATGGTGTAACCAAGCATGTTATAAAAAACCATGTTATAACCAACCATGTTATAACTAACCATGTTATAACCAACTATGTTATGACAAACAATGTTATAACCAACCATGTTATAACAAACCATGTTATAATCATACATGTAATAACCAACCATGTTACAACCATGTTATAACCAACCATGTTATAACCATCCATGTTACAACCAACCATGTTACAACCATGTTATAACAAACCATGTTACAACCATGTCATAACGTACCATGTTATAACCATGTTATAACCAACCATGTTATAACCATCCATGTTATAACCAACCATGTTATAACAATGTTATAACCATGTTATAACCATCCATGTTCCATCCAACCATGTTACAACCATGTTATAACGTACCATGTTATAACCATGTTATAACCAACCATGTTACAATGATATTATAACGTACCATGTTATAACCAACCATGTTATAACCATGTTATAACCAACCATGTTACAACCATATTATAACGTACCATGTTATAACCAACCATGTTATAACCATTATATAACCTACCATGTTATAACCATGTTATAACCAACCATGTTATAACCATGTTATAACCAACCAAGTTATAACCATGTTATAACCATCCATATTACAACCATGTTATAACCAACCATGTTATAACCATCCATGTTACAACCAACCATGTTACAACCATGTTATAACAAACCATGTTACAACCATGTCATAACGTACCATGTTATAACCATGTTATAACCAACCATGTTATAACCATCCATGTTATAACCAACCATGTTATAACAATGTTATAACCATGTTATAACCATCCATGTTCCAACCAACCATGTTACAACCATGTTATAACGTACCATGTTATAACGTACCATGTTATAACCATGTTATAACCAACCATGTTATAACCATGTTATAACCAACCATGTTACAACCATATTATAACGTACCATGTTATAACCAACCATGTTATAACCATGTTATAACCAACCATGTTACAACCATATTATAACGTACCATGTTATAACCAACCATGTTATAACCATTGTATAACCAACCATGTTATAACTAACGACGTTATAACCATGTTATAACCAACCATGTTATAATCATGTTATAACCAACCATGTTATAATCATGTTATAAGCAACCATGTTATAACCATGTTATAACCAACCATGTTATTAGCATGATATAACCGACCATGTTATAACAATGTTATAACCAACCATGTTATAACCAACCATGTTATCACCAACCATGTTATAAACATGTTATAACCAACCATGTTATAGCCATGTTATAACCAACCATGTTATTGCCATGTTATAATATACCATGTTACAACCATGTTATAACTATGTTATAACCAACCGTGTTATAACCATTTTATAACCATGATATAACCAACCATGTTATTGCCGTGTTATAACCAACCATGTTATAACCAACCATATAACCATGTTATAACCAACTATATAACCATGTTATAACCAACCATGTTACAACCATGTTATAACCAACCATGTTACAACCATGTTATAACCAACCATGTTATTACCATGTTATAACCAACCATGTTATAACCATCCATCTTATAACCAACCATGTTACAACCATGTTATAACCAACCATGTTATAACCATCCATGTTATAACCAAACATGTTACAACCATGTTATAACCAACCATGTCACAACCATGTTATAACGTACCATGTTACAACCATGTTATAACGTACCATGTTACAACCATGTTATAACCAACCATGTTATAACCAACCATCTTATAACCAACCATCTTATAACCAACCATGTTATAACCAACTATGTTATAACCATGTTATAAGCAACCATGTTATAACCATGTTATAACCAACCATGTTATAACAAACCATATAACCATGTTATAACCAACTATATAACCATGTTATAACCAACCATGTTATAACCATGTTATAACCAACCATGTTACAACCATGTTATAACCAACCATGTTACAACCATGTTATAACGGACCATGTTATAACCATCCATCTTATAACCAACCATGTTACAACCATGTTATAACCAACCATGTTATAACCATCCATGTTATAACCAAACATGTTACAACCATGTTATAACCAACCATGTTACAACCATGTTATAACTAACCATGTTATAACCATCCATCTTATAACCAACCATGTTACAACCATGTTATAACGTACCATGTTACAACCATGTTATAACGTACCATGTTACAACCATGTTATAACCAACCATGTTATAACCAACCATCTTATAACCAACCATGATATAACCAACCATGTTACAACCATGTTATAACCAACCATGTTATAACCATCCATGTTACAACCAACCATGTTACAACCATGTTATAACAAACCATGTTACAACCATGTTATAACGTACCATGTTATAACCATGTTATAACCAACCATGTTATAACCATCCATGTTATAACCAACCATGTTATAACCAACCATGTTATAACCAACCATGTTATAACCAACCATGTTATTACCATGTTATAACCATCCATGTTACAACCAACCATGTTACAACCATGTTATAACGTACCATGTTATAACCATGTTATAATCAACCATGTTATAATCATGTTATAACCAACCATGTTATAATCATGTTATAAGCAACCATGTTATAACCATGTTATAACCAACCATGTTATTAGCATGATATAACCGACCATGTTATAACAATGTTATAACCATGATATAACCGACCATGTTATAACAATGTTATAACCAACCATGTTATAACAATGTTATAACCAACCATGTTATAACCAACCATGTTATTACCATGTTATAACCAACCATGTTATAACCATGTTATAACCAACCATGTTATAGACATGATATAACCAACCATGTTATTGCCGTGTTATAACCAACCATGTTATAACCATTATATAACCAACCATGTTATAACCATGGTATAACCAACCATGTTATAACCATGTTATAACCAACCATGTTATAACAATGTTATAACCAACCATGTTATTACCATGTTATAACCAACCATGATATAACCGACAATGTTATAACAATGTTATAATTAACCAGGTTATAACAATGTTATAACCAACCATGTTATAACCATTATATAACAAACCATGTTACAACCATGTTATAACGTACCATGTTATAACCATGTTATACCCAACCATGTTATAACCATCCATGTTATAACCAACCATGTTACAACCATGTTATAACCAACCATGTTATAACCATCCATGTTACAACCAGCCATGTTACAACCATGGTATAACGTACCATGTTATAACCATGTTATAACCAACCATGTTATAATCATGTTATAACCAACCATGTTATAATCATGTTATAAGCAACCATGTTATAACCATGTTATAACCAACCATGTTATTAGCATGATATAACCGACCATGTTATAACAATTTTATAACCATGATATAACCGACCATGTTATAACAATGTTATAACCAACCATGTTATAACAATGTTATAACCAACCATGTTATAACCAACCATGTTATAACAATGTTATACCCAACCATGTTATAACCATCCATGTTACAACCAACCATGTTACAACCATGTAATAACCAACCATGTTACAACCATGTTATAACGTACCATGTTATAACCATGTTATAACCAACCATGTTATAACCATCCATGTTATAACCAACCATGTTATAACCAACCATGTTATAACCATCCATGTTACAACCAACCATGTTACAACCATGTTATAACGTACCATGTTATAACCATGTTATAACCAACCATGTTACAACCATATTGTAACGTACCATGTTATAACCAACCATGTTATAACCATGTTATAACTAACCATGTTACAACCATATTATAACGTACCATGTTATAACCAACCATGTTATAACCATTATATAACCAACCATGTTATAACCATGGTATAACCAACCATGTTATAACCATTATATAACCAACCATGTTATAACCATGGTATAACCAACCATGTTATAACAATGTTATAACCAACCATGTTATAACCATGTTATAACTAACCATGTTATAACCATGTTATAACCAACCATGTTATAATCATGTTATAACCAACCATGTTATAACAATGTTATAACCAACCATGTTATAACCAACCATGTTATAACCAACCATGTTATAACCAACCATGTTACAACCATGTTATAACGTACCATGTTACAACCATGTTATAACGTACCATGTTACAACCATGTAATAACCAACCATGTTACAACCATGTTATAACGTACCATGTTATAACAATGTTATAACCAACCATGTTATAACCATCCATGTTATAACCAACCATGTTATAACCAACCATGTTATAACCATCCATGTTACAACCAACCATGTTACAACCATGTTATAACGTACCATGTTATAACCATGTTATAACCAACCATGTTACAACCATATTATAACGTACCATGTTATAACCAACCATGTTATAACCATGTTATAACTAACCATGTTACAACCATATTATAACGTACCATGTTATAACCAACCATGTTATAACCATTATATAACCAACAATGTTATAACCATGGTATAACCAACCATGTTATAACCATGGTATAACCAACCATGTTATAACCATGTTATAACCAACCATGTTATAACAATGTTATAACCAACCATGTTATAACCATGTTATAACTAACCTGTTATAACCATGTTATAATCATGTTATAACCAACCATGTTATAATCATGTTATAAGCAACCATGTTATAACCATGTTATAACCAACCATGTTCTTAGCATGATATAACCAACCATGTTATAACAATGTTATAACCATGATATAACCGACCATGTTATAACAATGTTATAACCAACCATGTTATAACAATGTTATAACCAACCATGTTATAACCAACCATGTTATAACCAACCATGTTACAACCATGTTATAACGTACCATGTTACAACCATGTTATAACGTACCATGTTACAACCATGTTATAACCAACCATGTTATAACCAACCATGATATAACCGAACATGTTATAACAATGTTATAACCAACCAGGTTATAACAATGTTATAACCGACCATGTTATAACCGACCATGTTATCACCGACAATGTTATAACCATGGTGTAACCAAGCATGTTATAACAAACCATGTTATAACCAACCATGTTATAACTAACCATGTTATAACCAACTATGTTATGACAAACAATGTTATAACCAACCATGTTATAACAAACCATGTTATAATCATACATGTTATAACCAACCATGTTACAACCATGTTATAACCATATTATAACGTACCATGTTATAACCAACCATGTTATAACAATGTTATAACCAACCATGTTATAACCATCCATGTTACAACCAACCATGTTACAACCATGTTATAACCAACCATGTTACAACCATGTTATAACGTACCATGTTATAACCAACCATGTTACAACCATGTTATAACCAACCATGTTATAACCATCCATGTTACAACCAACCATGTTACAACCATGTTATAACGTACCATGTTATAACCAACCATGTTATAACCATTATATAACCTACCATGTTATAACCATGTTATAACCAACCATGTTATAACCATGTTATAACAAACCAAGTTATAACCATGTTATAACCATCCATGTTACAACCATGTTATAACCATCCATGTTACAACCATGTTATAACCAACCATGTTATAACCATCCATGTTACAACCAACCATGTTACAACCATGTTATAACGTACCATGTTATAACCATGTTATAACCAACCATGTTACAACCATATTATAACGTACCATGTTATAACCAACCATGTTATAACCATGTTATAACCAACCATGTTATAACCATTATATAACCTACCATGTTATAACCATGTTATACCCAACCATGTTATAACCATCCATTTTATAACCAACCATGTTACAACCATGGTATAACCAACCATGTTATAACCATGTTATAACCAACCATGTTATAACAATGTTATAACCAACCATGTTATAACCATGTTATAACTAACCATGTTATAACCATGTTATAACCAACCATGTTATAATCATGTTATAACCAACCATGTTATAATCATGTTATAAGCAACCATGTTATAACCATGTTATAACCAACCATGTTCTTAGCATGATATAACCAACCATGTTATAACAATGTTATAACCAACCATGTTATAACCAACCATGTTATAACAAACCATGTTATAACCAACCATGTTACAACCATGTTATAACGTACCATGTTATAACCATGTTATAACCAACCATGTTATAACCATCCATGTTATAACCAACCATGTTATAACCAACCATGTTATAACCATCCATGTTACAACCAACCATGTTACAACCATGTTATAACGTACCATGTTATAACCATGTTATAACCAACCATGTTACAACCATATTATAACGTACCATGTTATAACCAACCATGTTATAACCATGGTATAACCAACCATGTTATAACCATTATATAACCAACCATGTTATAACCATGGTATAACCAACCATGTTATAACCATGTTATAACCAACCATGTTCTTAGCATGATATAACCAACCATGTTATAACAATGTTATAACCATGATATAACCGACCATGTTATAACAATGTTATAACCAACCATGTTATAACAATGTTATAACCAACCATGTTATAACCAACCATGTTATAACGAACCATGTTATAACCAACCATGTTACAACCATGTTATAACGTACCATGTTACAACCATGTTATAACGTACCATGTTACAACCATGTAATAACCAACCATGTTATAACCATCGATGTTACAACCAACCATGTTACAACCAACCATGTTACAACCATATTATAACGTACCATGTTATAACCAACCATGTTATAACCATGTTATAACCAACCATGTTATAACCATTATATAACCTACCATGTTATAACCATGTTATAACCAACCATGTTACAACCATGTTATAACGTAACATGTTATAACCATGTTATACCCAACCATGTTATAACCATCCATGTTACAACCAACCATGTTACAACCATGTTATAACGTACCATGTTATAACCATGTTATAACCAACCATGTTATAATCATGTTATAACCAACCATGTTATAATCATGTTATAAGCAACCATGTTATAACCATGTTATAACCAACCATGTTATTAGCATGATATAACCGACCATGTTATAACAATGTTATAACCATGATATAACCGACCATGTTACAACAATGTTATAACCAACCATGTTATAACAATGTTATAACCAACCATATTATAACCAACCATGTTATAACCAACCATGTTATAACAATGTTATACCCAACCATGTTATAACGTACCATGTTACAACCAACCATGTTACAACCATGTAATAACCAACCATGTTACAACCATGTTATAACGTACCATGTTATAACCATGTTTTAACCAACCATGTTATAACCATCCATGTTATAACCAACCATGTTATAACCAACCATGTTATAACCATCCATGTTACAACCAACCATGTTACAACCATGTTATAACGTACCATGTTATAACCATGTTATAACCAACCATGTTACAACCATATTATAACGTATCATGTTATAACCAACCATGTTATAACCATGTTATAACTAACCATGTTACAACCATATTATAACGTACCATGTTATAACCAACCATGTTATAACCATTATATAACCAACCATGTTATAACCATGGTATAACCAACCATGTTATAACCATTATATAACCAACCATGTTATAATCATGTTATAACCAACCATGTTATAATCATGTTATAAGCAACCATGTTATAACCATGTTATAACCAACCATGTTCTTAGCATGATATAACCAACCATGTTATAACAATGTTATAACCATGATATAACCGACCATGTTATAACAATGTTATAACCAACCATGTTATAACAATGTTATAACCAACCATGTTATAACCAACCATGTTATAACGAACGATGTTATAACCAACCATGTTACAACCATGTTATAACGTACCATGTTACAACCATGTTATAACGTACCATGTTACAACCATGTAATAACCAACCATGTTACAACCATGTTATAACGTACCATGTTATAACCATGTTATAACCAACCATGTTATAACCATCCATGTTATAACCAACCATGCTATAACCACCCATGTTATAACCATCCATGTTACAACCAACCATGTTACAACCATGTTATAACGTACCATGTTATAACCATGTTATAACCAACCATGTTACAACCATATTATAACGTACCATGTTACAACCATGTTATAACCAACCATGTTATAACCAACCATGTTATAACCATGTTATAACCAACCATGTTATTACCATGTTATAACCAACCATGTTATTACCATGTTATAACCAACCATGATATAACCGAACATGTTATAACAATGTTATAACCAACCAGGTTATAACAATGTTATAACCAACCATGTTATAACCATTATATAACCGACCATGTTATAACCAGCCATGTTATTACCGACAATGTTATAACCATGGTGTAACCAAGCATGTTATAACAAACCATGTTATAACCAACCATGTTATAACTAACCATGTTATAACCAACTATGTTATGACAAACAATGTTATAACCAACCATGTTATAACCATCCATGTTATAACCATGTTATAAGCAACCATGTTATAACCATGTTATAACGTACCATGTTATAACCAACCATATAACCATGTTATGACCAACTATATAACCATGTTATAACCAACCATGTTATAACCATGTTATAACCAACCATGTTACAACCATGTTATAACCAACCATGTTTCAACCATGTTATAACCAACCATGTTATAACCATCCATGTTATAACCAAACATGTTACAACCATGTTATAACCAACCATGTTACAACCATGTTATAACGTACCATGTTACAACCATGTTATAACGTACCATGTTACAACCATGTTATAACCAACCATCTTATAACCAACCATGTTATAACCAACCATGTTATAACCATGTTATAACCAACCATGTTATTACCATGTTATAACCAACCATGTTATTACCATGTTATAACCAACCATGATATAACCGAACATGTTATAACAATGTTATAACCAACCAGGTTATAACAATGTTATAACCAACCATGTTATAACCATTATATAACCGACCATGTTATAACCGACCATGTTATTACCGACAATGTTATAACCATGGTGTAACCAAGCATGTTATAACAAACCATGTTATAACCAACCATGTTATAACTAACCATGTTATAACCAACTATGTTATGACAAACAATGTTATAACCAACCATGTTATAACAAACCATGTTATAATCATACATGTTATAACCAACCATGTTACAACCATGTTATAACCAACCATGTTACAACCATGTTATAACGTACCATGTTATAACAAACCATGTTACAACCATGTTATAACCAACCATGTTATAACCATCCATGTTACAACCAACCATGTTACAACCATGTTATAACGTACCATGTTATAACCATGTTATAACCAACCATGTTACAATGATATTATAACGTACCATGTTATAACCAACCATGTTATAACCATGTTATAACCAACCATGTTACAACCATATTATAACGTACCATGTTATAACCAACCATGTTATAACCATTATATAACCTACCATGTTATAACCATGTTATAACCAACCATGTTATAACCATGTTATAACCAACCAAGTTATTGCCATGTTATAACCATCCATGTTACAACCATGTTATAACCATCCATGTTACAACCATGTTATAACCAACCATGTTATAACCATCCATGTTACAACCAACCATGTTACAACCATGTTATAACGTACCATGTTATAACCATGTTATAACCAACCATGTTACAACCATATTATAACGTACCATGTTATAACCAACCATGTTATAACCATGTTATAACCAACCATGTTACAACCATATTATAACGTACCATGTTATAACCAACCATGTTATAACCATTGTATAACCAACCATGTTATAACTAAGGACGTTATAACCATGTTATAACCATGTTATAACCAACCATGTTATTAGCATGATATAACCGACCATGTTATAACAATGTTATAACCAACCATGTTATAAACATGTTATAACCAACCATGTTATAGCCAAGTTATAACCAACCATGTTATTGCCATGTCATAATATACCATGTTACAACCATGTTATAACTATGTTATAACCAACCGTGTTATAACCATTTTATAACCATGAGATAACCAACCATGTTATTGCCGTGTTATAACCAACCATGTTATAACCAACCTTATAACCATGTTATAACCAACTATATAACCATGTTATAACCAACCATGTTACAACCATGTTATAACCAACCATGTTACAACCATGTTATAACCAACCATGTTATAACCATCCATGTTATAACCAAACATGTTACAACCATGTTATAACCAACCATGTTACAATCATGTTATAACGTACCATGTTACAACCATGTTATAACGTACCATGTTACAACCATGTTATAACCAACCATGTTATGACCAACCATGTTATAACCAACCATGTTATAACCAACCATGTTATAACCATGTTATAACCAACCATGTTATTACCATGTTATAACCAACCATGTTATTACCATGTTATAACCAACCATGATATAACCGAACATGTTATAACAATGTTATAACCAACCAGGTTATAACAATGTTATAACCAACCATGTTATAACCATTATATAACCGACCATGTTATAACCAACCATGTTATTACCGACAATGTTATAACCATGGTGTAACCAAGCATGTTATAACAAACCATGTTATAACCAACCATGTTATAACTAACCATGTTATAACCAACTATGTTATGACAAACAATGTTATAACCAACCATGTTATAACAAACCATGTTATAATCATACATGTAATAACCAACCATGTTACAACCATATTATAACGTACCATGTTATAACCAACCATGTTATAACCATTATATAACCTACCATGTTATAACCATGTTATAACCAACCATGTTATAACCATGTTATAACCAACCAAGTTATAACCATGTTATAACCATCCATATTACAACCATGTTATAACCAACCATGTTATAACCATCCATGTTACAACCAACCATGTTACAACCATGTTATAACAAACCATGTTACAACCATGTCATAACGTACCATGTTATAACCATGTTATAATCAACCATGTTATAATCATGTTATAACCAACCATGTTATAATCATGTTATAAGCAACCATGTTATAACCATGATATAACCGACCATGTTATAACAATGTTATAACCAACCATGTTATAACAATGTTATAACCAACCATGTTATAACCAACCATGTTATTACCATGTTATAACCAACCATGTTATAACCATCCATGTTACAACCAACCATGTTACAACCATGTTATAACAAACCATGTTACAACCATGTCATAACGTACCATGTTATAACCATGTTATAACCAACCATGTTATAACCATCCATGTTATAACCAACCATGTTATAACAATGTTATAACCATGTTATAACCATCCATGTTCCATCCAACCATGTTACAACCATGTTATAACGTACCATGTTATAACCATGTTATAACCAACCATGTTACAATGATATTATAACGTACCATCTTATAACCAACCATGTTATAACCATGTTATAACCAACCATGTTACAACCATATTATAACGTACCATGTTATAACCAACCATGTTATAACCATTATATAACCTACCATGTTATAACCATGTTATAACCAACCATGTTATAACCATGTTATAACCAACCAAGTTATAACCATGTTATAACCATCCATATTACAACCATGTTATAACCAACCATGTTATAACCATCCATGTTACAACCAACCATGTTACAACCATGTTATAACAAACCATGTTACAACCATGTCATAACGTACCATGTTATAACCATGTTATAACCAACCATGTTATAACCATGTTATAACCAACCATGTTACAACCATATTATAACGTACCATGTTATAACCAACCATGTTATAACCATGTTATAACCAACCATGTTACAACCATATTATAACGTACCATGTTATAACCAACCATGTTATAACCATTGTATAACCAACCATGTTATAACTAACGACGTTATAACCATGTTATAACCAACCATGTTATAATCATGTTATAACCAACCATGTTATAATCATGTTATAAGCAACCATGTTATAACCATGTTATAACCAACCATGTTATTAGCATGATATAACCGACCATGTTATAACAATGTTATAACCAACCATGTTATAACCAACCATGTTATAACCAACCATGTTATAAACATGTTATAACCAACCATGTTATAGCCATGTTATAACCAACCATGTTATTGCCATGGTATAACCAACCATGTTATAACCATGGTATAACCAACCATGTTATAACCATGTTATAACCAACCATGTTATAACAATGTTATAACCAACCATGTTATAACCATGTTATAACTAACCATGTTATAACGATGTTATAACCAACCATGTTATAATCATGTTATAACCAACCATGTTATAATCATGTTATAAGCAACCATGTTATAACCATGTTATAACCAACCATGTTCTTAGCATGATATAACCAACCATGTTATAACAATGTTATAACCATGATATAACCGACCATGTTATAACAATGTTATAACCAACCATGTTATAACAATGTTATAACCAACCATGTTATAACCAACCATGTTATAACCAACCATGTTATAACCAACCATGTTACAACCATGTTATAACGTACCATGTTACAACCATGTTATAACGTACCATGTTACAACCATGTAATAACCAACCATGTTACAACCATGTTATAACGTACCATGTTATAACCATGTTATAACCAACCATGTTATAACCATCCATGTTATAACCAACCATGTTATAACCAACCATGTAATAACCAACCATGTTACAACCATGTTATAACGTACCATGTTATAACCATGTTATAACCAACCATGTTACAACCATATTATAACGTACCATGTTATAACCAACCATGTTATAACCATGTTATAACTAACCATGTTACAACCATATTATAACGTACCATGTTATAACCAACTATTTTATAACCATTATATAACCAACCATGTTATAACCATGGTATAACCAACCATGTTATAACCATTATATAACCAACCATGTTATAACCATGGTATAACCAACCATGTTATAACCATGTTATAACCAACCATGTTATAACAATGTTATAACCAACCATGTTATAACCATGTTATAACTAACCATGTTATAACCATGTTCTAATCATGTTATAACCAACCATGTTATAATCATGTTATAAGCAACCATGTTATAACCATGTTATAACCAACCATGTTCTTAGCATGATATAACCAACCATGTTATAACAATGTTATAACCAACCATGTTATTAGCATGATATAACCGACCATGTTATAACAATGTTATAACCATGATATAACCGACCATGTTATAACAATGTTATAACCAACCATGTTATAACAATGTTATAACCAACCATGTTATAACCAACCATGTTATAACAATGTTATACCCAACCATGTTATAACCATCCATGTTACAACCAACCATGTTACAACCATGTAATAACCAACCATGTTACAACTATGTTATAACGTACCATGTTATAACCATGTTATAACCAACCATGTTATAACCATCCATGTTATAACCAACCATGTTATAACCAACCATGTTATAACCATCCATGTTACAACCAACCATGTTACAACCATGTAATAACCAACCATGTTACAACCATGTTATAACGTACCATGTTATAACCATGTTATAACCAACCATGTTATAACCATCCATGTTATAACCAACCATGTTATAACCAACCATGTTACAACCAACCATGTTACAACCATGTTATAACGTACCATGTTATAACCATGTTATAACCAACCATGTTACAACCATATTATAACGTACCATGTTATAACCAACCATGTTATAACCATGTTATAACTAACCATGTTACAACCATATTATAACGTACCATGTTATAACCAACCATGTTATAACCATTATATAACCAACCATGTTATAACCATGGTATAACCAACCATGTTATAACCATGGTATAACCATCCATGTTAAAACCATGTTATAACCAACCATGTTATAACAATGTTATAACCAACCATGTTATAACCATGTTATAACTAACCATGTTATAACGATGTTATAACGATGTTATAACCAACCATGTTATAATCATGTTATAACCAACCATGTTATAATCATGTTATAAGCAACCATGTTATAACCATGTTATAACCAACCATGTTCTTAGCATGATATAACCAACCATGTTATAACAATGTTATAACCATGATATAACCGACCATGTTATAACAATGTTATAACCAACCATGTTATAACAATGTTATAACCAACCATGTTATAACCAACCATGTTATAACCAACCATGTTATAACCAACCATGTTACAACCATGTTATAACGTACCATGTTACAACCATGTTATAACGTACCATGTTACAACCATGTAATAACCAACCATGTTACAACCATGTTATAACGTACCATGTTATAACCATGTTATAACCAACCATGTTATAACCATCCATGTTATAACCAACCATGTTATAACCAACCATGTTATAACCATCCATGTTACAACCAACCATGTTACAACCATGTTATAACGTACCATGTTATAACCATGTTATAACCAACCATGTTACAACCATATTATAACGTACCATGTTATAACCAACCATGTTATAACCATGTTATAACTAACCATGTTACAACCATATTATAACGTACCATGTTATAACCAACTATTTTATAACCATTATATAACCAACCATGTTATAACCATGGTATAACCAACCATGTTATAACCATTATATAACCAACCATGTTATAACCATGGTATAACCAACCATGTTATAACCATGTTATAACCAACCATGTTATAACAATGTTATAACCAACCATGTTATAACCATGTTATAACTAACCATGTTATAACCATGTTCTAATCATGTTATAACCAACCATGTTATAATCGTGTTATAAGCAACCATGTTATAACCATGTTATAACCAACCATGTTCTTAGCATGATATAACCAACCATGTTATAACAATGTTATAACCATGATATAACCGACCATGTTATAACAATGTTATAACCAACCATGTTATAACAATGTTATAACCAACCATGTTATAACCAACCATGTTATAATCATGTTATAACCAACCATGTTATAATCATGTTATAAGCAACCATGTTATAACCATGTTATAACCAACCATGTTCTTAGCATGATATAACCGACCATGTTATAACAATGTTATAACCATGATATAACCGACCATGTTATAACAATGTTATAACCAACCATGTTATAACAATGTTATAACCAACCATGTTATAACCAACCATGTTATTACCATGTTATAACCAACCATGTTATAACCATGTTATAACCAACCATGTTATAGCCATGATATAACCAACCATGTTATTGCCGTGTTATAACCAACCATGTTATAACCATTATATAACCAACCATGTTATAACCAACCATGTTATAACCAACCATGTTATAACCAACCATGTTATTACCATGTTATAACCATCCATGTTACAACCAACCATGTTACAACCATGTTATAACGTATCATGTTATAACCATGTTATAATCAACCATGTTATAATCATGTTATAACCAACCATGTTATTAGCATGATATAACCGACCATGTTATAACAATGTTATAACCATGATATAACCGACCATGTTATAACAATGTTATAACCAACCATGTTATAACAATGTTATAACCAACCATGTTATAACCAACCATGTTATTACCATGTTATAACCAACCATGTTATAACCATGTTATAACCAACCATGTTATAGCCATGATATAACCAACCATGTTATTGCCGTGTTATAACCAACCATGTTATAACCATTATATAACCAACCATGTTATAACCATGGTATAACCAACCATGTTATAACCATGTTATAACCAACCATGTTATAACAATGTTATAACCAACCATGTTATTACCATGTTATAACCAACCATGATATAACCGACAATGTTATAACAATGTTATAATTAACCAGGTTATAACAATGTTATAACCAACCATGTTATAACCATTATATAACAAACCATGTTACAACCATGTTATAACGTACCATGTTATAACCATGTTATACCCAACCATGTTATAACCATCCATGTTATAACCAACCATGTTACAACCATGTTATAACCAACCATGTTATGACCATCCATGTTACAACCAACCATGTTACAACCATGGTATAACGTACCATGTTATAACCATGTTATAACCAACCATGTTATAATCATGTTATAACCAACCATGTTATAATCATGTTATAAGCAACCATGTTATAACCATGTTATAACCAACCATGTTATTAGCATGATATAACCGACCATGTTATAACAATGTTATAACCATGATATAACCGACCATGTTATAACAATGTTATAACCAACCATGTTATAACAATGTTATAACCAACCATGTTATAACCAACCATGTTATAACAATGTTATACCCAACCATGTTATAACCATCCATGTTACAACCAACCATGTTACAACCATGTAATAACCAACCATGTTACAACCATGTTATAACGTACCATGTTATAACCATGTTATAACCAACCATGTTATAACCATCCATGTTATAACCAACCATGTTATAACCAACCATGTTATAACCATCCATGTTACAACCAACCATGTTACAACCATGTTATAACGTACCATGTTATAACCATGTTATAACCAACCATGTTACAACCATATTATAACGTACCATGTTATAACCAACCATGTTATAACCATGTTATAACTAACCATGTTACAACCATATTATAACGTACCATGTTATAACCAACCATGTTATAACCATTATATAACCAACCATGTTATAACCATGGTATAAACAACCATGTTATGACCATTATATAACCAACCATGTTATAACCATGGTATAACCAACCATGTTATAACCATGTTATAACCAACCATGTTATAACCATGTTATAACTAACCATGTTATAACCATGTTATAACCAACCATGTTATAATCATGTTATAACCAACCATGTTATAATCATGTTATAAGCAACCATGTTATAACCATGTTATAACCAACCATGTTCTTAGCATGATATAACCAACCATGTTATAACAATGTTATAACCATGATATAACCGACCATGTTATAACAATGTTATAACCAACCATGTTATAACAATGTTATAACCAACCATGTTATAACCAACCATGTTATAACAATGTTATAACCAACCATGTTATAACAATGTTATAACCAACCATGTTATTGTCATGTTATAACCAACCATGTTATAATCATGTTATAAGCAACCATGTTATAACCATGTTATAACCAACCATGTTATTAGCATGATATAACCGACCATGTTATAACAATGTTATAACCATGATATAACCGACCATGTTATAACAATGTTATAACCAACCATGTTATAACCAACCATGTTATAACAATGTTATACCCAACCATGTTATAACCATCCATGTTACAACCAACCATGTTACAACCATGTAATAACCAACCATGTTACAACCATGTTATAACGTACCATGTTATAACCATGTTATAACCAACCATGTTATAACCATCCATGTTATAACCAACCATGTTATAACCAACCATGTTATAACCATCCATGTTACAACCAACCATGTTACAACCATGTTATAACGTACCATGTTATAACCATGTTATAACCAACCATGTTACAACCATATTATAACGTACCATGTTATAACCAACCATGTTATAACCATGTTATAACTAACCATGTTACAACCATATTATAACGTACCATGTTATAACCAACCATGTTATAACCATTATATAACCAACCATGTTATAACCATGGTATAAACAACCATGTTATGACCATTATATAACCAACCATGTTATAACCATGGTATAACCAACCATGTTATAACCATGTTATAACCAACCATGTTATAACCATGTTATAACCAACCATGTTATAATCATGTTATAACCAACCATGTTATAATCATGTTATAAGCAACCATGTTATAACCATGTTATAACCAACCATGTTCTTAGCATGATATAACCAACCATGTTATAACAATGTTATAACCATGATATAACCGACCATGTTATAACAATGTTATAACCAACCATGTTATAACAATGTTATAACCAACCATGTTATAACCAACCATGTTATAACAATGTTATAACCAACCATGTTATAATCATGTTATAACCAACCATGTTATAATCATGTTATAAGCAACCATGTTATAACCATGTTATAACCAACCATGTTATTAGCATGATATAACCGACCATGTTATAACAATGTTATAACCATGATATAACCGACCATGTTATAACAATGTTATAACCAACCATGTTATAACCAACCATGTTATAACAATGTTATACCCAACCATGTTATAACCATCCATGTTACAACCAACCATGTTACAACCATGTAATAACCAACCATGTTACAACCATGTTATAACGTACCATGTTATAACCATGTTATAACCAACCATGTTATAACCATCCATGTTATAACCAACCATGTTATAACCATCCATGTTACAACCAACCATGTTACAACCATGTTATAACGTACCATGTTATAACCATGTTATAACCAACCATGTTACAACCATATTATAACGTACCATGTTATAACCAACCATGTTATAACCATGTTATAACTAACCATGTTACAACCATATTATAACGTACCATGTTATAACCAACCATGTTATAACCATTATATAACCAACCATGTTATAACCATGGTATAACCAACCATGTTATAACCATGGTATAACCAACCATGTTATAACCATGTTATAACCAACCATGTTATAACAATGTTATAACCAACCATGTTATAACCATGTTATAACTAACCATGTTATAACGATGTTATAACCAACCATGTTATAATCATGTTATAACCAACCATGTTATAATCATGTTATAAGCAACCATGTTATAACCATGTTATAACCAACCATGTTCTTAGCATGATATAACCAACCATGTTATAACAATGTTATAACCATGATATAACCGACCATGTTATAACAATGTTATAACCAACCATGTTATAACAATGTTATAACCAACCATGTTATAACCAACCATGTTATAACCAACCATGTTATAACCAACCATGTTACAACCATGTTATAACGTACCATGTTACAACCATGTTATAACGTACCATGTTACAACCATGTAATAACCAACCATGTTACAACCATGTTATAACGTACCATGTTATAACCATGTTATAACCAACCATGTTATAACCATCCATGTTATAACCAACCATGTTATAACCAACCATGTTATAACCATCCATGTTACAACCAACCATGTTACAACCATGTTATAACGTACCATGTTATAACCATGTTATAACCAACCATGTTACAACCATATTATAACGTACCATGTTATAACCAACCATGTTATAACCATGTTATAACTAACCATGTTACAACCATATTATAACGTACCATGTTATAACCAACTATTTTATAACCATTATATAACCAACCATGTTATAACCATGGTATAACCAACCATGTTATAACCATTATATAACCAACCATGTTATAACCATGGTATAACCAACCATGTTATAACCATGTTATAACCAACCATGTTCTTAGCATGATATAACCAACCATGTTATAACAATGTTATAACCATGATATAACCGACCATGTTATAACAATGTTATAACCAACCATGTTATAACAATGTTATAACCAACCATGTTATAACCAACCATGTTATAATCATGTTATAACCAACCATGTTATAATCATGTTATAAGCAACCATGTTATAACCATGTTATAACCAACCATGTTCTTAGCATGATATAACCGACCATGTTATAACAATGTTATAACCATGATATAACCGACCATGTTATAACAATGTTATAACCAACCATGTTATAACAATGTTATAACCAACCATGTTATAACCAACCATGTTATTACCATGTTATAACCAACCATGTTATAACCATGTTATAACCAACCATGTTATAGCCATGATATAACCAACCATGTTATTGCCGTGTTATAACCAACCATGTTATAACCATTATATAACCAACCATGTTATAACCAACCATGTTATAACCAACCATGTTATAACCAACCATGTTATTACCATGTTATAACCATCCATGTTACAACCAACCATGTTACAACCATGTTATAACGTATCATGTTATAACCATGTTATAATCAACCATGTTATAATCATGTTATAACCAACCATGTTATAATCATGTTATAAGCAACCATGTTATAACCATGTTATAACCGACCATGTTATTAGCATGATATAACCGACCATGTTACAACAATGTTATAACCATGATATAACCGACCATGTTATAACAATGTTATAACCAACCATGTTATAACAATGTTATAACCAACCATGTTATAACCAACCATGTTATTACCATGTTATAACCAACCATGTTATAACCATGTTATAACCAACCATGTTATAGCCATGATATAACCAACCATGTTATTGCCGTGTTATAACCAACCATGTTATAACCATTATATAACCAACCATGTTATAACCATGGTATAACCAACCATGTTATAACCATGTTATAACCAACCATGTTATAACAATGTTATAACCAACCATGTTATTACCATGTTATAACCAACCATGATATAACCGACAATGTTATAACAATGTTATAATTAACCAGGTTATAACAATGTTATAACCAACCATGTTATAACCATTATATAACAAACCATGTTACAACCATGTTATAACGTACCATGTTATAACCATGTTATACCCAACCATGTTATAACCATCCATGTTATAACCAACCATGTTACAACCATGTTATAACCATGGTATAACGTGCCATGTTATAACCATGTTATAACCAACCATGTTATAATCATGTTATAACCAAAAATGTTATAATCATGTTATAAGCAACCATGTTATAACCATGTTATAACCAACCATGTTATTAGCATGATATAACCGACCATGTTATAACAATGTTATTACCATGTTATAACCAACCATGATATAACCGACAATGTTTTAACAATGTTATAATTAACCAGGTTATAACAATGTTATAACAAACCATGTTACAACCATGTTATAACGTACCATGTTATAACCATGTTATACCCAACCATGTTATAACCAACAATGTTATAACCAACCATGTTATAACCATGTTATAACCAACCATGTTATAACAATGTTATAACCAACCATGTTATAACCATGTTATAACTAACCATGTTATAACGATGTTATAACCAACCATGTTATAATCATGTTATAACCAACCATGTTATAATCATGTTATAAGCAACCATGTTATAACCATGTTATAACCAACCATGTTCTTAGCATGATATAACCAACCATGTTATAACAATGTTATAACCATGATATAACCGACCATGTTATAACAATGTTATAACCAACCATGTTATAACAATGTTATAACCAACCATGTTATAACCAACCATGTTATAACCAACCATGTAATAACCAACCATGTTACAACCATGTTATAACGTACCATGTTATAACCATCCATGTTATAACCAACCATGTTATAACCAACCATGTTATAACCATCCATGTTACAACCAACCATGTTACAACCATGTTATAACGTACCATGTTATAACCATGTTATAACCAACCATGTTACAACCATATTATAACGTACCATGTTATAACCAACCATGTTATAACCATGTTATAACTAACCATGTTACAACCATATTATAACGTACCATGTTATAACCAACTATTTTATAACCATTATATAACCAACCATGTTATAACCATGGTATAACCAACCATGTTATAACCATTATATAACCAACCATGTTATAACCATGTTATAACCAACCATGTTATAACCATGTTATAACCAACCATGTTATAACAATGTTATAACCAACCATGTTATAACCATGTTATAACTAACCATGTTATAACCATGTTATAATCATTTTATAACCAACCATGTTATAATCATGTTATAAGCAACCATGTTATAACCATGTTATAACCAACCATGTTCTTAGCATGATATAACCAACCATGTTATAACAATGTTATAACCATGATATAACCGACCATGTTATAACAATGTTATAACCAACCATGTTATAACAATGTTATAACCAACCATGTTATAACCAACCATGTTATAATCATGTTATAACCAACCATGTTATAATCATGTTATAAGCAACCATGTTATAACCATGTTATAACCAACCATGTTCTTAGCATGATATAACCAACCATGTTATAACAATGTTATAACCATGATATAACCGACCATGTTATAACAATGTTATAACCAACCATGTTATAACAATGTTATAACCAACCATGTTATAACCAACCATGTTATAACACACCATGTTACAACCATCTTATAACCAACCATCTTATAACCAACCATCTTATAACCAACCATGTTATTACCATGTTATAACCAACCATGATATAACCGAACATGTTATAACAATGTTATAACCAACCAGGTTATAACAATGTTATAACCGACCATGTTATAACAAACCATGTCATAACCAACCATGTTATAACTAACCATGTTATAACCAACTATGTTATGACAAACAATGTTATAACCAACCATGTTATAACAAACCATGTTATAATCATACATGTTATAACCAACCATGTTACAACCATGTTATAACCATATTATAACGTACCATGTTATAACCAACCATGTTATAACAATGTTATAACCAACCATGTTATAACCATCCATTTTACAACCAACCATGTTACAACCATGTTATAACCAACCATGTTACAACCATGTTATAACGTGCCATGTTATAACCAACCATGTTACAACCATGTTATAACCAACCATGTTATAACCATCCATGTTACAACCAACCATGTTACAACCATGGTATAACGTACCATGTTATAACCATGTTATAACCAACCATGTTATAATCATGTTATAACCAACCATGTTATAATCATGTTATAAGCAACCATGTTGTAACCATGTTATAACGAACCATGTTATTAGCATGATATAACCGACCATGTTATAACAATGTTATAACCATGATATAACCGACCATGTTATAACAATGTTATACCCAACCATGTTATAACCATCCATGTTACAACCAACCATGTTACAACCATGTAATAACCAACCATGTTACAACCATGTTATAACGTACCATGTTATAACCATGTTATAACCAACCATGTTATAACCATCCATGTTATAACCAACCATGTTATAACCAACCATGTTATAACCATCCATGTTACAACCAACCATGTTACAACCATGTTATAACGTACCATGTTATAACCATGTTATAACCAACCATGTTACAACCATATTATAACGTACCATGTTATAACCAACCATGTTATAACCATGTTATAACTAACCATGTTACAACCATATTATAACGTACCATGTTATAACCAAACATGTTATAACCATTATATAACCAACCATGTTATAACCATGGTATAACCAACCATGTTATAACCATTATATAACCAACCATGTTATAACCATGGTATAACCAACCATGTTATAACCATGTTATAACCAACCATGTTATAACAATGTTATAACCAACCATGTTATAACCATGTTATAACTAACCATGTTATAACCATGTTATAACCAACCATGTTATAATCATGTTATAACCAACCATGTTATAATCATGTTATAAGCAACCATGTTATAACCATGTTATAACCAACCATGTTCTTAGCATGATATAACCAACCATGTTATAACAATGTTATAACCATGATATAACCGACCATGTTATAACAATGTTATAACCAACCATGTTATAACAATGTTATAACCAACCATGTTATAACCAACCATGTTATAACAATGTTATACCCAACCATGTTATAACCATCCATGTTACAACCAACCATGTTACAACCATGTAATAACCAACCATGTTACAACCATGTTATAACGTACCATGTTATAACCATGTTATAACCAACCATGTTATTACCATCCATGTTATAACCAACCATGTTATAACCAACCATGTTATAACCATCCATGTTACAACCAACCATGTTACAACCATATTGTAACGTACCATGTTATAACCAACCATGTTATAACCATGTTATAACTAACCATGTTACAACCATATTATAACGTACCATGTTATAACCAACCATGTTATAACCATTATATAACCAACCATGTTATAACCATGGTATAACCAACCATGTTATAACCATGTTATAACCAACCATGTTATAACCATGGTATAACCAACCATGTTATAACCATGTTATAACCAACCATGTTATAACAATGTTATAACCAACCATGTTATAACCATGTTATAACTAACCATGTTATAACCATGTTATAACCAACCATGTTATAACCATGTTATAACCAACCATGTTATAACAATGTTATAACCAACCATGTTATAACCAACCATGTTATAACCAACCATGTTAAAACCATGTTATAACGTACCATGTTACAACCATGTTATAACGTACCATGTTACAACCATGTTATAACGTACCATGTTATAACCATGTTATAACCAACCATGTTATAACCATCCATGTTACAACCATCCATGTTATAACCAACCATGTTATAACCAACCATGTTATAACCAACCATGTTATAACCATCCATGTTACAACCAACCATGTTACAACCATGTTATAACGTACCATGTTATAACCATGTTATAACCAACCATGTTACAACCATATTATAACGTACCATCTTATAACCAACCATCTTATAACCAACCATGTTATAACCAACCATGTTATTACCATGTTATAACCAACCATGATATAACCGAACATGTTATAACAATGTTATAACCAACCAGGTTATAACAATGTTATAACCGACCATGTTATAACCGACCATGTTATTACCGACAATGTTATAACCATGGTGTAACCAAGCATGTTATAACAAACCATGTTATAACCAACCATGTTATAACTAACCATGTTATAACCAACTATGTTATGACAAACAATGTTATAACCAACCATGTTATAACAAACCATGTTATAATCATACATGTTATAACCAACCATGTTACAACCATGTTATAACCATATTATAACGTACCATGTTATAACCAACCATGTTATAACAATGTTATAACCAACCATGTTATAACCATCCATGTTACAACCAACCATGTTACAACCATGTTATAACCAACCATGTTACAACCATATTATAACGTACCATGTTATAACCAACCATGTTATAACCATGTTATAACTAACCATGTTACAACCATATTATAACGTACCATGTTATAACCAACCATGTTATAACCATTATATAACCAACCATGTTATAACCATGGTATAACCAACCATGTTATAACCATTATATAACCAACCATGTTATAACCATGGTATAACCAACCATGTTATAACCATGTTATAACCAACCATGTTATAACAATGTTATAACCAACCATGTTATAACCATGTTATAACTAACCATGTTATAACCATGTTATAATCATGTTATAACCAACCATGTTATAATCATGTTATAAGCAACCATGTTATAACCATGTTATAACCAACCATGTTCTTAGCATGATATAACCAACCATGTTATAACAATGTTATAACCATGATATAACCGACCATGTTATAACAATGTTATAACCAACCATGTTATAACAATGTTATAACCAACCATGTTATAACCAACCATGTTATAACCGACCATGTTACAACCATGTTATAACGTACCATGTTACAACCATGTTATAACGTACCATGTTACAACCATGTTATAACCAACCATCTTATAACCAACCATCTTATAACCAACCATGTTATAACCAACCATGTTATTACCATGTTATAACCAACCATGATATAACCGAACATGTTATAACAATGTTATAACCAACCAGTTTATAACAATGTTATAACCGACCATGTTATAACCGACCACGTTATTACCGACAATGTTATAACCATGGTGTAACCAATCATGTTATGACAAACCATGTTATAACCAACCATGTTATAACTAACCATGTTATAACCAACTATGTTATGACAAACAATGTTATAACCAACCATGTTATAACAAACCATGTTATAATCATACATGTTATAACCAACCATGTTACAACCATGTTATAACCATATTATAACGTACCATGTTATAACCAACCATGTTATAACAATGTTATAACCAACCATGTTATAACCATCCATGTTACAACCAACCATGTTACAACCATGTTATAACGTACCATGTTATAACCATGTTATAACCAACCATGTTACAACCATATTATAACGTACCATGTTATAACCAACCATGTTATAACCATGTTATAACTAACCATGTTACAACCATATTATAACGTACCATGTTATAACCAAACATGTTATAACCATTATATAACCAACCATGTTATAACCATGGTATAACCAACCATGTTATAACCATTATATAACCAACCATGTTATAACCATGGTATAACCAACCATGTTATAACCATGTTATAACCAACCATGTTATAACAATGTTATACCCAACCATGTTATAACCAACCATGTTATAACCAACCATGTTATAACCATCCATGTTACAACCAACCATGTTACAACCATGTTATAACGTACCATGTTATAACCATGTTATAACCAACCATGTTACAACCATATTATAACGTACCATGTCATAACCAACCATGTTATAACCATGTTATAACTAACCATGTTACAACCATATTATAACGTACCATGTTATAACCAACCATGTTATAACCATGGTATAACCAACCATGTTATAACCATTATATAACCAACCATGTTATAACCATGGTATAACCAACCATGTTATAACCATGTTATAACCAACCATGTTATAACAATGTTATAACCAACCATGTTATAACCATGTTATAACTAACCATGTTATAACCATGTTATAACCAACCATGTTATAATCATGTTATAACCAACCATGTTATAATCATGTTATAAGCAACCATGTTATAACCATGTTATAACCAACCATGTTCTTAGCATGATATAACCAACCATGTTATAACAATGTTATAATCATGATATAACCGACCATGTTATAACAATGTTATAACCAACCATGTTATAACAATGTTATAACCAACCATGTCATAACCAACCATGTTATAACCAACCATGTTATTACCATGTTATAACCAACCATGTTATAACCATGTTATAACCAACCATGTTATAGCCATGATATAACCAACCATGTTATTGCCGTGTTATAACCAACCATGTTATAACCATTATATAACCAACCATGTTATAACCATGGTATAACCAACCATGTTATAACCATGTTATAACCAACCATGTTATAACAATGTTATAACCAACCATGTTATTACCATGTTATAACCAACCATGATATAACCGACAATGTTATAACAATGTTATAATTAACCATGTTATAACCATGTTATACCCAACCATGTTATAACCATCCATGTTATAACCAACCATGTTACAACCATGTTATAACCAACCATGTTATAACCATCCATGTTACAACCAACCATGTTACAACCATGGTATAACGTACCATGTTATAACCATGTTATAACCAACCATGTTATAATCATGTTATAACCAACCATGTTATAATCATGTTATAAGCAACCATGTTATAACCATGTTATAACCAACCATGTTATTAGCATGATATAACCGACCATGTTATAACAATGTTATAACCATGATATAACCGACCATGTTATAACAATGTTATAACCAACCATGTTATAACAATGTTATAACCATCCATGTTACAACCAACCATGTTACAACCATGTAATAACCAACCATGTTACAACCATGTTATAACGTACCATGTTATAACCATGTTATAACCAACCATGTTATAACCATCCATGTTATAACCAACCATGTTATAACCAACCATGTTATAACCATCCATGTTACAACCAACCATGTTACAACCATGTTATAACGTACCATGTTGTAACCATGTTATAACCAACCATGTTACAACCATATTATAACGTACCATGTTATAACCAACCATGTTATAACCATGTTATAACTAACCATGTTACAACCATATTATAACGTACCATGTTATAACCAACCATGTTATAACCATTATATAACCAACCATGTTATAACCATGGTATAACCAACCATGTTATAACCATTATATAACCAACCATGTTATAACCATGGTATAACCAACCATGTTATAACCATGTTATAACCAACCATGTTATAACAATGTTATAACCAACCATGTTATAACCATGTTATAACTAACCATGTTATAACCATGTTATAATCATGTTATAACCAACCATGTTATAATCATGTTATAAGCAACCATGTTATAACCATGTTATAACCAACCATGTTCTTAGCATGATATAACCAACCATGTTATAACAATGTTATAACCATGATATAAACGACCATGTTATAACAATGTTATAACCAACCATGTTATATCAATGTTATAACCAACCATGTTATAACCAACCATGTTATAACCAACCATGTTACAACCATGTTATAACGTACCATGTTACAACCATGTTATAACGTACCATGTTACAACCATGTTATAACCAACCATCTTATAACCAACCATCTTATAACCAACCATGTTATAACCAACCATGTTATAATCATGTTATAAGCAACCATGTTATAACCATGTTATAACCAACCATGTTCTTAGCATGATATAACCAACCATGTTATAACAATGTTATAACCATTATATAACCGACCATGTTATAACAATGTTATAACCAACCATGTTATAACAATGTTATAACCAACCATGTTACAACCATGTTATAACGTACCATGTTACAACCATGTTATAACGTACCATGTTACAACCATGTAATAACCAACCATGTTACAACCATGTTATAACGTACCATGTTATAACCATGTTATAACCAACCATGTTATAACCATCCATGTTATAACCAACCATGTTATAACCAACCATGTTACAACCAACCATGTTACAACCATATTATAACGTACCATGTTATAACCAACCATGTTATAACCATTATATAACCAACCATGTTATAACCATGGTATAACCAACCATGTTATAACCATTATATAACCAACCATGTTATAACCATGGTATAACCAACCATGTTATAACCATGTTATAACCAACCATGTTATAACAATGTTATAACCAACCATGTTATAACCATGTTATAACTAACCATGTTATAACCATGTTATAATCATGTTATAACCAACCATGTTATAATCATGTTATAAGCAACCATGTTATAACCATGTTATAACCAACCATGTTCTTAGCATGATATAACCAACCATGTTATAACAATGTTATAACCATGATATAACCGACCATGTTATAACAATGTTATAACCAACCATGTTATAACAATGTTATAACCAACCATGTTATAACCAACCATGTTATAACCAACCATGTTACAACCATGTTATAACGTACCATGTTACAACCATGTTATAACGTACCATGTTACAACCATGTTGTAACCAACCATCTTATAACCAACCATGTTATAACCAACCATGTTATAACCAACCATGCTATTACCATGTTATAACCAACCATGATATAACCGAACATGTTATAACAATGTTATAACCAACCAGGTTATAACAATGTTATAACCGACCATGTTATAACCGACCATGTTATTACCGACAATGTTATAACCATGGTGTAACCAAGCATGTTATAACAAACCATGTTATAACCAACCATGTTATAACTAACCATGTTATAACCAACTATGTTATGACAAACAATGTTATAACCAACCATGTCATAACAAACCATGTTACAACCATGTTATAACCATATTATAACGTACCATGTTATAACCAACCATGTTATAACAATGTTATAACCAACCATGTTATAACCATCCATGTTACAACCAACCATGTTACAACCATGTTATAACCAACCATGTTACAACCATGTTATAACGTACCATGTTATAACCAACCATGTTACAACCATGTTATAACCAACCATGTAATAACCAACCATGTTACAACCATGTTATAACGTACCATGTTATAACCATGTTATAACCAACCATGTTATAACCATCCATGTTATAACCAACCATGTTATAACCAACCATGTTATAACCATCCATGTTACAACCAACCATGTTACAACCATGTTATAACGTACCATGTTATAACCATGTTATAACCAACCATGTTACAACCATATTATAACGTACCATGTTATAACCAACCATGTTATAACCATGTTATAACTAACCATGTTACAACCATATTATAACGTACCATGTTATAACCAACCATGTTATAACCATTATATAACCAACCATGTTATAACCATGGTATAACCAACCATGTTATAACCATTATATAACCAACCATGTTATAACCATGGTATAACCAACCATGTTATAACCATGTTATAACCAACCATGTTATAACAATGTTATAACCAACCATGTTATAACCATGTTATAACTAACCATGTTATAACCATGTTATAACCAACCATGTTATAATCATGTTATAACCAACCATGTTATAATCATGTTATAAGCAACCATGTTATAACCATGTTATAACCAACCATGTTCTTAGCATGATATAACCAACCATGTTATAACAATGTTATAACCATGATATAACCGACCATGTTATAACAATGTTATAACCAACCATGTTATAACAATGTTATAACCAACCATGTTATAACCAACCATGTTATTACCATGTTATAACCAACCATGTTATAACCATGTTATAACCAACCATGTTATAGCCATGATATAACCAACCATGTTATTGCCGTGTTATAACCAACCATGTTATAGCCATGATATAACCAACCATGTTATTGCCGTGTTATAACCAACCATGTTATAACCATTATATAACCAACCATGTTATAACCATGGTATAACCAACCATGTTATAACCATGTTATAACCAACCATGTTATAACAATGTTATAACCAACCATGTTATTACCATGTTATAACCAACCATGATATAACCGACAATGTTATAACAATGTTATGATTAACCATGTTATAACCATTATATAACAAACCATGTTACAACCATGTTATAACGTACCATGTTATAACCATGTTATACCCAACCATGTTATAACCATCCATGTTATAACCAACCATGTTACAACCATGTTATAACCAACCATGTTATAACCATCCATGTTACAACCAGCCATGTTACAACCATGGTATAACGTACCATGTTATAACCATGTTATAACCAACCATGTTATAATCATGTTATAACCAACCATGTTATAATCATGTTATAAGCAACCATGTTACAACCATGTTATAACCAACCATGTTATTAGCATGATATAACCGACCATGTTATAACAATGTTATAACCATGATATAACCGACCATGTTATAACAATGTTATAACCAACCATGTTATAACAATGTTATAACCAACCATGTTATAACCAACCATGTTATAACCAACCATGTTACAACCATGTTATAACGTACCATGTTACAACCATGTTATAACCAACCATGTTATAACCAACCATGATATAACCGAACATGTTATAACAATGTTATAACCAACCAGGTTATAACAATGTTATAACCGACCATGTTATAACCGACCATGTTATTACCGACAATGTTATAACCATGGTGTAACCAAGCATGTTATAACAAACCATGTTATAACCAACCATGTTATAACTAACCATGTTATAACCAACTATGTTATGACAAACAATGTTATAACCAACCATGTTATAACAAACCATGTTACAACCATGTTATAACCATATTATAACGTACCATGTTATAACCAACCATGTTATAACAATGTTATAACCAACCATGTTATAACCATCCATGTTACAACCAACCATGTTACAACCATGTTATAACCAACCATGTTACAACCATGTTATAACGTACCATGTTATAACCAACCATGTTACAACCATGTTATAACCAACCATGTTATAACCAACCATGTTATAACCATCCATGTTACAACCAACCATGTTACAACCATGGTATAACGTACCATGTTATAACCATGTTATAACCAACCATGTTATAATCATGTTATAACCAACCATGTTATAATCATGTTATAACCAACCATGTTATAACCATGTTATAACCAACCATGTTATTAGCATGATATAACCGACCATGTTATAACAATGTTATAACCATGATATAACCGACCATGTTATAACAATGTTATAACCAACCATGTTATAACAATGTTATAACCAACCATGTTATAACCAACCATGTTATAACAATGTTATACCCAACGATGTTATAACCATCCATGTTACAACCAACCATGTTACAACCATGTAATAACCAACCATGTTACAACCATGTTATAACGTACCATGTTATAACCATGTTATAACCAACCATGTTATAACCATCCATGTTATAACCAACCATGTTATAACCAACCATGTTATAACCATCCATGTTACAACCAACCATGTTACAACCATGTTATAACGTACCATGTTATAACCATGTTATAACCAACCATGTTACAACCATATTATAACGTACCATGTTATAACCAACCATGTTATAACCATGTTATAACTAACCATGTTACAACCATATTATAACGTACCATGTTATAACCAACCATGTTATAACCATTATATAACCAACCATGTTATAACCATGGTATAACCAACCATGTTATAACCATTATATAACCAACCATGTTATAACCATGGTATAACCAACCATGTTATAACCATGTTATAACCAACCATGTTATAACAATGTTATAACCAACCATGTTATAACCATGTTATAACTAACCATGTTATAACCATGTTATAACCAACCATGTTATAATCATGTTATAACCAACCATGTTATAATCATGTTATAAGCAACCATGTTATAACCATGTTATAACCAACCATGTTCTTAGCATGATATAACCAACCATGTTATAACAATGTTATAACCATGATATAACCGACCATGTTATAACAATGTTATAACCAACCATGTTATAACAATGTTATAACCAACCATGTTATAACCAACCATGTTATTACCATGTTATAACCAACCATGTTATAACCATGTTATAACCAACCATGTTATAGCCATGATATAACCAACCATGTTATTGCCGTGTTATAACCAACCATGTTATAACCATTATATAACCAACCATGTTATAACCATGGTATAACCAACCATGTTATAACCATGTTATAACCAACCATGTTATAACAATGTTATAACCAACCATGTTATTACCATGTTATAACCAACCATGATATAACCGACAATGTTATAACAATGTTATGATTAACCATGTTATAACCATTATATAACAAACCATGTTACAACCATGTTATAACGTACCATGTTATAACCATGTTATACCCAACCATGTTATAACCATCCATGTTATAACCAACCATGTTACAACCATGTTATAACCAACCATGTTATAACCATCCATGTTACAACCAGCCATGTTACAACCATGGTATAACGTACCATGTTATAACCATGTTATAACCAACCATGTTATAATCATGTTATAACCAACCATGTTATAATCATGTTATAAGCAACCATGTTATAACCATGTTATAACCAACCATGTTATTAGCATGATATAACCGACCATGTTATAACAATGTTATAACCATGATATAACCGACCATGTTATAACAATGTTATAACCAACCATGTTATAACAATGTTATAACCAACCATGTTATAACCAACCATGTCATAACAATGTTATACCCAACCATGTTATAACCATCCATGTTACAACCAACCATGTTACAACCATGTAATAACCAACCATGTTACAACCATGTTATAACGTACCATGTTATAACCATGTTATAACCAACCATGTTATAACCATCCATGTTATAACCAACCATGTTATAACCAACCATGTTATAACCATCCATGTTACAACCAACCATGTTACAACCATGTTATAACGTACCATGTTATAACCATGTTATAACCAACCATGTTACAACCATATTGTAACGTACCATGTTATAACCAACCATGTTATAACCATGTTATAACTAACCATGTTACAACCATATTATAACGTACCATGTTATAACCAACCATGTTATAACCATTATATAACCAACCATGTTATAGCCATGGTATAACCAACCATGTTATAACCATTATATAACCAACCATGTTATAACCATGGTATAACCAACCATGTTATAACCATGTTATAACCAACCATGTTATAACAATGTTATAACCAACCATGTTATAACCATGTTATAACTAACCATGTTATAACCATGTTATAACCAACCATGTTATAATCATGTTATAACCAACCATGTTATAACAATGTTATAACCAACCATGTTATAACCAACCATGTTATAACCAACCATGTTATAACCAACCATGTTACAACCATGTTATAACGTACCATGTTACAACCATGTTATAACGTACCATGTTACAACCATGTAATAACCAACCATGTTACAACCATGTTATAACGTACCATGTTATAACAATGTTATAACCAACCATGTTATAACCATCCATGTTACAACCAACCATGTTACAACCATGTTATAACGTACCATGTTATAACCATGTTATAACCAACCATGTTACAACCATATTATAACGTACCATGTTATAACCAACCATGTTATAACCATGTTATAACTAACCATGTTACAACCATATTATAACGTACCATGTTATAACCAACCATGTTATAACCATTATATAACCAACCATGTTATAACCATGGTATAACCAACCATGTTATAACCATTATATAACCAACCATGTTATAACCATGGTATAACCAACCATGTTATAACCATGTTATAACCAACCATGTTATAACAATGTTATAACCAACCATGTTATAACCATGTTATAACTAACCATGTTATAACCATGTTATAATCATGTTATAACCAACCATGTTATAATCATGTTATAAGCAACCATGTTATAACCATGTTATAACCAACCATGTTCTTAGCATGATATAACCAACCATGTTATAACAATGTTATAACCATGATATAACCGACCATGTTATAACAATGTTATAACCAACCATGTTATAACAATGTTATAACCAACCATGTTATAACCAACCATGTTATAACCAACCATGTTACAACCATGTTATAACGTACCATGTTACAACCATGTTATAACGTACCATGTTACAACCATGTTATAACCAACCATGTTATAACCAACCATGATATAACCGAACATGTTATAACAATGTTATAACCAACCAGGTTATAACAATGTTATAACCGACCATGTTATAACCGACCATGTTATTACCGACAATGTTATAACCATGGTGTAACCAAGCATGTTATAACAAACCATGTTATAACCAACCATGTTATAACTAACCATGTTATAACCAACTATGTTATGACAAACAATGTTATAACCAACCATGTTATAACAAACCATGTTATAATCATACATGTTATAACCAACCATGTTACAACCATGTTATAACCATATTATAACGTACCATGTTATAACCAACCATGTTATAACAATGTTATAACCAACCATGTTATAACCATCCATGTTACAACCAACCATGTTACAACCATGTTATAACCAACCATGTTAAAACCATGTTATAACGTACCATGTTATAACCAACCATGTTACAACCATGTTATAACCAACCATGTTATAACCATCCATGTTACAACCAACCATGTTACAACCATGTTATAACGTACCATGTTATAACCATGTTATAACCAACCATGTTATAACCATGTTATAACGTACCATGTTATAACCAACCATGTTATAACCATTATATAACCTACCATGTTATAACCATGTTATAACCAACCATGTTATAACCATGTTATAACCAACCAAGTTATAACCATGTTATAACCATCCATGTTACAACCATGTTATAACCAACCATGTTATAACCATCCATGTTACAACCAACCATGTTACAACCATGTGATAACGTACCATGTTATAACCATGTTATAACCAACCATGTTACAACCATATTATAACGTACCATGTTATAACCAACCATGTTATAACCATGTTATAACCAACCATGTTATAACCATTATATAACCTACCATGTTATAACCATGTTATACCCAACCATGTTATAACCATCCATTTTATAACCAACCATGTTACAACCATGGTATAACCAACCATGTTATAACCATGTTATAACCAACCATGTTATAACAATGTTATAACCAACCATGTTATAACCATGTTATAACTAACCATGTTATAACCATGTTATAACCAACCATGTTATAATCATGTTATAACCAACCATGGTATAATCATGTTATAAGCAACCATGTTATAACCATGTTATAACCAACCATGTTCTTAGCATGATATAACCAATCATGTTATAACAATGTTATAACCATGATATAACCGACCATGTTATAACAATGTTATAACCAACCATGTTATAACAATGTTATAACCAACCATGTTATAACCAACCATGTTATAACAAACCATGTTATAACCAACCATGTTACAACCATGTTATAACGTACCATGTTACAACCATGTTATAACGTACCATGTTACAACCATGTTATAACGTACCATGTTACAACTATGTAATAACCAACCATGTTACAACCATGTTATAACGTACCATGTTATAACCATCGATGTTACAACCAACCATGTTACAACCAACCATGTTACAACCATATTATAACGTACCATGTTATAACCAACCATGTTATAACCATGTTATAACCAACCATGTTATAACCATTATATAACCTACCATGTTATAACCATGTTATAACCAACCATGTTACAACCATGTTATAACGTACCATGTTATAACCATGTTATACCCAACCATGTTATAACCATCCATGTTACAACCAACCATGTTACAACCATGTTATAACGTACCATGTTATAACCATGTTATAACCAACCATGTTATAATCATGTTATAAGCAACCATGTTATAACCATGTTATAACCAACCATGTTATTAGCATGATATAACCGACCATGTTATAACAATGTTATAACCATGATATAACCGACCATGTTATAACAATGTTATAACCAACCATGTTATAACAATGTTATAACCAACCATATTATAACCAACCATGTTATAACCAACCATGTTATAACAATGTTATACCCAACCATGTTATAACGTACCATGTTACAACCAACCATGTTACAACCATGTAATAACCAACCATGTTACAACCATGTTATAACGTACCATGTTATAACCATGTTATAACCAACCATGTTATAACCATCCATGTTATAACCAACCATGTTATAACCAACCATGTTATAACCATCCATGTTACAACCAACCATGTTACAACCATGTTATAACGTACCATGTTATAACCATGTTATAACCAACCATGTTACAACCATATTATAACGTACCATGTTATAACCAACCATGTTATAACCATTATATAACCAACCATGTTATAACCATGGTATAACCAACCATGTTATAACCATTATATAACCAACCATGTTATAATCATGTTATAACCAACCATGTTATAATCATGTTATAAGCAACCATGTTATAACCATGTTATAACCAACCATGTTCTTAGCATGATATAACCAACCATGTTATAACCATGATATAACCGACCATGTTATAACAATGTTATAACCAACCATGTTATAACAATGTTATAACCAACCATGTTATAACCAACCATGTTATAACGAACCATGTTATAACCAACCATGTTACAACCATGTTATAACGTACCATGTTACAACCATGTTATAACGTACCATGTTACAACCATGTAATAACCAACCATGTTACAACCATGTTATAACGTACCATGTTATAACCATGTTATAACCAACCATGTTATAACCATCCATGTTATAACCAACCATGTTATAACCACCCATGTTATAACCATCCATGTTACAGCCAACCATGTTACAACCATGTTATAACGTACCATGTTATAACCATGTTATAACCAACCATGTTATTAGCATGATATAACCGACCATGTTATAACAATGTTATAACCATGATATAACCGACCATGTTATAACAATGTTATAACCAACCATGTTATAACAATGTTATAACCAACCATATTATAACCAACCATGTTATAACCAACCATGTTATAACAATGTTATACCCAACCATGTTATAACGTACCATGTTACAACCAACCATGTTACAACCATGTAATAACCAACCATGTTACAACCATGTTATAACGTACCATGTTATAACCATGTTATAACCAACCATGTTATAACCATCCATGTTATAACCAACCATGTTATAACCAACCATGTTATAACCATCCATGTTACAACCAACCATGTTACAACCATGTTATAACGTACCATGTTATAACCATGTTATAAGCAACCATGTTATAACCATATTATAACGTACCATGTTATAACAAACCATGTTATAACCATGTTATAACTAACCATGTTACAACCATATTATAACGTACCATGTTATAACCAACCATGTTATAACCATTATATAACCAACCATGTTATAACCATGGTATAACCAACCATGTTATAACCATTATATAACCAACCATGTTATAACCATGTTATAACCAACCATGTTCTTAGCATGATATAACCAACCATGTTATAACCATGATATAACCGACCATGTTATAACAATGTTATAACCAACCATGTTATAACAATGTTATAACCAACCATGTTATAACCAACCATGTTATAACGAACCATGTTATAACCAACCATGTTACAACCATGTTATAACGTACCATGTTACAACCATGTTATAACGTACCATGTTACAACCATGTAATAACCAACCATGTTACAACCATGTTATAACGTACCATGTTATAACCATGTTATAACCAACCATGTTATAACCATCCATGTTATAACCAACCATGTTATAACCACCCATGTTATAACCATCCATGTTACAGCCAACCATGTTACAACCATGTTATAACGTACCATGTTATAACCATGTTATAACCAACCATGTTACAACCATATTATAACGTACCATGTTATAACCAACCATGTTATAACCATGTTATAACTAACCATGTTACAACCATATTATAACGTACCATGTTATAACCAACCATGTTATAACCATTATATAACCAACCATGTTATAACCATGGTATAACCAACCATGTTATAACCATTATATAACCAACCATGTTATAACCATGGTATAACCAACCATGTTATAACCATGTTATAACCAACCATGTTATAACCATGTTATAACTAACCATGTTATAACCATGTTATAATCATGTTATAACCAACCATGTTATAATCATGTTATAAGCAACCATGTTATAACCATGTTATAACCAACCATGTTCTTAGCATGATATAACCAACCATGTTATAACAATGTTATAACCATGATATAACCGACCATGTTATAACAATGTTATAACCAACCATGTTATAACAATGTTATAACCAACCATGTTATAACCAACCATGTTACAACCATGTTATAACGTACCATGTTATAACCAACCATGTTATAACAATGTTATAACCAACCATGTTATAACCAACCATGTTATAACCAACCATGTTATTACCATGTTATAACCAACCATGTTATAACCATGTTATAACCAACCATGTTATAGCCATGATATAACCAACCATGTTATTGCCGTGTTATAACCAACCATGATATAACCGACAATGTTATAACAATGTTATAATTAACCAGGTTATAACAATGTTATAACCAACCATGTTATAACCATTATATAACAAACCATGTTACAACCATGTTATAACGTACCATGTTATAACCATGTTATACCCAACCATGTTATAACGATCCATGTTATAACCAACCATGTTACAACCATGTTATAACCAACCATGTTATAACCATCCATGTTACAACCAACCATGTTACAACCATGGTATAACGTACCATGTTATAACCATGTTATAACCAACCATGTTATAATCATGTTATAACCAACCATGTTATAATCATGTTATAAGCAACCATGTTACAACCATGTTATAACGTACCATGTTATAACCATGTTATAACCAACCATGTTACAACCATATTTTAACGTACCATGTTATAACCAACCATGTTATAACCATGTTATAACTAACCATGTTACAACCATATTATAACGTACCATGTTATAACCAACCATGTTATAACCATTATATAACCAACCATGTTATAACCATGGTATAACCAACCATGTTATAACCATTATATAACCAACCATGTTATAACCATGGTATAACCAACCATGTTATAACCATGTTATAACCAACCATGTTATAACAATGTTATAACCAACCATGTTATAACCATGTTATAACTAACCATGTTATAACCATGTTATAACCAACCATGTTATAACCATGTTATAACCAACCATGTTATAACAATGTTATAACCAACCATGTTATAACCAACCATGTTATAACCAACCATGTTATAACCAACCATGTTACAAACATGTTATAACGTACCATGTTACAACCATGTTATAACGTACCATGTTACAACCATGTTATAACGTACCATGTTATAACCATGTTATAACCAACCATGTTATAACCATCCATGTTATAACCAACCATGTTATAACCAACCATGTTATAACCATCCATGTTACAACCATCCATGTTATAACCAACCATGTTATAACCAACCATGTTATAACCAACCATGTTATAACCATCCATGTTACAACCAACCATGTTACAACCATGTTATAACGTACCATGTTATAACCATGTTATAACCAACCATGTTACAACCATATTATAACGTACCATCTTATAACCAACCATCTTATAACCAACCATGTTATAACCAACCATGTTATTACCATGTTATAACCAACCATGTTATAACCGACCATGTTATTACCGACAATGTTATAACCATGGTGTAACCAAGCATGTTATAACAAACCATGTTATAACCAACCATGTTATAACTAACCATGTTATAACCAACTATGTTATGACAAACAATGTTATAACCAACCATGTTATAACAAACCATGTTATAATCATACATGTTATAACCAACCATGTTACAACCATGTTATAACCATATTATAACGTACCATGTTATAACCAACCATGTTATAACAATGTAATAACCAACCATGTTATAACCATCCATGTTACAACCAACCATGTTACAACCATGTTATAACCAACCATGTTACAACCATATTATAACGTACCATGTTATAACCAACCATGTTATAACCATGTTATAACTAACCATGTTACAACCATTATATAACCAACCATGTTATAACCATGGTATAACCAACCATGTTATAACCATTATATAACCAACCATGTTATAACCATGGTATAACCAACCATGTTATAACCATGTTATAACCAACCATGTTATAACAATGTTATAACCAACCATGTTATAACCATGTTATAACTAACCATGTTATAACCATGTTATAATCATGTTATAACCAACCATGTTATAATCATGTTATAAGCAACCATGTTATAACCATGTTATAACCAACCATGTTCTTAGCATGATATAACCAACCATGTTATAACAATGTTATAACCATGATATAACCGACCATGTTATAACAATGTTATAACCAACCATGTTATAACAATGTTATAACCAACCATGTTATAACCAACCATGTTATAACCGACCATGTTACAACCATGTTATAACGTACCATGTTACAACCATGTTATAACGTACCATGTTACAACCATGTTATAACCAACCATCTTATAACCAACCATCTTATAACCAACCATGTTATAACCAACCATGTTATTACCATGTTATAACCAACCATGATATAACCGAACATGTTATAACAATGTTATAACCAACCAGTTTATAACAATGTTATAACCGACCATGTTATAACCGACCATGTTATTACCGACAATGTTATAACCATGGTGTAACCAAGCATGTTATGACAAACCATGTTATAACCAACCATGTTATAACTAACCATGTTATAACCAACTATGTTATGACAAACAATGTTATAACCAACCATGTTATAACAAACCATGTTATAATCATACATGTTATAACCAACCATGTTACAACAATGTTATAACCATATTATAACGTACCATGTTATAACCAACCATGTTATAACAATGTTATAACCAACCATGTTATAACCATCCATGTTACAACCAACCATGTTACAACCATGTTATAACCAACCATGTTACAACCATGTTATAACGTACCATGTTATAACCAACCATGTTACAACCATGTTATAACCAACCATGTTATAACCATCCATTTTACAACCAACCATGTTACAACCATGTTATAACGTACCATGTTATAACCATGTTATAACCAACCATGTTACAACCATATTATAACGTACCATGTTATAACCAACCATGTTATAACCATGTTATAACTAACCATATTACAACCATATTATAACGTACCATGTTATAACCAAACATGTTATAACCATTATATAACCAACCATGTTATAACCATGGTATAACCAACCATGTTATAACCATTATATAACCAACCATGTTATAACCATGGTATAACCAACCATGTTATAACCATGTTATAACCAACCATGTTATAACAATGTTATAACCAACCATGTTATAACCATGTTATAACTAACCATGTTATAACCATGTTATAACCAACCATGTTATAATCATGTTATAACCAACCATGTTATAATCATGTTATAAGCAACCATGTTATAACCATGTTATAACCAACCATGTTATTAGCATGATATAACCGACCATGTTATAACAATGTTATAACCATGATATAACCGACCATGTTATAACAATGTTATAACCAACCATGTTATAACAATGTTATAACCAACCATGTTATAACCAACCATGTTATAACAATGTTATACCCAACCATGTTATAACCATCCATGTTACAACCAACCATGTTACAACCATGTAATAACCAACCATGTTACAACCATGTTATAACGTACCATGTTATAACTATGTTATAACCAACCATGTTATAACCATCCATGTTATAACCATGTTATAACCAACCATGTTATAACCATGTTATAACTAACCATGTTACAACCATATTATAACGTACCATGTTATAACCAACCATGTTATAACCATTATATAACCAACCATGTTATAACCATGGTATAACCAACCATGTTATAACCATTATATAACCAACCATGTTATAACCATGTTATAACCAACCATGTTATAACCATGTTATAACCAACCATGTTATAACCATGTTATAACTAACTATGTTATAACCATGTTATAATCATGTTATAACCAACCATGTTATAATCATGTTATAAGCAACCATGTTATAACCATGTTATAACCAACCATGTTCTTAGCATGATATAACCAACCATGTTATAACAATGTTATAACCATGATATAACCGACCATGTTATAACAATGTTATAACCAACCATGTTATAACAATGTTATAACCAACCATGTTATAACCAACCATGTTATAACCAACCATGTTACAACCATGTTATAACGTACCATGTTATAACCAACCATGTTATAACAATGTTATAACCAACCATGTTATAACCAACCATGTTATAACCAACCATGTTATTACCATGTTATAACCAACCATGTTATAACCATGTTATAACCAACCATGTTATAGCCATGATATAACCAACCATGTTATTGCCGTGTTATAACCAACCATGATATAACCGACAATGTTATAACAATGTTATAATTAACCAGGTTATAACAATGTTATAACCAACCATGTTATAACCATTATATAACAAACCATGTTACAACCATGTTATAACGTACCATGTTATAACCATGTTATACCCAACCATGTTATAACCATCCATGTTATAACCAACCATGTTACAACCATGTTATAACCAACCATGTTATAACCATCCATGTTACAACCAACCATGTTACAACCATGGTATAACGTACCATGTTATAACCATGTTATAACCAACCATGTTATAATCATGTTATAACCAACCATGTTATAATCATGTTATAAGCAACCATGTTACAACCATGTTATAACGTACCATGTTATAACCATGTTATAACCAACCATGTTACAACCATATTTTAACGTACCATGTTATAACCAACCATGTTATAACCATGTTATAACTAACCATGTTACAACCATATTATAACGTACCATGTTATAACCAACCATGTTATAACCATTATATAACCAACCATGTTATAACCATGGTATAACCAACCATGTTATAACCATTATATAACCAACCATGTTATAACCATGGTATAACCAACCATGTTATAACCATGTTATAACCAACCATGTTATAACAATGTTATAACCAACCATGTTATAACCATGTTATAACTAACCATGTTATAACCATGTTATAACCAACCATGTTATAACCATGTTATAACCAACCATGTTATAACAATGTTATAACCAACCATGTTATAACCAACCATGTTATAACCAACCATGTTATAACCAACCATGTTACAACCATGTTATAACGTACCATGTTACAACCATGTTATAACGTACCATGTTACAACCATGTTATAACGTACCATGTTATAACCATGTTATAACCAACCATGTTATAACCATCCATGTTATAACCAACCATGTTATAACCAACCATGTTATAACCATCCATGTTACAACCATCCATGTTATAACCAACCATGTTATAACCAACCATGTTATAACCAACCATGTTATAACCATCCATGTTACAACCAACCATGTTACAACCATGTTATAACGTACCATGTTATAACCATGTTATAACCAACCATGTTACAACCATATTATAACGTACCATCTTATAACCAACCATCTTATAACCAACCATGTTATAACCAACCATGTTATTACCATGTTATAACCAACCATGTTATAACCGACCATGTTATTACCGACAATGTTATAACCATGGTGTAACCAACTATGTTATGACAAACAATGTTATAACAAACCATGTTATAACAAACCATGTTATAATCATACATGTTATAACCAACCATGTTACAACCATGTTATAACCATATTATAACGTACCATGTTATAACCAACCATGTTATAACAATGTTATAACCAACCATGTTATAACCATCCATGTTACAACCAACCATGTTACAACCATGTTATAACCAACCATGTTACAACCATATTATAACGTACCATGTTATAACCAACCATGTTATAACCATTATATAACCAACCATGTTATAACCATGGTATAACCAACCATGTTATAACCATTATATAACCAACCATGTTATAACCATGGTATAACCAACCATGTTATAACCATGTTATAACCAACCATGTTATAACAATGTTATAACCAACCATGTTATAACCATGTTATAACTAACCATGTTATAACCATGTTATAATCATGTTATAACCAACCATGTTATAATCATGTTATAAGCAACCATGTTATAACCATGTTATAACCAACCATGTTCTTAGCATGATATAACCAACCATGTTATAACAATGTTATAACCATGATATAACCGACCATGTTATAACAATGTTATAACCAACCATGTTATAACAATGTTATAACCAACCATGTTATAACCAACCATGTTATAACCGACCATGTTACAACCATGTTATAACGTACCATGTTACAACCATGTTATAACGTACCATGTTACAACCATGTTATAACCAACCATCTTATAACCAACCATCTTATAACCAACCATGTTATAACCAACCATGTTATTACCATGTTATAACCAACCATGATATAACCGAACATGTTATAACAATGTTATAACCAACCAGTTTATAACAATGTTATAACCGACCATGTTATAACCGACCATGTTATTACCGACAATGTTATAACCATGGTGTAACCAAGCATGTTATGACAAACCATGTTATAACCAACCATGTTATAACTAACCATGTTATAACCAACTATGTTATGACAAACAATGTTATAACCAACCATGTTATAACAAACCATGTTATAATCATACATGTTATAACCAACCATGTTACAACAATGTTATAACCATATTATAACGTACCATGTTATAACCAACCATGTTATAACAATGTTATAACCAACCATGTTATAACCATCCATGTTACAACCAACCATGTTACAACCATGTTATAACCAACCATGTTACAACCATGTTATAACGTACCATGTTATAACCAACCATGTTACAACCATGTTATAACCAACCATGTTATAACCATCCATTTTACAACCAACCATGTTACAACCATGTTATAACGTACCATGTTATAACCATGTTATAACCAACCATGTTACAACCATATTATAACGTACCATGTTATAACCAACCATGTTATAACCATGTTATAACTAACCATGTTACAACCATATTATAACGTACCATGTTATATCCAAACATGTTATAACCATTATATAACCAACCATGTTATAACCATGGTATAACCAACCATGTTATAACCATTATATAACCAACCATGTTATAACCATGGTATAACCAACCATGTTATAACCATGTTATAACCAACCATGTTATAACAATGTTATAACCAACCATGTTATAACCATGTTATAACTAACCATGTTATAACCATGTTATAACCAACCATGTTATAATCATGTTATAACCAACCATGTTATAATCATGTTATAAGCAACCATGTTATAACCATGTTATAACCGACCATGTTATTAGCATGATATAACCGACCATGTTATAACAATGTTATAACCATGATATAACCGACCATGTTATAACAATGTTATAACCAACCATGTTATAACAATGTTATAACCAACCATGTTATAACCAACCATGTTATAACAATGTTATACCCAACCATGTTATAACCATCCATGTTACAACCAACCATGTTACAACCATGTAATAACCAACCATGTTACAACCATGTTATAACGTACCATGTTATAACCATGTTATAACCAACCATGTTATAACCATCCATGTTATAACCAACCATGTTATAACCAACCATGTTATAACCATCCATGTTACAACCAACCATGTTACAACCATGTTATAACGTACCATGTTATAACCATGTTATAACCATGTTATAACCAACCATGTTACAACCATATTATAACGTACCATGTTATAACCAACCATGTTATAACCATGTTATAACTAACCATGTTACAACCATATTATAACGTACCATGTTATAACCAACCATGTTATAACCATTATATAACCAACCATGTTATAACCATGGTATAACCAACCATGTTATAACCATGGTATAACCAACCATGTTATAACCATGTTATAACCAACCATGTTATAACAATGTTATAACCAACCATGTTATAACCATGTTATAACTAACCATGTTATAACCATGTTATAACCAACCATGTTATAATCATGTTATAACCAACCATGTTATAATCATGTTATAAGCAACCATGTTATAACCATGTTATAACCAACCATGTTCTTAGCATGATATAACCAACCATGTTATAACAATGTTATAATCATGATATAACCGACCATGTTATAACAATGTTATAACCAACCATGTTATAACAATGTTATAACCAACCATGTTATAACCAACCATGTTATAACCAACCATGTTATTACCATGTTATAACCAACCATGTTATAACCATGTTATAACCAACCATGTTATAGCCATTATATAACCAACCATGTTATTGCCGTGTTATAACCAACCATGTTATAACCATTATATAACCAACCATGTTATAACCATGGTATAACCAACCATGTTATAACCATGTTATAACCAACCATGTTATAACAATGTTATAACCAACCATGTTATAACAATGTTATAACCAACCATGTTATAACCAACCATGTTATAACAATGTTATACCCAACCATGTTATAACCATCCATGTTACAACCAACCATGTTACAACCATGTAATAACCAACCATGTTACAACCATGTTATAACGTACCATGTTATAACCATGTTATAACCAACCATGTTATAACCATCCATGTTATAACCAACCATGTTATAACCAACCATGTTATAACCATCCATGTTACAACCAACCATGTTACAACCATGTTATAACGTACCATGTTATAACCATGTTATAACCAACCATGTTACAACCATATTATAACGTACCATGTTATAACCAACCATGTTATAACCATGTTATAACTAACCATGTTACAACCATATTATAACGTACCATGTTATAACCAACCATGTTATAACCATTATATAACCAACCATGTTATAACCATGGTATAACCAACCATGTTATAACCATTATATAACCAACCATGTTATAACCATGGTATAACCAACCATGTTATAACCATGTTATAACCAACCATGTTATAACAATGTTATAACCAACCATGTTATAACCATGTTATAACTAACCATGTTATAACCATGTTATAACCAACCATGTTATAATCATGTTATAACCAACCATGTTATAACAATGTTATAACCAACCATGTTATAACCAACCATGTTATAACCAACCATGTTATAACCAACCATGTTACAACCATGTTATAACGTACCATGTTACAACCATGTTATAACGTACCATGTTACAACCATGTAATAACCAACCATGTTACAACCATGTTATAACGTACCATGTTATAACAATGTTATAACCAACCATGTTATAACCATCCATGTTATAACCAACCATGTTATAACCAACCATGTTATAACCATTATATAACCAACCATGTTATAACCATGGTATAACCAACCATGTTATAACCATTATATAACCAACCATGTTATAACCATGGTATAACCAACCATGTTATAACCATGTTATAACCAACCATGTTATAACAATGCTATAACCAACCATGTTATAACCATGTTATAACCATGATATAACCGACCATGTTATAACAATGTTATAACCAACCATGTTATAACCAACCATGTTATAAAGAACCATGTTATAACCAACCATGTTACAACCATGTTATAACGTACCATGTTACAACCATGTTATAACGTACCATGTTACAACCATGTAATAACCAACCATGTTATAACCATCGATGTTACAACCAACCATGTTACAACCAACCATGTTACAACCATATTATAACGTACCATGTTATAACCAACCATGTTATAACCATGTTATAACCAACCATGTTATAACCATTATATAACCTACCATGTTATAACCATGTTATAACCAACCATGTTACAACCATGTTATAACGTACCATGTTATAACCATGTTATACCCAACCATGTTATAACCATCCATGTTACAACCAACCATGTTACAACCATGGTATAACCAACCATGTTATAACCATGTTATAACCAACCATGTTATAACAATGTTATAACCAACCATGTTATAACCATGTTATAACTAACCATGTTATAACCATGTTATAACCAACCATGTTATAATCATGTTATAACCAACCATGTTATAATCATGTTATAAGCAACCATGTTATAACCATGTTATAACCAACCATGTTCTTAGCATGATATAACCAACCATGTTATAACAATGTTATAACCATGATATAACCGACCATGTTATAACAATGTTATAACCAACCATGTTATAACAATGTTATAACCAACCATGTTATAACCAACCATGTTATAACGAACCATGTTATAACCAACCATGTTAAAACCATGTTATAACGTACCATGTTACAACCATGTTATAACGTACCATGTTACAACCATGTAATAACCAACCATGTTACAACCATGTTATAACGTACCATGTTATAACCATGTTATAACCAACCATGTTATAACCATCCATGTTATAACCACCCATGTTATAACCATCCATGTTACAACCAACCATGTTACAACCATGTTATAACGTACCATGTTATAACCATGTTATAACCAACCATGTTACAACCATATTATAACGTACCATGTTATAACCAACCATGTTATAACCATGTTATAACTAACCATGTTACAACCATATTATAACGTACCATGTTATAACCAACCATGTTATAACCATTATATAACCAACCATGTTATAACCATGGTATAACCAACCATGTTATAAAAATTATATAACCAACCATGTTATAACCATGTTATAACTAACCATGTTATAACCATGTTATAATCATGTTATAACCAACCATGTTATAATCATGTTATAAGCAACCATGTTATAACCATGTTATAACCAACCATGTTCTTAGCATGATATAACCAACCATGTTATAACAATGTTATAACCATGATATAACCGACCATGTTATAACAATGTTATAACCAACCATGTTATAACAATGTTATAACCAACCATGTTATAACCAACCATGTTATAACCAACCATGTTACAACCATGTTATAACGTACCATGTTACAACCATGTTATAACGTACCATGTTATTACCATGTTATAACCAACCATGATATAACCGAACATGTTATAACAATGTTATAACCAACCAGGTTATAACAATGTTATAACCGACCATGTTATAACCGACCATGTTATTACCGACAATGTTATAACCATGGTGTAACCAAGCATGTTATAACAAACCATGTTATAACCAACCATGTTATAACTAACCATGTTATAACCAACTATGTTATGACAAACAATGTTATAACCAACCATGTTATAACAAACCATGTTATAATCATACATGTTATAACCAACCATGTTACAACCATGTTATAACCATATTATAACGTACCATGTTATAACCATCCATGTTACAACCATGTTATAACCAACCATGTTACAACCATGTTATAACGTACCATGTTATAACCAACCATGTTACAACCATGTTATAACCAACCATGTTATAACCATCCATGTTACAACCAACCATGTTACAACCATGTTATAACGTACCATGTTATAACCATGTTATAACCAACCATGTTACAATGATATTATAACCTACCATGTTATAACCAACCATGTTATAACCATGTTATAACCAACCATGTTACAACCATATTATAACGTACCATGTTATAACCAACCATGTTATAACCATTATATAACCTACCATGTTATAACCATGTTATAACCAACCATGTTATAACCATGTTATAACCAACCAAGTTATAACCATGTTATAACCATCCATGTTACAACCATGTTATAACCATCCATGTTACAACCATGTTATAACCAACCATGTTATAACGTACCATGTTACAACCAACCATGTTACAACCAACCATGTTACAACCATATTGTAACGTACCATGTTATAACCAACCATGTTATAACCATGTTATAACCAACCATGTTATAACCATTATATAACCTACCATGTTATAACCATGTTATAACCAACCATGTTACAACCATGTTATAACGTACCATGTTATAACCATGTTATACCCAACCATGTTATAACCATCCATGTTATAACCAACCATGTTACAACCATGTTATAACCAACCATGTTATAACCATCCATGTTACAACCAACCATGTTACAACAATGTTATAACGTACCATGTTATAACCATGTTATAGCCAACCATGTTATAATCATGTTATAACCAACCATGTTATAATCATGTTATAAGCAACCATGTTATAACCATGTTATAACCAACCATGTTATTAGCATGATATAACCGACCATGTTATAACAATGTTATAACCATGATATAACTGAAAATGTTATAACAATGTTATAACCAACCATGTTATAACCAACCATGTTATAACCAACCATGTTATAACAATGTTATACCCAACAATGTTATAACGTACCATGTTACAACCAACCATGTTACAACCATGTAATTACCAACCATGTTACAACCATGTTATAACGTACCATGTTATAACCATGTTATAACCAACCATGTTATAACCATCCATGTTATAACCAACCATGTTATAACCAACCATGTTATAACCATCCATGTTACAACCAACCATGTTACAACCATGTTATAACGTACCATGTTATAACCATGTTATAACTAACCATGTTACAACCATATTATAACTAACCATGTTACAACCATATTATAACGTACCACGTTATAACCAACCATGTTATAACCATTATATAACCAACCATGTTATAACCATGGTATAACCAACCATGTTATAACCATTATATAACCAACCATGTTATAACCATGGTATAACCAACCATGTTATAACCATGTTATAACCAACCATGTTATAACAATGTTATAACCAACCATGTTATAACCATGTTATAACTAACCATGTTATAACCATGCTATAACCAACCATGTTATAATCATGTTATAACCAACCATGTTATAATCATTTAATTAGCAACCATGTTATAACCATGTTATAACCAACCATGTTATAACCATCCATGTTACAACCAACCATGTTACAACCATGTTATAACGTACCATGTTATAACCATGTTATAACCAACCATGTTATAATCATGTTATAACCAACCATGTTATAATCATGTTATAAGCAACCATGTTATAACCATGTTATAACCAACCATGTTATTAGCATGATATAACCGACCATGTTATAACAATGTTATAACCATGATATAACCGACCATGTTATAACAATGTTATAACCAACCATGTTATAACAATGTTATAACCAACCATATTATAACCAACCATGTTATAACCAACCATGTTATAACAATGTTATACCCAACCATGTTATAACGTACCATGTTACAACCAACCATGTTACAACCATGTAATAACCAACCATGTTACAACCATGTTATAACGTACCATGTTATAACCATGTTATAACCAACCATGTTACAACCATATTATAACGTACCATGTTATAACCAACCATGTTATAACCATGTTATAACTAACCATGTTACAACCATATTATAACGTACCAAGTTATAACCAACCATGTTATAACCATTATATAACCAACCATGTTATAAACATGGTATAACCAACCATGTTATAACCATTATATAACCAACCATGTTATAATCATGTTATAACCAACCATGTTATAATCATGTTATAAGCAACCATGTTATAACCATGTTATAACCAACCATGTTCTTAGCATGATATAACCAACCATGTTATAACAATGTTATAACCATGATATAACCGACCATGTTATAACAATGTTATAACCAACCATGTTATAACAATGTTATAACCAACCATGTTATAACCAACCATGTTATAACGAACCATGTTATAACCAACCATGTTACAACCATGTTATAACGTACCATGTTACAACCATGTTATAACGTACCATGTTACAACCATGTAATAACCAACCATGTTACAACCATGTTATAACGTACCATGTTATAACCATGTTATAACCAACCATGTTATAACCATCCATGTTATAACCAAACATGTTATAACCAACCATGTTATAACCATCCATGTTACAACCAACCATGTTACAACCATGTTATAACGTACCATGTTATAACCAACCATGTTATAACCATGTTATAACTAACCATGTTACAACCATATTATAACGTACCATGTTATAACCAACCATGTTATAACCATGTTATAACCAACCATGTTATAACCATGTTATAACCAACCATGTTATAACCATGTTATAACCAACCATGTTACAACCATATTATAACGTACCATGTTATAACCAACCATGTTATAACCATGTTATAACTAACCATGTTACAACCATATTATAACGTACCATGTTATAACCAACCATGTTATAAGCATTATATAACCAACCATGTTATAACCATGGTATAACCAACCATGTTATAACCATTATATAACCAACCATGTTATAACCATTATATAACCAACCATGTTATAACCATGTTATAACCAACCATGTTATAACAATGTTATAACCAACCATGTTATAACCATGTTATAACTAACCATGTTATAACCATGTTATAATCATGTTATAACCAACCATGTTATAATCATGTTATAAGCAACCATGTTATAACCATGTTATAACCAACCATGTTCTTAGCATGATATAAGCAACCATGTTATAACAATGTTATAACCATGATATAACCGACCATGTTATAACAATGTTATAACCAACCATGTTATAACAATGTTATAACCAACCATGTTATAACCAACCATGTTATAACCAACCATGTTACAACCATGTCATAACGTACCATGTTACAACCATGTTATAACGTACCATGTTACAACCATGTTATAACCAACCATGTTATAACCAACCATCTTATAACCAACCATGTTATAACTAACCATGTTATTACCATGTTATAACCAACCATGATATAACCGAACATGTTATAACAATGTTATAACCAACCAGGTTATAACGTACCATGTTACAACCAACCATGTTACAACCATGTAATAACCAAACATGTTACAACCATGTTATAACGTACCATGTTATAACCATGTTATAACCAACCATGTTATAACCATCCATGTTATAACCAACCATGTTATAACCAACCATGTTATAACCATCCATGTTACAACCAACCATGTTACAACCATGTTATAACGTACCATGTTATAACCATGTTATAACCAACCATGTTACAACCATATTATAACGTACCATTTTATAACCAACCATGTTATAACCATGTTATAACTAACCATGTTACAACCATATTATAACGTACCATGTTATAACCAACCATGTTATAACCATTATATAACCAACCATGTTATAACCATGGTATAACCAACCATGTTATAACCATTATATAACCAACCATGTTATAATCATGTTATAACCAACCATGTTATAATCATGTTATAAGCAACCATGTTATAACCATGTTATAACCAACCATGTTCTTAGCATGATATAACCAACCATGTTATAACAATGTTATAACCATGATATAACCGACCATGTTATAACAATGTTATAACCAACCATGTTATAACAATGTTATAACCAACCATGTTATAACCAACCATGTTATAACGAACCATGTTATAACCAACCATGTTACAACCATGTTATAACGTACCATGTTACAACCATGTTATAACGTACCATGTTATAACCATGTTATAACCAACCATGTTATAACCATCCATGTTATAACCAACCATGTTATAACCAACCATGTTATAACCATCCACGTTACAACCAACCATGTTACAACCATGTTATAACGTACCATGTTATAACCATGTTATAACCAACCATGTTACAACCATATTATAACGTACCATGTTATAACCAACCATGTTATAACCATGTTATAACTAACCATGTTACAACCATATTATAACGTACCATGTTATAACCAACCATGTTATAACCATTATATAACCAACCATGTTATAACCATGGTATAACCAACCATGTTATAACCATTATATAACCAACCATGTTATAACCATGGTATAACCAACCATGTTATAACCATGTTATAACCAACCATGTTATAACAATGTTATAACCAACCATGTTATAACCATGTTATAACTAACCATGTTATAACCATGTTATAATCATGTTATAACCAACCATGTTATAATCATGTTATAAGCAACCATGTTATAACCATGTTATAACCAACCATGTTACAATGATATTATAACCTACCATGTTATAACCAACCATGTTATAACCATGTTATAACCAACCATGTTACAACCATATTATAACGTACCATGTTATAACCAACCATGTTATAACCATTATATTACCTACCATGTTATAACCATGTTATAACCAACCATGTTATAACCATGTTATAACCAACCAAGTTATAACCATGTTATAACCATCCATGTTACAACCATGTTATAACCATCCATGTTACAACCATGTTATAACCAACCATATTATAACGTACCATGTTATAACCAACCATGTTATAACCATGTTATAACTAACCATGTTACAACCATATTATAACGTACCATGTTATAACCAACCATGTTATAACCATTATATAACCAACCATGTTATAACCATGGTATAACCAACCATGTTATAACCATTATATAACCAACCATGTTATAACCATGGTATAACCAACCATGTTATAACCATGTTATGACCAACCATGTTATAACAATGTTATAACCAACCATGTTATAACCATGTTATAACTAACCATGTTATAACCATGTTATAATCATGTTATAACAACCATGTTATAATCATGTTATAAGCAACCATGTTATAACAATGTTATAATCATGATATAACCGACCATGTTATAACAATGTTATAACCAACGATGTTATAACAATGTTATAACCAACCATGTTATAACCAACCATGTTATAACCAACCATGTTACAACCATGTCATAACGTACCATGTTACAACCATGTTATAACGTACCATGTTACAACCATGTTATAACCAACCATCTTATAACCAACCATCTTATAACCAACCATGTTATAACCAACCATGTTATTACCATTATATAACCAACCATGTTATAACCATGGTATAACCAACCATGTTATAACCATTATATAACCAACCATGTTATAACCATGGTATAACCAACCATGTTATAACCATGTTATAACCAACCATGTTATAACAATGTTATAACCAACCATGTTATAACCATGTTATAACTAACCATGTTATAACCATGTTATAATCATGTTATAACCAACCATGTTATAATCATGTTATAAGCAACCATGTTATAACCATGTTATAACCAACCATGTTCTTAGCATGATATAACCAACCATGTTATAACAATGTTATAACCATGATATAACCGACCATGTTATAACACTGTTATAACCAACCATGTTATAACAATGTTATAACCAACCATGTTATAACCAACCATGTTATAACCAACCATGTTACAACCATGTCATAACGTACCATGTTACAACCATGTTATAACGTACCATGTTACAACCATGTTATAACCAACCATCTTATAACCAACCATCTTATAACCAACCATGTTATAACCAACCATGTTATTACCATGTTATAACCAACCATGATATAACCGAATATGTTATAACAATGTTATAACCAACCAGGTTATAACAATGTTATAACCGACCATGTTATAACCGACCATGTTATTACCGACAATGTTATAACCAAGGTGTAACCAAGCATGTTATAACAAACCATGTTATAACTAACCATGTTATAACTAACCATGTTATAACCAACTATGTTATGACAAACAATGTTATAACCAACCATGTTATAACAAACCATGTTATAATCATACATGTTATAACCAACCATGTTACAACCATGTTATAACCATATTATAACGTACCATGTTATAACCAACCATGTTATAACAATGTTATAACCAACCATGTTATAACCATCCATGTTACAACCAACCATGTTACAACCATGTTATAACCAACCATGTTATAACCATCCATGTTACAACCAACCATGTTATAACCATGTTATAACCAACCATGTTATAATCATGTTATAACCAACCATGTTATAATCATGTTATAAGCAACCATGTTATAACCATGTTATAACCAACCATGTTATTAGCATGATATAACCGACCATGTTATAACAATGTTTTAACCATGATATAACCGACCATGTTATAACAATGTTATAACCAACCATGTTATAACAATGTTATAACCAACCATATTATAACCAACCATGTTATAACCAACCATGTTATAACAATGTTATACCCAACCATGTTATAACGTACCATGTTACAACCAACCATGTTACAACCATGTAATAACCAACCATGTTACAACCATGTTATAACGTACCATGTTATAACCATGTTATAACCAACCATGTTACAACCATATTATAACGTACCATGTTATAACCAACCATGTTATAACCATGTTATAACTAACCATGTTACAACCATATTATAACGTACCATGTTATAACCAACCATGTTATAACCATTATATAACCAACCATGTTATAATCATGTTATAACCAACCATGTTATAATCATGTTATAAGCAACCATGTTATAACCATGTTATAACCAACCATGTTCTTAGCATGATATAACCAACCATGTTATAACAATGTTATAACCATGATATAACCGACCATGTTATAACAATGTTATAACCAACCATGTTATAACAATGTTATAACCAACCATGTTATAACCAACCATGTTTTAACGAACCATGTTATAACCAACCATGTTACAACCATGTTATAACGTACCATGTTACAACCATGTTATAACGTACCATGTTACAACCATGTAATAACCAACCATGTTACAACCATGTTATAACGTACCATGTTATAACCATGTTATAACCAACCATGTTATAACCATCCATGTTATAACCAACCATGTTATAACCATCCATGTTACAACCAACCATGTTACAACCATGTTATAACGTACCATGTTATAACCAACCATGTTATAACCATGTTATAACTAACCATGTTACAACCATATTATAACGTACCATGTTATAACCAACCATGTTATAACCATTATATAACCAACCATGTTATAACCATGGTATAACCAACCATGTTATAACCATTATATAACCAACCATGTTATAACCATGGTATAACCAACCATGTTATAACCATGTTATAACCAACCATGTTACAACCATATTATAACGTACCATGTTATAACCAACCATGTTATAACAATGTTATAACCAACCATGTTATAACAATGTTATACCCAACAATGTTATAACGTACCATGTTACAACCAACCATGTTACAACCATGTAATTACCAACCATGTTACAACCATGTTATAACGTACCATGTTATAACCATGTTATAACCAACCATGTTATAACCATCCATGTTATAACCAACCATGTTACAACCATATTATAACGTACCATGTTATAACCAACCATGTTATAACCATGTTATAACTAACCATGTTACAACCATAATATAACGTACCATGTTATAACCAACCATGTTATAACCATTATATAACCAACCATGTTATAACCATGGTATAACCAACCATGTTATAACCATTATATAACCAACCATGTTATAACCATGGTATAACCAACCATGTTATAACCATGTTATAACCAACCATGTTATAACAATGTTATAACCAACCATGTTATAACCATGTTATAACTAACCATGTTATAACCATGTTATAACCAACCATGTTATAATCATGTTATAACCAACCATGTTATAATCATTTAATTAGCAACCATGTTATAACCATGTTATAACCAACCATGTTATAACCATCCATGTTACAACCAACCATGTTACAACCATGTTATAACGTACCATGTTATAACCATGTTATAACCAACCATGTTATAATCATGTTATAACCAACCATGTTATAATCATGTTATAAGCAACCATGTTATAACCATGTTATAACCAACCATGTTATTAGCATGATATAACCGACCATGTTATAACAATGTTATAACCAACCATGTTATAACAATGTTATAACCAACCATGTTATAACCAACCATGTTATAACCAACCATGTTATAACAATGTTATACCCAACCATGTTATAACGTACCATGTTACAACCAACCATGTTACAACCATGTAATAACCAACCATGTTACAACCATGTTATAACGTACCATGTTATAACCATGTTATAACCAACCATGTTACAACCATATTATAACGTACCATGTTATAACCAACCATGTTATAACCATGTTATAACTAACCATGTTACAACCATATTATAACGTACCATGTTATAACCAACCATGTTATAACCATTATATAACCAACCATGTTATAATCATGTTATAACCAACCATGTTATAATCATGTTATAAGCAACCATGTTATAACCATGTTATAACCAACCATGTTCTTAGCATGATATAACCAACCATGTTATAACAATGTTATAACCATGATATAACCGACCATGTTATAACAATGTTATAACCAACCATGTTATAACAATGTTATAACCAACCATGTTATAACCAACCATGTTATAACGAACCATGTTATAACCAACCATGTTACAACCATGTTATAACGTACCATGTTACAACCATGTTATAACGTACCATGTTACAACCATGTAATAACCAACCATGTTACAACCATGTTATAACGTACCATGTTATAACCATGTTATAACCAACCATGTTATAACCATCCATGTTATAACCAACCATGTTATAACCATCCATGTTACAACCATCCATGTTACAACCAACCATGTTACAACCATGTTATAACGTACCATGTTATAACCAACCATGTTACAACCATGTTATAACTAACCATGTTACAACCATATTATAACGTACCATGTTATAACCAACCATGTTATAACCATTATATAACCAACCATGTTATAACCATGTCATAACGTACCATGTTACAACCATGTTATAACGTACCATGTTACAACCATGTTATAACCAACCATCTTATAACCAACCATCTTATAACCAACCATGTTATAACCAACCATGTTATTACCATGTTATAACCAACCATGATATAACCGAATATGTTATAACAATGTTATAACCAACCAGGTTATAACAATGTTATAACCGACCATGTTATAACCGACCATGTTATTACCGACAATGTTATAACCAAGGTGTAACCAAGCATGTTATAACAAACCATGTTATAACTAACCATGTTATAACTAACCATGTTATAACCAACTATGTTATGACAAACAATGTTATAACCAACCATGTTATAACAAACCATGTTATAATCATACATGTTATAACCAACCATGTTACAACCATGTTATAACCATATTATAACGTACCATGTTATAACCAACCATGTTATAACAATGTTATAACCAACCATGTTATAACCATCCATGTTACAACCAACCATGTTACAACCATGTTATAACCAACCATGTTATAACCATCCATGTTACAACCAACCATGTTATAACCATGTTATAACCAACCATGTTATAATCATGTTATAACCAACCATGTTATAATCATGTTATAAGCAACCATGTTATAACCATGTTATAACCAACCATGTTATTAGCATGATATAACCGACCATGTTATAACAATGTTTTAACCATGATATAACCGACCATGTTATAACAATGTTATAACCAACCATGTTATAACAATGTTATAACCAACCATATTATAACCAACCATGTTATAACCAACCATGTTATAACAATGTTATACCCAACCATGTTATAACGTACCATGTTACAACCAACCATGTTACAACCATGTAATAACCAACCATGTTACAACCATGTTATAACGTACCATGTTATAACCATGTTATAACCAACCATGTTACAACCATATTATAACGTACCATGTTATAACCAACCATGTTATAACCATGTTATAACTAACCATGTTACAACCATATTATAACGTACCATGTTATAACCAACCATGTTATAACCATTATATAACCAACCATGTTATAATCATGTTATAACCAACCATGTTATAATCATGTTATAAGCAACCATGTTATAACCATGTTATAACCAACCATGTTCTTAGCATGATATAACCAACCATGTTATAACAATGTTATAACCATGATATAACCGACCATGTTATAACAATGTTATAACCAACCATGTTATAACAATGTTATAACCAACCATGTTATAACCAACCATGTTATAACGAACCATGTTATAACCAACCATGTTACAACCATGTTATAACGTACCATGTTACAACCATGTTATAACGTACCATGTTACAACCATGTAATAACCAACCATGTTACAACCATGTTATAACGTACCATGTTATAACCATGTTATAACCAACCATGTTATAACCATCCATGTTATAACCAACCATGTTATAACCAACCATGTTATAACCATCCATGTTACAACCAACCATGTTACAACCATGTTATAACGTACCATGTTATAACCAACCATGTTATAACCATGTTATAACTAACCATGTTACAACCATATTATAACGTACCATGTTATAACCAACCATGTTATAACCATTATATAACCAACCATGTTATAACCATGGTATAACCAACCATGTTATAACCATTATATAACCAACCATGTTATAACCATGGTATAACCAACCATGTTATAACCATGTTATAACCAACCATGTTACAACCATATTATAACGTACCATGTTATAACCAACCATGTTATAACAATGTTATAACCAACCATGTTATAACAATGTTATACCCAACAATGTTATAACGTACCATGTTACAACCAACCATGTTACAACCATGTAATTACCAACCATGTTACAACCATGTTATAACGTACCATGTTATAACCATGTTATAACCAACCATGTTATAACCATCCATGTTATAACCAACCATGTTACAACCATATTATAACGTACCATGTTATAACCAACCATGTTATAACCATGTTATAACTAACCATGTTACAACCATAATATAACGTACCATGTTATAACCAACCATGTTATAACCATTATATAACCAACCATGTTATAACCATGGTATAACCAACCATGTTATAACCATTATATAACCAACCATGTTATAACCATGGTATAACCAACCATGTTATAACTATGTTATAACCAACCATGTTATAACAATGTTATAACCAACCATGTTATAACCATGTTATAACTAACCATGTTATAACCATGTTATAACCAACCATGTTATAATCATGTTATAACCAACCATGTTATAATCATTTAATTAGCAACCATGTTATAACCATGTTATAACCAACCATGTTATAACCATCCATGTTACAACCAACCATGTTACAACCATGTTATAACGTACCATGTTATAACCATGTTATAACCAACCATGTTATAATCATGTTATAACCAACCATGTTATAATCATGTTATAAGCAACCATGTTATAACCATGGTATAACCAACCATGTTATAACCATTATATAACCAACCATGTTATAACCATGGTATAACCAACCATGTTATAACCATGTTATAACCAACCATGTTATAACAATGTTATAACCAACCATGTTATAACCATGTTATAACTAACCATGTTATAACCATGTTATAACCAACCATGTTATAATCATGTTATAACCAACCATGTTATAATCATTTAATTAGCAACCATGTTATAACCATGTTATAACCAACCATGTTATAACCATCCATGTTACAACCAACCATGTTACAACCATGTTATAACGTACCATGTTATAACCATGTTATAACCAACCATGTTATAATCATGTTATAACCAACCATGTTATAATCATGTTATAAGCAACCATGTTATAACCATGTTATAACCAACCATGTTATTAGCATGATATAACCGACCATGTTATAACAATGTTATAACCAACCATGTTATAACAATGTTATAACCAACCATATTATAACCAACCATGTTATAACCAACCATGTTATAACAATGTTATACCCAACCATGTTATAACGTACCATGTTACAACCAACCATGTTACAACCATGTAATAACCAACCATGTTACAACCATGTTATAACGTACCATGTTATAACCATGTTATAACCAACCATGTTACAACCATATTATAACGTACCATGTTATAACCAACCATGTTATAACCATGTTATAACTAACCATGTTACAACCATATTATAACGTACCATGTTATAACCAACCATGTTATAACCATTATATAACCAACCATGTTATAATCATGTTATAACCAACCATGTTATAATCATGTTATAAGCAACCATGTTATAACCATGTTATAACCAACCATGTTCTTAGCATGATATAACCAACCATGTTATAACAATGTTATAACCATGATATAACCGACCATGTTATAACAATGTTATAACCAACCATGTTATAACAATGTTATAACCAACCATGTTATAACCAACCATGTTATAACGAACCATGTTATAACCAACCATGTTACAACCATGTTATAACGTACCATGTTACAACCATGTTATAACGTACCATGTTACAACCATGTAATAACCAACCATGTTACAACCATGTTATAACGTACCATGTTATAACCATGTTATAACCAACCATGTTATAACCATCCATGTTATAACCAACCATGTTATAACCAACCATGTTATAACCATCCATGTTACAACCAACCATGTTACAACCATGTTATAACGTACCATGTTATAACCAACCATGTTATAACCATGTTATAACTAACCATGTTACAACCATATTATAACGTACCATGTTATAACCAACCATGTTATAACCATTATATAACCAACCATGTTATAACCATGGTATAACCAACCATGGTATAACCATTATATAACCAACCATGTTATAACCATGGTATAACCAACCATGTTATAACCATGTTATAAGCAACCATGTTATAACCATGTTATAACCAGCCATGTTCTTAGCATGATATAACCAACCATGTTATAACAATGTTATAACCATGATATAACCGACCATGTTATAACAATGTTATAACCAACCATGTTATAACAATGTTATAACCAACCATGTTATAACCAACCATGTTATAACCAACCATGTTACAACCATGTCATAACGTACCATGTTACAACCATGTTATAACGTACCATGTTACAACCATGTTATAACCAACCATGTTATAACCAACCATGTTATTACCATGTTATAACCAACCATGATATAACCGAATATGTTATAACAATGTTATAACCAACCAGGTTATAACAATGTTATAACCGACCATGTTATAACCGACCATGTTATTACCGACAATGTTATAACCAAGGTGTAACCAAGCATGTTATAACAAACCATGTTATAACTAACCATGTTATAACTAACCATGTTATAACCAACTATGTTATGACAAACAATGTTATAACCAACCATGTTATAACAAACCATGTTATAATCATACATGTTATAACCAACCATGTTACAACCATGTTATAACCATATTATAACGTACCATGTTATAACCAACCATGTTATAACAATGTTATAACCAACCATGTTATAACCATCCATGTTACAACCAACCATGTTACAACCATGTTATAACCAACCATGTTACAACCATGTTATAACGTACCATGTTATAACCAACCATGTTACAACCATGTTATAACCAACCATGTTATAACCATCCATGTTACAACCAACCATGTTACAACCATGGTATAACGTACCATGTTATAACCATGTTATAACCAACCATGTTATAATCATGTTATAACCAACCATGTTATTAGCATGATATAACCGACCATGTTATAACAATGTTATAACCATGATATAACCGACCATGTTATAACAATGTTATAACCAACCATGTTATAACAATGTTATAACCAACCATGTTATAACCATGTTATAACTAACCATGTTATAACCATATTATAACCAACCATGTTCTTAGCATGATATAACCAACCATGTTACAACCATATTATAACGTACCATGTTATAACCAACCATGTTATAACCATTATATAACCAACCATGTTATAACAATGTTATAACCAACCAAGTTATAACCATGTTATAACCATGGTATAACCAACCATGTTATAACCAACCATGTTATAATCATGTTATAAGCAACCATGTTATAACAATGTTATAACCAACCATGTTATAACAATGTTATAACCAACCATGTTATAACCAACCATGTTATAACCAACCATGTTATAACCATGTTATAACCAACCATGTTATAACCAACCATGTTATAACCAACCATGTTATAACCAACCATGTTATAACCATGTTATAACCAACCATGTTATAGCCATGTTATAACCAACCATGTTATAGCCATGATATAACCAACCATGTTATTGCCGTGTTATAACCAACCATGTTATAACCATTATATAACCAACCATGTTATAACCATGGTATAACCAACCATGTTATAACCATGTTATAACCATGTCATAACCAACCATGTTATAACAATGTTATAACCAACCATGTTATTACCATGTTATAACCAATCATGTTATTACCATGTTATAACCAACCATGATATAACCGACAATGTTATAACAATGTTATAATTAACCAGGTTATAACAATGTTATAACCAACCATGTTATAACCATTATATAACCGACCATGTTATAACGATTATATAACCGACCATGTTATAACCATGTTATAACCATGGTATAACCAACCATGTTATAAACATGTTATAACTATGTTATAACCAACCGTGTTCTAACCATTTTATAACCATGATATAACCAACCATGTTATAACCATTATATAACCAACCATGTTATAACCATGGTATAACCAACCATGTTATAACCATGTTATAACCATGTTATAACCAACCATGTTATAACAATGTTATAACCAACCATGTTATTACCATGTTATAACCAACCATGTTATTACCATGTTATAACCAACCATGATATAACCGACCATGTTATAACAATGTTATATTTAACCAGGTTATAACAATGTTATAACCAACCATGTTATAACCATTATATAACCGACCATGTTATAACCAACCATGTTATTACCAACCATGTTATAACCAACTATGTTATGACAAACAATGTTATAACCAACCATGTTATAACAAACGATGTTATAACCATCCATCTTATAACCAACAATGTTACAACCATGTTATAACCAACCATGTTATAACCATCCATGTTATAACCAAACATGTTACAACCATGTTATAACCAACCATGTTACAACCATGTTATAACGTACCATGTTACAACCGTGTTATAACGTACCATGTTACAACCATGTTATAACCAACCATGTTATAACCAACCATGTTATAACCAACCATCTTATAACCAACCATCTTATAACCAACCATGTTATAACCATGTTATAACCAACCATGTTATTACCATGTTATAACCAACCATGTTATTACCATGTTATAACCAACCATGTTATTACCATGTTATAACCAACCATGATAAACCGACCATGTTATAACAATGTTATAACCAACCAGGTTATAACAATGTTATAACCGACCATGTTATAACCAACCATGTTATTACCGACAATGTTATAACCATGGTGTAACCATGCATGTTATAACTAACCATGTTATAACCAACTATGTTATGACAAACAATGTTATAACCAACCATGCTATAACAAACCATGTTATAACCATACATGTTATAACCAACCATGTTATAACCATGGTATAACCAACCATGTTATAACCATGTTATAACCAACCATGTTATAACAATGTTATAACGTACCATGTTATAACCATGTTATAACCAACCATGTTATAACCATCCATGTTATAACCAACCATGTTATAACCATCCATGTTACAACCAACCATGTTACAACCATGTTATAACGTACCATGTTATAACCATGTTATAACCAACCATGTTACAACCATATTATAACGTACCATGTTATAACCAACCATGTTATAACCATGTTATAACTAACCATGTTACAACCATATTATAACGTACCATGTTATAACCAACCATGTTATAACCATTATATAACCAACCATGTTATAACCATGGTATAACCAACCATGTTATAACCATTATATAACCAACCATGTTATAACCATGGTATAACCAACCATGATATAACCATGTTATAACCAACCATGTTATAACCAACCATGTCACAACCATCAACCATGTCACAACCATGTTATAACGTACCATGTTACAACCATGTTATAACGTACCATGTTACAACCATGTTATAACCAACCATGTTATAACCAACCATCTTATAACCAACCATCTTATAACCAACCATGTTATAACAAACCATATAACCATGTTATAACCATGTTATAACTAACCATGTTACAACCATATTATAACGTACCATGTTATAACCAACCATGTTATAACCATTATATAACCAACCATGTTATAACCATGGTATAACCAACCATGTTATAACCATTATATAACCAACCATGTTATAACCATGGTATAACCAACCATGTTATAACCATGTTATAACCAACCATGTTATAACAATGTTATAACCAACCATGTTATAACCATCCATGTTATAACCAACCATGTTATAACCATCCATGTTATAACCAAACATGTTACAACCATGTTATAACCAACCATGTCACAACCATGTTATAACGTACCATGTTACAACCATGTTATAACGTACCATGTTACAACCATGTTATAACCAACCATGTTATAACCAACCATGTTATAACCAACCATCTTATAACCAACCATGTTATAACCAACCATGTTATAACAAACCATATAACCATGTTATAACCAACTATATCACCATGTTATAACCAACCATGTTATAACCATGTTTTAACCAACCATGTTACAACCATGTTATAACCAACCATGTTACAACCATGTTATAACCAACCAGGTTACAACCATGTTATAACTAACCATGTTATAACCATCCATCTTATAACCAACCATGTTATAACCAACCATGTTATAACCAACCATGTTACATCCATGTTATAACGTACCATGTTACAACCATGTTATAACGTACCATGTTACAACCATGTTATAACCAACCATCTTATAACCAACCATCTTATAACCAACCATGTTATAACCAACCATGTTATAACCATGTTATAACCAACCATGTTATTACCATGTTATAACCAACCATGTTATTACCATGTTATAACCAACCATGTTACAACCATGTTATAACGTACCATGTTACAACCATGTTATAACGTACCATGTTACAACCATGTTATAACCAACCATCTTATAACCAACCATCTTATAACCAACCATCTTATAACCAACCATGTTATTACCATGTTATAACCAACCATGATATAACCGAACATGTTATAACAATGTTATAACCAACCAGGTTATAACAATGTTATAACCAACCATGTTATAACCATTATATAACCGACCATGTTATAACCGACCATGTTATTACCGACAATGTTATAACTATGGTGTAACCAAGCATGTTATAACAAACCATGTTATAACCAACCATGTTATAACCAACTATGTTATGACAAACAATGTTATAACCAACCATGTTATAACAAACCATGTTATAATCATACATGTTATAACCAACCATGTTACAACCATGTTATAACCAACCATGTTATAACCATCCATGTTACAAAAAAACCATGTTACAACCATGTTATAACCAACCATGTTACAACCATGTTATAACCAACCATGTTATAACCATCCATGTTACAACCAAACATGTTACAACCATGTTATAACCAACCATGTTACAACCATGTTATAACGTACCATGTTACAACCATGTTATAACGTACCATGTTACAACCATGTTATAACCATGTTATAACCAACCATGTTATTACCATGTTATAACCAACCATGTTATTACCATGTTATAACCAACCATGTTATTACCATGTTATAACCAACCATGATATAACCGACCATGTTATAACAATGTTATAACCAACCAGGTTATAACAATGTTATAACCGACCATGTTATAACCAACCATGTTATTACCAACAATGTTATAACCATGGTGTAACCATGCATGTTATAACTAACCATGTTATAACCAACTATGTTATGACAAACAATGTTATAACCAACCATGCTATAACAAACCATGTTATAACCATACATGTTATAACCAACCATGTTACAACCATGTTATAACCAACCATGTTACAACCATGTTATAACGTACCATGTTATAACCATGTTATAACCAACCATGTTATAACCATCCATGTTATAACCAACCATGTTATAACCAACCATGTTATAACCATCCATGTTACAACCAACCATGTTACAACCATGTTATAACGTACCATGTTACAACCATGTTATAACGTACCATGTTACAACCATGTTATAACCAACCATCTTATAACCAACCATGTTATAATCATGTTATAACCAACCATGTTATAATCATTTAATTAGCAACCATGTTATAACCATGTTATAACCAACCATGTTCTTAGCATGATATAACCAACCATGTTACAACCATATTATAACGTACCATGTTATAACCAACCATGTTATAACCATTATATAACCAACCATGTTATAACCATGGTATAACCAACCATGTTATAACCAACCATGTTATAATCATGTTATAACCAACCATGTTATAACCAACCATGTTATAACCATGTTATAACCAACCATGTTATAGCCATGTTATAACCAACCATGTTATAGCCATGATATAACCAACCATGTTATTGCCGTGTTATAACCAACCATGTTATAACCATTATATAACCAACCATGTTATAACCAACCATGTTATAACCATGATATAACCAACCATGTTATAACCAACCATGTTATTACCATGTTATAACCAACCATGATATACCGAACATGTTATAACAATGTTATAACCAACCAGGTTATAACAATGTTATAACCAACCATGTTATAACCATTATATAACCGACCATGTTATAACCAACCATGTTATTACCGACAATGTTATAACCATGGTGTAACCAAGCATGTTATAACAAACCATGTTATAATCATACATGTAATAACCAACCATGTTACAACCATGTTATAACCAACCATGTTATAACCATCCATGTTACAACCAACCATGTTACAACCATGTTATAACAAACCATGTTACAACCATGTTATAACGTACCATGTTATAACCATCCATGTTATAACTAACCATGTTATAACCATCCATGTTATAACCAACCATGTTATAACCATCCATGTTACAACCAACCATGTTACAACCATGTTATAACGTACCATGTTATAACCATGTTATAACCAACCATGTTATAACCATGTTATAACCAACCATGTTACAACCATATTATAACGTACCATGTTATAACCAACCATGTTATAACCATTATATAACCTACCATGTTACAACCATGTTATAACCAACCATGTTATAACCATGGTATAACCAACCATGTTATAACCACCCATGTTATAATCATGTTATAACCAACCATGTTATAATCATGTTATAAGCAACCATGTTATAACAATGTTATAACCAACCATGTTATAACAATGTTATAACCAACCATGTTATGACCAACCATGTTATAACCATGTTATAACCAACCATGTTATAACCAACCATGTTATTACCATGTTATAACCAACCATGTTATAACCAACCATGTTATAACCATGTTATAACCAACCATGTTATAGCCATGATATAACCAACCATGTTATTGCCGTGTTATAACCAACCATGTTATAACCATTATATAACCAACCATGTTATAACCATGGTATAACCAACCATGTTATAACCATGTTATAACCATGTTATAACCAACCATGTTATAACAATGTTATAACCAACCATGTTATTACCATGTTATAACCAACCATGTTATTACCATGTTATAACCAACCATGATATAACCGACAATGTTATAACAATGTTATAATTAACCAGGTTATAACAATGTTATAACCAACCATGTTATTACCATGTTATAACCAACCATGATATAACCGACAATGTTATAACAATGTTATAATTAACCAGGTTATAACAATGTTATAACCAACCATGTTATAACCAACTATGTTATGACAAACAATGTTATAACCAACCATGTTATAACAAACGATGTTATAACCATCCATCTTATAACCAACAATGTTACAACCATGTTATAACCAACCATGTTATAACCATCCAAGTTATAACCAAACATGTTACAACCATGTTATAACCAACCATGTTACAACCATGTTATAACGTACCATGTTACAACCATGTTATAACGTACCATGTTACAACCATGTTATAACCAACCATGTTATAACCAACCATGTTATAACCAACCATCTTATAACCAACCATGTTATAACCATGTTATAACAAACCATGTTATTACCATGTTATAACCAACCATGTTATTACCATGTTATAACCAACCATGTTATTACCATGTTATAACCAACCATGATATAACCGACCATGTTATAACCAACCATGTTATTACCGACAATGTTATAACCATGGTGTAACCATGCATGTTATAACTAACCATGTTATAACCAACTATGTAATGACAAACAATGTTATAACCAACCATGCTATAACAAACCATGTTATAACCATACATGTTATAACCAACCATGTTACAACCATGTTATAACCAACCATGTTATAACCATCCATGTTACAACCAACCATGTTACAACCATGTAATAACCAACCATGTTACAACCATGTTATAACGTACCATGTTATAACCATGTTATAACCAACCATGTTATAACCATCCATGTTATAACCAACCATGTTATAACCAACCATGTTATAACCATCCATGTTACAACCAACCATGTTACAACCATGTTATAATGTACCATGTTATAACCATGTTATAACCAACCATGTTACAACCATATTATAACGTACCATGTTATAACCAACCATGTTATAACCATGTTATAACTAACCATGTTACAACCATATTATAACGTACCATGTTATAACCAACCATGTTATAACCATTATATAACCAACCATGTTATAACCATGGTATAACCAACCATGTTATAACCATTATATAACCAACCATGTTATAACCATGGTATAACCAACCATGTTATAACCATGTTATAACCAACCATGTTATAACAATGTTATAACCAACCATGTTATAACCATGTTATAACTAACCATGTTATAACCATGTTATAACCAACCATGTTATAATCATGTTATAACCAACCATGTTATAATCATGTTATAAGCAACCATGTTATAACCATGTTAAAACCAACCATGTTCTTAGCATGATATAACCAACCATGTTATAACAATGTTATAACCATGATATAACCGACCATGTTATAACAATGTTATAACCAACCATGTTATAACAATGTTATAACCAACCATGTTATAACCAACCATGTTATAACCAACCATGTTATAACCAACCATGTTATAACCAACCATGTTACAACCATGTTATAACGTACCATGTTACAACCATGTTATAACGTACCATGTTACAACCATGTTATAACCAACCATCTTATAACCAACCATCTTATAACCAACCATGTTATAACCAACCATGTTATTACCATGTTATAACCAACCATGATATAACCGAACATGTTATAACAATGTTATAACCAACCAGGTTATAACAATGTTATAACCAACCATGTTATAACCATTATATAACCGACCATGTTATAACCGACCATGTTATTACCGACAATGTTATAACTATGGTGTAACCAAGCATGTTATAACAAACCATGTTATAACCAACCATGTTATAACCAACTATGTTATGACAAACAATGTTATAACCAACCATGTTATAACAAACCATGTTATAATCATACATGTTATAACCAACCATGTTACAACCATGTTATAACCAACCATGTTATTACCATGTTATAACCAACCATGTTACTACCATGTTATAACCAACCATGTTATTACCATGTTATAACCAACCATGTTATTACCATGTTATAACCGACCATGTTATAACAATGTTATAACCAACCAGGTTATAACAATGTTATAACCGACCATGTTATAACCAACCATGTTATTACCGACAATGTTATAACCATGGTGTAACCATGCATGTTATAACTAACCATGTTATAACCAACTATGTTATGACAAACAATGTTATAACCAACCATGCTATAACAAACCATGTTATAACCATACATGTTATAACCAACCATGTTATAACCAACCATGTTATAACCATCCATGTTACAACCATGTTATAACCAACCATGTTATAACCATCCATGTTACAACCAACCATGTTACAACCATGTTATAACAAACCATGTTACAACCATGTTATAACGTACCATGTTATAACCATGTTATAACCAACCATGTTATAACCATCCATGTTATAACCAACCATGTTATAACCATCCATGTTACAACCAACCATGTTACAACCATGTTATAACGTACCATGTTATAACCATGTTATAACCAACCATGTTATAACCATGTTATAACCAACCATGTTACAACCATATTATAACGTACCATGTTATAACCAACCATGTTATAACCATTATATAACCTACCATGTTACAACCATGTTATAACCAACCATGTTATAACAATGTTATAACCAACCAAGCTATAACCATGTTATAACCAACCATGTTATAACCATGGTATAACCAACCATGTTATAACCAACCATGTTATAATCATGTTATAACCAACCATGTTATAATCATGTTATAAGCAACCATGTTATAACAATGTTATAACCAACCATGTTATAACAATGTTATAACCAACCATGTTATAACCAACCATGTTATAACCAACCATGTTATTACCATGTTATAACCAACCATGTTATAACCAACCATGTTATAACCAACCATGTTATAACCTTGTTATAACCAACCATGTTATAACCATGTTATAACCAACCATGTTATAACAATGTTATAACCAACCATGTTATAACCATGTTATAACCAACCATGTTATAACCATTATATAACCAACCATGTTATAACCATGGTATAACCAACCATGTTATAACCATGTTATAACCAACCATGTTATAACAATGTTATAACCAACCATGTTATAACCATGTTATAACTAACCATGTTATAACCATGTTATAACCAACCATGTTATAATCATGTTCTAACCAACCATGTTATAATCATGTTATAAGCAACCATGTTATAACCATGTTAAAACCAACCATGTTCTTAGCATGATATAACCAACCATGTTATAACAATGTTATAACCATGATATAACCGACCATGTTATAACAATGTTATAACCAACCATGTTATAACAATGTTATAACCAACCATGTTATAACCAACCATGTTATAACCAACCATGTTATAACCAACCATGTTATAACCAACCATGTTACAACCATGTTATAACGTACCATGTTACAACCATGTTATAACGTACCATGTTACAACCATGTTATAACCAACCATGTTATAACCAACCATCTTATAACCAACCATGTTATAACCAACCATGTTATTACCATGTTATAACCAACCATGATATAACCGAACATGTTATAACAATGTTATAACCAACCAGGTTATAACAATGTTATAACCAACCATGTTATAACCATTATATAACCGACCATGTTATAACCGACCATGTTATTACCGACAATGTTATAACTATGGTGTAACCAAGCATGTTATAACAAACCATGTTATAATCATACATGTTATAACCAACCATGTTACAACCATGTTATAACCAACCATGTTATTACCATGTTATAACCAACCATGTTACTACCATGTTATAACCAACCATGTTATTACCATGTTATAACCAACCATGTTATTACCATGTTATAACCGACCATGTTATAACAATGTTATAACCAACCAGGTTATAACAATGTTATAACCGACCATGTTATAACCAACCATGTTATTACCGACAATGTTATAACCATGGTGTAACCATGCATGTTATAACTAACCATGTTATAACCAACTATGTTATGACAAACAATGTTATAACCAACCATGCTATAACAAACCATGTTATAACCATACATGTTATAACCAACCATGTTACAACCATGTTATAACCAACCATGTTATAACCATCCATGTTACAACCATGTTATAACCAACCATGTTATAACCATCCATGTTACAACCAACCATGTTACAACCATGTAATAACCAACCATGTTACAACCATGTTATAACGTACCATGTTATAACCATGTTATAACCAACCATGTTATAACCATCCATGTTATAACCAACCATGTTACAACCAACCATGTTACAACCATGTTACAACGTACCATGTTACAACCATGTTATAACGTACCATGTTACAACCATGTTATAACGTACCATGTTACAACCATGTTATAACGTACCATGTTACAACCATGTTATAACCAACCATCTTATAACCAACCATCTTATAACCAACCATGTTATAACCAACCATGTTATTACCATGTTATAACCAAACATGTTATTACCATGTTATAACCAACCATGATATAACCGAACATGTTATAACAATGTTATAACCAACCAGGTTATAACAATGTTATAACCAACCATGTTATAACCATTATATAACCGACCATGTTATAACCAACCATGTTATTACCGACAATGTTATAACCATGGTGTAACCAAGCATGTTATAACAAACCATGTTATAACCAACTATGTTATAACTAACCATGTTATAAGCAACTATGTTATGACAAACAATGTTATAACCAACCATGTTATAACAAACCATGTTATAATCATACATGAAATAACGTACCATGTTATAACCATGTTATAACCAACCATGTTATAACCATACATGTTATAACCAACCATGTTATAACCAACCATGTTATAACCATCCATGTTACAACCAACCATGTTACAACCATGTTATAACGTACCATGTTACAACCATGTTATAACGTACCATGTTACAACCATGTTATAACGTACCATGTTACAACCATGTTATAACCAACCATCTTATAACCAACCATGTTATAACCAACCATGTTATAACCATTATATAACCGACCATGTTATAACCAACCATGTTATTACCGACAATGTTATAACCATGGTGTAACCAAGCATGTTATAACAAACCATGTTATAACCAACCATGTTATAACTAACCATGTTATAAGCAACTATGTTATGACAAACCATGTTATAACCAACCATGTTATAACCAACCATGTTATAATCATACATGTAATAACCAACCATGTTACAACCATGTTATAACCAACCATGTTATAACCATCCATGTTACAACCAACCATGTTACAACCATGTTATAACAAACCATGTTACAACCATGTTATAACGTACCATGTTATAACCATGTTATAACCAACCATGTTATAACCATCCATGTTATAACCAACCATGTTATAACCATCCATGTTACAACCAACCATGTTACAACCATGTTATAACGTACCATGTTATAACCATGTTATAACCAACCATGTTATAACCATGTTATAACCAACCATGTTACAACCATATTATAACGTACCATGTTATAACCAACCATGTTATAACCATTATATAACCTACCATGTTACAACCATGTTATAACCAACCATGTTATAACAATGTTATAACCAACCAAGCTATAACCATGTTATAACCAACCATGTTATAACCATGGTATAACCAACCATGTTATAACCAACCATGTTATAATCATGTTATAACCAACCATGTTATAATCATGTTATAAGCAACCATGTTATAACAATGTTATAACCAACCATGTTATAACAATGTCATAACCAACCATGTTATAACCAACCATGTTATAACCAACCATGTTATAACCAACCATGTTATTACCATGTTATAACCAACCATGTTATAACCAACCATGTTATAACCTTGTTATAACCAACCATGTTATAGCCATGTTATAACCAACCATGTTATAGCCATGATATAACCAACCATGTTATTGCCGTGTTATAACCAGCCATGTTATAACCATTATATAACCAACCATGTTATAACCATGGTATAACCAACCATGTTATAACCATGTTATAACCATGTTATAACCAACCATGTTATAACAATGTTATAACCAACCATGTTATTACCATGTTATAACCAACCATGTTATTACCATGTTATAACCAACCATGATATAACCGACAATGTTATAACAATGTTATAATTAACCAGGTTATAACCATGTTAATTGGAAAACCACTGAAACTGAGTAGATTCGAGCCCCGTCCAGTCGAGTAGGAAAAGGGCTACATGTGCCTTACACATCTCAACTGCTGCTCTCAAAGACCAGATGTGTTTTAAAATCCAGGGCTCAGGTTTTTCTCATTAATATCAGGATGTTACCTGTTTCTGCAGATAAAAATATCTGCAGTGATAGATTTTTCTAAAGGTACAATTTACCATTGATAACAATTTAAAGTCAATATATATGGTACAGTGGAACCCCAACTTACGAACACCCAGTTTGAAAAAAAATTCAAGTTACGAAGGCACTGAACGGCAATATTTCTGCCCGTGTTACAACAAAATGCCTGAGTAACAAAATCCGCTGGCTCTGATTAGCTGAGTCTACAATGCCTTCCGAATCATGTGACAACCCCTTGGCTTCCGTAATTGCGCTTCGCTTCCACTTGAACGACGTATTGTTGCTCTAGTTAGCAATTAGCCTATAGCCTATCGTTCAGCATTGCCTCAAAAAGCGCAAGGGTGGTTCAACTTATGAAAATTTAACCCTGCTGACTGTCACAGGACCCTCGGGAACGAATTAATTTCATAAGTCGGGGTTAAGATTTTTGTATTGAACGTAAGAATAGGATTGTAACTGTAACTGTTGGTGCTGTGAACCTGTAGAAAATGATCCAGAAATATTGTGTTTCACATGTTTTGAACTTAATCATTAACAGTTTTATTTTTTTATTGCTCAAACACATCTGATCACCGAAGCAACAATTCTTGTGCTACTGAAAATAAAATGTTAAAATAAAGTTTATGGCTCGAAAAAGGCGAGGAGGATGTTGTGTTAGACTCTGTGTGATTTTACCTTAGAGAGCTTAGTTGTGTTTGTCTGCAGTGGGCGTGTCTGGTTAGGTAATGTGGAGCAGTAAAAATCTAAAGTATGCTTTGCAGGGCCTGTGATGTAACATTGTCCCTCCCTTTAGTTTCAGATCTGTTGCTGAGCTCATTGGGTTTTTTTTTTTACTTCATGTTTGATGACAACACCATCTCAGTGGTTTAAGTTGGTTACTGGGTTTGTCCTGGTCACCATGTGTAGGGTTTGCTTATAAGAACCAGTCCGCTGTAACTGTATGCCAGGCGTTTATTAGTAGCCAACATGAACGTCCGTACACTCACAACAGGAAGTACACAACGACCTCTAGAGAACCACAGCGACACCTGTTGGAACTCTCCGTAGCGGCAGCAACATGAAGCAATATGGACAAACATAACATTGCTATTATCTACATCCCCCTTATCAGTTTTTTCTTTTTTTTTTCTTTACTTTTGCACTATCCAGGCAAACCCAAATCAAACAACGCCACCGTGATGGAAGAACTTATCAGGTTATGGATTACACAACAAAATGAGACTTCAAATATCAAATGAAATTCACAGTAATCATTGTCATAACTGCGACAAGTATGCAATAACATAACACGAGGTAAAACACATTTCAAAACAGAAATTACAGCACGAGTGTGCTTTTAATCCACGTATTTACTATTCGGTTTAGACACTCTACCAGACCTGGTTCGGTACAAGTTGTCATCAGAGCGTACTTGGCATTTTGTAGGTGTTGTCACCTGTTCTTGCTGTTTTGTGCCATGTTGTGGTGGGTCGAGTTGAACTTGAACTGTTTCATGTTTGTTGGTTTGTGTTTTATTAGGTTCAGTTTCATCCGCTCGTCGAGATGAGTCCAGTTCATCTTGTGTTGTAGCGAGCTTTTCGGGTTGAGGCTCGCTCACAGGCAGGAGATGTTGTCTGTTGCGCCTGTATTCTTTTCCACCCGACTCAACGACATATGAGCGAGGTTCAGCACATACTTTACTTACAACTCCAATCTTGTCATGTCCTCTCTGTGTTTGTAATCTCACCACCTCGTTTGGTGTTAATGGACTGAGCAGCTTGCTGGACTTGTCGTAGTGCTGTTTTTGAGTTTTACGCTTTTTTGTGAGTTGAGTTTTGATAGTGGTTGTCACTTTTGCTGTTGGTGTTAGCAGTTTTTTGCACACAGGAAGGGTTGACCGCGTTCGTCTTGACAGCAGCCTCTGTGCTGGTGAGCCAAGAACGTTGTCTCGTGGCGTGTTGCGTAGATGTAACAGGTTCAAATAGAAATCAGTTCCATCCCTTTTTGATGTTTCAAGGAGTCTTTTAGCACTCCGGACAGCTCTTTCACTGAGTCCATTTGACTGAGGGAACTCAGGGCTGCTTGTGACGTGTATGAACTCCCAGTGTGTGGCAAACTCACGAAAGGTCTGGCTGGTAAACTGGGTGCCATTGTCTGAGTACAGTTTCTGTGGTATCCCATGTACTGAGAAGTGGTGTTTGAGTTTGTTAATGACCGAGGCAGATGTTAGGTTTTCAAGTTTATCTATTTCAAACCATCCAGAATATGAATCCACGAGCACGAGGTAGTGGCGATTGTCCCATTCGAATATGTCCGTGGCTGTGATGGACCAGGGAAGATCAGGAATTTGGTGTAGTTTCAGGGGTTGTTTTTGTTGGTGAGGCTTTAGACTGTTGCAAATGCTGCATGATTTGACTTTGTTCTCAATGTCAGAGTTTATTTTTGTAGACTCCATGCCTGGATGTCCCTTGTGTAGTTCCCGCAGATAGGTTTCATGTAGTGATGCTGGAACGATGGCTCTGTTGCCTTTCATGATGACTTTGTTGTCGATGATTAGTTCATCGTTGTAGCTGAAGAATGGTTTTATTTCTATAGGCACACTACTTGCTTGTTTTGGCCACCCCTGCTGGATGTAGCGAGCAAGTGTCTGTAGGGTGGCGTCCTTCGAGGTGTGTTCGGTGAGCTCTTGTAGGCGTTTTGGTGAGATGAGCTGAAGTGACATTACCTCGAAGTCGCGCCCCTCTTCCTTTAGAGGTTGCTCATCCAGCGTTGGTGTGCGAGAGAGTGTGTCTGCGATGTAAAGGTGTTTGCCTTTCTTGTACACCAGAGTCAAGTTGAACTTTTGTAATCGTAGCATCATGCGCTGTAGCCGTGCCGGGACTGTGTGGAAAGGTTTGTTTTGGATTGTGACCAAAGGCTGGTGGTCAGTTTCAATCACCACTGGCTTTCCGTAGATGTAGTCGTAAAACCTGTAACATGCAAACACTACAGCTAGTAACTCCTTCTCTATTTGAGCGTACCTTCTCTCCGTTGGAGTTAGAGTTCTTGATGCATATGCCACAGGTTTGTCGTCCTGAAGGCATGCAGCCCCTAGACCATGCTGGGAAGCGTCACATGTGAGAGTCACTGGCTTGTGCATGTCATAGTATTGAAGTACTGGTGGGCTGGTGAGGCATGCTTTAAGTTTGTTGAAAGCATCCTGCTGATGTTGAGTCCAGCTCCACACCACATCCTTGTGAAGTAACTGACGAAGTGGTGCTGACAGTTCACTTAAGTTTGGGATGAACTTGCCCAGGTAGTTGATCATTCCCAGGAAACGTTGGAGAGACGTCTTGTCCTCTGGTGGTGGCATTTCATTGATCGCGGAGATTTTAGTTGGATCTGCTTTTAGCCCTTCGTCAGTGAATATGTGTCCCACATAGCTCACTTCTTTAAGTCTGAACTTGCACTTTTTTGGATTCAGTTTGAGTTTTACTTGTCTGGCCCGCTCCAGAACTTTTTTTAAATTTTTGTCATGCTCCTCTATTCCTTTGCCTCCCACTATGATGTCGTCCACAATCACTGCGCATGGATATCCCATGAATATTTGTTCCATGGCTCTCTGGAAGACTTCAGAAGCAGTGTTGATGCCAAAGGGCATCCTCAGGAATTTGAATCTGCCGAAAGGTGTTGCAAATGTAGTGAGAAGAGATGAGGCAGGATCTAGTTTGATTTGCCAGAAGGAGCTCTTTGCATCCAGAACTGAGAAGATGGTTGCTCCCGACATCTGAGCAGCTACTTCCTCCACAGTTCGCATGGGATGGTGAGGTCGCATTAGTGCCTTGTTCAGATCCCTTGGATCAATGCAGATGCGAACATCATCTGTATTCTTTTTGTGTGTTGCGACCATGTTGGATACCCATTCCGTGGGCTCCTCCACTGGTTCAATTACTCCCAGGGCCTGCATTCTTTGGAGTTCCTCTTTAACTCTTTTCTGCATAGGAACAGGAACGCGTCTTGGAGGGTTGACGACAGGTGACACGTTTGGAGTGAGTTTCGTTGAGTAGGTTACAGGTAAGTCACCGACTTCATCTTTAAACAGGTCTGTGTATTCATGAAACACTTTCTGCACTAGTGTCTCATCCTGATCTGTGTCAACCTGGTAGACTTCCTTGCTGAAACTAACCAGTTTCATTCGCACGCTGTCCTTTAATCCGATGATGGGTTGCACATCGTGTTTTACAACTTGGAATTGCAGGTCATATAACTGTCCAGCTAGCTTGCACTTGAGAGTAACTGTGCCTGTGGTCTTGATCTTCGTGCCTCCGAATGCAACAAGATTTACCCGTTTTTGTGACTTGAATAGGGTTTCGTTGTTGCCGATCTTTCTGTAAGTGTCTAGTGAGATTACGTTACACTTTGCCCCAGTGTCTACTTTTAGTTTGAGGGCCTTATCAGAAACTTTGACTGTGCAGTATCCTTCTTTGTTGTGATTGTTCTCAAAATCCATTGTTAGGTGCTCAATGCAAAATGTCTCATCACTGTCTGGGTCAGCATCCTCTGAAATTTGGTTCACTTGTCTGCCTCTGTGATGCGGTTTTGCTGATCTGCATTGTTTTTTGTAATGATTGTATCTCTTGCAGACGTGACACTGTTGTCCGAAAGCAGGACATTGCTCTCTTTTGGCTGGATGCGAACCGCCACAGTTTCTGCAGTTTTGAATGTTCGTTATTAGTTTATTTGTTTCCCGTTTGAACTTGTCATGTTTAATCTGTACGGTGTCCACACTAGCAGATGTAATATACTTTGGTGTAGAGAGGGCTTTGCTATGTTGATCTGTGAGCTCGCTTATTTGGCATATACGCACCGCCTTGGCAAGAGTGAGTTCCGTCTCTTTAAGCAGGGAACGTCTGACGCTGTCACTGGTTATACCACATACTAATCTGTCTCTGATTAGCTCGTCTTGTAGTGCACCAAAGCTGCAGGTTTTAGCCATGTTCTTTAACGTGCTCACATATGCTTCAATGGTTTCACCAGGTTTCTGTTGTCTTTTGTTAAAGTTATGCCTCTCCATTATGACATTGGTCTGTGGGTTACAGATTTCCCTGAACTTTTTCTTTAGACATGCGGGATCTTCCCTTGATTCCGCGGCTACTTCTTCTATGCCTTCAGCTGATATTACTGCGGGGGCATACGTGAATGATCGCTCTCTTTCAATGGCCTCTGGTCCCGCCAGATTGAGGAGTATATAGGCCTTAGTCTTAGCATTTTTGTCACTATGGGCAGCGGCGATAAAGATGTCATATTCGCGCTCAAACTTACGCCAGTGTTCAGCGACGTTGCCGTCAAAGATGAGAGGATCTGGGCGCCGGAATCCGTCCGCCATGTTGTGCGGTGATTTCTTTTTTCGTCTTCCTTACCGGCTCCGCTTTTCTTCTTGGACTGTGCAGACTTTCTAGAATATCCCACTTCTGACACCATGTAGGGTTTGCTTATAAGAACCAGTCCGCTGTAACTGTATGCCAGGCGTTTATTAGTAGCCAACATGAACGTCCGTACACTCACAACAGGAAGTACACAACGACCTCTAGAGAACCACAGCGACACCTGTTGGAACTCTCCGTAGCGGCAGCAACATGAAGCAATATGGACAAACATAACATTGCTATTATCTACACCATGGTAGCACGGACAGGAGTGTGCTCATTGTGTGGATGCCTCAAAGGGCATCCACACTATTGAGATCCTGTTTCTCTTTATTCTTTATTATTCCGGGTGTTTCCGTACACTTTTCGCCGTAGAACTACTTCCACAATTTTTGTGCTATTTTCACCGTTCAAACTCTAAACTGTTCTGCTCTTTCTGCTAATGGGTGCTATGACTTTTGGTGTTTATTACTATTATACTTTTTAAAATATTACACTTTTTTCCTTTAATTTGTCCCATTGAAATGAATGGGAAACTTCCACAATTCTGCTAAAACTTGCTTGTCTTTGAAACTTAACTACTTCCTCATACTTTCACCTAGAAACTCCATTCAAACTTTAAAATGTTCTCAGATTATTGGGCTATTCCTGTGTGATTCAGCTTTTTCAGATCTTCTACTGTTTTCATCTTATCTCTCTTTAAGTCTTCAGTTGCAAAATTGTGATTTTTCAGAAAATACATGCGTTGCTATGGTTGCTATGCAATTAACTCCCAGTGAGTACTGGTGCGTTCTGAATTTTCTCTTCATGTCTGAACAACTTCTTGCTACTCGCTCAATTTCCACTCAACTTCCACAAATTATACATCAAAACGTAGGTATTTTTGCTGGCTTTAAGACAGTGTCACTATAATTATTGTGAGAATTACGTTTTTTTCACAATTTGCCTCGAACTGACACAAGGTCTAAAAACTCCCCATTCAAAGTCTATGGGGAGGTTGTGAAACTCAGAGCTGAAATACTGAAACTGAAGGCATTTTCAAATCGTCATATCTCCTTAACGAAGCAAAGTTAAGACATGAGGCTTGTCCCCGTATATCTTCAGACACTCCTGACGCTCACAATTCAAGAATTATTTTCTCACCTATTACCGTTCTGAGATGAGTTGGACTTGTTTGAGGGTAGGAAATTTGTCCCTCGCTCAGATTTCTTCAGATTTCAAACTCTGGAAATGAGGCACTTTTTTCTCTCATCATATCTTTTTGATGGATTTCCACAGAGCCCTGAAAATTTCCATGACTGTTCACCAAAGCCTGCTGTCTCTTACGGTGAAAGAATGATTTTGATGCTCCATATAGATTTACAGTTACCAAAGGTTGTTTGAGCGCAAGTCAAGGCAGTTTTTGCTTCCCCTCTACTCAGTTACAGTGTATTACAAGTCATATACCTTTAATAATTTATATTTTATCTCAGAATTATGAAAACCTGAAGATTCCCCCATCTCTTCTGAATAAAACGATGCCTGAATGACCGTTCTAGCCTCTATGGTTAGGAAATTATGGCCATTTGTTCGAGGGGAATCCTGAATGTCAGAAATACACTGAAGAAATCTCACACCTCTCTCTGTGTCTGTGTGTGTAAGGGCTGACTACAGCAGGTGCAGCTAATTTAACTGACTCTCCACAGCTCCTGTTCCCTTTACTGTCTGTGTATGTGTGTCTGTGTATCAATATTTCTCCTATGTTTAAGTATTACTCCTCAATCATAGTATTGAAATCAAGCCGTTTCTTCTCTCGTCATATCTCCGCGACGGAGATACAAAGAGCTATGTAAATCGCAGTCAAAGTACACCAAAGTCCGCTGATTCACCCAGTGCAAGAATTATGCTTGTATCCCACCTAGTTTTTGAGTTACACGACGTTTTGTAACTCCAAAAAAACGGCGTTTTTCGCCTCTCACCGCGATCTAATTCTGACTCCTCATCACCCTTTTTTTCAAAGCGTCCGCCCCCTTACAGGTGGCGCGATTGGTAATGACACGGCTCTTCAGACCAAAGGTCGTGGGTTCGATTCCACCTTGGCCCACATGTTTTTTTTTTAACTACAAATTTATACACTATCACAGGCCGGTAATTCATATTGATAATTTATTACAATTCTACAAAGTTTAATGATTTTAGCAGCTTTTCTAATATGGACCTCAGATTCTTGTTAACAGTCTATGGCAGAAATACATACAAGTACACAGCCTGATGAAGCAGACAGAAGCAGTACCTCTGATTGGTTCAGCATTTTCACCTCTTATCAGCACAAATCTCAGCCTCTTCTGCTGTTTTCATTAGAATTTTAAGCTTTTCCACCTTTTTTCAGTTACGTGAGAACCAGTTTGGCTCAATGAGTAGCTGAAAAATATCAGCCTCTTCTTCTGTTTTAGCAGGATTTCAGAGTTCAGCTTTTTCACTTGTTTTAAGCACAAATTTCAGTTTCTTTACCTCATTTCACAACAAAGTTCTTCCTCTTCACCTCTTTTCTGCTAATTTGAGCTTCTGCTCCACAGTGCACATTTTCCCTCTCATCATGTCTTTGCTTGTGACCAGAACTCATTTGGTTCAGAGGGTAGGGCAGCTGCAGTGAGACCCGGTGGCAGAGGTTCGAATCCTACCTCTGACAGTTGCTACACATGTTCCCTGCTTGCATGTGCTCTGCTTTCTTGACACTCTCCAGTGTGTCATTACACATACAGCCATCTTCAGCAAGCACTTCTGCTTCTACACCTCTTTTCAGCTCATCTTTTTGCTTCTTTACCTCTTTTCAGCAGAAATTCTTCTGATTCACCTCTTTTCTGCCAAATGTTTAGCCTTTTCACCTCTTATCAGCACAATTCTAAGCAGCTTCTGCTAATTTCACCAGAATTGTCAGTCTCTCCACCTCTTATTTGTGTGAATGAGTTTGGTGCAGTGAGATGAGTCACTGACTTTAGACCAGAAGGGCCAGGTTCAAATCCTGCTCAGGGCAATGTTTTTTGTTTTTTCAGCTTTTTTCAGCCGACATCTTCAACGTTAAGGCATCCACACAGCATTTTCGCAGGAAATGCAAATTTTTCTAGTTGCATTTGCATTTTGTAAACTAACTGCACGACATGCAGCACTATTAGTTATCTCAGTCTCAGAGTAGCATTTCTAATTTTGATTGAAACTGTCAGAGAAAACGGCAGCTTTGAGCAAGCCAGGATATTAGTTTCCAGAGGCTGTTAAAATTATATGTCTAATGTCAAAATGTTGGTGACACAATAATTTCATCCTAATGGCACTGACATATTCATAGGGTTAATTTTTGAGACAAAATATCATGAGCTAGCCATGATTTTGCAAATATCCACCTTGTAGTGCAGTTTGCACAAATTGTTTTAAAAATGCACTCAGCCTACAAACATTACTGATGAGTCAAGATCTGCACAATTTGACAGAAACACTGAAGCAGCTCCACATTTTATTCTTATTGTCATGTATGTCCTATTTGTCAGGTGATAGAGAGTAATGGTTGTGTTATTTTCATCTGTATACCGAGCTTCTTATTACAGTTTTTTCTGATTGCTTAAGCACATTTTTTGTAACTATTGGCTAATTTTGCAAAACTCTTCACACAAATAAGAAAACCTGTCACCCAATAATCAAAACATTGTAGTTCTCTTGCAAAAGCGAACACAGCTAGATTAACTCTTCACACCTTCGTAAAAATGGTGTTTCCGTATCAAACAGTACACACAAGCCATCATCTACTAAGCACACAATGCGCCAACTGCACACTGATGGTATGAATACAAAACACATCTGGCTTTTGCTTTCTCTGTGCACAAGGTAGGCTATGTCAGTTTGAGCTCATACTTCTGTCATAGATCCATAAGCATAGAGGGATCCAAACTTCAAGTACTGGTGTTTATTCAAACACATCAAAACAAACACAAGTGTTCATTTCCAAGTATAGGATTATTTGCAATCGCCATAATGACTATATGGGTTACTTCCTCTGCCCCCAGCATCTGGTCATCTAGCAATTCTGTAAAGTAACAATTTCAGTATTTTTACATCAATGGTATTGGTGTGTTTCTCATTGGCATATGGCAGTGCTACAAATCTTTGTGCGAAGTGACTGTACTAACCGATTCTCATTTCAAGATGTCCTTATGGTACTTGCTACAGTGTAGCGGCTCGAGTTAGGCTGGACCCGTTGGCCAGCTACCCTCAGGGTCACTCCACGGTTGATTACATGGTCCACTATTGTAGCTCTGATGTCATCAGTAATTCTATTTCTTACTCTTCCTACCCTTCCTCTCCCCCCTCCTCATTTTCCTCTCCCCCCTCCTCATCTTCCTCTTGCTCCTCCTTGTCCTTGTCGTCCTCTTCATCCTACTTCTTCACCTCCACGTCCTCTTCCTCGGCCTCCTCTTCTTCTCACTCTTTCTGCTCCCTCCATTGTACTCCGCACACACAGCTTACCTGTATTATAGTGCTTAGGCAGATTGCAAAGTGAACGAATTATCTAAAAAAGTTTTCACATGTGAAAGTGTGCCAGACAGTTGGCAAATTAGTGTTAATGATAGCCATACATGTGTATACTTTTGCTAGGAGTGTGTTGGAAATTTGGTAATTGAGTGTTGTGCAGTGAATTGTGCCTACAGTTTTGCAAAGTGTGTGTTACAAAATTGCAAACTGAGTGCAAAGCAGTTTTTGTGCTTTTAGTTTTGCAAACTCAGTGAGTGGTTTTGCTATAAGTCTGAATAGTTTTAGAGATTGTGCTACAGGAATCACAGTTAGGGTTTAAGCATTCAGAAAAAACTGTAAATGCACGCACACACCGATCTCTGCTCCGATTCCACTTTATTTTTCTATTCTTCTAGTTTCCTCTGGAGCTTCTTGCTCGCCAGTGAATTACACACATTGCCGCGACACAGTGCCATCTAGTGGCTGATACAAACATAGGTCAACGTGTTACAATGGTGACACAAGATCACAGATGAAATTGGATGATGACTTGATGGTTCATGACTGTATTTGAAGCACATGTGTGACTGCATGTTATTTATCAGGTGACAGAGGCAGCTCTGCCATGTTGTAGCTCAGACAGAGAGGTGAAGAGGTGAGGTCACAGGTGACTGACTGATGATTTGGTGCTATAGATTATCTAGTATTTATTATCATGACAGTTGTTAGGCTGCTGATGTAAATTTTTTTTTTTTTTTTTTTTTTAAAGCTGTGAGCTCGGCACTTTGAGCTACAGACTTTATTCAGTTCATTCAAATTGTGTGACCTGTGGAATCGATATAAAAAATAATGAATCCTGTCATTAATTTATTTATATCAGTGATCAAATGGCGTTGAGCATCACTTTGTAGCTGATGGTTAGTCGATAGTGTGTTCCAGGCTCTGGTTGCCTAGGTAACCTCATCCCGAGCGACTGTGGCTCAGGAGTTTAAGCAAGCTGTCTACATATCAGAAGGTTGGTGGTTCAATCCCTGGCTCCCTGTGCTTGCATGTTGGGCAACACGCTGAAACCCAAACCACAGTGTGCATGTGAACTACATAAGCTAACCTTCTGGCCTTCATCCTACCTCTGTCTTAGAGGCAGGGTGACGAGCCCAGATCAAAGTATTGATGCTACTCCTCCACAGTAAAGGAGGACAGTTCAGGTGGTTTTGACACCTGACTAGGATGTTTCCTGGGTGTCTCTCTTGGAGGAGCTGTTGAACCTCGGTGTTCCCCAGGATAAGTTGGAGGAAGTGGCTGGGAAGAGGGAGGTTTGGGCTTCTCTGTTCAGGATGTCCGATTGATGACCTGTCCACGTGTTCCCTTCTCGCTCTAAGGTAGATGGGAGAGGCTCTAGCCCCCCCACGACCCTGTGCATCCTTATTCATAGCCTGCCCTGTCCTCTGTAGGAACTGAGGCATCCTTCAATACATGCAGTGAGAGTGATTGAGATTGTGCTGAACATCCTTGCACATGGTTTACTCGTCACAGCAAACAGGGCTCAAAGGATCTGTTGTTTTTTTTTTTTGTTTTTGTTTTTGTGTGTGACTGCATGTATTTGGAATGTCTCATTGTTATTTATCAGGTGACAGTGGCAGCTCTGCCATGTTGTAGCTCAGACAGAGAGGTGAAGAGGTGAGGTCACAGGTGACTGACTGATGATTTGGTGCTATAGATTATCTAGTATTTATTATCATGACAGTTGTTAGGCTGCTGATGTAAATTGATTCATTAGTGTATATTTGACAAATAATCTGAATTGACATGTCTCACTTTTTATATGGCACGAATCCATGTGTTATTTTATCAGGTGGCAATATGTCCTAGTGCAGTCAGAGGGGAGGAGCCAGGGCCAAAGGTGAGGCAAAGCAAGCACATAATAATAATTGTAATCTGAGGATAAAACACATGTACTGAGGCTGAAGGAAGCTTCAGTGCTCTCAGAAGACTAAAAACAAGGTTAACAGTGACTCAAATGAGATTAAACAATGCTGCTGTATGCCACGTCGACCAGCAGAGACTGGACAGTATAGATGTAAAACAAATATGCCAGCAGTTTATCTCAGCTAACGAGAGGAGCAGGCATGTGTTTGGCTCCTTCACATAGTGGACATTGAGTTGTTGTGTGGGGCACCAGTAATCCATGTCTGTTGCTGTAACAGTAGTTCATGTTTAGAATAAAAAATCCCAGCTCACTGATTTGATAGGGGCAGTAGTGCCTAAAATGTTGCATAATTTTGCTGAGAGATCTTTTACTCTGTGGTAATCTTAGACGAGTAGTTTTATGGACAAAAACCACCAGGTCATTCAGTGTTCCCTTAGTGCCAAAGTATAACAGATGTTGGTGTACTATAACTGAAGTAATGATGTTAAGTCCTTAAAGTCATATTCTTTTATTGTCATGACTGTATTTGAAACTTTTTTATTTTTATTTTTGTATGATACCTGATTTATATGGAATATGGCTGAAGTAAACTAAAGCCTAAAATACTTAGTCAGTCATTTGTTTAATAGTAATTTAACATTATATAATTCACATATAATATAATTCACATATAATATAATTCACATCGCACAGAGACTACAAGCCCATTATCATCAATGGAGCTCCAGTGGAGAGGGGGCAGTCCTTCAAGTATCTTGGTGTCCACATCTCCTCAGACCTGACATGGGCTGCCCACATTCAGGTCCAGACCAAAAAGGCTAGGCAGCGCCTGTACCACCTACGACAACTGAGGAAGTTCAGGGTCTCTCCAAAGATCCTCAGGATTTTCTATACAGGCGCTGTGGAGAGCATCCTCATACAGAACATGACATCGTGGTTTGGGAACAGCTGTGTGAAGGACCAAAAAGCTCTCCAGAGAGTGATCCGTACAGCAGAACGCTGCTGCAGGATTGCTCTCCCCCCACTTCAGGACACCTACACCAGGAGATGCCGGACTAGAGCAGCACAGATACTGAAGGACCCGTCCCATCCTGGCAACAAACTGTTCCAACTTCTGCAATCTGGTAGAAGGACAGAGAGACTCAAGAGGAGCTTCTATCCCCAAGCCATCCGGGCCCTAAACACACACACCCGCCCTCTCACATCATCTATAATTGACTGAGACAGGACTCTCTTCCAGACACTAAACCAAGGAACAATGTACATTCCAAACTCCTTTAATTTTAAATATGTTTATATTGTCTATTCTGTAAAATAGTCAGATGTCTATTCATATTAATGTACAGAATTCACCTGCTTGACAAAAAGGAAAAAAGGAAAAAAAAAGAAAACAGGGCAGGGTTCGGTGGTTGAATCATCCGTCCCCACCAATATCAAAACCAAATCTACGCCCTTGAGTGCTCCCTTTACGCGTCATAGGACTTCTTAAATCCCGCCCAGACCTCATAAACCTGAGCCTCACAGCGCATTTAGTCAATTCGCGCGAAGCTGGTAGGGACAGATTGGACTGCAGCTTCGCTTCAGTCAGCAAACCGAACTTTTGATCGTCTTTAATGTCCCTGAACAACTTCTACTTTAAGGACTGCTTCTCACTGTGGAGTTTCTCCTTTGATCAGCTTGGACTTCTGTACAGTGTAAGCGGGTGTTTCCAGCTGCATGTTAGTGTAGATTACACTGAATTTTAATCACATACTGGCGGATGTGAAAAAGCTAATTTTCTTTCACTACGGGCTTTACAGTTTTTTACAGTCGCTAACAAGCGTTTGTCCAAACAGTTGTCACATTTGCAAAACTCTAAACACAATTAGCACAGGATCGGTCTGTTGTGGCCATACCATTCACACATTTCATGTCGTGTTCACCCAATATGCAGTCAGTGAACACATTTCCACAATGCTTACATTTTCTTAACAGACAAGTTATACCTCCCAACAAAACTATGGACTGTTCTTGTAGTATCTACGAATGTTAACACACAACATCCCACAATAGCAAAAACAATATTCCAAACCTTAGATACAGTATAAAAACCTCTGCTTCTGCAATGATATCAGTACAAAAACAATATCAATATCAAAAATATATCTCAGCTGATAATAAACAAACAATTGAATAATTGACACACAGCTGATTTATGTTGGGTAAATTGGGCCAACCACAGCTTCTTCCATTCTGGCTTAGACTCAGTGGGGTTTATAAGGCAAGACCTTGAGGAGTGATGTTTTTGGAAACAAGAAAAAGACAAACACTGTAATGTCTGGTCGAGGAAGAGTAAGAGCAAGGGGCCCAGGGAGAAGAGCAGGCCCAAGGAGAGGGCAAGGTAGAGGTGTAAGAATGCGTGGTGGTGGCATTCCAAGGGCTGCAAGAACAGTAGTCAGTGATGAAATCCGTGCCACTATCATTGACCATGTAATCAACCATGGTCTTTCAGTAAGAGACGCTGGTGAAAGAGTGCAGCCCAATTTGAGGCGGTCAACGGTTGCCTCCATTATACGCATCTTTCAACAAACCAACAGGTAAGTATTGCATTTTACATGGATTGTTTCTATTCTCACTTGACATGTCAATATGGTCATACAGTAATGCATATGTTGAATTTTTTGTCTTTCTAAAGAATGCAACGTCTTCCACCCTCTGGGGGAAGAGGAAAGCTCCTCAGTAATGATCAGGAGCTTGCCATTGTAGAAATGGTTACTGCAAATAATTCAATAAAACTGCGTGAAATTCAAACTAGAATTGTGGCGGGCCATGAGATATTTGACAATATTGATAGAATCAGCCTCACAACCATTACGCGGACATTGTCCAAACACAGAGTGCGGATGAAGCAGATCTACACTGTTCCCTTTGAGAGGAACAGTGAGGGGGTCAATGAGCTACGACGACAATATGTCCAGGTATAGTGTATATTCAATCCAATGTCCAGTTCTATAAGCTTTGCACTTTGCAAGTAGGTAACCTACACAATACTAGGTTACAGTACAGTATGGTATACAGTAATAACATGACTTACATAAACTTTGTTTCAGAGAGTTATGGAATTGGAGGCCAACCAAGCCCCTCATGAATTCATATACATCGATGAGGCAGGATTCAATCTGGCCAAAAGGCGTCGACGTGGACGAAATGTAATTGGAAAAAGGGCCACAGTTGATGTGCCAGGACAGAGAGGGGCAAACATTACCATGTGTGCAGCAATTGCAAATGCAGGATTACTCCTTCACAGATGTCAGGTTGGACCCTATAATACAGAGCGCTTGCTTGCCTTTCTCAATGATCTCCACCAGCGCCTGGTTCCAGAGCAGGGTCAGGAGGGTGAAAACATGAGGACCTTTGTAATTACCTGGGACAATGTGGCTTTCCATCACTCGCAAGCAATAACAACATGGTTTGAAGTCCACCCAAGACTGGTAAGTCTCTTCCTTCCACCCTATTCACCTTTCCTCAACCCCATAGAGGAGTTTTTTTCTGCATGGAGGTGGAAGGTTTATGACCATCAGCCACATGACCAGATGTCCCTCCTTGAAGCCATGGATGCTGGCTCCAGGGACATCACAGTTGACGATTGCCAAGGGTGGATTCGACATACCAGGCGGTTTTATCCCAGGTGCATCGACTTGGGTAACATCAGATGTGATGTTGATGAAAACATGTGGCCTAACCCTGAAGATCGCAGGGATTAGATGCAAATTTTTTGTCTTTTTTTAGCCCCCCTCCCCCTCCCCCCTTTTTATCTTGGCTTTTTGCTGTTGTTTTTTTGTTCAGAATGCTCTTGTGTGTTTCATGGATATTTTGTTCACTGTAAGCAATACTGTAAAACTTTCTCTGTCCTATCATACCGTGTTTCTACTGTACCTCCTGTAGTAAACTTTTGAATGTGAACATTACTGTACATGTGGACATACAGTTACCAACCAAGACATTTCTGGTGTCAATATGGTGGATTGCATGTTTCGCATGCAAATACCTGTGACACTGAAACATAAAAGTCTATGCAGTTTTTGTAATGTCAATAATAGCCAGTATTTTGAAACCTGGTGTACTTTGATTGACTGCATGTACCTTGTGAAGTGAAAACAAGTGTTATTCTTTGACAGACTAATTTCATTTTGAGTCAGATTTATAGTGTTTTTGTACAGTTAGTGTGTGCAGAGAAAGATGTGTTCTAATTTTGAAATGAGGAGTTAGTATATATTTAACAAAGTGTATTTTTGGGAAGGATATTATCCATTTGGCCAATTGTGTTTTGTAGGTGTGGGTCTGTGTTAAGAGTTTAGAAAAAGTATCTGAAGTATGGGTAGGCGCTTGTTAGCGACTGTAAAAAACTGTAATTCTGTGCTCGGGTTTCGTCTTAATCATACCTGTTCAAGGTAAACCGATGTTTTACTTAAACTCTGCTTTCAGCTGAAAGCAAACTTTCGCACGCAAAAAAGCGTAAAACGTCGTGATCCCCTGACCCTTTTCGGTTAAGTTTTGGGACTTTATATACCTAAAACACAGGTATGACAGGAAAAAGTTAAATATTTCGTGAAACTATGACTGTCGTGTCTGCAAGTTCATGTTTAAGGAGTGGGTGAAATAATCGCTGGTTTGTCACAGCAGGTAAGTCCAGAGTTAAACTATTCTCACCTATGCTGCAAAATATTACCCACACCTTTAACACTAGCAGCCCATGCACTTTGAGTATAAGAAGTCTGTGTCACGATTTGTTATGTTAATACATATAACATAATACATATAACCGTGGTCATTTTTAATGAATAAAATTTATGATTTTATGTGATTTATGGTTTTCACTGCCCATAAAAATCATTGTCTGGAAATAAATCTGCAAACATGAAATTGCACAAAATTATTTCTGGACAACAGCTGATGCTTTAAAACCCACATTCTTATTTCCTTCAATCTGAGGATCTTTGTTTTTTGTTCAGAAGCAATAAAAATGACAGATGTGCCTTGTAGTGTGGATTGTGCGTTGACAAATTTGTGTTTTGGTATTTCAGAAATGTATCTCAGAATGGTTTACACCTCAGGGCGATTTGTAGTGATCTTATGCACTGAGTCCATAAATGACCTGTGTTTGTAGCGTGCAGTTTAGCTGAAGAACAAATAATGCAGTCTCTACCTACAAGGTGATCTGACCGGAGCGTCTGGTTTGACTCAGTATCATACTGCCTCTGTCTCAGATTTGTTTCCTGCTCGGCTCCAGCAGACTCTCATAATCATGAACAAACTGAACTAAAGTATTATAAATGATTGATGCATGCCTGAGCCTTCAATGCTGTTCTGGTAACACTTCTGTCCTAGAGGTAAATCTCTTTACTGACGTCACTGGATTCAACCAAATTTCAGTCATTAATTTATGGCTTTCACGCTAATGTGATGTTTACCAGAGCTCAAGAAGTCAACTCCTCTTGCAAACACAATTGGTAAAATATTCACTGCCAGAAATCCATGATGATGTTTCCATGTAGCAGAGGATCAGTCAGTCTCCTACACCCAATTACATTTAAGGAAAAAGCAGGTTTTAATCCAGCAACATTTGATTTTGGCAGATTTGACAACAGTTTCATGTTCAGAATAAATAAAAACATATATCATGGTATGTGTGGATTTCTAAAGCATGTTCCTGTAAATTATCTCTGTATGCTGCTCACTGACGTTCTTACTGTCTTATATTTTTCTGATTTCAGTGTAGTTTTCAATAAATCAGAAATATTAGGTGTCACTCAGGTTTCCCCTCGCATTCTTAGATCTAGTAGATTTTTGTTGGTGTAGTTGTTGCTCTCAGCCACCAGCTAACATTAGTAGTTGGTCAGCATCGTAGCTGCTGAACTAAATTTTATTCATCATGTCGTTTTACAATCAAAGTGTCAATATAAACTGGGCAGCATGTCTGTGTTGAGACGTAACAGTTATCTTTTTGTCTGCAGCCTGAATGTGATGATGATGAGGAAGAAGAAGATCTGGTTCCCCACAGACTGTTAACAAGATGACAACATGGATTTCATGGCTTTCTTCATGGTCCCACTGTGGACTTTAATGCTCCGCTTGGGTTCAGTTAGAGGTAAATAATGTGTTTCTATTACCGACTCTACTTTTAGTTTGTCTTTTTTTAACTGATGCTAAAATCGATTGTAGGTATTGAGCAAGCAAGCCCTGGTCACATGACCTCAGGGACCTGCTGAGAATGTATGGATGTAAAAGTTCACTCATATATGTTGGTGCTTGTCCATGGACTTAAACTGGATTCAGAATTTAACGGGGAGCCAGCGAAGCTGAATCAGCAGGGGTGTGACATGGGAGTACTTGGAGGACTTGGTCAGAAGCTTTGAGCAGCGTTCTGAACAACTTGCAGATGCTCCAAAGAGGCTTTACATAAACAAGTAAACAAAGAATTACAATAGTCCAGACGAGATGAAACAAATGCATGAATGACAATTTCTAATTCGGAGTGCGACTCGGCAATATTTCTCAAGTGATTAAAAACCGGAGCGAACCAAAGATTTTACATGGGCATCCAAAGTCAGAGCTGAGTCAATACTAACACCAAGGCTCCTGATAGACGGTTTGGCAAATGTAGCAAGTGGACCCAAGTTTTCCATAACACTAGGTACAAAATTTATAGGAGCACAAACAAGAACTTCAGTCTTCTCCTCATTTAGCTGAGGTAAGTTTCCAGTTAGTAAAGACTCTGTATTTTTCTTAATTACTGTACACTGAAAGAAGTGATATTATCTCCTTTTAAATATAGCATATTATATTTTGGTATATCTTTTCAATTCAAATGAGTAATTCCTGTCTACATATATAATTCGAGTAACTCCAGAATACATTCCCTGCGTTTTAATCCAATTAATTTTAGTTAATTAAATGTAGCTCAAAATGCTTAAGTATGTTTTTCATAGCCTCCTGCTGGGCCATTTTGCGCATGCGTTAGGACAGGCCACCATTTTGCACGCGGACTGAAGAAGCGGACTCTTTGTGTGCTGCAAGCGGGCTCAAGTTAATCGCACAACTTCATATAAAGGTGGTCTAGCTTCGGTAAGTAAACCTTTTACGGTCGTTTTTGTTTTATTTTTTTACCTCAGTCAAAGCATGTTGACTCTTTAAGACGTGTGCACATGGAGAAAGAAGTCTAAGTAGTTGTACACCTCTGAACTTTGTCATGAATTTGACTTAAGCTAGCTATGTGCTCTATTAGCTACTGCTCTATTAAAAGAGTAATTGTATTGATGCGTTAAAATGTCATATGTTTTTAGCTTAGTTCTTGTGGCACACTTTGTACTAACAAATTATGGAACGAGGCAATTTCTCTGTAGTTAGCTGTAAAGTTCACTGTACAGTCGCCTGCAGTTTTAAGTTGAGAAATCGTCCCTCCCGCCACAACATTGGCATTAAGGAATAGTCGGGCGGGGGAGGGGGCTTCTGAACGCACCTGCACAGTCAGGGGTGCAGTAGGAAATAAGTAGGATTGGCGTTGCACAACGTCTTTTGTGCAGAAAAAAATAATGGTTGTAGACTGTGGAGGAGAATAACTCAGTGGTTGCCAAAAATGTGAGATCAAAAGGCACTGAGAGTGATGTTTGTCAGAACTGAAATTAACTCAGAAAAGAAGTTGCTTCACTTGATAGAGCTGTTGAGTGTGAGACCTGTCAGCGGTCTGGTTTAGCATTTAAAGCCTCGCTACGTGCTTCCAAACCGCTGCATTTAATCTCAGAGAAAACTAACACAGAGAAGTAAAGCAAGTGTGTAAGTTCATCTCTTTATGTTTGCATAGTATTTCCATGTTGAGCTTAACAACCGATGTATGGAGCCACAGCTGGACTGGCTGTCGGAGTTTTGTATTGAGGGGGAAAGGAAGCGATTTGTTTTATACTTCAGCTAGAATGAAAAAAGACACAAAGCTGGAGTTATTCGGTGTCTTCATGCTGAACAGCTAAAACTTCTTCCCTCATTCTCCCCCCTCCCTCTCCTGTTGCTACTTCAATCATGAAACTGATCGATTATCAGGTGATCGGCTTTTCTGTCGCTAGTCTCTCTCATTTGTTAGTCACCCAGTTTGCGCTAGAAAGAGGAAAACGGCAGATAAACAACAGCAGCACGTTTAAGCTTGATAAGCTGTTGCTAGAATTTTTTTAATATTACTTCTAGTATCCGCTTATGTTTTCTGGAGCCACAGCCGTAATAGCTGCTGGTCATGATAGTTTGGATATGTGGTGAGAAGGAAACATGAAGGTGAAACCAGGAGAAGTTTTTACTGAATCATTAGAGCTGAACAGGTAATGAAGAAACAGGTTTACATTTTAGGTCACATGAATGAGTTGAAGGGAAGTTATGAACTGTTTATGAGAGACAAATAACACCAGGATCCTTTTCTAAGTAGCTGACATCTGGTAACTGTGCAGGGGCGGATCTAGCAAAGTTTTGCCAGGGGGCCAGGTAGGGCATTAACAGGGAAAGGGAGACACAAAGACATAATTTCTTTCTTATTCTCATTTAAAATGTCTAGCTTTTAATAAATAATTATTCTAAATCTTACTACCAAAGTGGTGATCTGGTTAAATGTATAGAGATCCATTATTGTATGTAGTAAATATTAAGTCTAATATATGCCCTAGTAATAGTAGTACATATAGCACTTTTTCCTTTGGGAAGGTACGCTGTCTGCGCTGTCTGCAACTGTATTGAAGAAAAATGTTGAATCAAATTATTATAGAAAAATAATTGATTTCTGTGCATTAAAGTAGATTACGTCAATTAAGGATTATCAGGCGAAGGGTGCGGGGTGGTTTCCTAATATTTTTGCTGGGAGTTGGCAGTCCTATTAGTTAGTTTAATATTTCTATGTACTGTTTAGAATACCTGAATAAGGAGGATGGTGTAAGTTTTTTAGGTTGATCAGTATTGCTGAAGTATAAAATATTTTGGGTGCAGTGTATTTTTTGCATACAGGTATAACAGAATAGCTTTAATGTTTTGTTTTTAAAACTGAGTATGAACTTATACAAAATGCAGCAAAATATTTATAAAAACAGTTTTATTTATTATAAAATACACTATATCGGATTCATATCGGCATCGGCAGATAATCAAATTTATGATATCGGTATCGGACATAAAAAAGTGGTATCGTGCCATCTGTAGTTTGCACAGAGGCACAAGTAAGATTTGTTTTGTTACAAGGGAGTATCATGAAGTAATGCACTAATGGCTTGGAAACGGTAATTGTTTGTCTTTCTAAAGTTTATTTTTTTTATTTGTCTTCCTTTTCTGGCAGATTTTCTTCCCCTTATGTGTTACTGTTTATTCAAGAAGATGGTGTTATTTTGGTAAGTACATGCAAATTCCTTACATATTTATCACAACAGTATTTGTCACAGTATTGCAGGGACAAGTTTATCTATCTCATCTTAAGGGTTCTTGTGATTATTAATATTGATATTAATTAATATCAATTAATATATATGATTAAATTTCTTTTATCCAGGACAAAAGAAAAAAAAAAACTTGCGAAAGTGAAATGAAAAACAGGAATTTAGTTCTTGTGAGTTAAGAGGATGCAGAGCATAGGGTTAGATGGAGGTGGATCATTCACTGTGGTGATCCCTGAAGGAAACAGCCAAGAGAAAAAGGATCAGATTGCAAAAAAAAATGTGGTTTGTTTGCATACATGAGTCTTTACGGTACCCACAGGACTCCTGAAGTATAAGTACTCTGAAGTTTGCAGAGCAATTTCAGAGATGTTTGGGGCTTACATGGCAAGCATGTTTTTAGTTGCACATCTAAATTTTCTCTGCTCTCTGTTGCTGATGGCAGAGTTCTGCCCCGCTGACCTCACAGGTGAGACACTCCCACCAGTGGACAAAGAGCACAGGAAAATGTGTTGCCAACCACCTGAAACAGACAAATATCTGCTTTTTAAAACCCTTTAAACCCGTTAAATGGACTGATGCCATTCATTTCTTCTTTGATTAACAGTAGTAACATCCTTCATGCACTGTATACTAACCCATATGATAATCATGCTTTATGAAGTGATGGCAATTGCATTGTAGCATTTAATGAAGAAATAACAAAATAATCATACCAATGATTAAGCACCAGTCTTCTTTTTTGTGTGTGTGTGTGTGTGTGTGTGTGTGTGTGTGTGTGTGTGTGTGTGTGTGTGTGATACAGGTAAATGCTGAATTCCAGTGTATTACAACACTTCAACTGGAGATGACCTTCGCGGCACAGTTAGACAGAATTAGAGCTGGGCGATATGAGATTTTTTTCATATCACGATGTTTTTTTCATTTCAGGCGATAACGATATCTATCACGATATAAGCCAAATAACTATATTTGTAAGATTTAAATGTGCCGTTGCTCACAAGTAAAATGTGAAATAATCAGCAGCTTGTTTTTAAATATTTATTTCCCATAATAAGTTCAACAGGGTAGATGTACTTAAGGAGCATGAGACTTTTTCAGATAAATAAAGGCAAATATTGCAAACTACACAAAAGGCAGCCGCTAAAGCGTTTAAGTTTCAAAATAGAACAAACGAAACAGACTAAATTGTCAGTTCCACTTAGAAACAAAATATTAATTCTAAAAATAAATCTTAGTTTGTTTTACAGAAGAATAGACAAAACTGACTAACTTTTGTCAATATCAAATAAACTGAGAACTAAAAGGAAATTCTCAATCTCTCCTTGTTGTATAGCTGAGCTTTTCAAACAGTTTTAACAGTTACTTTAGTCTGACAAAAGCCGAATGACGAATTAGCGCTTCCAGTCAGAGACTGAGGCTACGTCCACACGTACACGGGTATTTTTGAAAACGGAGATTTTCCGTTTTCGTTTTAAAAAATAATCCCGTCCACACATAAAGGCAGAAATGAAGGAAAACGCTGCTATGAACATGCCAAAGCAGCAGGTGGCGCTAGATTCCTAACCGTGCCGAAATGTTGGCCAATCAGAAGTCTAGAAGCCTCGGTGGGAAAAAGTAAACAAAGCTGGGGCATAGAAGCAGAACCGAGTCGTATGTGTGGAGGGACAGTAACTGTGTGTATATGTAAGCATTTAAACACTGCAGAGAGTAGAATTAACAGTAACAGTATTGTAGAAATTCATTTCACCGAAACAATAACGCGGCGCACAGTGTGACGCATGCACCAGTTCATTGTATTTCCAGACTTGCTTTCGGCACAATTTACAGTGCGCGCTACTCTGTTTTTTGTCAGACTTGAAATAGCCGAAATACCTTCACACTACGGAACTTCTATGGCTCTTCCGTTCGACAATCTCTCCGGCATTGGAACCATCATCTGTTTTCTCTTCGGTCACGCTCGGTTGATTTTTCTAGTCGGCACACTCATTTCCTCCATTATGCGCTGGCTGCTTCCCAAACAAACACACGTGCGGCTTGGCACTTGTGCTGTACGTAACAAGTCACGTGACGTGACGCTGCGGCTGTGATTGGTTCGGCTCTGCGCTACTGAATTTGGATTGGCTGACCTTTTTTTTTTTTTTTTTTTTTTTAAAGAGGACAAGAGCGGCGAGGTCTATCGCGATAGCTTAATTTCTCTATCGAGTAAAAGTTATATCGCGATACATATCGTTATCGTTCTATCGCCCAGCTCTAGACAGAATTACACCTCAGTTGATGACAGTTTTCCAGAAGAAGGGCGGTGTTTCTGGGCAGAAACTTGCCCACCACTTGCAGATCATGCAAGAGGTAAATCTGAATATTGCAAATTCTATTTGGATTTCTTTTGTCTTAAGTGGCAGGTCACTGGTGAGTCCAATAAGCCGTTTTAGGTGACCAGCCAAGCAATCTAAATTTTGAAATTTCATATATAAATTTTATTTACTATGTTTGAACTGACATATGATAAAATTTACTTATTGCGAATTTCAGACATTGTTCTTTTTTCCAAATTGGTTTAATCAGCAACTCTCTTTAAACAGGCTGAAAGTGATGTTAAAGTGAAAAGGGAAGCAGTTCTCAGGGCACTTTGCCTCTACCTTGGTGAAGAGGACGGAAGCCTTATTCGGGAGTTCTTTGTAAGTCATTTAAGTCATTGTAAGCAAGTCATCTATACACACACACACACACACACACACACACAAACACAAACGACTAGATTGGAATTTAATTGTAGAGTTAATTGTTTTTTCTTTTACCTTTTTATTAAATGTTTAGGACATTGAAGGAGATGATATCCAGAGAGACCTGAAGAAGCACACCATGGGCATTTATGTCATCAACAAGGAGGATGGACAAAATGGACATTATGATGACATTGGAATATTTGTTGAAGGGGAGATAGTCATGGACAACATTGGATCTCTGGCCCAAGCTTGTGCATTGATGCTTGGAGTAATCTATGCACTAAACCTAGCCTTCCCCAAGGAATTGAAGGACTATTATGAATTCATTTAGAAAGTGTTGATGGGATTGGATGGTGAAAAGCTCTCCCCCAAAGTCTTTGGGCTGAAGAACAAAATTGCTACTGGATAGGAAGATTTCTAAAACCACACATCAAGAGAATGCTGTTATGTAAATTACCAATGACTGGTGCTCTTGTGAATAGGAGTGAAACTCTTGTACAACCATCATTTGTTCTGTGTTATGTTTTGATTGAACATTTTAACTTTCAATAATGAATGTTTCACGTGTGGTACATTTGAGTAGCTTGAAGAGCAACTTTGTAATTATTCAGTTATAGCTGCTGCCCTGCGTATAATCAGTGTTAACTCAACCGAATTAAAAAAACAAACAAAAAAAAACCATTCATGATTACCACACTGCAGCACACTGGTAACACTTTAAAGACTATTAATTGTTTTGAAGCGAGTATGTTAGGTCAGAAAATATGTAAAACATTCAGAATCTTCAAGGAAGGACTAGAATGGAAAGACAGTGGTCAATAAGCAGTAAGGAAAACACAAGTTTAATTTTAAGTCTAATTACCTTATTAAAATGCAATTTCTAAATATGGATCGCAGAACAGCAAGTCTGAAACTGGTTAGTTTGTGGATGCATCAGTTTCTAATTGTGATACTTTATACTGCTGGCAGTATTTTATTCTTTTATGTAAGGAGTTTTTTTTTTCTTTTTTAGAGGAAGAGAAACATTGGTTAACATTTCTCTTGTCTGTTGTTTCTGTTTTGTTTGAATACAGCTTTTTAAAGCTACTAGTTCATAGGCAAAAGTTTTGTAATTTGTATTATACAAATTGCAGCAATTTTTCTTAGAGATGTGGATTCTTATTCTGTTTGCAACAAATTTTGCATTAATAAATGATGTGAAAGAATGTTGTAGTTTTCATTATTGACGTTTTTAAAAACTACAAATCAGGGTAAGCAATATTTTTTAAGTAAACTTAACTTAATTGAAATAGAGAGAAATTAACAATTTGATTGATTTGAATATAAGTTTGGGACATAAGTGTAAAGGAAACAAATTATTCTGGTACATTTAACACGACCTTAGTTGGACTTACTAATAATATTTGACTAAGACGTATCCACAACAGTTAAGTTAAAGTAGCTTAAAAATATATGTTGGTTTTACTCGCTTAAATTAAATTCAGTGTACTTAAAAAATATTTCTGGATTCAAACAAATTTATTTCGTGCAACCACTTGTCATAAAAAAATTGAGTAAATTGAACAAAACATTTTTTTCAGTGTATTTTCATGAATGTTAGCAGACATTTCAATAAATCACTGCATCGTTTCACATTTTCCTACAAAGAATGCAATGAAGGACAGCTCAATAGTTCCATGGCTTTATATTCACACGCTGCACAGTTTATTTCTCAAACTATTTTTTTTTTTAAACAAGTAAAATAATGTTCTCCATGTGGAGTGCTTTGAGGTAAATCCAGCACTGTTATGGACATTTTATAAATATAAAATGACAGCAGTCTTTTACATTTATATTTCTAGTTGAATTTTGTTTTATACATTAGTTTACACATTTTAAAAGATGGTGGTGAGATGTAGGTTTGGAGACGTGTCATTGACAAAAAGACTGGAGGCCGAGCTGAAGCTTGAACACAAAATGTTGGAAATATTTGGATTAAATCATCTGTAGGTGGAACAAGGATGGCCAGAGTAAAACGTGGAGTTATACTGTTGGCTGTTGTTCTACTAGTATCTCAGAATGGTTACTGTGTTTGGACATTGCTTCATATGGAGTTATTTCTATGTGACAAACACCTTGATTAAAATTTTAAGCTTGGGTTACTTTAGCTGTAAAAATGAAGAAAAGACTTCAGTATAATTCATCACCTTTACAGGTATCCCACACACCAACTCCTGTGACTGTAATACTGTGATATTTTACATTAGTCCGTACTACTGGCTATGGATTCCTCTCAGGTCATTAGTATTTGGTGTTATTTTGAACAAGTTCTGAATGTTGTGGACCAAATATTTGTTTTCTGCTTTGAACATTGTCAACCGTCTTTAAATTTAAAAATATGACATTTAAGGAAAAGTAGATTTGATGATTCTTTTGTGTTGGTTTTATTTATGATCCTTGTTGTTCTTTGTTGCTGAATGTATATTGGATGGTGTGTTTACAGGTGTCTCCCCACATTTACACAGTATATCATATACTGAAGTATAATAGAACAGAGTATATAATAATGTTTGATTTCAGAGATTTTAACTTTACAGAGCGTTGTGAGAGACTTTGAAATTTTGCCTTTTAACTTACTTTAACATGTGGAATCCAGGATAGTTTGTGCTTACTCAAGAAACATAATTTCAGATACTGTAATTCAATGTTATTTATTGTCAGTTTACTATTGGTAGAATATATGTCAGTAATGTACAATATGGACAGAAACATGTCAGGGGGGGAAAAACAAGTTGTCTAAAGTTGTGAGTGTGTCTGCTCCTCTCTGTCTCCTCAACAGGATCATTTGTAGTGGATGTGACACAGAGCTCCTATCAGGCAGAGGAGAACCACAACATCACACTGGAGTGGACGTTCACCACCAAACCAGACACGTCCATCTCAGCACTGAAGATCCTCTGTAGCCTGAATAATGACTTAACTCTGTATTATCTTCGTGATGGTGTCAAGTTCTCAGAGGATGAAGAGTTTTCAGGACGAGTCCAGAGTGACAAAGACGCCCTCAGAGAAGGACGAATCAGACTCCAGCTGTCCAGACTCAGGACTGAGGACTCGGGTCTGTACCTGTGTGAGGTGGACACAGGTTATGGCCGCGGCTACAACAGCTGCAGACTCACCGTCTCTGGTAAGACGATTCATTTATACACATGTGATCACTGTGATCTTAGACCAGAAATTGAGATAAGAATGTACTTATAAATCTAACATGAAACAAAAATAATTTTTCTCTTTTCACAGCTGTTACGAGTATTTTTTTTTTCTTGTACACACATATTTCCATTCTATATACATGCATAGTTGTGTTCAAATTTTTCATCTTCAATGACTTTAAAACAAGAGTTGGGCACAAGTTTGAGTCATTGTGCAGTTTGTTTACTGAAGATCCAAAAAACTCAAAGATCATCAGTTTGATCTGTGGGGAAAAGAGCAGCGTGTTGTTGTGTGACTGCAAGTTTGTGCCATCACCATGTGAGCTGCTTAAAATGTGACGATAATTTAAAAGAAATTCACGTTGACATCCTTTTGGACATTAGCACCAACTTGAACATTTCAATGTTATTCTGTGATTCAAAACTCAAATGTCAACATTCTGGTTCTTACGTCTTTATTCTTGTACCTATTATGACTCAACTGATTTTTGTGGTTTTCTAGATGCAAAATTTGCTAAAACCTCAACAACGAGTACACTGCTGCTTTTCCCAACTCCAGATCCTGAGGATGTGACTCAGAGACATGGTGAGAAGACAGTCCAACTGTTCTCTGCATCATTCTTCTTTGGGTTGTGTATTTGTGGTGAGCTCTTTTCTTGTTCTTTTTTTTTTTTTCTACATCAGCAGGTCGATCCTGGGTCCCTGTGGTCATTGTTGTCATCACCGTACCATTAGTTTTGGCTCTCGCTGGTTTTGCTGCATATTTCTCTCTCCACATCTTGCAGAAACTTAAAGTAAGAAACAAACAAACACAAACATGTTGTTGCTTCTTGCACCGTCAGACTGACTCATTATTCTACTTCTTTCAGCAGAAGCATCCAGAGGATGACGAGACACAAAAACAACCACTATCAGTCTAGCTGCTGTACTCAAAGGAGCGTTGGTCTTAATGGAGCTGAGAGAGATTTATCTTTCCTGGATCTTCACATTTATGTTAGATTCAAACCATCAACCACAGGGAGACACTCGGGCCCAGCAGCACTGAGATCATCATAAGGTCACTCCTACAAAAGGATGTGAGATTGACTTGAACTTTGACCCCAGCTGAAGACTCGAGCCTCATCCAGCTTATTTATTGAGCTCATTTTCACACAAACAAAGTGACGTACAAGAAAACCCAGAGTGGAAGATCAGAGGATCTAAACAGGAAATATTTCTTACAGACGTCTTCAGTCAGAGTTGCTGCTGTCAGACTCTGGAGGATCTGCTTGGAAACAGCAGTGAAACTGATGGATTTCCTCCTTCAGTACAAAACTGTGAAGTTCAGCCTGGAGAAGAAACACTCCTCTGCCTCACTGTCAGCATGTTTAATGAATTTACTTACTGGTTGTTTGTTTGTTAAAGGTGAACTTAAACCTTTCAGTGAGACCTCAAAGTGTCTCTGAGGGACTAATTAAAGGGTTACAATCTTCCCTGATGATCACTGTGCTGGGCTGACATAGATCATTCCCAAACAAGCAGTCTTTTCCATTCCATTTGCATTCATTACAGATGGAAGTGGATATTTCCAGCACAGTTCATGTGGAAAGTTCGGGGGGAGTCACCTGAAAATTGTGTTGGTGACACAAAAGACTGGAAAAGCACCAACAAGTTTTAAAGTAATAGAAAGAGAATTTATGGAGCTCATAAGGAGAACTCCTTTGTTTTACTGATCTCACTGTATGAAAGCAGACTTTGTTACCACAGCTGATGAGCTCTGATTGTTTTTTGTTTTCTTTCTTTCATCTTTACTGTCTGAGAGAACCTGAGCTATAAGCTGATTACTTTAAACACCCTTCGTTAATCATCTGCTGCACTTTATAAACATCCAAAACAAGGTGATTTACATCTCTGGATTTTTAAAGCTACAAATAATTCATTAAGTTTAATGTTAAACTTCCTGCTGGTCAGGACTCGATGTTCAGTCTGTAAAGTTTAGTCTGATTTGTGATCATGTTTTCAGTTTAGTGCTGAGAGTTGCGAGTGTAAAAGTGTCCAACGGTTTTATTTGTTAATTTTTATTAAATCTTTGGATCGTTTTTAAGTCTTAAGTTTTATATTTACAGTGTCTTCACTGTGTTGCTGAACAGACAAACAGGAACTTTAATGCTCCATGTTCATTATGTGTCACTGTAATTAAGTAGAGATGTCTTTTACTACCGAATGTAAGATAGAAGATGTAAGAAATTGTAAAATTAAATGAGAGATGATAAAAGCTTCACTTGTTTTACTGGAGATGAAATGTTGATGTTCACCTTAATTCTGACTCATCTTTTCAGTGCAATACCAGAGCTGGACACTAGAGGCCACCTTCTGATTTTTGTTTTAAAGCAGTAAACGTTGTCACTGATTTGTTCCACACATGAGTGTGAGTCTACGCTTCCTACATACAAACATGTCTCTGCAGCCTCTGTGACTGCTGCAGTCAGTGGGAGTTATTGTTAATGTCCTGCAGGCCTGTAGGGGGCGACAAACAGACTTTAAAAGTAGCTACAGCCCTCGAGGCCTGGAGTTCGACACCCCTGAGCTACAGTGATCAACTTCCTTTTAAAGTGTTTTGAATGAGCGTTTTGTCCATCACCATCAACAGATACAGCAGTCCCCTGTCAATCACAAGTTAGGCCTACCGTAAAGCAGGCCTGTCCTCATGTTCTTTACTCTGATGGGACCATCGTTACCAACTGAAGGTCATGTTGTATCAAATGCTCCTTTTATCTGTTGCTCATGAGGAAAATAAATGACCAGACAAACTAATTCAAAAAGAAAAAAATACAGAGAAAATGACTCTTCTCTCTTTTTTTTAGAGTCGATTCTTCAGGAGCTAAAGTTTGGAGATCAGTGACAGAGATTTAATTTTGACAGTCTTGAGTTTGAGTTTGCATTCATAAACATTAAAACAAATCTTCTTAACGATGCAGAATTCACTCGGCTCCACAGCTTCAGGATAATACAGGATGGATCTGTATTAGGTTTGTTTACAGCTGGAGCTGCAGAAACCTATTTGCTGCTTTTTTCTAGACTTGGGCATCACAGTTTGATCAGAGTGTAACTCTGACTTGTTGAGATATTAGCATTACTTCTGTTACAGTCTTATTTTATATTCATGTAGCACAATGAGTACTGTATTTCCATATTGCATTATTAGCCACTGTTAGTAGCCAATCACATTAGATATCTGAGCATCCCTGACTCACTCACCTGTTGCCGTGCGCATCCAGCTCTTCGGTCACCTGACGTCCCAGCTGTCACTGGTAGGACTTGCCTACATGTAGCTGCTGCCTCAGCCTGAATTGGCTACACTTTTGTTGATTGGTGCCACTCATGTTTTGTAAAGATCATTTCCAGATTATTTCCCTGAAGCCTTCCATCGACTCCTGACATATTTTTATTTTGTGCCGTACCTTTATTATTTTACTTGGTAGTAAACAAGTGTGTTTGCAAATTTGGTGACGCTGTTTGGTCAGCATGTAACTTTGTTTTTTTACGATCTTAGCCTTACATCCATTATTGTATTTTTGCTATAAATGCTAATTGTATGATACATTGCAGGAAGTCGGGGCCGAGCGAGCAGCTGATAACTTTATAGCGAGGCCGCCGCTGCTTCTCTGGGCTACGTTTACAGAATATTCCTCTTTGCCTTGTGTTCATTTTACTTTTGCCTTTTTCTTTGTGCTTTTTGCTTTGTTTGGCCTTCTCACTGGAAGTTGGAAGTTTTAGAATAGCAATTGAGCCTTACATGCAATATATGGAAGCCTGTTAATGTATTAAATTATTAAGTTAGATTCAGTGAAGCTATCTGCTCTAAACTGAAGGAATTTTTTTTTGTTTGTTCATTTGCTTTCTGAATGTTTTGATTTGTAGATTCTCTTTTGTGTGACACCACTGAAGACTGAAGGAGGCCCTTTTTCTAGCTGCAGATCACCAGTGTGTTTCTGCAGTACAGTTAACCACAGAGGATGCATTTGTTTTGGAGTTTAATTACTTTAACAACTTGTGTTTCTTTTATTCAGAAGCTGAAGGCCAAAAGTGGAGGCAACTGTGTGCCTTGGTGGTGGGACCATCTGTGCGCAGTGCTTATTTATGCACTCTTGGTTTGAGTGTGTGAAGATGAGCTGCATGTATGAGTTGGTGATCTTTCTGGACCTTCTCATCTGGTAATCCACAGCTCGGAATTGTGCATGTACAATCAATTCATTGGTTCACTTATTTCGTATTTTAAACAGCTGTCAAAATGTTTATTTTACACTGAACCACGTCTGTCTCAAGTATAACTGACCTGTGCGCCTTCTTCATAATTAACATCGTCTCAACTCAGTATTCTGTGGTTGAAATTCCCAGGGTGACACTGTCAGGTTTTCATTGAATTGTAAAAGTTTTGAGCTCCTAATTGTCGCACCGCCATTTTAATGTGTGAGTGTGACATCACAGCAAACATAATGATGGCATTTGGAGAGAAATTGTATTAGAAGTAAAACAAGGGAGAAAAAGGTCTGCTTCAATCTTTTTGGGGGGAGTGGGGGTGTTTCTGCAGTGGGCTGAACTACAGAGGGAGTGTTTTCATGTTTTGGAAATATTAATAACTTTTCTTTTCTTTTTTTTTTTTTTTAGAAGTCTTAGGTGGAGGTGGCTGGGTGTCTTTGATTATGGGACCTTCTTCCACATTCCATGTTATTACTTTTATCATTAGTAGTGGTATTATTAACCAAATGGTTCAGGTTCAGAAACCCAAGTGAAATGAAATGCTGAGCACAGTTTCTCATGGCTCCATGCTCCATTGTCACTGATGAGGCCAATCACCGTGGTGTCATCTGCAAACTTAATGATGACAAAGTAATTCATTCACATTTATAGTCTGTTTTTTCATAGTGCTCGAATAAAACGCCATATTTCCATGTTTTATTCTAGGACTTGACTAGAGCAGCTTCACATTCAGAATGACTGTTATTTTTGGACACTGGTACAGGCCCAGGGTCCAAAATTTCCCCATAACATCAGTGAGAGTACAGTTAGTAAGTACAGCTGTGACACTGAGTGAAATGAAACATGTGTCCTAATATCACAACTGAAAGGGAAAGCCCTGCTGGCTTACTGTTAGTGTTAAAAAATGCTCTGGTTATGAGCACATGTACAGTATAATGTTTTACATGGAACAGGATCGCTCAGTTTAACCTCTGCTTTCCAAGCTCCTTACTACGATGACCGGGATGACAGAGAACCTTCACAGACACTCTGCTTGTAACAAGCTGCTCTGGCTCCTCCCCCTTTAAGCCAACCTTGCTCTGATTTTGTCTTTTTAAACACAACGTTTTTGTAGCAACAGCTTCCTCCATGATATTCCATTCAGAAAACCTTTGATGGATGCTGACTTTATTAAAGCAAGCGTTGCTCTGAGATCAGTCAGTTATGAGATGGTGACAAGAACAGGATGAGACGACAAAAAAAAAGAGTGACCAGGTAAATAAGGTGAAACCGCACCGGCTGTAACAATTACAGTCTTGGAAATTGATATCACCATGGTGACAAATAACACCAAACACAATAATGAAAGCAATAAAGCCGGGGTAATCAAACATGCACATTTAATCCGTGCAGTTTGTAAAGCCGGTGGTTGTGGCTCAATGTGGTGTTAAATGAGGATTTAGAGGAAAGTGGAGCCTGAACATGGAGGGTCACAGTGGATATGATCCCCAGTGTTTTTTTCCTCTTTGTGGGCAGTTTGTGAGCTTCCTGTGAGTCATGTCCTGCTGGCTGGACCGGATCCTGGTTCACCGCTTCAGCAGCCTTAACACACTCAGGTTCAGCTCAGTTATTGTTGTTGTGTCTATCCTTCTGGTCTCTCTGTGTGTCACCCAGTATCCTGTTGGTGGACCATATATTCATGTGGTTGTTCCACATGATTATATATAATATAATATATGGTTCCACACAGTTCTTAACATTCTTAGCTTAAAATATATATAACCTAACAAATGTTTAGACTACTACACATGCGAGAGAAGAGATGCTGAAAAGAACGTGGGCATGCTCAGACCAGTATGTAACCAGTGGTGTAAATAGCTGTGACATTTAGTGTCCAGATTCTGGTACTGTTTTTCTCAAGCAGTCAGTTTAGTCCTTTAAAGGGTCAAAAATATCAAGATAATTAAAGGTTAAAAGAACAAATGATTGTGGAAAGATTAAAATACAAGTTTTGCATAAAATGTGCTTATGCATTACTTAGTTGTTTGTTACTAGAGACACTAAGATAATGTATTTTGGTGTTTTTATGACATGAAATTGCAATGAATGCACCAAATATGCTCACAGTGAGGGTGGAGTTTTAAGGAGCTGCTGGGAAGAAGGATTACTCACATTGAACAACTGCTGAATGTTGCTATAGTTACCCTCATAATTTAAAGATTAGTTAGTAAAAAAAAACGTTAATGATTTGTAAGAAATGTGCAGCGAAATCCAGTCTGAAATATCACACAAGGTAAAATCACCGGATGTGCTTTGAATGATGAGAACAGTCAGTGTTTACTGACATCTACTGTTCATTTAATGGAATTTCATTGGAAGACGTGCAAATAAAGTTTAGGTGCAGCTGCCTTGTGTTTTATCATGACGAGACCCCCAAAAACAAAATTGAAGAATGATAGTGAAGGAAATTGTAGTCCTATAGAACTAAACAGGGTTCATGCATATTTACTGGACATGCACAAACAGCTGGCTATGAAATGAAAGTGCTATCTGAAGACTGCCTGTTTTTCCATCATTTAATCTGCTGTCATTTAAATGTCATAGACCACCTTTACTTCTTCATGAGCCAAACAGCAAAGAAAATGACCACACTTACACTGTTTATCCTGTACAAACTGCAGTTCAATACAATACAAAGTACACCTAAATGAATAAAATAAACCAGAAAATGAAGTCATATAATAGCCAAGAAAGATATAATGATGTAAAAAGACACAATAAGTCACAACCAAGTAAAAAGAAAAAAATCATGAACATATAGTTAAATAAATAAAAGGTTCAGTAAAGTTGTCAACAGCCTGTTTAAACAATTTCAGGGAGATTATCCATGTTCTTACCTGTAAAACTTTACAATTGGTTTCTTTATTCTAACATGATTTAAGAGCCATTTATTATTAAAATATGTAACATGTTACACTAGGGTGTTAGTGTTTCCTGCTGTGTTTAGTTTATCTGCAAAAGTTTCAACAGCTGGATGAAATCATGTAAATCCAGAAAACTGGGTGAGTAAAAAGTGAAAACAGCTGCTGAAAATAAAGTAAAAGAAATCTTTTGCGACACTTGTGATGAAATGTTAAAGAATAAAAAGCTGCTGTTATTTAGCTTGTTTGGTTAGTATGAGGCGATGAAATGTGAGCAGTTCGAGGGTACAGCTCAAACTACTTTTAAATGTTGACTGTAGTGAGATCAATGTGCCAACTGGAGCTTCAGGAAGGAACCGGGTGCGTTGCATTTCTGCTCATAAAGCCGTTAAAAACACTGTTTGCAATGCTACAAATTTCATTTGATATACCTTTATTGGTCCCACAAGGGGAAATTTCAAACGTGTCAGAGCATGTGCTTCCTCATTTTGTTTACATGTTGTGCTATGAACAAGCAGCAGCATTAGCATTTAAGCAGCTAAATGATTTAGAAACGGTCACCCCCACCCCTGTATTAGGGGTCACATCAGTGTGAAAAAACTTTAAATTTGTCATTCTAGTGAACAAAGGAAAATCCCACCAATATTTACATTAGCGTTTGTTTGAAAAAAAAAAAAAGACCAACTGACCAACAGCTAACCAAATTGTGGGGCTGAAAGTCTAAATTCTAACATCTTCTGAGTGACATAACCTGGATTTATGATGGGCCGGTGTCTTTCTAACAAAAACTAATGTAAAGCATTTGAAATTATTATGTTTTTCACTCTGTCTTAGAAACTCTGTTAGACCATGAATGGCAGCATGGCAGGCCACTCTTTGGCTATAGCTATTTACTATGTTGCTTGCATTGGTTTAAATTACTCTAACATTAGAACTGGTAGATTCAAAAGAGATGAGTTTAAAAAGGAATCTTAAAGAAATGTTTTGTGTTTAACCAGGACTTGACTGAGGCCACTGCACAGATTGAGAAAACCACAATGAACATCTGTCTCCAGAGGATGCACCAGGCAATGACTTTTCTGATGTTGGCATCATCATCGAGGGTATAGTAGTTCTTCAAGATCTGGATAACGTGACCTTTGCAGTAGCCATGCTGTTTGGACCTTTTTTATTCCTTCAACATGAGTTACCCATCGCAGCTCTGCTGCACTTTTGAGGTGATTCAAAGGGTGGTAATGGAGTTGGATGCAACTCAGCTCTCAAGAAAAGCTCACAACTAAGACAAAACTGCTCCTGCAAGGAAAGCTCACTGTTATGCATGCAAGGTGATCAGCTCTAGGTGAGAGGAGATTTAAATCTCACACTTGTTCTGCTGCATTTTTGAAGCTTAATTCCAGGAACAGATCGCAGGGTTCATTTTTATATACTCTGCAACTGCCATGAGGACGAGCCGTTTTTTTTGTTGTTGTTTGTTTTTCCTTTTGCTCTGTACAAGTTCTCTGTTGGTCTGTTTGGCAGCATTTTTAAATTTCTCTTTGTATTTTTTTCTTTTACTAGTGAAGAGATGTAGCGTGAACAGTTATACAGTCTAAATATCCCATATGGGTCGTGTGAAATGGTATTTTCAGTTTCATTCAGTTGAAGTAAAGAACGTTGAATATTTCTAAGTGTGCTGTTTTGAACCAAGATGTCACAGTATGATCAGTGCTGTAATTTTTGACAGTCACTGTATCAATGTTATTTTTGCGTCTCTTGAATAAAGGTTTTGACCTGCAAGTGCTAATTTCTTTAGTTATTGGGGTAAAATGGGTAATGTTAATAGGAAGGTGTTTGCCAATTCAGTAACCTAATTTAATGTTAATGGAAACTAACATTATCTCAAATTGTTTAGTTATAATTGTTGTTTAACTGAATCTTGACGTCAGAGGCCTTAAATAGAATGTTTTGATTTGTTCTTTCCCAACATTTTTCAAAAGAAACAGTCTAATTTCTTTGCTGTGATTGATTCCAGAGAACACGGAAGAACTGACATTATTTAACTGTTGATTTATGTAGATTCAGTGGAGGAGTAATGTCAGTTTAATTCTTTACCTACTGTCAATGCAGTGAAATTAGACATTTCGTTTTGAAAGGTTACTGGTGGATGCCAGCAACCATCTTGGAAGAGAACAATACAATCTGTTATAAGGCCTACATTTGAAAATTGTGTATTTGATACTAGAATATAATAGCAAAATGTAATTTGAAGATAACATGTAGTATTTAAGTGACCAAGTAGTATTGGGTAAAAGTTATTGAATGGTGTTGGGATAAAGTGAGAAAATTGTGAAGGATTAAAATATTCCAAGAGCTCAAATTACTTCATCAAAACATGTTTAAGTCACATTTTATCAACACAAATTGCACAGGCTTATTGAACATGAATAAATTGTGTTAATTTAACTCAATTGTTTAAGTTGCTGCCAAAGCAAAACATCTGTGTGCAACAAATGTCCACCATTGAATTAAGTAAATCCAACAACATATTTTTTTCACTGCATTCTGAGCTGAAGAAGCTTCTGATAGGTTACTAGAGTCCATTTGGATAAATTGGTGGCACACCTGTGGATGCATATAAGGCAAAACACAGAGCCTGTTTCTTTGAAATGGGAAAATCAAGAGATGTCAACCAAAACACCAGGAAAAGAATTGTGGAGCTCCATAAGTGTGGCTCAGTTTTGAATACAATTTGGTGCCATTTATAATTAAGAAATACAGATAGTTTCTCTCTTTACTCTTAAAGTTAACAAATATGTTTTTTATATTCATCAATCTAAAAAAATAAACATTTAGTCTGATTTGATGTTACAATTAAAAAGTGTTTGTGTTTATCTGAAGAGTGTGTAAATATCTGGTTTCAACTGTATATTTGATGATGTTGGTGTTTGGCTTGATTGTCAGCACAAAGAGGGAGAGAGAGGAACAGAGAGGGAGAGAGAGGGAACAAGAGCAGGTGAGACACACATGTTAGTCAAATGGTTGTTTACCAAAAGTATCACTGTATCATAGGTATGTATCTCGTACCTAGTGTTTGATTTGAGATCAACTGTGTTATTACAGTATGTCAAAATGAAAACATGACTGTAAATTCAGACACGTGAGGTTGTGCTAAAAAAGATGATACCAAACAAGGCAAAGTAAATAGTTTTTAAAGGTAAAATGTGGAGGGAAAATCAAAAGTCGTTAAAAATGGCCAATAATACCCTGGACCCCAGAGGGTTAAACATTTTTTTTTTAAAGTAACACAATAGTTACTTTTCAAGTAATTTATTACTTTTAGAATATTGTAACTCAGTTACTAACTCAGTTCCTTTTTTGAAGAAGTAATTAATAACTATGATTAATTACTTTTTCAAAGTAACTTGCCCAACACTGCTCAGGAGAACATTCACTGACTTCCTCCACAGTCTTCATATAGATGCTTGTGGGGGGTGTTTAACTCACTGAAACTCTTTGGACAGCAGCTACACACCTCAGTGACGACCCCTGAATGAGATATTGAGAGAAATGCTATGAACACATTCTTCATCACACTGAAACAGACTGACTAATAAAACCTGCTGCATTATTAAATACATTTATGTTTCATATCAGTCATGTGGTCTTCTTATTTTGCTCTTCCCTTTCAGCCAGGATTGTGACAGTACAGAAAATGAAATCTTACCTCAAACATATGCTTTTTCAAAGCATTGCAGTATCAGCGCCTGTGGTGCAGGTTTCCTCTGTCTGCTGTTTCCAGACAGAGCTGCTGGAGTCTGACCTGTGGCACCATCTGATACTCAGATATGCACCAGCATAAAACCAAGCAAACTTTGAACTATTCAGTCTGCTGGAGTTGTAAAACATGTAAAATCATCAATCATTACACGAGTATAACCACAAAGAAAAATATTTGAATGATTTATGTTTATACATTATTCAGACTTTTGTATAGATTGTCTTCCTGTTGTCAGGAATAATATGACATGGTGGTCACTTAATCCTGGAACTACATTAACACAACAATGCATTATTTTTTGTTCTACATTTTTTGTTGTTGTCATATACTTTATTCTTTATTAAACTTCTGGACGGTCAACCTAAAATCCTTCATATCCAAAGCCTGATACAGTGTGTTTTGTTTCTCTTCTGTTACTCCGATTAAAAGACACATTTCATAAAAATATTTACTGTCAATCTGAGAGACTCTCCTGCTGTCACTAAAAGTCTTCATGAATAAAACATTTAAACAACTTCCAGAACAAACTTACTATTTATTCAATGAACATGAGTAAGACTGCTTAGAGTTCCTGCTTTTCCACAATGAGCACACACAGCAACTCAGTACACCCACTGACAGTGTTGTAATCAAACATGGAGGCAAATACAACTGGTGGACCTGACAATTCTGGTATTCTGTGGCAAATGTCAGTCAGGCTCCACAGTGCTGGGCAGTAAGCACAGGGCCCACTAGAGGGTATTGGTTTCTCAGGCACCCTCATGAATTCTGTTTCTGGTTGTTGCTCAGAGACATTCACCAGTGACCTGCTGGAGATCATTTTTTAGCTCTGGCAGTGCTCATCCTGTTGCTCTGTGCACAAAACATCAGACATTTGAACTGCTGATGGTTTAAAGACCTTCTTTGACCCTGCCCACCTGTCCTAGAGTACCTGCCTGTCCTTGAATGTCCTCCATGCTCTGTAGACTGTGCTGAGAGACACAGCAAACCTTCTTGTAATGGAACTCACTGATGTGATATCCTAAGGAGTTGGACTACCTGTGAGATCCTAATGTTACCAGCAGTGACACTGACCCTAGCCAAATTCAAAACTAGTCAAAAACAGTCTGAAAAGATGAGGAGAGAAAACTGAGATTGGCCTCTAACTGTAAAACCATGGTTGACCCTCTGGGGCTCCTGATGCTCATTTCATTATCAACCCGCTCTGCTACTTCAGGGACCACATCAACATCTCAGACATTTTAATGGCTTGATGCTACACTCTGATTAAAAGTGTTACTTTACATGTTTTATACATGTATGACAATAACTTTTGAATTTAAATAAAAATGTGCATATTTACCTGAAACACACTCAGTGCTTTTCACAGCTGATGAAAACCAAAAACAATAAATACATTCTGAATGGTTTGTTGCTGCCTGCAGGCTCATTGGATCAGAAAGTTTTGTGAGTGGAGATTTTCCTTCTTCTAACTGTACTGACTGACCTTTGACCTCATGTGTTGATGACTCTTCACCTCTGTCTCCTCTCACAGGGAGAAGATGATCTGCAGGATCCTGCTGCTCATCATCCTCACCTCATGTGTGTCTGGTTAGTTTACAGCTTCACTTTATGAACTCCAAATAAAGCTCAACAACAGATTTGTTCCAGTTCTCAGTGTGTCTGCTCCTCTCTTTCCCTCTCTGTCTCCTCAACAGGATCATTTGTAGTCAATGTGACACAGACCTGCTATCAGGCAGAGGAGAACCACAACATCACACTGGAGTGGACGTTCACCACCAAACCTGACGGATCCACCAAAACTCTCAACATCCTCTGTGAACTCTTCATCAGTGATAAACTCTCAGTCCTGTATCAGGTTCATGAAGGTGTTGAGGTGTCAGAGTCTCAGGATGAAAAGTTTTCAGGACGAGTCCAGAGTGACAAAGACGCCCTCAGTGAAGGACGAATCAGACTCCAGCTGTCCAGACTCAGGACTGATGACTCGGGTCTGTACCTGTGTGAGGTGGACACTGATTATGGCTTCAGTGTTGGAAGATGTCGACTCAACGTCACTGGTGAGATGATTAAGTAGAAAAATAATAGTAATTTTTTGTACATCTGTATCACTGCTGTAGTGACTCAGCTGTTGAACAACAGATTTTATCAAGCTTTAACTGTATGATTCATTTATAACTGTAATATTTAATATTATGAAAGTCCAGATGGCTGACATTTAACAGCTGCTGATCAGGTCCAACCTCAGAGATCAACTTTGAGTGGAGAAGTAAAGAGTTGCGGAAAAGCCATGCTGAGCACTATACAGGGTCTAACAGCACTAACAGCTCCTCTGTCTGCCATGCTGGCTGCTTTCATTTGGTTTATTGTAGGAAGGAAATAAAAGAGCAAAATCAAAAAACAACAAGTTACCCTCAACCTAAAGACTACACAACTCTCTTCCTTTGACTAGTGGCGGAAAATAACTTGTAGAATAAAATGTAAAATTTCCTGGTTCTGAATTTAAGTTAATGCAGCTGAAATAATCTGCAATCTTATAAATAACATTTCTATTGTAATAATTGTTCATAAAAAAGTTTCTTAAATCGCTTTTGATAATTTCCACATAGTGATAAAATTTTTCCCCACACAGGGTGGTGTAGTGTTTGGGTCAGCTGGACCTGTAGGACACACATGTTTGTCATACTTTGCAAACACATCACATCACAGGACTTTCTTCCACATGACTTCCTCAAACGTGATCTCAAACCATTTTTACATCTCTGCTCCTCGGCTCACTTCCTCCATTCAGGCTGTTTTTCTTTTCATTTCCTCACAAAGACACAGATAAATATAAAGAAGAATGTTTTGTGCTGTGAATCATTCAGAGTTACTCTTGTAGACTCACAGAATAAAAACTCAGAGCTGGAAATGATCAGAATATTTTTACTTCATGTTCAGATGTTGAAAAGCTCAGCTCAGCGACTTGTCGTCATGGTGATTTCTTGTCCGTAAGTCACATGTTATGGAGTTTGATGGTGACCTGGATCTCTGCTCTAAGATGGTCTCAGGTGTTAATGCGAACGGTCTCCATCTGTGTCTGACCAGCCTGGCTGATGACCTTTGACCCCTTTGACGAGGCATACATGAACAAATTTAAATCATGTTTGTGTTTGTTTGTTTCTTACTTTTAGTTTCTGAAAAATGTAGCGAGAGAAATATGCAGCAAAACCTTCGATGACATTGATGACCACAGAGACCCTGGATCGACCTGCTCAAGCAGCTCAAAAGAAAAACATGGTCACCAGAAACAGACCAAAAACCAGGCAAACACTGTGACCACAGGTGAGAGTAGGGATCTAAATTGAGAGCTTTGCTTTTATGCACAGCTCTCTTCACCACGACGGACCATTGTAGCATCCACATCACTGCAGTCATGGTCCCAATCTGTCTATTGATCTCCTGTGCCCCTCTCCCCCACAAGGCCCAGAGATACTTAAACTCCTCCACTTGGAGCAGAAACTCATCCCAGAGTCAGAGTGAGGCCTTGACTCTTTTCTGGCTTAGGATCATGGCCTGAGATTTGTAAGTGCTGATTTTCATTCCTGCTGTTTCTCTGTGCAAGCTCATCAAAAATTAAAATACATGATGAGTTTTAGGTACAGAAAAAAAATGTTCTGTAGCTGAAGATGAACCAATAGCTACTGATGGATGTTTCAGGATTTTGATTGAAGTTATTGTTTCCTCTACTTTTACATGAAAGTGCTTTGGGTCAGCTAATATTTGTTTTAACATATGCTACATTAATGAAAGGGATATACATTAATCATATAAAACAATATTTATAACACATACATAAATACATAAAGTAATGTGTTTAGCTAGAGTAGTTTAATTTGTCCTGCGGTCTTCTCACTCTGCCTGTTGGCTCACTTGGTTCCTAGAGAACAAGATGTGTTACGGTATGTTTGTCATATTTTCTCTTATTTCAGTAAAATGTGTGGAACAAATGTCAGGCTGTTTAAATAATTGTAACATTGTATTATTGTAGTATTGTTGCCTGCAGGTTCCCATGAGTTATGTTTGTTAAGAGTTATGTGCTGCTGCTTGGTCCTCTCTCCTCCAGCTCCTGTGTTCATGCAAATTGCACCATATAAACGCTAAGAAGATAAAATTGTAGTGATGTGTGTTTATTGTATCCATTGAATCAACAAGACAGAGATAACCTACCAGTCAATTTGAAATGCTTGTTTCATGCTCGTAAGCAGAGTTGGATGCTGAACATCAGACAAAGCAAAGTTTCTCTCACATTTACATTTAACCCAAACACTAGTGATGTGACGTTCTGTATCGAGGCTTCGAAGCTTGTGTCGAGTAATGGAGGGGGCGTTTCCGCGATGCGCGTATCGAGGCTTGCTTCATTTATGGGAGGAGCTGAAAATGATGACGTCCGAAGCCTCGCTGCCCGGCTCTACCACGTGACTGGTTCATGAAGTGGTTCGAACTTTGCCGCGAGATATGACAGCGATATAAACCCCTCAGACTTGATTCAAAATGTGGGTGTTTGATGGAGAGTTGCGGTTAGTGAGAGTTTGGAGACAGTTTGGAGGTTTATGAGAGTGAGGAGAGAAAGTCAGAAGAGAATGGAACCAGCTAAGAAGAGGAGGATGTCCTCCCCTGTGTGGGAACATTTTGATCTTATTCCTTCCAACAAGGTATGTAAATTTCTACAGAAGATGTATTTTCATAATACTGATGGTGCAATACAAGTTATGTTAAGCAACTTTACTTTTGTACAAGGTGAAGTGTTTGCAATGTGCCAGGGAGCTGGGATATAACAACAACACCTCATCCATGCTCAGGCACTACAGAGCTTTGCATGAGAATAAGGGGAACACCGATTGTGGAGCAAGACCAGGTGAGCCATCAAATGCAATGATAATATAGCATGCAGTAATGTTACTAAATGATATAACAATATTATACAACTGTAATAAGTTACGTGTGTGATATTTATATTTGTGCTTTGTCTTTATTGTCTTTCCTCAGGAGAACAATCTCCAATAGATGAAGACCTGGTTAGCATGGTGATTGAGGACTCCCAGCCATTTAGCATTGTGGAGGACAAAGGATTCAAAAGATTCGTTAAATCATTAAATCCTAGCTATGTTCTCCCCACTAAAGGTTATAGAAGCAGTGAAAATTTAGTTTTTACTGAATAAAATATGGGCAGGACTGACGCCTCAGTGTGTAGCTGTCCATACCTCAACGTTACAAAAGCACAACTACCGTCCACACCCCAACCACACCTCACCTCACAGTAAATGATCATTTTAAGCATTTCCAAATAATCATTTTCCGTACTGCCAGTATAAATATACAAAGTATACTGCCATCACTACAATATACATGTTTTACACACTCCTTTTGTTGTTGACATTTACAGGCTGTGTGCAAAAGGCCACACTCTTCAAATTCATGCCAACTAATATTTTTACGTCCAGTAGGTGTCCTGCTAGAGCAAATGAAGCTTCAAGAAGCTTTGCGCTGGGGTGAACCAATTGGATGAAAAGCTTCAGTGCTTCATGAAGCTTCATCTGCCCATCACTACCAAACACCTCTGGAGCATCTGGCTTTATAGACAACTTCTATCCAGCATGAATATGTAGCCCCCCAAATGTCACACATCATCTATGTCTTCCCAGAATACAGCGTTTACATTAGAATATGTTTTAGCCTATATAGTTAGGCGTTAGGTCTATAGTTAGGTCTCTGTGTCTGATCATCTGTGTACTATGTGGTATGTGTCAGTCAATCTATTATTATATGTAGACTTTGTGTGTGTTCTCAGTTGTGCGTTGAGTCAAATGTGAAAGAAAGCATCCCAACAGAAAATCAGTCAAATTCAGTTTGATTTATAGAGCGTTTTAATAAACAAGATCAACAAAACCTAAAAAAATTGAAAAGCAAAACAATAAAAACAACAATAAATACAAGGAAGTAGACATCGCTCATTTAAAGTTAAAAGCAAAGGAAGAAAATTATTTTTATCCTGCATTTTATATAACAGGCAGTGGCATATTAACGTGGTCAGGGGGTATAACTGAAAAAGCCATTCTGGTCATTCAGTTGAGACTTTGGAACCACCAGAATTAGCTGATCCAGGTAACAGTAATCCATACAGTGACATGCTCAATGCTGCATACTGACATCAGTTATTAACAACTAAACTTGATACACCATATTGGATTGGATTTAAACATTTAGCTTTTAGATGACACTAAAAAAAGAAAAAAAAAAGAAAAAGGGATGGGTTCTGTTCTGTTTTCAGTTTCGTCATTTTCTTTGATTACCTCACTCATTGCATTTTTTTCTCAAATTCCAGCAGTCCCTTTGTTGAGATTAGTTTTATACTCATCAAGGATTGGATGTCATTTTCTTCTTTTTTCTGTTGACGTCCATCATTCCTGTTGTCTAAAAATACAGATAAACAGCAAAGTTACTATTTGTGTAAATATTTGCTAGACTTGGATATTGTTTGCTGTAATCTGGGAATTAAGTGTAAATAGCTTTTTCATAATGGTCATAAACATGAATAGGAGAAAATTTAAACTGCATTATTTCATTTTTCCTGAAATAACAGATAAGAATTAGAACAGAGTTTCAAGTCAGTTTTAAGTATAGTCTTCCATGGTTTCACAAGGGGTTCCTCTTCATTCATTTATCCTTCTGCTTTTAATTCCTCACCTGAGATTTCCTAGTAAAATATCATAATTCCACCCATGGCAAATAACTTTTGCAAACACTGATTTAAATAGCACTGTAAATAAAATAAAAAAAACTAAAAAAAAAAAAAAAAAAAAGAAAAAAAAGATCCTTTCACAGCAATCGACTGAAACGTATGCATTTTATGATTTTTCAGAGGAAACACAAATCAGAAAAAAGCTGGAATAAAGAGGAACAAATTTCAACCGGCCTTTATGTAATTCAGTGACATATAGTAGTACTAAAGCAAAATAGTGTGTTGCAGATTCTGAGTTTCTTGTAAAGAGAAGATAAATTAATTAACAACCTACCAGTTTCCTTTGGTCTGAACTTCCATTTAATAGAAACAACAAGAAAAATCAGAAAGCAAACAACCACTACTACAGTGAGAATGATAACTTGAACAGTGGTTATGGTATCAGTTGTAAAATTGTCTGAAAAGACAAAAAGAAAAAAAAGAAAATTATATAAAACTGGTCACAAGGCAATTTTTTTATTATAATACAGCAAATTTATGTTTCTTAAACATGAGTCATTATTACCTGGAATATGTATGTGTGTCTCTCTGCTCTGGTTGGTGTTCCTCTGTTGGACTCTGCAGGTGATGTTGTTGCTGTGTCTCTTCTCCACAGTCACTCTGCTGCTGACAGTATAGAGGTCATCAGGACCTCTGAGGGTCTCTGTAGGTCCAGCAGAGAGGAGGTTTCCCTCACCGTCCAACCACAGCAGCTCAGGCTCTGGATACCAGCCTGCAGACTCACACTGTAACACCATCCTCCTGCTGTCATTTGACATCACCTTCATGACGGGTGTAGATGCTGAAGCTGATGAAGGGGGAAGAAGGTATTGTAAACTCTTTTCCACTGATCATAAAGCTTCTTTAAATCAGGTTTGTTTAAATGTTTAGACTCACCAACAGTGAGAACAATGGAAGCTTCTTCACGTATCCAGGGAATGAAGCATCTGTACGTTCCTTCATCAGAGAGTTTCACTTTGAATATTTTAAGCGAGACATTCCCTTTGATCAGTTCATCCACAAAGACTCGTGTACGAAAGTGATAAGATGGATTTTGGTTCTCAAACACCAGCCGTCCATCTTTATGAAGATGGACGACATCTGGCCCCTCTGGCCAACACCAGTAGGCGGTAGGTGAAGTGTCTTGCCCAAGGACACAACGACCGAGACTGTCCGAGCCGGATATCGTTTGCTGTAATCTGGGAATTAAGTTTAAATAGCTTTTTCATATTGATCATATTTATGAATAGGAGAAAATGAAAGCAGTATTATTTCATTTTCACAGAAGTGTGTAAAATTATAAGGAAGTTGTGAGTCAGTCATGGGTCCACCAGGGGCTCCTCTTCAGTGATTTTTCCTTTTCGTTTTTGATTCCTTACATGAGATTTAAGATTAAATACCTGGTACCAACCTGCAGTTTGTTGTTGGAGTACTCCACCCACATTACTGCAACTGGGATTTGAGTGGTTTGAAAGTGAGCAGAGTCTACATTTCCTCTTTGCATTAGCCTTTTTACAATGTCATGAAAAACAACTCTAGTTAAATACAGGAACTAATGACTGCTTGATTGTTCTGTTTTTTTGTTTTGTTTTTTTTTAAATGGTGCTTCTTTGTTTAAGGTTTGTTGTGGTAAAAACACTCTTTCGAAACTTGAAAGCAAAGTGAATCACATCACAAATGAACAAAAACTTGTTTGGTCATTAATTATTTGTCTCTGGTTGAATGTCTGAATATAAAACATATAGATCTTAAACTATGATTTTATTTGTTGATTTTTCATGTGTCTTAAAACCTAACCATATTTGATTCTCAGCACTTTAAAGAAAAGCTTCATTGTTGGATTAACTGTCAGTCTGCTGGGTCACTGAAGCAGAAACTGACTTTTTGGACTTTTGTTTCTACCACATGAAACTACAGAAACATTTTTTTTTTTTTACTAAACTTTATTGTGATGTTCTACTGTCTCACTAAAGTCTGCAGAGTTCTGCTTGTATGATGTTTTTATGGTGAACATCAGCATCATTGTGTTTTTGTTCAAACTGCAGCTGACTTTGTTATTAAACATTTTTGTTTAAAAAGTTATTGCAACAGAGGTTAAAATTAAAAGGTTAAAATTAAAGAGCATCACTCACTACAGTAACAGAGACTTTAGTCCATGAGCTCCTTGGTCTTGCTGACGTTTAGGAAGCGGTTGTTCTCCTGACACCAATTCTCCAGGTTCGCAATCTCCTCCAGGTGGGCCTTTTCGGTGTTGTCAGAGATCAGGCCCACCACAACAGTGTTGTCAGCAAACTTGACAATGGAGGTGGTGTCTGATGCGGTTACACAGTCGTAAGTATACAGTGAGTTATTGGACTGTAACAGGTTTCATTCATAAAAGTGGCAGCATTGCGTCACCCCACCAATGACCACCTCAGTGGCTTCAAGTGTAGGATTAGCCTCTGCACTCTCCTTTTCTTGAACTTCTCTTGTCTACATCTTTCCTTTTCCTATCCCCGGTCATCTCTATTGCATTCGCAATAACTTAAAACTTAAAATAAATATAATAAATAAATAACAAGGATTAATCAAGTGGACCAGTATGGCAATGCTGTAATGATCCACTTGGCAAATTAAAAACTGTTGGGCATTTTTTTTTCTTGCCTGTCCCGTTTGGCTCTTTTGCCATCAGAATTATTGTCTAAAGGCGAAGAAAGATGCCCAACGGATTTACTTTACCAAATTGACCATCCCAGCCTTGCCGTAATGGTCTATTTGATTCACCTTTTATTGTTTGTTTTATTTTCACTTTGCTAAATACAAGACAGACATGACTGTGGAAAAGAAAGAGAGGTAGGGAAAGAAAAACAGCAGTGAAGAGGGACGGGGATAAAGGGCAAAAACCACAAACCAACAAAATAAGCAGACAAAAATACATATATCAATCACCTGGATCACCTGTTGAGAAAAAACAAAGAGAAAACAAGCAAAAAAAAAAAGCAACATAAAACATACATCATGATGATATATGTGAATATAACAGTAAATACTAAATATTAAATATTATTGTGCAGCACGTAAGATCGACAGCGCACAGTGTGCTTTGAAGTAGGAGCCAAAAAGGGTGTAGTTTGTGTGTGTGAGCACCCGTGTGTATAACTGTGAGTATGAGCGCGCTTGTATTTAAAAGGTTCCTTCATGTAATGATCTGCTAGAGGGTGTGTATGTGGGGGGGGGGGGGGGGGCACAGCCCCGTCCTCCAGGGTGTGAAGCAGGTATGGAGGAGATCAAAACTCCAGACATCCAGAGGCCCTCAGAACACAAGAGACCATGGTGAGAGTGAACCCCCTCCATGGGTTAACCCTAACCCACTCTGTTTCACTCTTCAGTTTCATTAAAGGTGACAACTACTTTGCGTTCATTTAGTATATAACTGGTAAGTAATGCAAACAGCCATTTTCCGTGTTGAAATATTTCCAGTATTATTTTTCTAATGCTCACATGGAATTTAAAAAAATATCCAGCTTTCAAAACCCCAAAAGAGACAGTGTCATGTTACAGCAGAGGCTCAAAGGAGTTTTCCTTTTTGCGCCATCACAAGAAGAACACTAGATGTCAGCAAACACCAAACATGACTAAAGTAGTTTGTGTTTCATAGTTTTTCAGGTTCACAGAAATTTGCTTTTTCCCCAGCAGAACAATCATGAAACTGTTTTAGAGTCTCTGTTTTTTCCAAACTTCACGAGATTATTATTGTTGATTTTGTAGTTTGTAGATTTGTTTCTGATCTTTTTGAACAAATCAACCAACAAATCAGTGATTTTTCACAGCGTTGTCTCTGATTCACTGTGAAAGGAGTTCTGATGTTGTGTAAAGACTGAATAATGACCATAAACACTTAACTCTGTATTACCTACATGATGGTGTCGAGTTCTCAGAGGATGAAGAGTTTTCAGGACGAGTCCAGAGTGACAAAGAAGAAGAAGGACGAATCAGACTCCAGCTGTCCAGACTCAGGACTGAGTCTCTGGTAAGACAATTCATTTATACACATGTGATCACTGTGAGCTGTTAAAATAGATCAAGGTTGGATCCAAAGATAAAATATATTTGTAAACATAATGTTTAGTTGTTTGATAGTTTCAACATCCTGTTTGAATAATAATGAAGTCGGCAGGGTCTAAACTCAGGCAGCTGTTTGTGTCATTGGTGCTTCTGGGAGCATTTAAATGAAACAATCACATCGACACAGTTTACTAGTGCTAAACAACAAAACTTTAGAATCAGAATACAGATTCATATAAATGTTATTATTAAATTATATTATTAAAATAACACAAATAAATTGTACACACACATTTTATATATAACACTAACCACAAAGACCAAATCAGTCTTTGTATCAGGATGTAAACGTGTTTATTTCTGCTGTACAGTGAAACATTTTAACAGCAGTCTGTGAGCACCGAGTCACTTTTGAAACCTCGTGTGGACATTAGAGGAACTGCAGTTTGTGCTTCTTCTGTCCTGACTTCATGTTTCAGTCCCTGGTAGAAACATGAAGTCAGCTGACTTCAGAGCCGAGTGTGGATTTATATTGTGAGAAACATGTAGAAGTATGAACAGGTCTGAATTTTCAGTGAGGATCAAACAAACATCAGAGAAATTTAAAAGCTCATAATAATCAAATGTCTACAAACTCAGTTTTATATGAATACATTCCAATAAAAGATCATCGATCAAATTCAGAAAATATTTATGACCAAGAAGTTTGTGTCACTGTTCTTAATTTTCAGAAGCAGAAACGACTCAACAGCCCCAAAATCTCCAAACACCAGATTTAAATAAAGAGACCAAAGTTTAAGGTAACACATTTTTATAAGTCTTTACAAAAACACAGCAGACATGAGGTCACACAAGAGGAATCCACTTTAATATATAACTGATCATGAATTCATGTTTGTGGCATCAGAAATGAGTAAATTAAATCTAATTCCAGCTTCTGTCTGTGAAATATCATGAAGATACTTTTCAACACTAACAATAAATCATTTTATTATTTTTGCAGTAACCTTTTCTTTCTTTTTTAAAGAAAGAAACTGCTGCTGTGGTGGTGTTCATCTTGTTGAATTTATTTTATTTTTATTTTCGCTTGTTACAGATGGGACAGATATGGCTGGGGGACAAGGAGAAAAAAACTGAAAGAAAAAGAGGGAGAGAAAGACAAACAGAGGAGAGAGGAGATAGTGAGAAAGGGGGGAAGAAAAAAACACCTGGATCACCTGTCGAGAGAAGAAAAAGACAGAAAAGAAAACAATTAATAAAGAGCAACATAATAAAAACAACACAATCACAATAAACAAGCTAACAGTAAATAACAGTAGATACTAAATATCAAATGTTATTGTGCAGTACGCAAGATCAACAGTGCACAATGTGCTTTAAGTTAGCAGCCAAGAAACGTGTTTGTGTCTGTGAACACTCGTGTGCACACCTGTGTGGATCAGCACGCTTGTATTCAAAAGGTTTCTCCATGTAACGATCTGCTAGAGAGTGTGGGGAGCCATAGCCCCGTCCCTGAGGACATGAAGCAGGTATGGAGGAGATCCAGGCCCCAGACATCCAGAGGCCCCAGAGTACGAGAACCCAAGGAGGACCACCAAACGGTAACCGTGCCACCCTCCTGGGAAGAGCCCCAGATGAGGGGTTACCCAGGAACCACCGAGCAGAGGCCAGAGGGGTTTGCAGTGACATGCCTGTGGGCTCTGCCGGCAGCCAGCTGTGCCAGAGTGAATTTCATAATGCTGGATTGATCAAGGGCTCTTGGCAGTTTCCCTTATCTTCAGAGTCCAAGGAACAAATGGCCTTGTCATTCTGCTTGTTCAGAGCCCCTCACCACTTTCCTCGTCTCATGGACCAGGTGGTGCATTACCATTTTAAAAAGCATTTTGAAAATCAATTTATTAAATTGGAATTCGAAAATGAATTTACAAATGCAGAATTTATTCTACAATTAATTATTAAGCATGTGCGTGGCTCTTGTGGTCCTCCATATTGTTGATCACATTGGTCTCCTTTAGTCAAAAAACCATGTGTTTTTAAACCGTCAGTGAAATGACCATGTCCCAATTAAAAGTAAAAGCAAAACCTTTTAAGAATGGCTCAGACATAAATATGAGGGGTGGGGCTATGTGCTAAGTGTTGTTGATATTTCACCATGGTGACAATAGTGTTGAATTCTCCTGTTTCCAGGAAACAAAAACAAACAAATACACACACCTTCATAAGTCACCAAGGTGTATGCTAAACTGATCCCCACCTCACTGAGTGACATTCCTGAACTTTTCTGAAATAATGGTTTTGTCATTAAAGACTTCAGGTTTGGAGTCGAGTCTGGGTTGTGGCTTCCCTGTTTTTACTTCCTGGTTTATTTGTGACTCCGCCTTCTGTTTCTTATGCAGTTATGCTCCACGTCTTTGTCTTGATGTCTTTTTGACTGCTTCTGTCAATTTAACTGAGGCTCCTGTTTGTGCTCCTTCTTTTGTGCATTTGTTGTTTTCTGGCCTTCTACACTTCTAAAATCTCACTTGTTCTTTGTTCGACCTGCCTCCAGTGATTTGGGTCCTCCAAATTTTATTAATAGATCTAATAGCCTGTAGATTGCATGTCTGTAATTGCTCACCCAGCTACTCTTGTCTGGATGTTGATGTGTTGGGAAAAATCTACAGGTCTTATCTCTTGATTCAGAGCATGGGAATGCACACCCACGCACATACATGACAAAAACATGATATGCTTTCTTCCACACCTGAGCAACAGGTGAACACATCAAAATATTCGTTTCCTTTTCAGTGTGCCAGTGTGCCGTCCATACACTGCATTAACATGTTTCTCTCTAAATTCTTTAAAAACTGATTTGATGGCGCTGACTCTGGAGTTGTAACATGTCGATATTAGAGCAGAGTTTAGGTCTGAATGATTTTTATTGTGACCGTTTTTAATGACTGTCTCGGAAGACACACAAACATAACACTTTTCTAATGTTTTCAGTGCTCACATGTGTTAAAAAACATTGCATGATGGTTCTTTTTCCTAAAGATTTGTTTCATACAGAATGACTCATCCTCACACACCAGTGCAAAGAACTTGATGAAGAAGGTCTGAGCATGAGGATCTTCTCATTCAGTTTGAGGACTGAAGTTAACAGGTGGACAGCTTATGTTGTCCTAATGGAGCTACAGGCCAGTTTCCCTGAAACCTTAAGAGAACGAATACACAGAGCTGCTGTCTCAATACCTCATTTCTCCAACTTATCAACCTGAACTATCTTCAGGCCGTTTTTTTTTTTTTTTGTTTTTTTTTACTGCATATTGCACTTTTAGTCTCATCCAAGCTCAAAGATTTGACATTTTGCAAACCCACTCTTTCGTTGTCAATAACAGAGGTGTCAGAGTGTTATATCATTATGTTGTTACCATGTTACATGTACTTATTTATTTGCTACTAAAATGTTTTGTTTTCAGTTTATTTTCAAATGATTCTGTGTTAGGAAGTTCTGTGAGAAATGGCTTTTCCTGTCCTGAGGCTGAAGGAGATTTGCACTGATTTTGGAGTGGTGTCAGCATCGCCCAGTCTTGTTTTGACATAGCTGAAAGTGGTTGAACAAGACCAAACAAATCCCTGTTGTGTGTGTATATCTGTTACAGATGGTTAGACTATACTTCATATAAGTCATGCAGTACAAAAATAAAATTTCAAGAGGTTTTAACACCACTAACTGAAACAAGTCACCAGCATGTGAACAGTTTAAACATTCGCCTAATAAAGATAAATAGACAATCTGGGTTACATAAAGTGGTGTAAAATATTTCTACATCTTATTTTTTGGCTCACGAAGACGTAGATCCACTGTGGTCTACACAACTTCAATGAAAGCAGGTGAAATGTGGACAAACAGGCATTCTTGAAACAGCACCTTCATTCCTTAATCATCTATTTGTGAATGGATGTGTGTTTATTGAATGTGGTCTTAGGAGCTTGGAAACAACACACAGAGGTGTCTATGAGCATCATGAGTGTTCATGTGACTCTACCTCGTTGGTTTTCCTGCAATCACCTGTTTCATTGATTTTCTGACTCCTGAGTGGTGAGTGAAGTCTCATGGGGGCTGTGCACAGAAAGTGTTGTTGTTGTTGATGTGTGTGGAGAGTAAAGGTGCTGCTAAGAAAGTTATGTCTCCATTTTGTTGGTTTTAACATTTCAGAAAGATTCAGAACCCTCACATTATATACGCCTAAAAGAGAAATAATGTCAGCTTCCTGAAAACACTATTGGACTGTCTAAAAGACATCAAAGCACAGATGGCCTTAATTATTTTTTTTTTTATTTTCAATGAAAGTAAAACTAAAGTTGGCCGTCCGACTGCGGTCTGGGGTGTGGGGCCTCCCTGCTGCTGCGGAGTCGGGGTGGTCTGCCTCTCCCCACCGCAGGGAAAAGGGTAACACCACCTGGGTCTGGGTGCAATTCCCCCCTCCAGGGGCAAGGGTACCTAGACCCGGTTTGTAGAGTACGCTTGGGGAGTGTGATTGTGTGTACAGCGTCTCTTTATGTCTGTCTCCACGTTGGTTGAGTGTGGAGTGAGTGCATATGAGAGCATGAGGGTGGGAATGGATGTTTGTGTCTGTGTGTGCCTGTATGTCTGTGTCTATATGTCAGGTTGGGTATCAGACACCACCTCTCTGGGGACACCTCAGGCCCTCCAAGGTTTGGAGGCCTATCTCCACCCACCACCACTTCCCCTGCCGGTGGCGGACTCCCTCAGGTGTCGGTGTGTCGGTGGTTCTTTGTGTCTGGGGGTGGGCGTCTGGGTACACACCGGCTCACTCCTTGGCGGCCGCTTGTCGGGGCCTGGGGCCTGGGGCTCGCTCGGGCCCCCTTTGGAGGTGGGGTGCCCCCGGCCTCTCGGCCTGGGGCTCGGTCACTCAGGCGCAGCTGGGGGCCGGCGGAGCTCACGGGCGCGTCACTGCAACTCCCCCTGACTTCTGCTCCGCGGCTGCTGGGCGAGCCCTCATCTGGGACTCTCCTCAGCTCTTACTGGAACAGTGGCGCGGCTGCCCCTCTGTTGGTCTTCCATGGTCTCTTGTGTTCTGGGGGCCTCTGGATGTCTGGAGTTTTGATCTCCTCCATACCTGCTTCACACCCTGGAGGACGGGGCTGTGGCCCCCCCACACTCCCTAGCAGATCATTACATGGAGAAACCTTTGGAATGCAAGCATGCTGATCCACACAGGTATGCACACATAGGTATTCACAGACGCGGACTAAAGCTTTCTTGGCTGCTACCTCAAAGCACACTGTGCGCTGTCTATCTTGCGTGCTGCACAATATCGTTTATTATTTGGTAAATATTGATATCTATGGCTAGCTAGTTTATTGTGATGGTGCTTTGTTTTCTCTATTATTATGTTGCTCTTTGTTGTTTGCTGTCTCCTCTGTTTGTTTTTTTTGTTTGTTTTTTTTTCTCCATACAGGTGACCCAGGAGTTCTTTTTTTTTTTTTTTCTCTCTCTTCCCCCCCCCTTCTCACCGTCTCTTCTCCCCTTTGGTTTTCTTTCTTTCTCTCCCCCTCTTTCTCTCATTCATTCCCCCTGTCCTATTTATTAAAAAAAAAAAAAAAATGACAAAGGATGAACTGAAGCTCTGCCATCACGTAATGTCGCATACTGCTGTTTCTGATGTCATTTAAAAAAAAAAAGAAAAAAAAAAAAAAAAAAAAAAAGAAAGTAAAACTAAAGTTATTGTGCTCAGACCCAGTGGTTTCCGTGTGTGAGCTGCTTCTCTGTTGGACCTGGGCCCACTGCAGCCATATGGTACTCCATTAGTGATGAACTTTGGAGTCAAATATGCATATTTCCACCATTTTGGTATAAATGTCTGTTTTGAGTTTAAGATATTACTTCTTAAAACTTTTAATGGATCATTCATATCTGAGTTCCTCATGTGTTCCATCAAGATCACTAAGGTCCATGGACCAGCTGCCCCTGTCTGTCCCTCAAACCAGACTGAGAACCAGCATCATTGAGTCTTTTCAGTCATCGCATCAAACTGATGATCTCCCTGCCCAGGTTAGGCTGGCCCCTTGTTGGCTGATTTTGAAACATATCTTAAAACCGATGTTATTCCTTGGCTTTAACTTAGAATAGCTGTGTTCAAGTTATTATAATAATTTTTCTTGTTACTGATTGGCTGTGTGGTGTTCTGGTGATACAACATTTTGTGTAACTTGTGTTTTTGAAAACTTCTGACCAAAGAAAAAGAAACCAAAACAACTTACTGACAACTCAAAGTGTTACTAACCACAAGTGAGATTTCAAGGTTCTTTATTTGTCACATGCATAGTTATACAAGTATAACACACAGGGAAATGTAACCTGACGCGCTCCTCGACTTGTGCAAAAAAAGGAGGGGGGGGGGGCACACACACACACACACACACAGTGAATGTGCAGTAGTAGCAGCATGTATGCAGATTTGATGTTCATCCAGCACTTTAATCTGAACAGTTCAAGCACTTTAGTTAACTCACATGCTGTAACCCATAATTTCCTTTGGGATTAATAAAGTATTCTGATTCTGATTTATAATTGGAATCAGTTGAAAAAGCCTGTAGTGCATTTTAATATCCCTGAAACCCAACAGATGTACAAAAACTACAAACAGAACTTTCATTCAGTACAATAACAAAAAAAACAACACTAAAAAAAAAAAAAAAAAAAAATTGGACTACCATCAGGCATAAATAAATAAAATACAACAGTAATAAAACATTATGATGTGATGACCACACTGATGGCACAACAAAGTTTATACAGACAAACAAAAGCAATAAATCCAGAAAAATCTTCATCTTCTAAATGCTTCTGTTAAAAGAAGGTGAATAAGCCAGGTTGTCAGTCAGTAAATAAACCAACTAAAAACATTAAAAAATGACAATCACAAAAACTCAACCAAACAAAAATGATGCATAGAAAATTCTTGAAGTTTGGAGGAATCTGGTATTTAGCTCCCCGGTCCACAAAGTGGTAGGGTAGATTACATTAAATTAAAAAAAATAAATTAAATTTATTGCTGGACCTGAGTGTGGTTGCTGGTTTGAATCCCTGACCTGACTGCGAAGATCCAGCAAAGATAAATCTCTAACACTCTCAGCTCCATTAAGACCATTATTACTTTGAGTAAAGCAGCTAGACTTGTAGTGGTTGTTTTTGTGTCTCATCCTCTGGATGCTTCTGTTGAAAAATGTAGAGTAATGAGTCAGTCTGACAACACAAGAAGCAACAACATGTTTGTGTTTGTTTGTTTCTTACTTTTAGCTTCAGAAAAATGTGGCGAGAGAAAAATGCAGCAAAACCAGCGAGAGCCACAACTGATAATAAGGTGATGACAGCGATGACCACAGGGACCCTGGATCGACCTGCTGATGTAGAAAACAAAAGGTCACTACAAATACACAAAACCCCAAACAGGGATGATGCAGAGAAGAGTTGGACTGTTTTCTCACCATTTGTTGGAGTCGTGGCCTGATGATCTGGAGTTTGGAGGCTTCTGGAAAGCAGCAGCGTTTCCATTGTCGAGGTTTCAGCAAAGTTTGCATCTAGACAAACACAAAAATCATTAGAGTCATAATCAGTTGATAAAAATATATGACGTAAGAACCAGAGTGTTTGCAATTTGATGTTTGAACCACAGAACGACATTGAAATGTCAAGTTGGTGTCATGAATCGCTGTGCGGCAGGCAGGAGTTGGACCCAAAATGCAGGACTCACAGACTCGGGGAGGTGAACTCAAAACACAGCTTTATTTTCTGGTAGAACAAACATACAAAACTAGACTAAACTGGGAAACCATAAACTAAGAACTCACAGGGAGACACAGGGAGATCCACACACAGCATGAGGGACGACGCGACACTGACTCAGAGAAACACAGGGTTTAAATACACTGGGAAGTAACGAGGGGAATGAGACACAGAAGGAGGGCACAGCTGGGAGAAATCAGGACTGACGAGACAAGCAAAGCAGGACGCATTCACATGAGACACGGACCATCAAAGTAAAACAGGAAGTATCACACAGAAACGCGAACTTGACACAGTGGAGACAGCAACTAAGAAATACAGAGACATAAACCATAAGGCAGAGGTCTAAGAACCAAAATACACAGGGAAATACTCAGCTGGGAACACAAGAGACTAGACTAGAGAGAGTAACAAAAAACCAACCATGAGAACATAATGCACAATGCAGAGTGACAGAAAACAAGAAACTCAAACATGCAAAGACACACAATTACACAGAACAGAGGGGACACAGAGAGACATGAAGGGCAAGGGATCAAAACTAGAAGCCATAGAATAAATCACACACAAGTACAATAATACAAAAATCACAAAGAACTAAAAACGCTGGGTCAGGAGACCCAGGACCGTGACAGTACCCCCCCCCTCAAGGGCTGGCTCCAGACAGCCCAAACACAGAAAAACAAAACCAAACAGAAAACAACCCAGGGCGGGCGGCGGGGGCCCAGGACGGAGGGCTCGGAACAGAAAACAAAAGAAGAGCACAGCAAACACCGGAGCCCAAGAAAACCCAAACACAGAGCAGTTCAGGGGGCCGACCATGCGGAAGGCAACGGCGGCGACGTGGAAACAGTTCAGGAGGCCGGCCGTGCGCAAGGCAATGGCGGCGGCGAAGGAGACGACGGAGCAGTTCAGGAGGCCGACCGCGCGGAAGGCAGCGGCGGCGGCGAAGGAGACGACGGAGCAGTTCAGGGGGCCGACCGCGCGGAAGGCAGCGGCGGCCCCCCAGTCTCAGGCGTGCTGGCCATGGCCTGGTGGGCACAGGACCAGACGAGGCAGGACCAGACGAGGCAGGACCAGACGAGGCAGGACCAGACGGTGGCGATGCGGGGGCCGGACCAGGCGAAGCACAGGCTGAGGCCGGACCAGGCGAGGACGAAGACTCGGAGGCTGGACCAGGCGGAGCTGCAGAGGCCGCGGCTGGACCAGGCGGAGCTGCAGAGGCTGAGACCGGACCAGGCGTAGCAGAAGCACAGGCAGATGCGGCTGGCCCAGGCGTAGCAGAAGCACAGGCAGATGCAGCCGGACCAGGCGACGACGAGGCGGTCGCAGGTGGCGGCTGGACAGGCTCCTCGGGCCCTCCAGCTGATGCGGCATGAGGCTGAACGGGCCCCTCGGACCCTCCAGCGGAGACAGGAGGCTGAACGGGCCCCTCGGACCCTCCAGCGGAGACAGGAGGCTGAACGGGCCCCTCGGACCCTCCAGCGGAGACGGGCGGCTGAACGGGCCCCTCGGACCCTCCAGCGGAGACGGGCGGCTGAACGGGCCCCTCGGACCCTCCAGCGGAGACGGGCGGCTGAACGGGCCCCTCGGACCCTCCAGCGGAGACGGGCGGCTGAACGGGCCCCTCGGACCCTCCAGCGGAGGCTAAAACAAAGCCAACAGGCATGAAGTCCTCTGGCGGACATGAGGACAACTGGCGCTGCACTGAGCACTGACTCTGCCCAGGCAATGCGAACATGGTGCAGTTCTTAGGGGGCTGCTTAAACTTCAGGGGTCCAGAATCAGCTGGGGACTGAGACCTAACCTCTGGGGAAGCCCTGGAGTGGCCAACTGTGCCAACGGCGGCTAAACCATGAAAAGTACCCTGAGTAGAAATCAAGTTACCTCTCTGCATGGAGTGAATGAGCAAAACTGGCGACACAGGAGACTGAGCAGAGAGAGGCTGCTGGGCAGCTAACTGAGCTACTGGAGACACGGGTGAGAGTGGGAGCTGAGCTACTGGAGACACGGGTGAGAGTGGGAGCTGAGCTACTGGAGACACGGGTGAGAGTGGGAGCTGAGCTACTGATGTTGGTGAAGTAGATAACTGCACGGGAGACTGAACTGAGGGCGTCTGCACTGGCACAGGGGACTGAACTGATGTCTGTTGTAACGGAGGTGGTGAGAGCGGAGTAGGCAGGGGAGTTGATGACTTCACAGGAGAATGAACCAGAGGTGAGTGCACAGGAGACTGAGCTAGAGGTGGTAGTGATAGTTGAGGGGAAAGTGGAGCTGGTGATTGAGTGGATGACTGTGCTAAGGGATGCTGCACTGGGGACACTGGAGACTGCACTGGGGACACTGGAGACTGCACTGGGGACACTGGAGACTGCACTGGGGACACTGGAGACTGCACTGGGGATTGCAGTGATGGTTGTAGTGGAGGTGTGACGGGTGGAGGAGTGGCTGAAGTGGCTGCGGGTCGGGCGGCTAGTGGCTCAGCTATAGAGCATATTAACGGCAGGGCTATGGGTTGAATGTCTGACTGAGTAGCAGCCTGAATGGCTGGGTGTAGTGATGGTGGTGGTGGAAGGGAAACAGGTGGTAGTGTGGATGACGGAACTAAGGGCGACTGAGTGGCAGACCGAACTGATGACTGAAGCGATGGTAGAGGTGAAAATGGAGCGTGTGGTGGAGTTAATGGCTGTGCTAGCGGGGACACAGGAGATGGAGCTAGCGCTTCTGGCTGGGCAGCTAAGTGAAAAAACACAGCCCCGGAATAAACAGTCCCAAAGTCAGGAAACTCTTGATTGTCCCTTCCACTCACCACAGCTGGCAACTCAGACGTCTCGGGGTCTGGCTGTGGCGGTGGGTGTCGGCGGCGTGAATGCCGTTTTCTTCGGGAAGCCGGAGGTGCGGTGATGGAGGAAACTGGCAACGACGGAGAGATCACGGCCGGCTCCTCATCCTCCGACCACATTGCTGCGAGAAAAGCAGCGGGTGAGTGACAGTCAGAGTGGAGGGTGGATGGAGAGGAGTCCAGTGGCAGCGGCGTGGAAACGTTTCCCGATTGTGGCGGTCGCTGTTGCGGTATGACGAGCTCGCGAGCTTGTACTGTCTCCTTGGCTTTCTGCAGATTGGACAGTAGGCCCGAAAATCCTGAGAGCTCGCGAAGATGGGGATTCCCCTTGAGAATTGGCTCGATGGCGTTTATCCCAATGGACATTGCTTTAATGTCCGAGGCATGGGAAACTCGCTCCCAAAGGCTGAAGATGCGGGCCAAATCGCTTTCCCGGGAGGAGCCTGCTGGGTCCATGTCTGGTCGCGTCATACTGTCATGAATCGCTGTGCGGCAGGCAGGAGTTGGACCCAAAATGCAGGACTCACAGACTCGGGGAGGTGAACTCAAAACACAGCTTTATTTTCTGGTAGAACAAACATACAAAACTAGACTAAACTGGGAAACCATAAACTAAGAACTCACAGGGAGACACAGGGAGATCCACACACAGCATGAGGGACGACGCGACACTGACTCAGAGAAACACAGGGTTTAAATACACTGGGAAGTAACGAGGGGAATGAGACACAGAAGGAGGGCACAGCTGGGAGAAATCAGGACTGACGAGACAAGCAAAGCAGGACGCATTCACATGAGACACGGACCATCAAAGTAAAACAGGAAGTATCACACAGAGACGCGAACTTGACACAGTGGAGACAGCAACTAAGAAATACAGAGACATAAACCATAAGGCAGAGGTCTAAGAACCAAAATACACAGGGAAATACTCAGCTGGGAACACAAGAGACTAGACTAGAGAGAGTAACAAAAAACCAACCATGAGAACATAATGCACAATGCAGAGTGACAGAAAACAAGAAACTCAAACATGCAAAGACACACAATTACACAGAACAGAGGGGACACAGAGAGACATGAAGGGCAAGGGATCAAAACTAGAAGCCATAGAATAAATCACACACAAGTACAATAATACAAAAATCACAAAGAACTAAAAACGCTGGGTCAGGAGACCCAGGACCGTGACAGTTGGTACTAATGTCTTTAATCAAATAGCATTCAGTTTATCAAAAGTCAATAAAAAGTTCAACAGGATGTGAATTTCTTTTTAAATTATCGTCACATTTTAAGTTCCTCACACAGTGACAGACACATGGCACAAACTTGCAGTGACAAGTAACAAGAAGATGCTTATTTTCCCAAAGATCAAACTGATGATCTTTGAGTCTTTGTACAGTTTGTTTACTGAAGATCAAAATTAATTCAAACTTGTGCCCAACTCTTGTTTTAAACTAATTAAAGACAAAAGCTGTAGAGTTCAAAGAAACCATTTAAAAAATATATAATAATAATAATGATAAAGATAATAAAGCATTCACACTAATTACCATCAGATTCAAGCACATGATGACGAGTCAATGTACACAAAGAACAAAGAAATATAACCCCTGGTACAGCTGTAAAACGAAACCAATAATCTTCTGTTTATTTGGTGTAACATTTACATATACATTCTTATCTCAAGTTCATTGATCACATGTGTATAAATGAATTGTCTTACCAGAGACGGTGAGTCTGCAGCTGTTGTAGCCGCGGCCATAACCTGTGTCCACCTCACACAGGTACAGACCCGAGTCCTCAGTCCTGAGTCTGGACAGCTGGAGTCTGAGTCGTCCTTCTCTGAGGGCGTCTTTGTCACTCTGGACTCGTCCTGAAAACTTTTTGTCCTGATCCTCTGAGAACTCGACACCATCAAAAAGATGATAAAAAGTCCAGTATTTATGGCCATTATTCAGGATACAGAAGACCTTCAGTGATGAGAGGGACGTGTCTGGTTTGGTGGTGAACGTCCACTCCAGTGTGATGTTGTGGTTCTCCTCTGCATGATAGGAGCTCTGTGTCACATCCACTACAAATGATCCTGTTGAGGAGACAGAGAGGAGCAGACACACTCACAACTTTATACAACATCAGAGCTTTTTTTCTTGACATGCTCCTGTCCATATTGTACATTACTGACATACATGTGAAATTTCAAACTAATTGAAAATCTTATTGTTTGCTGAGGATACAAACTTGGTTTGACTATAATAAATCAACATTGAAACTGAGTACAAACAAAATTGATAATATTTGGGAATCACGCATATTCGACCAATAGAATATATATATACACATACGTACACACGCAGTATTGTCCCATTAGACTTCCTTGAATTATATATTGTGTAAGTGTGGGGAAACACATACATTCTGCAAAGAAGAGCAATAAGGATAATAAGTAAAACCACTTCAAGAGAACCAGCAAATCCACTTTTCCTCAAATGTAATATTCTTAAATTTAAAGACTTGGTTGACGTCAGAACTGCACAATGTACAAAGCAGCAAATAAATCTTTGTCCCACAACATTCAGAACTTGTTCCAAATAAGACCAAATACTCATGACCTGGTAGGAATGCTTATGTTAAGCAAGACAGTAGCAAGGACTAAATTAAAATATCCCAGCATTAAATTTGGTCTGCGAAATAAACCGTGCAGCTTGTGAATACAAAGCTGTGGAAGTATTGAGCTGCATTTCATTGCTTTCAATTCTTTGTAGGAAAATGTGAAATGGATGCAGTGGTTTATTGAAATGTGTGCCAACATTCATGGAAATACAGTAAATAAGGTAAACACAGAGTCTGTGCTAATCCAATGAACTAGAACGTAATAGAAACGTTATTTACCTTTAACAAAATCCAAGTGAAGAATTGAAGTCCACAGTGGGACCACAAGGAAAGGCATGAAATCCATGATCCAGATCTTCTTCTTCATCTTCACATTCAGGCTGCAGACAAAAATATAACTGTTACGTCTCAACACACAGACATGCTGCATGTTCAGCAGCATGTCAGCCGCTACGATACTGACCAACTACTAATGTTAGCTGGTGGCTGCGAGCAACAACACCAACAACCAACAGAAATCTACTAAGTTCAAGAGTGAGGGGAATCCTGAGCAACACCTAAAAATCTCTAAAACGATTGAAAACTAAACTGAAATCAGAAAAATACAACACAGTGAGCAGCATGCAGAGATAATTTACAGGAACATGCTTTAGAAATCCCCACAAACCATCATAAATCTGCTTTTATTTATTCTGAACAGGAAAGTGTGGTCAAATCTGGCAAAATCAGACAAAAATCAAATGTTGCTGGATTTAAAAAAAACTAAGTTTTTCTTTTCTAAATGAAATTCTGTGTAAAACTGACTGAACCTCTGTTACCTGGAAACATCATCACGGTTTTCCAGCAGAGAAGATTTTACCAACTGTGTTTGCAGGAGCAGCTGACGTCTTCATCTCTGATAAACAGCACATTAGTGGGAAAAGCTTAAACAAATGGTTGGAATTCAGTTGAATCCAGTGACGTCTGTATAGGTATTTATCTCTAGGACAGAAAAGTTACAAGCACCAAAACAGCAGTGAAGACTGAGGCATGCATCAATAATTTATAGTTCAGCTTGTTCAAGATTATGGGAGTTTGCTGGAGCTGAGTATGACAGTGAGTGAAACCAGATGCTCCGGTCTGATCAGCTTGTAAAAGCATTTGTTCTTCAGCACACTACAAACACAGGTGAGCTGATGCATGGCATCAGATCAGTACAGATTACAATAAGGTATAAACCATTCTGAGATACCAATAACAGAGCAACAGCAGCCAACAGTATAACTTCACATTCTATACTATAATTTGCATAAATAGTTCATAGATGAATTCTTGGCCTCTCAGCAGAGAAAAAAAATGCTTCAGTCGGACAGAATGAGCCGAACATTAATCGTATCATATCAAGTTTGGTATCATTACTTTAGTTTCTGTGCTCTACATTCAGCACGAGTCTCTGGGGTGATTCTCCCAGAGCAGTTCACATTGAAATAACTGCAAATGATCTGCAGCCTCTGACTGTGTGGAAGATCGGGGTTTTTACAACTTTGTCGACACACAAACTACACTACAAGACACATCTGTCATTATTATTGCTTTTGAACAAAGATCCTCAGACTGAGGAAAGAAGAATGTAAGTTTTAAAACATAAGCTGCTGTCCAGAAATAATTCTGAGCAGATTTTATGTTTGCAGATTTATTTCCTTACGGTAATAAATATATGTGTCTGAAATCTCTATTACATGATATTGGGATATCATGGGAGTATAGACTGCAGCTCACTAAATCCTGTCTATCCATGTTATACTGTAGCTATATTTTACGTGTGTAATATCACTATTGTAAGCAATGATAGTGACTGTAGCTGACTGAACTCTGGCAGTACATCACATTTTATAGTCTTGTTTTAGGGGTTGACTAACAGTATATGACTTTTTACCCGCAGTGGAAACCATAAATCATTTATTGGTCATTAATAATGTTTATGATTTAGCTACTGTAATATGTATTAACATCATAAATCATGACACAGTCTTCTTCCACTCAAAGTGCATGGACTGCTATTAGAAGTTAAAGGCGTCAGTAATATTTTGCAGCATAGCTGAGAATAGTTTAACTCTGGACCAACCTGCTGTGACAAACCAGCGATTATTTCACCCACTCCTTGCAGACACGACAGTCATAGTACCCACTAAAGTTAGCTTTAAGCTGAAAGCAGAGTTTAAGTAAAACATCGGTTTACCTTGAACAGGTGTGATTAAGAAAGCCGAGCACAAGATTAAAGTCCAGAGTGGAAAAGTGTAAGAAGACGAGCTGAGCCGGGACATAACAACAAGTGCAGAGACTGACAGGGCAACTCAGACTTCCTCCTAAACTCTCCTAAACTCCTAAACGCGACTGCTGAGTGGCTGTCAGGGAGACGATCTAATTAAGACGTCATGCGTAATTTTGGGGCGTGTCATTGGTCGCCATGAGGACACAACAAAAACATTCCCAGATCTCTTCTGGTTTATCCAGTTGCTAAAGTCCCACACCTCCTGTTTGCGGCTCTGGGACTGAGGTTTACTGGGTTTGTGCCCCGTGTCATGAAACAGTATGACTGAAGCTGTGTTGTAATCACCAGTGACATAGTAGCGTGTAGTGTAGTCTAACAGAGTTAGAAAACAGCTTAATGAATTTCCTCAAAATTGATGTGGACAAATACCGCAACTCCATTGTTACTCCAGGTCCCAAATCGCTGCACAGTGCATGCCTCAGCAAAAGAAAATAATCCCAAGATGGAGAATTGAATGTGCAGTTGTATCACACACTGTTGATGACGACTGTGCGCTGTTATCTTTGTACCAGTTGCCAGAGTAAAGAGGGAACCCAGGTAATGTTCCCTCTAATTTTTCATGTATCTGAGCGAATACACAAACTCCCTGAGCGATCCCTTGGACCACTGTGAGCAACAGCAGACGTGTGCACTGTGGTCACGCCAGCATCAAATCCATCCAAGTTACATGGTTTATTAAAATAATCAAATTACAGCATTTACATTTATGTTAGACTACTTTTAATTAACTGCTTTAGCCCACTTACAATGAAAATTAAAAAAAATCTTGTTCATGACCTGTGTAGTATGTTAACACTGTTGGAAGTAAAAATAACTTGAACTCCAATTTTGAAAACACGTGTTTAAAAAAACAAACACAAAAAACTGTCATATGCTGTAGGAGTGTCTGAAACTGCAGTTCACTGAACAAAAGTGAACTTTTGTTCAGTGAACTTTTGTGCTGTCGCTCCCGCATCGACCTTCTTCTCAGTTTTGGACTCATGCTCATGAGTTTTGCATTTGGGTCCTTATCTGCCTGCACAGAGCTAGTTCATGATAGCATCAGTGCAAAAAGGGCATAAACACAAAGCGCGGACCTGCCAAAACATCAGAATCAGTGAGATGTCGCCTTTCTCACCCGACGGCACGGACACGATCAGGGCTGAAAGCCAACAGCTTTCCAAAACTGAGTCCAGAAATATACAAAAACAGTTCAAAACAAAAAAATGCTGGAGTCCAAGGAGGCAGTGTCCATAGAGATCAGAAGGTCGACGCGGGAGCGACAGCACAAAAGTTCACAGTTCAGCTGTTCCTGGGTGGAAGACGGCGGTGACTCCACATCTCGTTGGCATTCAGATAAAGAGCTTTGTAGTCTTAAAAACTCAATGCACTAAAGCACTAAAACATCTTTGTGTGATAAACTTCATATTAAACCTTTGGGGTCCAGGGTCCAAAACAAAATATCCATCAAGGGCACAGGAGCACAGGGAACAGTCCAAAACCAAATGTCCACCAACAAGACAGGAGCTCAAGGAACAGTTCATTATACGCTATTATAAGTTCAGGGGGTTGGCCCCCGGGGGCCGATGGCTCAATAGCTCATAATTGGTCTTCTGTAAATATATTGAAGGTCTTCACCCTCTCCACCAGAATCCCGCTGATGTATAATTGGGGATCCTGGTGAAGAGCGTGTACAAGAGTGGACTGAGCACACAGCCTTGGGGAGTCGCTGTGCTCACTATCTTTGTACCTGATGTCATTGTACCAACTCTGACTGACTGAGGTCTGGCTGTAAGGAAGTCAAGTCAAGTCAAGAAAGCCTACAGTGGCTTGCAAAAGTATTCGGCCCCCTTTAACTTTTCCACATTTTGTCACATTACAGCCACAAACATGAATCAATTTTATTGGAATTCCACATGAAAGACCAATACAAAGTGGTGCACACGTGAGAAGTGGAACAAAAATCATACATGATTCCAAACATTTTTTACAAATAAATAACTGCAAAGTGGGGTGTGCATAATTATTCAGCCCCCTGAGTCAATACTTTGAAGAACCACCTTTTGCTGCAATTACAGCTGCCAGTCTTTTGGGATATGTCTCTACCAGCTTTGCACATCTAGAGACTGAAATCCTTGCCCATTCTCATCAGAAGCTGAAGTTCATTCAGTAAACAGATGTGACAGAACAGCTGGATGTCTGTCAGTAATCAGCAGCTGATGTGAAACGTGAAGAAAAAAAAAACTTAAATAATAAATAAAATAAAAAAATGAAATAATACAGACAGCATGAACATCTCTTCAATTTGTTATGAATACACTGTTATCACAAAACAATCTACCGCACAAAATATAAACCATTTAGAAATCATAATAAAAATCAAAGTTGGTGGAAGCAGGTCTTGATTTAGGAGATTGCTGCCATCTACTGGCTGATCTGCAGTTATGCTGCTTGATGAGACCCCTGAAGTTCTCAGAACATTTTATGTGCTGTCCAGTTTCTGCTGCACCACCCATGGGAAGTATTTCAAGCATCAGTGACTTCAAAGTTTGTCTCCTTCAGTCTCACAGAAACATAAAGGATCAACTAATTTAATTACTTTATATTAACAAGGTTAAATATATTGCATAGTTTAGAATATAACATATATTTAAACACTGTAGTGCAAAAAAAACATATTCACCAATAGGGCTGCCACAATTAGTCGACTATTAAAAATGTCGACAACTAATTTAATTGTCGACATGTCATTTGAAGCTTTGTAAAATCCTGAAAGACGCAAGAATAAGTAGTAGGATTTAAGAGTGTAATAACCAACTGAAACAGAAGAGGGCAGCACTGCATGTCCAGGGATGCCAGCTGTTAAACCCCAAAGAAGAAGAAGCAGCATCTGGTTTCATACCTGTGTCCAAATTTAGCGGCCTGGGTCGCTCAGACCCAGGGTCCCTGACAGAGACAATCTGAAAATTTCATTAAAAGTTTAATAAACTATCATCTTGTCTTTTTTTTAGTTAGCACATACCTTAAACACTTAAAGCTGTAAGCTAAGTTACATAAGAGCAGATGCATGCTGGTGCAATAAGCTGTACGTTTTACGTCCAATGGATGATGATCTGATTAGTCGATTAATCGCAAAAATAATCGGTGACTAGTCGACTATCAAAATAATTGTTAGTGGCAGCCCTACTCACCAATAAAACATTTTCCAAAACACAAAATTGAAACTTTTTGTCATTGACATTGTGCACATGTGCAATGTTAAACACTGACCCTGGATCAGAGTCTATCGTTCAGTATTTAGTCAAACGTGTTGAGTTTGATGAGCAGCTCACAGCTGGAGCTCTGTGTGTTCAGTCTGAAGGTTTCAGGTAAACCAGCCTGTAGCTCCAGGTCGGCTGCACAGTTTGTGACAAACATCAGAGCTCCGTCTGTTCACATCAGGCTGCTCTCGTCCTTCCTTCTCCTCCCACATTTATACTGTTGTCACTCTGAAAACTTCACATCTGCTTCTTCCTCCTCAACAATTAATCTTTACAGTCTGATCTGCAGCTTCAAGGACCTCTCTGCTCCTGACTTTGTGTTGCTTTCATTAACGTTTAAACCTTCTTCATCAAACCATCAACACTTCTGTGTGTGAGGAGGAGTCACTCTGTTTAAACACTGAAAGACAATTTAAAATTCAGCATTATTCTGAATATTACAAGTTTAACAAACTTCAAAACTGTGACACAAATAAAACTAAAATCTGTTAAAAGTGCTCTGATTATCTTATATTTACAGCTTTTATAAAACTTAGAAGAAAATAAACTTTGTCTCTGTTAGACTTACACACATGTGGAATAATCCTAGTGCTCCTTTTAGTCTGGGACTAGGATTAATCCATGTCTGATAAACTGTTTTACCTTACTGTGAAAACATACAGCTGCGAATTTATCACCCGGTCTATCTGTACTGTACATAACGACATAGTGAGTGCATGATCATAATGTTTATAAAAGTTATGAAGAATTCAGGCTTTTCTTTCTTTCTTTTCTGCTTGAGTTGTTTCTGTCGCCTGTGGTTCTGAAATAAGAACAAAATTTACATATAAATGAATACTAAGTAATAATACAGCAGTCTCACAAATGGGGCCGCATCCCCATGACAACTTGTGTGCTTACAACATAAAGGTGTTTCCAGAGCCACTGATGGAAACAAGCCACACCTACAGCATGTGTCACAGTAAAAATATGTGCCACTAAACACTGAATTTGAATTATTTATATTTTAAAGGGAATTAATTCATTTAAAGCTGATTTTTAGACATATTAAGGTTAATGTGAAATTAATACTTTTATATTTGCTTCACATAAAATCCACAGCTGCAGTTCCTCTAATGTCCACACGAGGACAGTGACCCAGTCCTTGTAGACCAGGAGTCCGCAACCTTTCTGATGACGAGTGCCATCTAAAATTTCCTTTAGAAGTCAATGTTCCATACGATTGCATTAGCAATAAATTTAATAATGCTCTATATTAACATTTACACACTATATAGAACAACTTCATAGAATTATATTTGTTCGCAGATGTTGGCAGCTATCAGCGAATAGTTATCAGCTATTTTTAAACAAAAAATGTTGATTTTCAACTGATGAGCTACTTAAACTTGAATAAATCCACTTTGTTTCCACAGTCAGTGAAATGAAGATGACCAAGATAACTGTGATGATGATTTTGTTTCCATGACTTTCATCATGAATCTGTTGATCAGACTTATTCAGTATCTCTGCAGTCAGCACAGTTAAGCAGCCACAGTTTGATCATCCACCAAAATTTAAAGTCAATTTAAACAGCTCACAGGAAACTTGATTCACCGAGATGTTTTGAAATCATGAAGAAGAAACTGGATGGTTGTAATTTACATGTGAGCTCTGAAAACATGTCACATTAGAAGGATTTCAGCCTGTAAACATCCACAGCAAACATCCACTCCCACTGAGATCTGCTCCATGATAAATGTGAGAGAAACTAAACACTGATGACATTTTAACGGTGTCCCTCCTGCAGATGGAGCTCAACATCAACTAATAACACAGATGTTACTGTAAACATTTATCAGCTCAGTTTGGAAACACAGAGACTCTGAAACTGTTTCGGGATTGTGCTGCTGGAGAAACAAAGCAGAACTCTTCACTGTGGACATGAACAATGAGGAAACACAAACTACTGCTGTGTTTAACATAGTCATCAGGTGTTTACAGACATCTAGTCTTCCTTTTGTGCACTGCATAAAAATGCAACCTTCTTCCCTTGAGTCTCTGATGTAACCTGACAGTCTCGTTGGTTGTTTAGAAAATGGGAGGGTTGTTAAATTTGTTTTAAATATTTTTATTACTTTTTCAACAACATTCAAAGGTAGTTTCCCATAATATGCTGTTGTAATAGAAACCCTTTTCCCCCACCCTCACCTCCCGCTCTGCTCTCTTCCGACCAAAGAAAAAAAAAAAAAAAAAAAAAAAAAACAAGCTCAAATGAAATATATATACAATTGTACCATATGTGGCATTTATACATAATTCAAGAGAAAAAGAAAAAAAAAGGGAAAGAAGAAAATATAATCAATAGGAACAAACAAAAATAGCATGCACAATGCTAACAATTTCCTCCTACTCCACTCTCCTACATAAGTTGTTCTATATTTACTACTTTTAAAAAATGTTTAAATGGCTTCCAAATTTCATCAAAATATATTAACTTATTTTTCAGAAAGTACGTAATCCTTTCCATTTCCATACACTGTGTCAAGGAGTTTATCCAAGCGCCAATAGCAGGAGGAACTGATGTTTTCCAATTTATTGCAATCATACGTTTTGCCTGTAATGTACAGTAATCCATAAACTTAATTTGATAGGTTGTTAATTTAATATTTTTAGGATACACTTGTAGTAGCATCATTTCTACATCCAAAGTGATCTTTTTATTTAAAATTTGGTTTATTTTGTTCATCACCTCCTGCCAAAAGGCACAAACAATTCTACATTCCCATATACAATGAAAAAATGTTCCACGGGCTTCTCCACATTTAAAACATGTATCTGGTATTCTATTATTATATTTATTCAGTTTCACCGGTGTTACATATGTTTGCATAATCCAATTGTATTGTAATAATTTTAAATTACTATTAATCGATTGTTTTTGTGCTTTTAAGCAAATTAACTTCCATGTCTCCTCAGAAATATTGATATTTAGGTCCTTTCTCCAAGCTTCCAACTTAGAAACTGATGTTTCTGAAGAGGCAGAAACAATCCAATTATAAAATGTTGAAATTAAGCCTTTATTACCACCTTTTTTCACCATAAACTCCTCTAGCTTACTTAATTGGGGAAAATTAAGGGATTTATTTTGCATAGATGAAATAAAACTTCTAATTTGTAAATACTTAAAAAAGTGTTTTTGGGGGATTTGAAATTTTGAGACTAAATCCTCAAATGAGACCATTACTCCATTACAAAACAGATCACCCACTTTCTTAACACCTTTTACTGCCCAATCCTGAAACCCTGCATCCAACTTTCCTGGTACAAATAAGGCATTTCCCCAGATGGGGCTAAACTGAGAGAGATTGTTCTTAATATTCATCATTTCTTTTATTGTAAACCAGACTTCAATCATGTTTTGAACTATAGGATTATTTGTTTCTTTCTTTAACTGTTTGGATTTCGCAGAATATAAGTACAAATTTAATGGCATTTTAAGAGCATTTGCTTCCATCCCCACCCATGACGGGGTATTTTGGGATGAAAAATAAAATCTTATTGTCCTTAATTGAATAGCCAAATAGTACCAGTAAAAGTTGGGGCATTTCAACCCCCCTGTATCAAAGGGAAGGTACAACAAAGACAAACGAATACGTGGCTGCTTCTTGTTCCAGATAAACTCTCTGATTAGTGATGTTAATTTAGTAAATAATCCAGCAGGAGGAGCCAGTGGGACATTTTGAAACATATACAACAGTCTAGGTAATACATTCATTTTAATAACGCTTATCCTTCCAATAATAGATAGTGGTAGACTTATCCAACGCTCCAAATCTTTGGAAATTTTCTGTAGTATTATATTATAGTTAAGTACCACCACATCTTTTAATGAAGGAACTATTTTAATACCTAGATAGATGAATTCAGAGTTAACAGTAAAGCCAGATATATTCTGACTTACATTTTGAATGTACCCTTGATTAAGTAACATTAATGACGATTTTGTTACATTAACTTTATACCCTGAGAAAACCCCAAACTGATCTAATAAATCCTTTACAGCGGGCACAGAATTTTTTAATTGCTTTAAAAATATTATGATATCATCAGCAAATAAAGCAATTCTATGTTCCTTTCTACCAATCCTAACACCTTGTATTTGTCTGCTGTTTCTAACAGCTATTGCCAGAGGTTCAATAGCTAAAAGAAATAAGAGTGGAGATAAAGGTGAACCCTGCGGGCACCCTCTTTTAATATCAAATTGTTCAGAGATTATCTCATTTGTCTTAACCTGAGCCACAGAATGACAATGTAATAGCTTGATCCAATGCAGAAATACGTTTCCAAACCCAAATCTAACAATGACATCAAAAAGATATGACCGTTCAATTCTATCAAAAGCCTTCTCCGCGTCAAGCGAGAGAATGGCTGTATCGTCCTGCTCACTTTGATTATGAAGAATGTTTAAAACTCGTCTTACATTATGAAAACCCTGTCTATGTTTAACAAATCCATTTTGATCATCCCCTATAATAAGTGGAAGAATACTTTCTAATCTTTTAGCAAAAATTTTACAAATAATTTTAGTGTCTGTATTGATTAAGCTTATAGGGCGCATATTTTCACACTTATTATTTAGTTTTCCAGGTTTAGGAAGCAGTATTATCAGAGACTTCCTTAATGAGTCAGTAAGATTGCCATTATTAAAACATTCTATATACATATCTAAGAGGGGCTGTGCTAATTTATCTTTAAAATATTTGTAAAGGTCAATTGGCAATCCATCTGGACCAGCTGTTTTGCCAGCATTTAAGGAGTTTATTGCATCTATAATTTCATGTATACTAATTTGCCTATCAACATTTACTTTGTCTTTTTCTAAAATTTTTGGTATTTCAAGTTTATCTAGAAATAAAGATTGCATTCTAGTTACATTATTGAGTTCAGAGTTATATAGCGTTTCATAAAATCTTTTAAATGCATTATTTATCTCTAATGGGTCTACTATAGTATTACCATTTGAATTTTCTAATTTTGTAATTGCCCTTTCAGATTCCATCTTTTTTATACGCCATGCCAGGAGTTTGCTGGGTTTTTCACCTTGGTCATAGAATTGTTGCTTTAATCTCAATAAATTAACAGCTGCTTTTTCACTTGTCATTTCATTATATTGCGTTCTCAACAGTAATAGTTCTTTTACAATATACTCATTGTTTTGACCTGATTGAAAGCTAATCTCTTCTAACTTTTTTATTCTTACTTCCAGATATTTTATCCTTTGATTTCTTTCTCTTGTTTTATTACTAGTATAGCTTATAATTTGCCCTCTTAAGTATGCTTTAAAGGCTTCCCATCTTACACTTGCCGATGTTTGATCTGAGTTATATTCAAAGTATTCATTAATTTGCTTACCTAAATAATCAAGAAACTGTTTATCCTGCATCCACTTCAGTTGAAACCTCCATTCAAATCGAGTCTTGATCAGTTTTGGTTCTATGAGAGTCAAAGTAACGGCTGCATGGTCCGAAATTACTATTTCCTTATACTGGCAATCTTTTATAAAATGAACCAACTCAGTTGATACCAAGAAGTAATCTATTCTAGAGTACGCTTTATGTGTACCTGACCAGCAAGAATATTGCAACTTGGTTGGATTTTGCTCTCGCCATATATCACTTAAATTTAACTCCTTCATGAATTGTTTGATCACCTTTCGTGTTCTATTGTGAGTATTATCCATGCCTGAGGATTTATCCTTCTGTGGATTCAGAGTACAATTTAAGTCCCCAGCAATTATACATTTACCTTGTAAGTCTGAGATTTTAAGAAATAAATTGCTATAAAAGTTTGGATTATCTTCATTTGGGCCATAAATATTAATTAAATTTAGTCTAGTGGAGAGTAGATTACCTTGTATTATTAGAAAACGTCCATTGCTATCCTTAATCACGTGCTCAACGTGAAAAGGTATAGATTTATGAATCATTATCATGACGCCCCTGGAATTGGAGGAGTAGGGCGCTGAAAATATTTGACCTGGCCATCTACGTTTCATTCTATTTGTCTCACTATCTAGCATATGAGTTTCTTGTAGAAACACTATTTTGGCCTTTAAATTCTTAATCCTACTAGTGACTTGTTTTATTTTTACTAACGTGCGCAAACCTCTACAATTCCAAGAAGCACAGTCAATCAAGACTTCTGTCATGTATATTTACTTATATTAACCTATACTATTAACTAAATACACACATATATATACACAGAAAAAAAAAAAAAAGGAAAAATATTATACCATGTTGAGCATTTATCGATTTGAGAGAGCAACCCTTCCCACCCCCCAGCCTGAATACGAACATACAGGTATCCCTTAACCCCAAAAATACTTCCGTTCTCTTCTTGAAACATGACCACTCTAGGCCGAGGAACTAATTACCCGCGTTTAGCAACAGTTGTTACATAAAAAAAAGAAAAAGAGAAAAAAAAAAGAAAAAAAATATATATACATATTGACAATAGAAATAAATCCACCTTATCAAGTTTTAACTCTCCCACATTTAACACAATAAGTGAAATTACTAGTAACTCTTATTAAGAAAACAAAATAGCCAATGTCTAGCCCAACATTATGTAGTAATCCTTTGGCAATATAATAAATTGTTCTTTCCATTAGAGTGCGTAAATACACTTAGAGCAAAGTTGTTGATCTACCATCATATGCCTTATCAGGCATTTTGTGCTTGTTCAAGGCTCTTAATGTAGACGTCCACGTCCGCTGGAGTATCGAATACCTGCGTACGTTCCTCGTTAGTCAAAAGCAACCTCGCCGGGTAAATGATCCTGTGTTTCCATAATCCAATCTCCCGCAGCTTCTTCCTCACACCATCATACTGGCGCTGTTGTCTATATGTCTCTGCAGGTAGGTCCGGCAGAAAGGCTATCTTGTTGTCCTTATACGACAATTCCTTTATTGTCCTAGCGGCTTTCAAAATGCCTTCTCGATCTCTGTAGCTTAAGCACTTAATTATAAAGGCTCTCGATCGGTTTGCAATGGAGCTTTGCCTTGTATTTATTCTATGCGCTCTCTCCAAGACAGGAGGGGGAATTTTCAAAGTATCCGATATAAACTTCTCCATGAAAGATCGTGGATCTGTACCTTCTTCTTTTTCAGGAATGCCGAGGATCCGAATATTATTACGCCGACTTCTTCCTTCCAAGTCCTCCACCTTTTTGGAAAGAAATTTAGCCTGTCTTTCAAGACTTTCCATATCATTTTTCAATAAGGTGATTTCGTCCTCCGCGTTAGAGATTCTTTTTTCAGCCTCGTCAATTCGCCCTCCACATTTTTGTATATCAACTTGAACAGCTCCTATTGCTGACATAATTCCGCCCATTTCAGTATGGAACTCTTGCTTGAACAAACGAATAGCGTTTAATAAGTCCAAGGTAGAAGGCATATCTGAATTTGCCGGTTGTTTTTCTTGTTCGTGTTCATGCATAGCGTCCATCTGCCCTTCCTCCACCCCGCTTTCATCTTGTGCCTCAAACGTAGTTTTTTGTTTGTCTTTGTTCAATTTTTTAGGCATGATAGCGTTCTCTTATGATCCCAAGCTAGCTATATTAAACGTAAGTTCTATTTGGACTTATAGAGAGTATTTAAAGAAGAAAAAACAACTGAGCACGCGAAGCACGGGTCTCCTCACTTTGCCGCCATTACCGGAAGGGTTGTTAAATTTTATGTAATCATTAGAAAAATAATACTGGAAACATTTCAATGGGGAAAATGGTTGTTAGTATTACTTACCAGTTAAATACAAAATGAACTCAAAGTAGAGTCTGATAAAAAGAAATTCATTTACCTTTAATAAAACTGAAGCAGAGGATGAAAATCCAGAGGGAAACCCCTCCATGGAGGGTCGGCAGCAACCCGCTTTCAAATGGAGGCATTCAGAGACTCTGGTACTCTAAAGAAGAAAGAAAAATAAAAACACATCACGCAAATGTCCAACCACACAGCCACAGGACACAGGTATAAAAGTGCATCTGTGTCAGATTGGACAACTAAACCAGGAGACAAACAGGAGAGGAGGGTGTGGTTCAGGAGTGAGATAACCAGTAAATAATGCCGTTAAATCTCAACGCACAGACATGAAACTCATATTTTAAGATCAGACTGAACTTTTACTTCCATTTTACTTGATATCTATTAACAAATAATCCTCAATAAAGCCAATAAATATGGCGTTATTTTTGTGCCACTATTTTGAGCCCCTGTAAAAAATCATTTACAAAGTGTTGCATTTTGAGGAGAAATTTATTTTGAGTGAAGAAAAGCTAAATTTGAGTGAACAGAAATCATTGCTGCGTGCAAAAAATGTATTTCGGTGTTTGCTCTTATCCATATACACACACAATAACAGCCCCTCTCGCTCAGGTTTTGCATTTGCTCTTTCTCAGATCTCTGCGGACCCCCTCGCAATGTGTTGCTCGCACCCTCAACATCTCTGCTCCTGCACATTCAACTCTTTCTGTACAGTGTTATATTTGTGCCACAAAACCAACCAATCACAGACTTGGATGAAAAAATTCCGATTGGCTCGCTAGCCACTGTAGCCAAACCCAGGCAAATATCCCAGAATGCATTTCGTCCAAAACTCAAACGAGGCAGTTGAGATGTTTGCAAACGTGGTAGCCAACAGGCACGTGCAGAGGGCGGTTGACCACCTGCCCCTTCAAACATATCTGCACGGCCCTGGTAACCAACTACAACAAATGTCTTAGCGCTGTACTCACCAGCAAGTGTCCAAATACTAGGTCATGCTTTATTCGTGGATCAAACACTTATGTCAGTCAATAACTGGCAAGATCATTTATATCTTTTATGTAATGTTTTTTTATGTCTGTAGTTTTGGTTGTAATTCTCTCTCTGTTTATTAAAATGAAACTGCCATAAAATTCGAGACTGTCCACTTCTTTTTTTGAGCAAACCTACAGATTCTTACAAATTCAGCAGCTACCTGCTGAATTAAATGCAAACCTAAGTTTCAGACTCTGCTTTATTACAGTACATAAAATAAAATTCTTACCACTTTGGGTTTGTTTCAACTTCCACAGAAAAACCACGACAAGAAAAACCATGCGAGAAAAAAAAATGATGGTAAAGACAATGAATCCAGATTCCCTGATGACATCACTTTCAAGAAGAAAGCAAAAATATTTTAAAACCTAAAACAGAAATGATAGAAATAATGAAATAGTTTGTTTCTGAATGTGAGTCATTATTACCTGGAACATGTCTGTGTATCTCTCTGCTCTGGTTGGTGTTGCTCTGTTGGACTATGCAGGTGATGTTGTTGCTGTGTCTCTTCTCCACAGTCAGTGTTGGGGAGTAACGGAATACATGTACCGCCGTTACGTATTTAAAATACAAAATATGAGTAACTGTATTCTCTTACAGTTACCGTTTAAAAAGGTGGTATTCAGAATACAGTTACTTTGTTGAAATAAATGGATTACACTGCGGTACTTTCCTGTTTCATTTTGTTGCGGGTCAGGACTGTTTGGGTTTTGTTTGACAGCTACGTTCTGTTGTTCCAGGCGGCAGCGTTACGGTTGCCATGGTTACAGGGCGACGCTCTCTCTCTCTCTGCGACTGTGTGTTTCCTGGGTGAGAGAGCGCCTTTTCGTTGTTGTTGTTGTTGTGCTAAGCTAACAGGCAGAATGCTACAAGCATAGCTCTAAAGAATGTAGCATCATGGGCAGTGTAGTCCGTGTTGCAGGGAGAATGGACTGCCATACACGTTATGGGTCTGTGAGCGCGAGGAGGGAGAAAAAGGGGAGTGGAAAGGTACGAGTTGTCATCGAGCAAAAACGGCAGCTGGAAGCATGTAAATGTAATAATAACCACTGCAGCCAAGAAGAGTGCCTGACGAGCCCAGTTGTAAGTAAGCTATTAAGACTCGACTGTACACCGTGTTCGTGTTTTCCTCCGAAAACAATAAGTTCCGTTGGAGCAGTCTTTCAACGCCTCTCTCTGTCTCTCGCAAGAAAAGTTGACCCACACAACAAAGTAAAGCTAGTTTTCGGCTACGAGCCGACAGGGACCCCGCCGTATTAGTCAGCGGTGTCATGTGTCGTGTCCAAATTCATGGGCTGCATTCTCCTGAGGCCGCATTTGTAGACCGATTACGTCACAGCGACGCGCCGAAGGCTGTCCAAATTCGTAGACCCCTCCGAATGCAGCCGACAAATGCGTGCTCCTTTTTCCGAATTTGAAGGATGGGTCGGGTGTGTCCTTCGTGGCCCACCATATCCCAGAATTCATAGCGCGGCCCAGCCAAGCTCCAGTTTCCGGCTAATGGCGGCCGCTACTAAGTTTTAAAAATTACTCTTATTAATCTTTCTGGGTCACGAAATAAACTTTTAACATATTTTCAGGCGAGAAAGTAGCTGTGTAAACATCAAATATCTGCTCGGTTTATCAAGATATCGCATCTTTGCTAAAGTGCTTCGACGTTTTCGGAGACGTCTGCTACCCACCAGCTCGATAGCTAGCCGGGAGCTCGAGGGTTACTGATGCGGCCGAGAATGGCACAACTCCCGGCACATCATTTTCAGATCACCGCGGACTTTCGCTGCTCGGGTTAAACGTTGTCAGCCGGTGATCAGCTGTGATCAGCTGATCACGGGGCCGGGGTTAAAAGAGAGACGCCACCCACCTGTTCGCCGCTCAGACATCATTCTCTTCGTGTCAGGAGCTCCGAAACTCTGCCGACGTCAGTCTCCGCCTGATTCAGCAACCGTGAGTGATTATCCCTTCAATCCTTTTTCTCTTCCCGGCTCCGCTCGCTCTCTGTCGGTAACGACCGTTCCGAAGCCACGCTTCGTGCACTGATCGTTACTAGAATAACTGCGTGCCTGCTCCAAACCCACCGCTAGCCTTCGCCGCGCTTGGGTCTAGCCAGCACGCCACACGGGCACGCCGAATTACTGTGTGTAACCCGCCCGGCCGTGACAAACGTAATTATATAAGTCACTTAGACAACCTAAAAATGTTATTGTTGGGCTTTTTTCAGTGTTTTGTTTGTTCGTGAGTAAATCGGTTTGGCTGAGATTAAAGTTATTAGATTAGATAAAATAAAACTTTATTAATCCCCCGGGTGGGTTCCTCCTTGGTTTTTACACAGCTGACTAAACGTCAAACAGAAAACTGATTAAACAGAAGTGTGAGATGGCCGAGAGTTTACTCCAGTGTCCTGTTATATTTTAGACAGCAAGGAGCAGACGGCTGAGTTTATTAAACTCCACCGAGACAGCGGTGACGCTAATCAGAAGGCTAGACCGTCCAATTTCACGGCCGTTTACTTCCGGCCTACCCGATCTTCTGAGGACCCGGCCCACGTAGACCGCGAAGGCCGGGTCCTCAGGAGAATGCAGCCCATGAATTTGGACACGACCATGGTCTGGTTGGGCACCTGCAGGTCTCAGACAGCGGCTCCTCCTCCTTTAGGCGGAGTCCGGTTGCCCCTCCCTGGCTGACCACCTGTGAGCAATCGTGCCAGCGGTATATCAGACCTGCGCTCTCAACCACTCATCGCCTGAGTATCTGCTATTCCCATGTTAGTTCAGTGGAGCATCCTAAACCTTGTCTTAACGCCGTGTGATGACTGACCTGTCTTTTCTTGTCCTCAGCGATAGCACCCGGAGTGGAGATCTTGTTCCCCTCGCTCCCGTCCTCCTGGACCTGGGCCGCCAGCTGCTTACACAACGTGGCCTGCCGGCCCACCGCTCACCTGCCTGCCTCCCCACGCCTCGACCGCTTCCGGGTTTTCCGCTCCACCTGTCCCCTCCATCTGAAACCAAGTAAGGCAATTCAATTCAACTGCGGAGGATTATTGGTTGTCTGCTGGATCCCTCTGATCGTGATCTCCTCTTGTTCCAGTGCCCCCGGCCCCTACCTAGTCCTGTTTCTACCTCCCCGCTGTCCCCGCTGTTCAGCCGTCTCCTAGAGGTGTCTAGGTCGCCCTCATTATCACCGACGAATCCTACGCGCCACTAGTGTGGTGGCGTCGCTTTGTGTTTCACCTTTGTTTAACTTGTGTCAAGCCAGCCTCCAATTCGAGACTTGCAGTCAAGCCAGCCTCCAGTTTGTTTTACGTTCCCTGTGTATTCAAAGTATTACGGGAATGGATGTGGAAACCGGATTTCAAAATAAAAGCCAACTTCGAGTGAATTAACAGATATGTTAAGAACATAATAACATATAATTTAGGCTTTTTTTTTTTTTTTTTTTTTTTTTTTTTTTTAACCGTGCATTGTGTTCTGCGTCTTGATTGGCTGTAGACCATTGTCAATCAATCTTGTGCCGTGTCTCCTGTCAGTACAGAAAGCGTTCAGCTTGTCAAATTTACATAAGTCTTCTATTGTTAGCAGTGTTACTCTGAAATGCTGTACAGTATGTTTGTAAGTTTTCTCCCAAACGAACACAACAGTGTCGATGAAACGTCTTGCACCGTCAAAGGCAACATGGGTTCCTTTGGTTTCGCTCTATAATACTGGACTTATTTTTCTACAAAGGTTTGAACTTTGAAAGTGTTTAAACGAGAGAAAAAAGTGTGAAAATGTTCATGCCTGCTTGCGAAAAGTGTATAAAGTGTGTAGTGAGGGATTTTACAGCCTTAAAACATCTATAATAATATTAAAAAATAAAGCTGGCTACTTCACGGATTTCACTTATTGCAGGTTAGTTTTAGAACGTAACTCCCACGATAAAGGAGGGAACACTGTATTGTACATTTAGAAATGTGCAGTCAGGACCATAAACTGACTTTATTATGTATTTGTACTACAAAGATATCCACTTACCTACAATAAGGTGTACATGTGACCTTTGACCCAGCTTTGGAATGAGACATCTGTACGGTCCTTGATCAGACAGCTGTACTTTAGAGAGAGTCAGTGAGATGTTTCCATGCTCCGGTTTATAAAAGGACAGTGAGGTTCTTCCAACATATGACGGCTGCTTGTCGTCCACGTTTTCTTTATTTTTCTCCCACATGTAGATAAATCCTGGTGTCAGGTGAGTTCTCGCCCACTCCAGCTGCAGCTATGAAGCATCCACAGGACGTTCCAGAGAACAGGGTAAAACAACATCATCATCCAGGAGAGCCACCACTTGCTGCAGAGGTCCTCCCTGAAAATAACCTGAAACAGATCCGATATTTCACTGATGCTCTGGGAACAATCTGGAAGGCCGTGTCAGATATGTAAATGAGCACTGAATTTTATATGGCTTCTCAGTTTGTCGCATAAAGATAGAAATGAAATTGTGAAATAGTCAAGTCCTCCTTAAATTCGTTTAAAGGTTTACAGAAAACCTCAAATGTGCTGCTATAAATGTTACCTCTGCATGAGAGAAGTTTTAGAAGCAGGAAAACAACAATGGAGACTGAGGGTCAACACAGAAAGAGCACGCTGAGCTTCAGCCTCTCGTGCACGTCCTTCTTCATCTGTCTTCTGCTTCCTGAAACAATAAAACACACGTGTACTTTGATCAACCACACTTAATCTTCCTGGATCATCACAACAGAATAATGTTGTCTGTGTTGAATTTATTAAATTATATTAAATACCCAAACAATATTTTAATCTAACATGTCTCCAGGTTGTTGGTTTTTTTTTTTTTTTTTTCTGTTACCTATTTTTAATATTGGGAAGCCAATTTGAAAACACAGTTTTGCAGCAGACAATCCAACCTGTGCTAAAAGAGCTTAAAAAATAACACAAACATCTTTCAGTCTAAAAAAGTAATTTCTCAGGTTTTGGGACTCCGGTGCAACACAGTGACAGTCATTATGTACTAGTGGAGAAAAAATTGGAACAGTGGTGAATGTTCACAGACGTGTTCGGCCTACAAAAACTACCCCGAGAGCGCATTAATGACTCATCCAGGAGGTCACAATATCCGACAACAACATGTAAAGAACTGCAGGCCTTTATGATGATCAGCAAGACTCTTAGGAAAATGTTCTGTGGACTAACAAAAGATGAACTTTTTAGGTTTGTTCTGGGGCTGCTTTGCTGCTTCAGGCCCTGGAGGACTTTCCAGTCAGCAATGTGATGATTTTATTTTTTAATGTCTGTACTGAATAATGCTACAGTAATTGCTTAAAGTGAAACATATTGTCTCTATGCGGATATTAAGAAACTGAAACAATGCTCCACGTGTTACATTTTACTTTCTTTGCTGCAAATACGTCTTTAACTCTGGAAAGTACCTTTGCCTCAGGTTTGATAACTGAAGGGTTCATCTTAAAATATGTGCATTATAATTAAAACTGGGATCATTCATTCTGAATCATTGTCAGACTCTACAACAAGTCATCCAACCATCCTTTTTGAAATTAACATTATATTGAGTAGAGTTAAATTTCGAGCTGTTATTAGAACTACTTTACTAGCTTTATGATCGCAATGTTGCGAGTGGCTGAAGCAACACAGTTACTACAACCTGGAAGAAGCACCGCTCTCACAGCAGTCAGGAGTTCTGACACTTTAAACTGGATACGTTTACATGTTAAACGTCACACAGCCCGTGGAAGCAGCTTTAGTCGCATTATAAGATCGATCGTACTAAAAAACTTGTATACAAAAGAATCAGTGAAAATGTGGATTTATTCACTCGATTTTAAATCGAACATAACCTGGTCCTGGCAGGTCATGTATTCACCTTCATGTGTTTAATAAACGGGTCAAAAGAGCCTCTGTCACCAAACAGAAAACTAAAGTTTCAAGCTTAACACACTGCACGTTTTTCTCGCTTCGTAGAGGGGATTAATAATGTTAATATAACACACTGCACGTTTTTCTCGCTTCGTAGAGGGGATTAATAATGTTAATATTTGTAAGTTGCTATCAAAGGTGCTGGCAAACAGGCTGAAGATGGTGATGGATCAAATTTTACATCCAGGGCAAACTTACTGTGTGCTGTGTAGGTCTATTGTCGACAATGTGTCATTAGTTAGAGGTGTTTTGGAAGTCTCCAGTTCACTGGGTTATGATACTGATCTGATTTCTCTGGACCAAGAAAAAGCTTTTGGCTGAGTTGAGCATCGTTACCTCTGGAGTGTGCTAGAAAGGTTTGGTCTCGGCTCTGGTTTAATCGCTAAGATTATGGTTTTGTACGAGGAAATTGAAAATGTACTGAAAATAAATGGTCGTTTGTGTAAACCTTTTAAATTAACTAGAGGCATTAGGCTGGGCTGTCCACTGTCGGGTATGCTCTGTCTATCAAACCAGTGTTGCACAATGTGAGGTCATCCATTACTGGGTTGGTTTTATCTGATGTCAATATGTCTTTTAGTTTGTCTGCATATGCTGATGATATTATTGTATTTGTTAGGAGTCACCAAGATGTGAATAAGTTGGGAATAATTGTTGGGAACTTTTGCAGATTTTTAGCTGCACAGGTGAATCGGGCTAAGAGTGAGGCTCTGGCGGTGGGTGATTGGCTTACTGGGCTCCCACGACTTCCAGGTGAGCTGAAGTGGTAAAGGGAGGGTTGAAGTATCTGGGTGTGTACGTGGGAGATGAGGCTACAGAATGTAAGAACTGGGAAGGGGTGGTGGAGAAAGTTGGGGGAAAATTGGAAAAGTGGAGGTGGCTGTTGCCCCAAATGTCATAGAGGGAGAGTGCTGATTATAAATAACTTGGCCACTTCTGTTTATGGCATCAATTAGCTTGTATAGAACCCCCTCCTGGTGTGATACATGATCTTCAAGTTTTGTTGGTTTATTTCTTTTGGGACAATCAACACTGGGTACTCCAGGCAGTACTTTTTTTGCCCAAGAGGAAGGTGGACAAGGATTGGTTCACCTAGAGAGCAGAACTTTGTGTCTTTCTGTGATTTGAGATCATCACCAAAGTTTCACATTCATTTCCAGCTGAACATTGAACATTTAAAAACTGCTCTTTTGTGCGTATAACATATAAAAATTATAAAATAAAAATGTGATGATCTCAAATCACAGAAAGAAAAACACACAAAGTGTGATTTATTTATTTATATAGAAGAAAGTGTTAACAAGCTTAAGTTGAAGTGAGCAGTAAATAAAAGGGTTAAACACACAGTTTCACTCTCTAACTGCTCCTCTTCCTGGAGTGAAGCACAGCCTGATAACCTCCCTCTTCTTCCTGCTCTTAAACACAGCACCTCCTCTCTGTCCACGTGTTTCCTCGTTCCCTCCCCTTCAGATCTGCAGTTTGCCGATGGGTGTAACCAACATGTGGTGACGTGTAAGAGCTGACAGGCTCCATTCACTGCAGAAACATGTTGTTGAGATCAGAGCTCAGACTAGTTTCAGTTATAAGGAAGAGAAACTCACACAGTCACTGACACTGATAGGAAAAATGGCGCATAAAGGAGTTCAGCTGGACCGAGAAACCTTCTCTTGTTCCATCTGTTTGGATCTACTGAAGGATCCGGTTACTATTCCCTGTGGACACAGCTACTGCAGGAACTGTATTAAAGGTTTCTGGGATGAAGAGGACAGGAAGGGAATCCACAGCTGCCCTCAGTGCAGGAAGACTTTCACACCGAGGCCTGTCCTGGAGAAAAACACCATGTTAGCAGCTTTAGTGGAGCAGCTGAAGAAGACTGGACTCCAAGCTGCTCCAGCTGATCACTGCTATGCTGGACCTGAAGATGTGGCCTGTGATGTCTGCACTGGGAGGAAGCGGAAAGCCATCAAGTCCTGTCTGGTGTGTCTGATCTCCTACTGTGAGAAACACATTCAGCTTCATTTGGAGTCTCCTGCCTTTGAAAAACACAAGCTGGTGACCCCCTCCAAGAAGCTCCAGGAGAACATCTGCTCTCGTCATGATGAGGTGATGAAGATTTTCTGTCGTACCGATCAGCAGAGTATCTGTTATCTCTGCACAATTGATGAACATAAAGGCCATGAAACAGTCCCAGCTGCAGCAGAAAGGACTGAGAAGCAGAAGGAGCTCGAGGTGAGACGACTAAACATCCAGCAGAGAATCCAGGAGCGAGAGAAAGATGTGAAGCTGCTTCAACAGGAGGTGGAGGCCATCACTGGCTCTGCTGATAAAGCAGTGGAGGACAGTGAGAAGATGTTCACTGAGCTGATCCGTCTCCTCCAGAAAAGAAGCTCTGATGTGAAGCAGCAGGTCAGATCCCAGCAGGAAACTGAAGTGAGTCGAGTCAAAGAGCTTCAGGAGAAGCTGGAGCAGGAGATCGCTGAGCTGAAGAGGAAAGACGGCGAGCTGGAGCAGCTCTCACACACAGAGGATCACAACCAGTTTCTACACAACTACCCCTCACTGTCAGCACTCAGTGAGTCTACACACTCATCCAGCATCAATATTCGTCCTCTGAGCTACTTTGAGGATGTGACAGCAGCTGTGTCAGAGACCAGAGATAAACTACAGGACATTCTGAGAGAGGAATGGACAAACATCTCACTGACAGTCACTGAAGTGGATGTTTTACTGTCACCAGCAGAGCCAAAGACCAGAGCTGGATTCTTAAAATGTTCACGTGAAATCACACTGGATCCAAACACAGCAAACACACATCTATTATTATCTGAGGGGAACAGAAAAGTAACATTGATGAATCAGCAACAGTCTTATTCTGATCATCCAGACAGATTCACAGGATGTTATCAGGTCCTGAGTAGAGAGAGTCTGACTGGACATTGTTACTTTGAGGTGGAGTGGAGAGGGATAGCAGTTTATGTCGCAGTTGCATACAAGAATATCAGGAGAGCAGGGAGCTCAGATGAATGTGGATTTGGGTGGAATGACAAAACTTAGGTCTTAACTTGTAACACAGAAAATTTTCAATTTTGGCACAACAGCCAACCGCCTGGTGCTTCACTTCGGTGGGCTCACGTTGCGTCACTCCTGTGGTGATTTCTCCTTTCAGTTGTGCGCATTTAGGAGTTTTTTCGTGGGTGTTTCTCATCGAGTTAACGGTGGAGGCTGGAAATGGAAACTGCTAACAGGCGTCTGCTGCTAGGTAGCCTGAGAGTAGTGGAGGGGAGCGGCTAAAAACAGAGATTTTTTTTTCTTTCGTGTGAAAAAAGGGGAGTATAAGCGAGTTAAACACGCTCCTGGTGGTTTTGCCTTGTAGCATGGTGGAGTAGGAGGCTCCAGCTTTGAAGCGGCTCCTCCGACCTGCCGACACCCAGCTCGCTCTCACCCCGGGGAGGCTCGTCATGGCCCCGGGCTCGCTGGTGGCGGCCTGCCGCAGCCTGGCCCTCTCTACGTGGCTGCTCTCCTTCTGCTTCGTCCACCTGCTGTGCCTGGACTTCACCGTGGCCGGGGGGGGAGGAGTGGTTCACCGCCTTCGTCAACATCACCTACGTGGACCCGGCCACCTCGGAGCTGCGCACCGAGAAGACGGAGTGCGGGCGATATGGCGAGCACTCTCCGAAGCGGGACACCAAGGGGGTGTTGGTCCTGCCCGCAGCACCGCTTGACCGCCAGGCCTGCGACCCCAACACCCGCTTCGCGGTGCCCGCTCAGGCCGGGGCCTGGGTGGCGCTCATAGCCCGGGGCAACTGCACCTACAAGGACAAGATCCGCCACGCTGCAGCCCACAACGCCTCTGCGGTGGTCATCTTTAATGTGGGCTCCACCAACACGAACGACACCATCACCATGCCTCACCCAGGTAGATGATGCTCTGCTTTATTCACCCCAATAAATGCGCATTTAACTCGATTTCCTCCCTCTGTGAAGGAGGCTTTGCTTAGCTTTTCTGAGTTGGGTAGTTAGCATAGAATAATAATATGCTAACTATCCATGTCTGCAGTGGGTAGACATGGGTGAAACACATTAATGAAATAAATGAAAACACATTAATGTAAATCTGAGAATGTTACCTGTAATGTCAGGTTCTGTGTATTAAAAGTGAGTAAACGTATCCGTGGGAGTAACGACACACACAGTAACGACTGTGTTTTCCCAGCCACGTGGGGGAGTGTTTATAAACAAACATCAGAACTTCTTGTGGAGGACTTGGTGATCTGCGCATGCGTGAATCTGAGCCTCATGAAAGTTAGTTAGTTTTCTGGTAAAACCTTTTTTCAGTGTCATGTTGTGTAAACTTTCCTCTGAAATCTGATTAAATTCATATTCACATAAATAATCTTTTTCTGTATCTGTTCGTTTGCAGTTTGTGCGGGATTCACATGAATTTCACACATGAATGTGTATGTGGTATTGGAAAAAAAATACTAATAGTAATATTTTTTTAGTATATGCCTTTATGGTGGGAACTATGGTGGGAAATGTGTTCAGTTCCCACCAGTGTTGGTCAAGTTACTTGAAAAAAGTAATCAGTAACTAATTACTAATTACTTCCCCAAAAAAGTAATCCCGTTACTTTACTGATTACTTATTTTCAAAAGTAAATAATTACTTAGTTACTTTTTAAAAACACGATTTGCAACCTGAAGAGGTGATAAAGTGATAGATCTTTCAGCCCAATTCTACTTTTTCTGCATAATCCATCATACAAAATGTAATCAAATGGAAAAGTCTCTTTTTTTTAACTTGTTTTATCAGTTTTAATCTTTTAACTTTATGCATCAAGCAAAAATTTAATTATATGCAACATTCTCTGACTTGAATAAATTAGTTTAATATTTAGACCTATTTTCTGCACGTTCCAGCACATAAAATAAAATATTTTTTGTGTTTACACTCACTCTTTCAAATAGATGCAAGCAGAGGCGGAGCCAGACATTTGAAACACCCGGGGCTTAGCCCAAAGAGTAGTATGCATGTGGGATTTTTTTTTTTTTTTTTTTTGGGGGGGGGGGGGGGGGGGGGGTAGAAATGACTGAAAGATTAATAGGCTTTATTTAAAAAAGAATGACTTCATATAGGGAAAAATATATATCACATGTGCAGGACACCTTAAACTAGTTTTTTAATTAAGCAGCAAGGCAGAACAAGGTCAGGGCTGTATCAAGACACGAGGACTAAACCCCAATTCAACCAGACCCAGAACTGATCCAGAATTAAAACAGGACTACAACAGTTCAAAATCAGGACTACTGAGGACTTAACCAAGACATAACCACAATCAGAACTAGATGATAGTAGCACTAAAAATCATCATAGACCTGCACTACACTTATTTATTTAATTCTACCAAAGTCCACTATTTAGTTTGAGAAAAGTTTATATAATTATTTAGCCTTGTTGTGCAAACAAGCCTGCAGAACTTAATAAATATAGAATTTGAAAAATAGCAAACCTAAAAAGAAACACTAGGTACAAGATGAGGACCTATGATACGGTGATAATTTTGGTAAACAACCATTTGACTAACATGTGTCTCACCTGCACTTGTTCATCTGTTCTGTCCTCGTTCTCCTCTCTCTCCCTCTTTGTGCTGACAATCATCAAATATACAGTTGAAACCAGATATTTACTCTTCAGATAAAAACACTTTTTTAATTGTAACATCAAATCAGACAAAATGTTTATTTTTTTAGATTGATAAATATAAAAACATATTTGTTAACTTTAAGAGTAAAGAGAGAAACTATCTGTATTTCTTAATTGCAAATGGCACCAAATTGTATTCAAAACTGAGCCACACTTATGGAGCTCCACAGTTCTTTTCCTGGTGTTTTGGTTGACATCTCTTGATTTTCCCATGTCACAGAAACAGGCTCTGTGTTTTGCCTTATATGCATCCACAGGTGTGCCACCAACTTACTCACATGGACTCTACTAACCTATCAGAAGCTTCTTCAGCTCAGAATGGAATCGTCTGGACTTTTCTTATTAATTAACAATAAACTTAGTGTATATGTACTCCTTAATATGATGAAAGTGATAAAAAATAGACAGCTCTGTCTCTCTTTATTTTGACATTTAACTAATTCAAAATATATTTCAATATTTATCTAAAACAAAAGTTTACTCTAAATTGATGTTGTACAGTAAAAATGTTTTATGTTTTCTCCCTAAAGTGTAAATATCTGGTTACAAATGTAAATATCCTGCTGTGTACTGAAATCCCTCTTGTTTTGCATACAAATATACTGAACAACATACAAAGCATTATATATAAAATAACATTTACCTGAGTTTTTTCTTTGAAAGAACCCTCTAATGTCCATTCTTATATTTCAGTACATAACTGAAACCGATTTAGTCGGGGAGGGTAAGAACTGAAAATATGAAATAAACACACGTAAGCTAAGACTCTCTAAAAAAATAGCATTTGTTCAGCTTTTCATTTCGCCATTTGTTGATTCACTCGAAGAGCAAGTAAAATAATATTGGTCAAGTGATCAGTTTCATATCAATCTTTCGTGATGCACCGTCATATTTACATTATTTGTACAGTACGAATGATTTTCTTTGGTACCTGGTCAAACTTAAGCTCTCCTTAGTATGGCTGGCTCCGTTTCTCCAACAGCGCACTCACAGGTAGCAGCTGCCCCGCCCCCTCGCTCAGTCGCTTAGTGCCTGAGCTCGGATCATACCAATATCAGGGGGGATTCACGCACAGTCGTAAATTCCCACAGTGTGCACTATGTGCTTCGAATATTGTGTGTACTTTTTGTTTTATACAGTTGTCAGCCAGGCATCTAACTATGAAAAATTAAACTCCAAAAGACCCCGGGCTTCTAACAAAACAACCCGGGCTTAAGCCCAGTAAGCCATCCCCACGCTCCGCCCCTGGATGCAAGTAAAACACAGCAGAAAATAAATAAAGTCAAAGACTCAGCGGTCCTGTTGCTCTATTTTCACCTGTAAAGCAGGACTGGGGTAGGCGGAGGTTTACCCTGGTGCAGGTGTGCCACGGTCAGTTGAAGAATCCGCGAGTTTCTCTGTGAATTTCCCATTACGTCGTTGCTCACTCGGTGCTTGCTTGGAAGTTTAGGGGGTTTTTTTTCGCTGTAAAAAGTTTTCTTCCCACGCACAACGGACGCTAATGTTTTGTCACTTTTTATAGAATCAAACTCAAAATAAGGTCAGTACTTCCACGCTTTAAACGCTGCACGCTCATACTCTCTCCCACAATCGATATATTATCCATTGTTGATCTGCACACAGCTGTTGTCACCAACAGCGCACTCGCTTACGTCACTGTCGTGAGACATTCTCGCAAAAAAATCACGGTTTTAGTAACGCAGTGACGCAGCGTTCCTACGGGAAAGTAACGGTAATCTAATTACCGATTTTGCAATAGTAATCCCTTATTTTACTCGTTACTTGAAAAAAGTAATCAGATTACAGTAACGCGTTACAAGTAACGCGTTACTGCCCATCTTTGGTTCCCACCATGGACACATTTCAATCCTTCAGGTGTTTTTTAGTGACTTCTAGAAGGAAATTGGAGTTTTGATTTATTTCTTCAGTCTGTTTCATTGTTACACTGTTAAAGACTGACACTCAGCTCTGAAAGGTTAAACCTGGATTTGTTTTAATGACTAGCAGGGGGAGACTCCTTTATCTTGAAAAACAGACCAGATTATATTGAAGTCTATGACAGAAGGACCCTCAATCTCACTATGACCTCATTATAAACTTTCCAGGTGACTTCATGATCTCCAGGTGCTGCTATATAAAAATTTTGACATTTGTAATTGTTTATTTTGCAAATTATGGGCTCTAGAATCAAAATAAGTCAATAAAGTCAGGATGCTTTAGGTCTGCTTCTAATTCCTCACATTCAACCTCTTTAAATCCAAGTCAGCTTCAAACTCTCATATAAACCTATAAATATCATCTCACATCCATCTTTTATCCTGTGACTGTGGCTGTATCCCAATTCAGAGTCTGCAGCCTTAAAGTACGCAGTCTCAACGATCCTCAAGGGCCGCTAAGGCCGGAAGTGCGAGGCTTGTGAAATGGGACGGTCTAGCCTCCGTTGCACTGCCCAGGTTGCCTAGCAACCATGATACTAACAGCTAGAAACGTTTCATACAGCTTTGTTTGACAGAAATGAAGGAGAAAATCTGTTCATTTGTTTGTTTCTTTCTACATGAGCTTTGATCATTCTCTGTAAGATTAAGCTCAGCTATTGAACGGCGTGTATTTTAAAGTAAAGGCTTTAAAACCAAGTTAGTACAAACGTCGCTAATGTCACATAACTTTGCCGGCATGTGGCCAACAGTAATGTTTTAATGTTCTTCGTTATTAAACATTTGCACATAAATAAGTGACATAATATTCAGTACTTACTTAAAGTTTACTCTTCGGGCGCCCCTCATCTGCCGTTTTTTTTTTCGGCAAAATTATCCATACCCACCCCCGCGCTATGCATTCTGGGATATGTTGGGCCACGAAGTCTACACCGCCGCATCTTTAAAATTCAGTGAAATGAAGGATGCATTTCGAGCAGCCTTCGAATTGGGACAGCCTTCGTCGTGTCGCTGTGACGTAATCGGCCTTAAAATGCGGCCTTTAAGGCTGCAGACCCTGAATTGGGATACAGCCTGTGTCTGTGCTGCTCCCAGGAGGACAGCAGTGTTTTACAAACATTACTGACAGCTGTCAGTGCTACACCTCAGCCTCACAGATACACCTGTGGTATCAGTCAGAGAATGCTACATCTCCTCGTTCTCAAGTTAACATGTTTACAGTGTTGGATGTCCATTCAGCCGACCCACTGGAGTTATGACATCACCCCATCAGCCTTCATGGTGTAAATCTGATTTAAGTCTGTCATTGGTCGTATTTATTCCAGACTGGAGGACGAGTTACAGGAAGTCAGAGTTGTGATATTTAAATGTTCATGTGATGTAAAAACTTCTTGACACAAAATTCAGTTGAATTCAATTTAAATTCTTTTATATTAATTTTGTTTACATATTCAAAATATATTATATATCGTTTTGCATAAATGATAATATTTCCATGTCCATCGTTTAACCAGGTGTTTCACACTGAGTTGTTGTCACAGCTGTGTGCAGTGCAGAGATACAGCACACAAGAGGCAGAGCTGAACAGTGAAAGACAAACTTACAGAGTTACTTAGAAATAAACACACGGACACATCCGAGTGATGACAAATTCAGGCAATAGAGCAAAAGTAAACATTTTTTTAAAAAGAGAAAAAAATAGAACAAAGATTTATATACAACGACAAGAACAGGAGTATTTCTACACTGGACTCTGATCGAGGGTTAGACACAGGAGATGGATCAGCTGCAGCTGAGAGCAGCTCTATCCTGGGAAAAACTTTGGATTGGGAACATAAACCTGACCGAGGTCTTGGAGTCTTTGTGAGAGGAACAGTTCACTGATGAGCTGACACTGAAAAATCTAAGAAGAAAATCCAGTTTCTCCCATAAAACACACATTAATAACACAGAATCTGCAGCTTTGGTGATTAGTTGTATTCTGAATGTCACAAACTGATGAATCTTTATGTGAGTCAGAGTTCTTCTCACTGAGGTTTCTGCTGTTTTGATGTTGCATTAAAACGAGACACGAGTGTAAATATCAGTCCAACTACTTTTCTTACTTTGCTTTTTCAGCACACATGACAAATAAAAAGTAGAGAAACCGTTTTACTGTCAACAAAAGTGCCAACAAGAGTGTATTAAACAATGTAAACACAAAACATGAAGCTCCATCCTGTTAATGCTGTTTTGTGTTTTACCTCAAATTCAATTCATCCTGTTGGGTTTTTTAAAAGACAATACTTTTTTTTCCTGACAGACTTACGGGTTCTTTGCAATTCTGATAAAACAGAAATCCCCATGAGATCAAAGAGATACAGGTGAATACAGCCACGACGATTGCTAGCCGGCCTGAGAAAGAAATTCCTAAGGTGCAAAAAACAGTAAAAACACAATTTAGTGTTAATGATATAAACGAGCACATTTTAAAGACAGGAAGTGGAATTAACCATTAAATAACTAGTGTTACTGTGAGAGGTGAACACCAGACTTTATTTACATGTTTCTGATGCACACAGAATTTCATTTATCTCCACTTACAGTCTGGTGACCTCCAGGTTACATCAGGCCTTTTGCCCAATGACAGCCAGGAAAGACTCGATCCCCCAAAACCCAGAACTGGATAAAACTGATATTTGACATTTTGAAGCAGAACCTCAGTATGTTTACCTGAAAGAGCTGCAGGTTTATGGGAGGATTTTACTTTGTTGATTTCCAGATTTTCAAAGTAGATCTAAGATGAAAACTGTTTGTATTGTTAGCCTGATGTTTCATTACCTCCCTACCATTACCTTTCATTAAGCCAACACTACACAGACTCAGTTTCACTTCTATAGAACGAGTCTAGTCTTAGACTCTCTTTAGTCTGAGACTAAAATGAATCCATTTCTAAAAAAAGTGGATGGGAGTGTTTTCTGTTCTGGTAAATTAACTCAGTTCTCAAATTTGGCCCATATCTCCTGACTGTACTGTATATAAACAATATAATGAATGAGTGATTTTTTTAAACTGTAAAGTTATTTTGTTTTTACCTTTGGTCTCTTCCTTCAGCTCTGGTGGTTGGAGACTTCCAGGTTGCTGAGTTGCTTCTGTCTTCCCAGGTCTTGATTCTGAAATAAAATAAAATAAAATAAAAATACTTTGTAATAAATTGAAAACTGATCTAATATTATAACAGTGAATTAAGTTGCTCACACAGTTTTATTGCTACCAAGTGGAAACTTACAAAACTGAAACATGAAACCAACAATGAAGAACCCAAAAACAAAAACAATGTTGTGATGAGAGAAACAGTTTGTAGCTCTTCAGTGTTGGTTTCCTCACATGTCCTGATGAAGCTGCTCAGTAACAGTGTCACTGAGGTTGGACACTGTGGATTTCTGTGGTCGACTCATACTCTGAGGCCTCCTTCAGGGATGTTACCTGGACCAGCAGCTCCATGAAGAATTAGCCTCACGTGTGTGTAAGCCACAAAGACTCTTGTGTTAAAAAGTCCAACTTAAAGCAGAAATGACCATGTTTACAGTCTTCTACATGAACCAGTGTTGGTCTCCATGGATAGTTTCATATAATCTCTGTGTAGACTTCCTATATGTCTGTTACTGTACTCAGCACTAATTAGCAGGTGTGTGTCTGTGTGATGCAGTTTATGGATGTAATTTTCTAACTACACAGTTTTTCTGGTAATTCTATTAAAAATGCTCCAAAAGGAAACATCAGCTCTAGAACAGTGAAGAAGATCCAGTTCATGGACTCAAATCAGTGAAAGTGGGGCTACAGCTGCTGGTGTCTGAAACTCCATCAATCAAACAGGATATTTATAAAGACACAGTTTTTATGAAAGTGGAAACTAAAGATTTGTGTTCATCACTTTGAAACCCTGTAACAATTATACACACCAATTTTATCTCAGGTTTGAACCATGATTGACGTTAACAGCTCACAGTGATCACATGTGTATAAATGAATTGTCTTACCAGAGACGGTGACTCTGCAGCTGTTGTAGCCGCGGCCATAACCTGTGTCCACCTCACACAGGTACAGACCCGAGTCCTTAGTCCTGAGTCTGGACAGCTGGAGTCTGATTCGTCCTTCTCTGAGGGCGTCTTTGTCACTCTGGACTCGTCCTGAAAACTCTTCATCCTCTGAGAACTCGACACCACCATGAAGAAAATACAGAGTTATGTGTTTATGATCATTATTCATGTAACAGAGGATCTCCAGTGCTGAGATGGACGTGTCTGGTTTGGTGGTGAACGTCCACTCCAGTGTGATGTTGTGGTTCTCCTCTGCCTGATAGGAGATCTGTGTCACATCCACTACAAATGATCCTGTTGAGGAGACAGAGAGGAGCAGACACACTCACAACTTTATACAACATCAGACAGTAAAACACAGGAATAAATTAAATGTCATTTCTGTTATAAATCTAAAGAACTTCAAGGCCCCCACTACAGCCTGTCATATTTGTCCATTTATTCAGAACGCCATAATCTGCTCCTTGTTGTTTTGGCTCCTGCTGAAGATGCTTTACGTTTCCAACATTTTGTTTCCAACAATCATGATGCCTAGAATCACATTTTGTTAGGTGACGGCTGTGTGCGGACAGGGATAGGACCCAAGATGCAGTCTCCAGAGAGAAACTTAAACCAAAACAGCTTTAATATTGAACTCAAACATAACATAACTGGAAAAAAGTCAAAATAAACTAACGCCGGCGGACTGACAAAACACACAGCAAAATAAACAGTAGATCGCGACACGGACACAGAGAAACACAGGGCTTAAATACACAGAGGGAGCAATCAGGGAATGAGTAACAGGAGGGAAACACAGCTGGGACAAATCAGAACTGACGAGACCAAAGAAGCGTAACCTGAACTCACTGAGAAAAGACAGAAACCTTCAAAGTAAAACAGGAAACACATAACACAGACTGAACAAAGACACAGACTCACATGCAGGCACTACAAAGGGAACAGAGACGTGGGACCAGGGCAGACACAGACACTGACTGGACGTGGAAATACAGCAGACAAGGAAGACAGCAACAAAGGAACACAGACAGAAAACCAAAACACTAAAACTCTAACCAAACCCCACCCAGAGGACCTTAACTAAGAAAAACCTGTAAAGCAACGCTAGAATATAATGAAATAACAAAATCAAATAACCAAAAACACAAAACACTGGGTCAACCGACCCAGGAACCCTAACACATTTATTTTTTAACAATCTTTCCTTATTTGTTTACAGAAAGCAAAAAACAAACAGTACAAAATTAATAAATAATCATAATTCATATAGCCTGATCTGTGTCTGCTCTGAGCATAGATGAGTTTAAATGCTCAGCAGTTTTTGCTCACCTCTGCAGAGGACGAGTGTCAGAAGCAGCACAGCAGCAGAGAAGGCCGAGGGTCTGTGTGTGAAGATCACACTGATCTCCTGAAGAGCCATCACTCATTACTCTGAAAATCAACAAGCAAAACAAGCTTCCTGTTACTCTCTGCATCTCACAGCAAGCAGCCCTAATATAGCAGACTAATATAACATCATGTGTTTTATTCTAAATGTAAATTTTTCTGATCCTTTAACAACATTAAAGAAATCTTACCTCAAATAAATATTTTAGTGACCACTGGAAACGAGTGCTGCTTTCTGAAAACTTTCAGTTACAAGAAAAAGAGAACATTTATTTGAGGATTTAAGTTCAGAGCTTCTCTGTGATGTGTTTCTTCATCTGTCTACTCTGAACATCATCTCCAGACTGCAGATCCTGTACTGTTGATCAATGAGTTCCTCCACTCTGTAACAATAACAGGAAAACAGGTTCAGTCCCAGTGAAGTCACATTCAAGAAGCTGTTTCAGTGTTTAGCTATTAAGCGATTTCAAAATAGTTTATGTGTAAAGAGACCTGTAGATCATCACTGATTACATAACAGAGGGCAATGATTTTAAATGTATTCTGGTCAGGCTTGTACTGAGACAAAAAAATCAGCCTGGAAGTTTTTGTCCAGGCAGATCACCATCATTTAAAAAAAAAAAAAAAGAATAAATAACTAATATATCTTCGTATATTAATATATCTAGCTTTCAATGAGACGTGACGTGACATCATTCTCACTATAATCCATTTCTAACATACTGTAAAAAGAAAAGCTATAAAGCACATCCATTATTTGCAAGAAACTTTTTTTTTAATTTACATGACGAATGGATTTTTTCAGTTTCTTTTTTATTCCTGTGACACAAAAAAACTCCCCACACCCACAGATGCTGTGAGATAGTGTATGTTTGTTTACAGTGTTTCTTGGCGCTTTTTGTCTGCTGACATGTCAGTTATTTAACATATTTTATTGCATTTTTTTATTTTCGACTCCACCTTTTTTTTTCTTTTTTTACTTATGTCTGTGTTGCATACACATTCAATTCAGTTCAAATGAATTTAATTCAATTCAATTCAAAACAATAGAATTCATTTTATTTATATAGCGGCAAATCACAACAACAGTCGCCTCAAGGCTTTATATTGTAAAGTAGACCCAACAATAATACATACAGAGAAAAACCCAACAATCATATGACCCCCTGTGAGCAAGCACTTTGGCAACAGTGGGAAGGAAAAACTCCCTTTTAACAGGAAGAAACCTCCAGCAGAACCAGGTTCAGGGAGGGGCGGGGCCATCTGCTGCGACCGGTTGGGGTGAGAGAAGGAAGACAGGATAAAGACATGCTGTGGAAGAGAGGTTAATAACAAGTATGATTCGGTGCAGAGAGGTCTGTGCGCCTTAGCATATGCTACTTCCGGTGGGGAAACTCCTGTAGGGCGCTTCGTTTCTAGTGTGATATTCACGCCTTGTTTACAGTCGGGTTTTTGAAAACAAGTCAACCAAATGGATGAATCAAATGGCGATTTACATTTCTCATGATGTCTTGGTCATTTACCGGATATATCTGTACATTATGTTCATCGATTTGTCAATATTTTTTGTCCTGCGCCTCAGAGCAAAAGAGAGAAAGGATTCAAATTTTACATTTCTCAGTATTTGTATAATCTTGAAGGTAAGTCACAACATACCCTTCATGAATACTAATATATAGAGACACTTACCAGCAATCATTCATTATTTTTTTTTTTATATCCTGTGGCTTTTTATTCACAGTTTGTTGATGCTGTGTAGGTGTGTACTTGAAATTTCTAGCTGATATCAACTTTACGGGGGAAACATCTGGCTTTCACTAATGTTCACCTGTAGTTTGAATGCTGAACATTTGCCTGTTTAAATCATAAGAACTGTCACTATACAGAGATGTGCTTCTGATTCTGTGAAGCAGTTCTGCTTCCGATCATTTGACTTTTTTTTTTTTATGACACAGAAATGGTGAGTGTTCCCACCTTCTGCTCTTTGTAACTTAATGCGATCTTTCCATTTTTGTATTTTGTACATGATTTTGGAGTCCACCTTTGCAGTAGCGATTGACCGCAAAATAAAGCTACCGGAAACGTAAAACTCTACATTTGGTCTTAAAACAGGAAGTTAGTATTTTCTCGTGCACAGGGTTTATTAACACATAGTGAGTGAGAAAGGTGACTGAAGAAGAAATACTCAGTGCATCATGGGAATCCCCGGCAACCTACGTCTATTGCAGCATAACTAAGGGGCAATTCAGGGTCACCTGGTCCAGCCCTAACTATAAGCTTTAGCAAAAGGGAAAGTTTTAAGCCTAATCTTGAAAGATTAGGCTTAAAACTCCTGAATCCAATCCTGTCTCCTGAATCCAAACTGGAAGCTGGAACAATAACCATGAGACACCAACACAACATTACTGCAATAAGTGATATAACATTGAGCATAAATGTCAGCATGAACCACAAGTCTTTGGCATAGTGCTCCCTCCCCTGGAGCCAATATTATATTTTCTTTTGAACGTAGAAAAAGCGAGCTCTCTAGCTTTGATTGACAGAGAGCAGAACAAACCAGATGACTCAATGATGAGTTTAACCAAACACCTCCAAACTTTAAGGATTATGTCTGAGGACCAAACTGACTCTGCCCCCAAACAGCTGAAAAGTCGTGTTAACTGATGATTGTCACAGTTCAACACAGACAGGTGAATGCTCAATTTAATTTTAGAATAAGTTTAGTAACTTTAGTAAACATGCTTCATCTTTAGTACTTTCAGACAGCTTGGCTCCTGAGTTTGTGCTAAAGAGTCATTTTCAAAGGAGAAACCGAAACAATCGATGTGATTTGACTCCACCCACTCTGTAAACAGCAGTAGTCTGTGTGTATGTAGCTGTCATGACAGAAAGAAACATGCCGCTGCAGTCAGCTCTGTGTTTTATCTTTATTTGGCAAATACATTAAAGAAAAGTGTTTAATGGTGGCCCATGAAACACTCACTGCACACAGGACAGGGACTATCAAATAAAACAGGAAACACACGACAGGCACAGACTTGATACTAAACAGAGGGAACACAGGATGGGAGTAACAAACTGCGTCATGAGACATGACTTACCCAAGAACTAGAAATCACAAAACAGTAAAGAACCTGTCAGTATGTGCTGACAGTTTGACTTTATTCAGAATTCATTCAGGAACATGTAAAAACAATCCCAGGCTTTCATCACAAATTTTGATGTTTTGTTATAAGGTTCTTATTTGTTTGTCACCTGACTGAAAAAAACAACAAAACAACAACAAACAAACAAAAAACCCCAGAAAAAGCAAACAAATAAAAAGAAGACTTACCACAGATAAAGACCCCAGACTCCGACACAGTGATCCAAACTGTCGCTGTCAAAGTGAAACGAGTTGCTGGAGCCGAGCAGGAAACAAAAACTGAGACAACGATTAACAAGTTACTGCAAACCAGACATTCCGGTCAGATCAGTTTCTAATGTTTATTGCTGCACATTCTTCGGTCTATTCATCAGATAAACCCTGAGCATGACGAACGCAGAGACAGCTGACCTTGATTGCATATTGCATCAGATCAGTACAGATGATGTGTAAACCAAAGAGGAGCTAAAAATGTTTTTGGTAGCATTTGCATTTCATTCTGTCTGTAAACACAACAGCTCTAAAGGTAAAGCAATAACCAGGCAGGCCAAACCAAGTAATGGAGGCCGCCGTCACCTAAGCAAAACCACTGCTCAGTTGAGTTACTCACAACAAGCCACGCATGGTGGGGTTGGTCACACACACACACACACAGCAGGCCTTTCCCACACCTAGACCAGAAGCACACACTGACCAGCACAGTGGAAATCCACCAGAAGCCTCCCCCACACCCACACTGCTCTCCTCCAGCTTATATCGCCTCTGGAGGGTAATTGGTGATAAACGAGGGCAGATGAGCGCACTGTGTGATGTCAACATAGTCAAATATAGAGATTTAAATATCATATCACAACTGTCCTCTGATCTCTTCCTAAATTCAACAGATAAACCTGAAAGTCAAAATAATGCTATACAGAGCCGTTTATTTACAACTATATCATTGATGGTACTGACAGCATGTAGGGAACGATGTATGGGGATTGTACATATCAGGTTACTTTGGAACTCTGATGTCTTCGTCTTTATCAAACTTTCATAAAATGTATTTCATTTCATTCATAAGATTAGTTTTAAAACACTTTAAAAGCGAGTGTGTGACATCATTGGATCCTTTTATACAGGCCTGAAACACCTTCACCCACAGTAAGAACTCCCACTCTGACTGCAGCAGTCACACAGAGACATGTTTGTATGCTGGAAGCAGAGACTCACACTCATGTGTGGAACAAGTCAGTGTCAGTGTGTTTAATGTTTTGACATAGAAATCAAACAGTGACCTCTAGCGTCTTGCTCTGGTATTGCACCGGAAGGACACAGCACAGCTGGAGCTCTGTGTGTTCAGCCTCTGAAGTCTTCAGGTGAACCAGCCTGTAGCTCCAGGTCAGCTGCAGAGTTTCTGACCTCAAAAGACAAACATCAGAGGTCTTTGTGATCAGATCAGGATCTGTGTGTCCTTCCTTTCATTCCTGACTCTGACATCAGCTCACAGCTTCTAATGAGTGACTGGTGTTAAGATTAAAGCTAAAATCCAAACTTCTACTGAAGAAGAAATGTTCAGGTCTTCTCTTCAGAAGCTTCCAGGATCTCTCCTTCTGACTCTTTGTGTCCAGCTTTTGGTTTCCAAATGCTGAGGCTCTCTTCATCAAGGCCTCTACACTGATTTTTACTAAGCTAACTAGCTTTAATTTAGTAAACTCCCACCGTAAGGGTGTGTTTAAACTGATGAAACTGTGTCGTACTCAGGCTCGGACATCTGATTGCTGCCTTTTATAAGCTTTATTGCACAAGCATAAGCTTACACCAGTACAGTAACCGTGCCTTTACAGAAGCCAGGTAATCAACTGAAAGACACAAAATAAAACAACTATACAACATTAACAAAGCAACACTATTAATGACAGTACAGTTTAGTAATAGTCATATTTATAGCTTTAACGTGTTACTTAGTTAACACAGAAACTCACCAGCTCGGCTTCATCAGTCATAACAGCAATATCAATGAAAAGAAGATCCGGCAGGTAGGATCTATGAGTGGCTGTTAACACGTACCATCCCAGACTTACATAAATCACTCCGTCTTAAATATATTTGTCATTTAAAGCAAATATGAGTCTGGCTGATAATAAATCACAACGAAATAAATTAGCATGTTAGTAATATGGGAAAAAACCTCACAGTGTGTGAGCAGGAGTCACTCTGTTGAAAACAAAACACAACTGAATATCACAAGTTTAATAACATTAAAGTAGAGATGGAACTACAGCAACTGTAAGATCTGATGAAAGTGCTCTGATAGAGACTGACCTCTGTCCAAGTCAGTATCCACCTGCTCTACCCAGGATCAGCTAGATCAAGAAACCCACTGCAGCAGCAGGAGTGATCAGTCCTCCTCCACCTAAAGATAAAAACATCTCACACAGTAGATATTAGTGAAGAACTCAAAGTCTTTGCACTTTTATTCTGAAGTTGTTCCACGATTAGTAGAAACAGGTTTTTGCTGACAGATGAAGCTCTGCCTCTCTAAGAAACTCTTTTTATTTCATGTTACTAACCTGCCAGGTAGTTACAAAATATCCGTCCAGCTGTTTTTTAGTAAGTATTTTTGCTCTCGTCCAAACTGCTGCCATTAGCTTCAAACTGATGGCTTTTAATAAACAGTGAAGCGTCTCAGATTAAACACTTGATGTTTTCTATGTTTTGTTATGAATAAAATATGAGTTTATGTGATTTGACAATCACAGTTTTTATTTATATTTTCTACAACATCACAACTTTTTTGGAATCAGAGCACAAATCATGGTTCGTATGCCACGTCCCTGTTTGTTGTGATATTTACAAACAAAACATTTTCATCTCTAACTTTGGTCTTTTCATTCAGCCTGACACACAGAAGAGGAATCATGAAACATTTCAGTGTTTTTAAAACAAGGTGAAGCTCAAATATTCACATATTCACTGAACATCAGGACAAAAACTGTAAACATCTGACCAGAGTCAAAGTTTCCTGTTACACATGGTCTGCTCCATATTTGTTTTTCTCGAAACACTGAAAATGCAAACATTAACATTTTAACTTTAGATTAATATATGTGCATGTTTATATACAGACACAAAGATAGTTTTTCTGCAACATTAGCCTCGTAGATTTCAACTTGGTTTTATAATTATCGACCATTAAAGGAGTTAAATCCACAACATTTGTGTTGATCTGTTTATTTACCCAGGAGGCATGTATTATATTATAAATTATCAACTATTTATTTAAGACATTTTTAATGAACTCACAACATTTTTTTACAACAAGGAATCAAAAATACACCAAAACATTGAAATTAAAACATTAAATATGAGAACAAAGTAAAACAGGGTTCCCATTCTGATGTCAGGTCAGGTGAGCCAGGTCTTTTTTTATGTTTGGCTGTTTTTTTTTTCAATCTTATGAAATGAAATAAAAAATGTTCAAGCTGTGTTTGGAGGGGTCACTGGGAGCTGGTTTCATCTGCCGGTGTCACGGTGAAGAAAATGAGCCCAGTTCTTTGTATGTGTGCTTTTCAGATCAGGATGATTCTGATAAAAGGGCTGCTTTTTTATTTGAACCTGTTATAATGTGATTCTGCTCAGTAAGTGCAGTCACGGGGCACTGGCTGGACTCCCTGTAATGTTCCTCAGTCCTTTAACTATTTTAAATAACAGCTGCCACCTGTGGACTCAGACGTGTGATTCAGAAATGTACAGGGACTATGTGAATGTGCTCTAACAAAGGCCTGACCAAAATGCTTGAGAAAAAAAGTCAAATATCTTCATCAGAAATAAAAATCTATGAAGTCTAATCCTTCTATCAGAGCTCAGCTGAGAGCTCACCCTCAGTTTGCGAGGTGTGCTTACTGCTGGCCAGAGATGGGCAGTAAGGCGTTACTGTAATCTGGTTACTTTTTTGAGTAACGAGTAAAGTAAGGGATTACTATTGCAAAAACGGTAATTAGATTACCGTTACTGCGTTGCTGCGTTACTAAAACCGTGATTTTTTTTGCGAGAATGTCTCATGACAGTGACGTAAGCAAGTGCGACGTTTGTGACAACAGCTGTGTGCAGATCAACAATGGATAATACATGGAGTACTGGAGAGAGTATGAGCGTGCAGTGTTTAAAGCGTGGAAGTACTGACCTTACTTTGAGTTTGAGTCCATAAAAAGTGACAAAAACATTAGCGTCCGTTGTGCGTGGGAAGAAAACTTCTTTTTACAGCGAAAAAAACCCTAAACTTCCAAGCAAGCATCGAGTGCGCAACGACGTAATGGGAAATTCACAGAGCTGCCATATCCTTCCACTGACCGCTGCGGCACACCTGCACCAGGGTAAACCTCCGCCTACCCTGCTCCTGCTTTACAGGTGAAAATAGAGCAAAAGGACCGCTGAGTCTTTGACTTCATTTATTTTCTGCTGTGTTTTACTTGCATCTATTTGAAAGACTGAGTGTAAACACAAAAAATAAATAAATAAATTTATGTGCTGGAATGTGCAGAAAATAGGTTTAAATATTAAACAAATTTTTTCCAGTCAGTGAATGTTGCATATAATTACATTTTTGCTTGATGCATAAAGTAGTAAGTAATCAGTAATTAGTTACTGATTACTTTTTTCAAGTAATCAGTAACTGCTGACCAACACTGCTGCTGGCCACACAGACTCTGGAGGTATCTAATAACAGCAACAGAGTTTGTCCATAGTATAGATTGGTGTATTTCAAAAATAAAATTATGAAGACACTCAAAATAAATTTCCAGTGGTGGGAAACTATTTTGTGCAACTTTTTTGTATTAACAGTTTTGAGGGATAAGCCTCTTAAATTTCTCTAACTAGAAATATATGTTAAAAAAAACAAAAAGGATTTTCAATTCTTTTGTAGTTTATTGCACTTTTTTGCACTATACACTTAATGCATGCATATTATTGAAATTTGGGCTATAATGGTTGTATTGATGTATATCAACTTGAAATGCTCCCAAAAATGGCTCCACGGCATGTAAAAATATAATATAAGCTCTGGCGGACTTGGTTCTATGGTAGGTCTTAAAGGGTTAATGTAACATAAGTCAAGGGTTTATGATGTCATTAGCGTGCGGTCTCTGTTGCTGTGTCCCAATTAAGAGACCGCACGCTTGAAGTACGCACACTACGTACAGTGTGTACTATAAGTACGAGAAGTGCGGAAGTGAGAGGCTTGTGGAATGGGACAGTCTAGCCTTCGTCGTGCTGTTCAGGTTGCCTAGCAACCATGATACTAACCGCGAGAAACGTTTCATACAGCTTTGTGTGACAGAAATGAAGGAGAAAAAAATGTTTTGTTGGTCGTTCATTTTTGTCATGACATCACTTTGATTAGTTCAGTATCTGAGGCTGAGACCACGGGACTGTGAAACATGATAGTTGGGCTTCATTTCTGTGCTGAACAGTCATTTGATTCATTTCATCTCACTGTGGTATATTACAGGATATATTACAGCAGTGAGCTTGAACTCTGGGTCAAAGATTCAAGTTGCACTTGTTTATATTTCTTATCACCTTAAATCTTCACTCAAAGACAGGTATCTTTGACAGTGTATATACAGATGTATTATACATAAGAGATAAATATTGTTCGTTTAATATGTTGGGATTACATTTGGCTCAATGCTTACATATATGTGTGAAAAGAAAATGTACAAGCTGTGATAACTGTTTCTGATAGAATGAAGAGTAGACTGATATATGAAATATTCCTTTATTGGGTGAGAAAATCAGACCATGTCAAAACTGCTTTAAGTCACACAGAATAGATATCAGAGCCTTAAACAGGCTGACTTCTGCTAAATGGGTCAAACTGGGCAGAAAGTCTACAAACACATAACATCCTTATAGAATATGATGTAACACTATAGATCGACTTACCTCAGAATATTTAAAGCATATAAACAATTACAGCAATATGATGCAACAAACACAGCAGTGCTACTAATCCAAAATACTCAAAGCTTCATAGAACTGAAACAAACATTTATTTTTAGCTCCATTCTGCTGCTGATACATACTTTAGGTTTCTGAATATTACACTTGTTGCTTCCTTTCATAGTGTGTAACTTGAAGGCCCTGAGTACTTTCTCCCACACTGAAAACACTGGAATGATCAAATTATTTGAACATTACCTAATAAGACTGATTCAGGACAGACAATTAGTTATGTTAAACTTTTCTAGCAGTCCTTCACAAACAGGGAACAGTCTGTCTATTCTCTCCATCTGTCAGCTGCTGCTGGCTCTTCCTCCTCCTCTTCCTCACACACTGTTGAGTTTGTCCTGGTGGATCATCAGGGGTGCAAAGCCTCACAGATGATGTGCAGCAGTGGGTCCCTCAGTCTGTCCTCACTCTGGACACTTGCAGTCGTCACACATGGAAATCAAATGTGTGATAAGCTGCAGGATTCAAACACAAGTGTGACTTATAAATACATGTTCATACTTTTATTCCACAATCAGAGAGAAAGAAACAGAGAGAGAGTGCAGGACAGACAGACAGACAGGTGACAGTCTCAGGTGTATACACTGCTACAAAACAGCACAAAAGAAGGAGGATTTAGTGTTTGTGTTATTACGAGTGCTAAACAAGAAGAGTTCCCAGATGGTCCAGTGGGTGATCAGGGAGGATCATTTCTTGTATAACACTTTATTTATGTGAAAGTGCTCAATAAATAAGTTGGACGCAGCTTGAGTCTTTTTCTGGGGTGAAAGTTTAAAGTGTGTATTTTCCTCAAACAGAGTAGCAGTATACAAGAACCAGTCCATTTACCATTCCTTTCAGCAAGGCAGCTAGACTGGTAGTGATTGTTTTTGTGTGTCTTCATCCTCTGGATATTTCTGTTGAAAGAAGTTGAGTGATAAGTCATTCTGATGACACAAGAAGCAACAACATGGTTGTGTGTTTCTTTCTTACTTTTCGTTTTTTTAAAATGTGGCGAGAGAAATATGCAGCAAAACCAGCCCAAACTATTAATAAGGTGATGACAACGACGACCACAGGGACCCTGGATTGACCTGCTGATGTAAAAAAAAGACAAGGTCACCACAATTACACAAAAACCTAAACAGAAATGATGCAGAGAAAAGTTGGACTGTGTTACGACCCTAGACAGGTCTCCTCCTGAAATTGACCTTGTGTGGGTGTGTCCTGCCATATCTCCTGCCTTAGGGGCCACCTTTTTTTGTACAGTTGACTCCTATCAGCAATTAAAAATACTTAAGGGCAGAGAAAGGTGAGCTCTAGTACCACTGGGCAAGTCTACAAAGATATGGTCAAGATCATGCATAAAAGACAATTTTTCAACCCTGCTGCAAAAGAAAAAGAGAATTGAAGAGTTATGAAGAGCTATCACTATGGATACTCCCCAATGCGGTATTAGATTTCACACTATTGAACAAAAGAACACAGATAGGGCTTTTATCTTAAACTCACATACACTGCATATCAGTGTTACAGTTATGTCAAAATATACACAGATGCATCAAGGAATACAGCCAACCAAAGTGGGATAGAATTTATTGTTCCTGAGTTTAACACAAAAGTAAGGAAAGGCTTTAGTGACTGTTTATCAGTATAAAAAGGAAAAAGGGAAAAAGGGTTTCAATACAGTTTACGGTCCAGTGGATTGAAGATGAAAGACCATTGAGATCTGTGATATGCTCCGACTCGAGTTCATCATTGCCTAGTTTGCAAGATCGTCACTCAGACCTGCAGACCTGACATTCTGATTGACGTTCAGCAAATATTATACAGAATTACTATGATGGGGCTTATGGTCACCTTCTTATGGGTACCAGCGCATCATGGAGTTAAGGGAGATGAAGGCAAACAGAACAGGAAAAGGAAGCTACAAAGAGACCGACCTTTGTTGGATATGGATATCAGTGTTAGTAGGACAGATATTAAGAGTAAAACATGGCAAAAAATGAAAGAAAGGTGGCAAAAATAGCAATTGCAAGATCGTGGCGAGAGCAGTTGCAGTTGCAATTTAGCAGCTTTCTTTTTATCTTGTGTATTTCATTTCACTTCTCCAATTAGCAGGAGCAGTACAGTAAAACTGAACTGCTCACGGTTCTAATCACACAAACCTGCACACTTTCGCCAACAGTGACTGGCACTCAATCCCCCCTGAGATCCAAAGGAATAGGGACTTCAACTTCACAATACAACATCTGAAGTGGCGCAGGTGAGGGAGGCATGGGAAACAGAAGAGGGGGGAGAGAGCGGGGCTGAGAGCTAAGCACTAACCGCCTACAGACCTGCTATTATAAGTCTCCTCCTCACCAACTCATGGTCAGTAAACAACAAGATGGATGACCTGCAACTGCGGATCACCTCACGTTGTTTGGATTACTGTGATATGATTGTGACAGAGACTTGGCTGGTAATGAACTAATCATTCAGAGTGGACAGGAACAAAGAGTCCAGTAAGAAACGTGGAGTAGGTCTGCTAGTGTATGTGAACAATAACCCGTGTAACAACACCACAGTTAATGTTGCCCACTGCTGTCCAAACATAGAATATATGCTGGTACAGTGTATGGTAGCAGAGTAGGGGTCTAGGGTGTAGACCACAGGTGTTGAACGCCAGGTCTCAAGGGCCGGTGTCCCTGAAGGTTTTAGATGTGCCCTTGATCCAACAAAGCTTATTTAAATGACTAAATTACTTCCTCAACATGTCTTGACGTTCTCCAGAGGCCTGGTAATGAACTAATCATTTGATTCAAGTGTGCTGACCCAGGGTGATAGCTAAAACCTGCAGGACACTGGCTCTTGAGGCCTGGACACCACGGTGTAGACCCTTCTACTTGCCAAGAGAGCTCACAGCAATCACAATAATAGCACTTTATGTGCCACCACAAACTGATGCTAAGCTAGCCATTAATAAACAGTTAACGACGCACCCGTACTGTGCTGTAATTGTGGCAGGAGATTTTTACCATGCAAGCCTGAAAGCTGTCCTGCCTGGATTCTGTGAGCTTTTCGATGAGGTAATATACTATAACACTGGACCTGGTATACCAACATTCCAGATGCTTACAAAGCCATCCCCCAGCCTCAGCCTCAGAGAAAACAAACAAGGAAACTTCAACACATGTACATACAAGGCAGCTCACTTTACCATAAATCGTATAGGTGTGCATCTATTTCTGGATACAGTGGTCCCCCGCTATAACGTGCTTCACCTTTCATGGCTTCACCGTTTCACAGATTTTTTTTTTCTTTCTTAACAGCGCATTATATTCTGCGTCCTGATTGTCAAACAATGGTCTCCTCCGTGCTGTGTCTCCTGAACAGTTAAAAAAAACAAAAAAAAAAAAAACGAATCTGTGCACTAAGGTGTAGATCTGTTAATTTGTGTTGTGGGGTTGGATGTTGATACTGCAAAATTACTGATGGAAGATGGACAAGAAAAGATCAAAGCCATCAGGTCTGTTTAGAAAAGTAGAGAAAAGAAGAGGAGAAACGAGCAAAAGATGAATGTAAGAAGATGTGTCTTTGGATAACTGCAGGTATTATGTATCCCGAAACAAGATAACATTCATTAGTAGGAATAGTGAAAACTTCTGTTAACCTTTGTTAGCCACTTGGCTATGATAGTAAACAGTAGACACTGATGTGGCTTATTGAATCTTTTTGACTGTGTTCAGCCCAATATTAATTAGCCATTTATTGGAAGAGGTATATCGTTGATTTGTCTGCTATTCTCAATGTATAATGAATTATATTGGCTGTTTGTTATCCATTTGCATACTCTCTCTCACACACACACACACTACATAAAATATTTATCTGGTTAAATTCAGTATGGTTCTGACAACAGGATTCACAATAAAATATCAGAATAAGTAGAGGGTGTGTTCACCCAGGGCACCAAACAGGCAGGTTGGTAACTAACCTTTTTTTTTAACTTGCTTTTCAGTTTATTGACCAACAGCTGAGTTTTGTTGTTTTCTTCCTTTAAAAGGTGATAGCAGCTTGTCCATCTCTTTTAGTTCGGTTATTATTAGAAACATTAATAAAACCCGTTGAGCATTTTGCCTCCCTGTCTCCTTTCCCCCCCCAACTTTGACACCATTTGTTACTTTCCCCCTCATCCCCTGGACCTTTTTAGGGGAACATAACAGACTGTTTTCTCACCATTTGTTGGAGTCGTGTCCTGAGGATCTGGAGTTTGCAGCGGCGTCTCTGTTGTTGAGGTTTTAGCAAAGTTTTGATCTAAAAGACAAAACAGTCAAAAAAAAATTAAAAGACAAATCAGAGTATTTGACTTTTCAACCCCAAACATCACCAAAACAAATCTTCTGACCGACTACAAGTTCAACAACAGCAGCTTTCGCTCTGCTCTGCAGCTTGGGGATGAAACATCTGTATCTGCCGTTGTCTTCCTCCGACACGTTCAGGATCTTCAGTGAAATGTTCCCGTGTTTCATGTCGTCCATGAACAGCTCCGTCCTCCTGAAGTACGAGGCCATCTTCATGTCGGGGACCTCCTTTCCATGTCTGTATAGGTGAACGTACTCATCTGACAGGTCGGGCTTCAGGTTGGGTTTGGACCACTCCACCGTCATACCCTGGACATCGAACGTGGGCTCCAGGTGACACGGCAGGATGACATCATCACCTGGAGCAGCGATGATTGGAAGATTTGAACCAATCACCAGAACCTCACCTGGAAACAGACAAAAAGTTAAACGTCCTGAAATCATTTCAGTAGCTAGCCAACTGATTGGAAACCAAAACAGCCAACCAGAAATTTTGCATCCAAATCTATGATTGGTTGGTTTGTGGAGCATTTATAACGTGTACAGAAAGAGTTGAGCGTGCAGGGAGCACAGATGTTGAGAGCGGGAAGGACACACTGAGACCAGGTCCACTAATGTCTGTCAGCACAGAGCAGAGCAAATGCCAACAACTAAGTGAGAGGGGCTGTTACTGTGTGTGTAATAACAAACATTGAAATACATTATTTGCACGCAGAAATGAATTTTCTTCACTCAAAAATAATTGTCTCCTCAAAATGCAACACTTGCACTCATGCACTCAGAATAGAGGGACAAAAACAATGGCATAAAATAATGCCATAAATCATCTCCATCGTGTCCGTTATAAACAAACCTGTAAACTGAGAGCAGTCGCTTCACACAGTCAGAACCTGCCTGACTATCTTCTCGATTTAAGCTTCTTCCGGTTTTAAAGTAACTCACTGACAGCTGTCACACTGTTAGTGACGGACAACACAGCACAGCTGATAATACTCAATTCAGCTTTCCACCCCCCCCCCCCCCCCCCCCCCCCCCCAGTATGTGATTAAAATTCAGTGTAACCTTGTGCAGAAGTCCAGACGAACAAAGTCGAGCACAGGAGAAAAGTCGGGAGTGAGAAAAAGGAAGAGTCCTTAAAGTAGAAGTTGTTCAGAGACATGATCGATGATTAAAAATTCCGTTTTCTGACTGAAGAAAGTTTTCTGGAAAGCTGCAGTCCGATCAGTCCCTGACTGCTTTGCTCTGAATGAATGACCTGTGAGGCTCACTCGCTCTTTATATAAAACAGACTCCGCCTACTGCATTCAGGGTGGGGTTAGATGCTTATGAAGTCCCCCTAAATAAGTAAGGGAAAATCTCAATGTGACGCTTGCGTGCCTGTCATGCTTTCCTTTTGTTTTTTTCGTTTCAAATATCTTTTATTAGAAGCAAGTATCACAGTTGTTACAAGTTAATAGAACATATGCCCCCCCCCCCCCTTCCCTAAACAAAACAAGGCAAAACAACATTGCCATTCATGGTATATCTTGTTTTTTCAAGGTGAAGTGCAGGAACCTTCTTGCCTTTCCAAAGCTGCAGGATCAGTTTCTTTGCAATGATCAGTGCATATGACATAAGACTTTTTTGAACATGTTGTAAAGCTTTGTGTTTCTTTAAAGATCCCAAAGGTAATTACTGTTGGATTTAGATCAATCTTGACTTTAAGAATATTAGACAGATAGGTAAAGATGTTACACTCAAAACTCTGAAGCCTTGGACGAAGTGCAAAACTATGTAACAGATTTCCATAATGTGTCATACATTTTTCACAGAAGGGAGAGCAGTCTGGATACATTTTGTGAATTCCTTCCCTTGAGTAATGTAACCTGTGTACAATTTTATACTGAATTAGGTAATGACGGGAATTGATAAAAAGCGTATTTTTGTTGCATAAGACCTCCTGCCTGTCGTGCTTTAATGCACCACCTAAATTACTTTGTATTTGAATTATTTCTGTAGAAACTCCAAGTCTCAGCTTCATGTAACTAATTCTGCTCTGTCTTACTTTCTGTTCAGTACTGAAGACTCAGACATTATAATGTGTCTGACTGATGACAAATAAAAACAAGCTAAGCTGTCAGGTGAAGTAGGTGACTCTGAACTTTCATGATGGAGAAACATGAAATGCATTAATGACACAACACAAACGTGCTGTGTCATTAATGACTCAGACTGAGAACTGAGTCTTTCTACTGAGAACTAGTCTAGTCTGTGCTTGACTGGAAGCAGATGACATTCAATAGGGATAAACACTCACTTTCACTTCCTCTTCCAGGACACGCATTTAGCACAGAATGGGCGTAGCTCTGCTGAGAACTAATGTCACTGCAGGCGGCCTGGACAATCCTGGATTATTATAGTGAAATCAACTTCAGTGTTTTTATTGTAGCACCTCGACTGGTTTACCTATATCTTGTCTCTGACATTTGCCCTGTATACAACAATAAATTAAAATAATTAAAACAAATAAAAGTAGCACTTAACCAATAAAAATGAAAGATTTTTAAGCAATAAAAACTAAGTTGAAATAAGAAAATCTGCTCTGGATGTGAATTGAAACTAAAAGGAAATAAAAAAAACAATTCAGAAAAAAATGAGTTTTTTTGTAACTTTGCCCTAAGGCAGAGCCAACAGTGTTGCCTCTGCTGGACCGCAAATCCTGCTTAAGACAACACGTGTAATCAGTTTGTCTAAAATAAAGACGTGCTTCATCTCTTATCAGTTCAGCAGCTTTTTCTAACCAAAAGCTTCATAACTTCTTTAATCATGTCTGCAAATCTAATCACAGGGATGCAGGGCTCCTTCAAACAATAGCCACACATCATACTGATGTTTATTTAGTTTATTTCTCTCTCTCATCTTCTTCAGAGACTGTGGAAACAGAAGAAAAAACTTCTGTTCAGACCCAAATTGCCATGGTTGTCCTCTCAGCTAAACTATGATCATGTGACCATTAGAAACTCTACCTTAGACAAACTTTACAGCACTTTACACCTGTAACAAAACCCTTATTTTGCCACATATTTTAGACAAGTTTTAATCAATTATACCTTTTTTTATTATCTTATCCAATAAATCTTAACATTTTCCAACAAATAAATGAGCTAATTTAAACATGAATCTATCACAGAAACATAAAAAAACAAACACCTTTATTTAACTGTCTCAGGGACAGTCACACTGTCCATTTACTGTAATCAACAGTAGACCGTCAGAGGTTGAGGATTAGTACATATATATTGTTATGTTAACTCAGCTCTGTAGAGTATCTGCAGCATCTTAGACCAGTTCTAACTTGTGAACAATGCACAGAATGATGGTTAGATTAGAGTTGAGTTTTTACACAACAGTGTCTCTGCTCCTCTCGATCAGCTGTAAGGCCAACAAAGAGACTTCAGAGACGCCTTCATAGCCACGGGATGTTGCAGACAGCAGCTCCAGTGTTGAGTTGCAGTTTAACAAGTAGAAAGAAGCAGGACAGCTCACCTTTGTAGGGAATACTGAAGTCAACAATCAGGCGAGTGTTTGATACAGTATGAATATTTCTGGATTTTATTATTGTTATTTAATCCTTATTTTATTATTTTATCTCCTAATACTCTGGTTCATTTTTCGAGAAAAACAAAAAACCAAACATACTATCACATGACATCATGTCCTGTTTTACATGAAAACATAACAGCTTCATGATGATTTAAATATATTTTTTATATCAAATGTGAAAATGTGAAAAAAAACATTCAGTTATAATTTATATAGAGAGAGATTTTAAACTCTATCCTCACTGCTGTATCATAACAAATCCTTATAACTACCATAATGATCAGTATTAACTAAGCATTAACAGTTAAAACACAAAACAAAAATGGCTGCTCAGGTGGATCTTATGAGCTCAGCTTTCATTTCAGTCTTACTGCCCACTCGAAGTGTTTCTAACCACAAATCAGATTTTTTTTATTTTATTTTATTATTTTTATTTTATTTATTTCAGCCTGTAAACATCCACAGCAAACATCCACTCCCACTGAGATCTGCTACATGATAAATGTGAGAGAAACTAAACACTGGTGACATTTTAACGGTGTCCCTCCTGCAGATGGAGCTCAACATCAACTAATAACACAGATGTTACTGTAAACATTTATCAGCTCAGTTTGGAAACACAGAGACTCTGAAACTGTTTCAGGATTGTGCTGCTGGAGAAACAAAGCAAAACTCTTCACTGTGGACATGAAAAATGGAAACTACTGTTTATGGTTTGATCAGGATTTTCACTTCCACTTATGTGAACTGAGGGAGTTCACTGTTTCCTCTTACATGCATGATTGCTGAGGTCTTTAGTTAAAGGAAGTTAAAGTGTCTCTACTCGTTGTCACGGGAAACTTGCTATGCTTTTTTAAACTAAAGAAATAAATCCTTTATAAATTACATGTGAACATTAAAAAAGTCACACTGGAAATATTCAACAAATGAAACTGAATCAATACTTAAAACCTACTCATCGGTTAATTATAGTTATTTAACAAATAACCTTTAACAAAACCCAAGCTGAGAATAAAATTCCACAGAGAAACAGAGTGAAACCAGTCCATGATGACTGCTCAGATGATGGACGAGAACGAGCCCACAGTCTGAAGCCTGAAGTCAGTACATGTCTCCTCTTCACAATCAGCCTGCAGACAGTTAATCACTCCATGAAATCTCAACACACAGATGTAAACCTCAAATTTCTAGAAATATTTTTGAAAATAAAATTCAATGTCAGTGTTAAACAGAATTAAGTTGCTCCTAAAAGTGCAGAACTTGCCTGAGAAACATCAGGCAACAGTTTTCAGCTCCTTTTAGCTCCGTTTAAGTGATTCGCTGACAGCTGTCGTCACTGACACATCAAACAGCAAAGAAGAAATGTTCACAGTGAATTTAATTAATTTACCAACATGTGATTAAATCTAGTTGATCAGCTGTGATAGTCTATAATCTACACAGCTGCTAATGTGACTGAGAGTGATTCTAAATAAAAGCTGTTTACCTTGAAAGCAGAAGAGCGAGTATAAGGACACGACACAGATCAGTACAAGAACATATTGACTGTAGGACGGAGCTTTGGCTCTGGTACCAACCTGCAGTTTGTTGTTGAACTGCTCCACCCACATTACTGCAACTGAGATTTTGGTGGTTTGAATTTGGGACTGAGTGGAGTCTACATTTCTTCAGTCCTGAGAAATGTGATAGTTTAGTTTTCACTGCTTGTTAAGTTATCAGTTAAAGAGTTCTGCTTGTTAGTTTGTGTTGATAAAAACAGATTCTTGGTGTGACTGTCTGAATATAAAACATATTGATCTTAGACTTTGAATGATTCATCTTTGATAATGTTTTTTTTTTTTATTATATTGTCTCTGAAAACCAGAACATGTTTGATTCAATTTAAAAAGTGTGTCAGTCTGCTGAGTCAGTGAAGCAGAAGTGGATTTTCTGACAAACATCATCCTCAAAAAACTGTAGTTAGACTGCAGCAATAATCTCCTCCTGCATGCAGTGATGGTCAATGTTAGGCTGTCATCATGTCTGAATTTTAGGGAAATTCACCATATAAGCAAAAACCCAAACACTGAAAAAACACAGAGAACAGAAACAGCACTGAGACTCAAGTCAGAGTTACACTTCCTGATGAGAAGTGACATTAAGCTGGTCACTGATGTCAGAGTAGCTGCAAACACATTTACATGAAGGTGTAGCTGGCAGCATCTGACCAATCACAGACAAGAACATTAAAGTTGACAGCAGCGAGACAAAGAACATAAAACTGTAAAACTATAACAATATAAAGAGTTTACAAACACAACACAGACTGACAGTAACAGTGAGAGGAAAAGCTCTGCACAGTCAGCAGGTTAGTAGTAAACATGCTGTATGACTGTGTGAGGGTCAGTGAGACTGGAAAAGAGTTTGTGTTCATCAGGAATGAAAATGTTACAGCAGCACATGTTTCATCTTGTTGATGTAGATGATCGAGGCCGCTGCTTTCTGTGTCATTTACTGAAACAATTTTAAAGTTAAATGTCATCACTCTTTATCTCTTTGCAGGACCTTCTTGCTTTGATGCACTTACTAACCACTGAGTCACTAATATTATTAAATCTATTCCCCTTTTTTTTTTTGACACAGCAAATATGATTGCATTGGAGAAAAGCTGTATTTGACATAAAACAAAAGCTTTGGTGGAGGAAACTTTACTGCTGGTGAAAAATGCTGGACGTTTATGTCCTGTGCAAATTATAATTAAAGAAAATGTAAATAATAAATAACAAAAAAAAAAAAAAAAAAAACTGCACAAAAACCTACCAGTAGCATTTCAGGATGGCTGTCTCTATATTTGCTGCTACAAATTTCAACATGTTTTTCTTGAATAGAAATTCTTCTGAGCCATGAGAAACTGTGCTCAGCATTTCATTTCACTTGGGTTTCAGAACCTGAACCATTTGGTTAATAATACCACTACTAATGATAAAAGTAATAAAATGGAACGTGGAAGAAGGTCCCATAATCAAAGACACCCAGCCACCTCCACCTAAGACTTCTAAAAAAAAAAAAAAAGAAAAGAAAAGTTATTAATATTTCCAAAACATGAAAACACTCCCTCTGTAGTTAAGCCCACTGCAGAAACACCCCCACTCCCCCCAAAAAGATTGAAGCAAACCTTTTTCTCCCTTGAGTGTTTTGCTTCTAATACAATTTCTCTCCAAATGCCATCATTATGTTTGCTGTGATGTCACACTCACACATTAAAATGGTGGTGGGACAATTAGGAGCTCAAAACTTTTACAATTCAATGAAAACCTAACAGTGTCACCCTGGGAATTTCAACCACAGAATACTGAGTTGAGACGATGTTAATTATGAAGAAGGCGCACAGGTCAGTTATACTTGAGACAGACGTGGTTCAGTGTAAAATAAACATTTTGACAGCTGTTTAAAATACGAAATAAGTGAACCAATGAATTGATTGTACATGCACAATTCCGAGCTGTGGATTACCAGATGAGAAGGTCCAGAAAGATCACCAACTCATACATGCAGCTCATCTTCACACACTCAAACCAAGAGTGCATAAATAAGCACTGCGCACAGATGGTCCCACCACCAAGGCACACAGTTGCCTCCACTTTTGGCCTTCAGCTTCTGAATAAAAGAAACACAAGTTGTTAAAGTAATTAAACTCCAAAACAAATGCATCCTCTGTGGTTAACTGTACTGCAGAAACACACTGGTGATCTGCAGCTAGAAAAAGGGCCTCCTTCAGTCTTCAGTGGTGTCACACAAAAGAGAATCTACAAATCAAAACATTCAGAAAGCAAATGAACAAACAAAAAAAAAATTCCTTCAGTTTAGAGCAGATAGCTTCACTGAATCTAACTTAATAATTTAATACATTAACAGGCTTCCATATATTGCATGTAAGGCTCAATTACTATTCTAAAACTTCCAACTTCCAGTGAGAAGGCCAAACAAAGCAAAAAGCACAAAGAAAAAGGCAAAAGTAAAATGAACACAAGGCAAAGAGGAATATTCTGTAAACGTAGCCCAGAGAAGCAGCGGCGGCCTCGCTATAAAGTTATCAGCTGCTCGCTCGGCCCCGACTTCCTGCAATGTATCATACAATTAGCATTTATAGCAAAAATACAATAATGGATGTAAGGCTAAGATCGTAAAAAAACAAAGTTACATGCTGAACAAACAGCGTCACCAAATTTGCAAACACACTTGTTTACTACCAAGTAAAATAATAAAGGTACGGCACAAAATAAAAATATGTCAGGAGTCGATGGAAGGCTTCAGGGAAATAATCTGGAAATGATCTTTACAAAACATGAGTGGCACCAATCAACAAAAGTGTAGCCAATTCAGGCTGAGGCAGCAGCTACATGTAGGCAAGTCCTACCAGTGACAGCTGGGACGTCAGGTGACCGAAGAGCTGGATGCGCACGGCAACAGGTGAGTGAGTCAGGGATGCTCAGATATCTAATGTGATTGGCTACTAACAGTGGCTAATAATGCAATATGGAAATACAGTACTCATTGTGCTACATGAATATAAAATAAGACTGTAACAGAAGTAATTCTAATATCTCAACAAGTCAGAGTTACACTCTGATCAAACTGTGATGCCCAAGTCTAGAAAAAAGCAGCAAATAGGTTTCTGCAGCTCCAGCTGTAAACAAACCTAATACAGATCCATCCTGTTCCATCCTGAAGCTGTGGAGCCGAGTGAATTCTGCATCGTTAAGAAGATTTGTTTTAATGTTTATGAATGCAAACTCAAACTCAAGACTGTCAAAATTAAATCTCTGTCACTGATCTCCAAACTTTAGCTCCTGAAGACTCGACTCTAAAAAAAAGAGAGAAGAGTCATTTTCTCTGTATTTTTTTCTTTTTGAATTAGTTTGTCTGGTCATTTATTTTCCTCATGAGCAACAGATAAAAGGAGCATTTGATACAACATGACCTTCAGTTGGTAACGATGGTCCCATCAGAGTAAAGAACATGAGGACAGGCCTGCTTTACGGTAGGCCTAACTTGTGATTGACAGGGGACTGCTGTATCTGTTGATGGTGATGGACAAAACGCTCATTCAAAACACTTTAAAAGGAAGTTGATCACTGTAGCTCAGGGGTGTCGAACTCCAGGCCTCGAGGGCTGTAGCTACTTTTAAAGTCTGTTTGTCGCCCCCTACAGGCCTGCAGGACATTAACAATAACTCCCACTGACTGCAGCAGTCACAGAGGCTGGAGAGACGTGTTTGTACGTAGGAAGCGTAGACTCACACTCATGTGTGGAACAAATCAGTGACAACGTTTACTGCTTTAAAACAGAAATCAGACGGTGGCCTCTAGTGTCCAGCTCTGGTATTGCACTGAAAAGATGAGTCAGAATTAAGGTGAACATCAACATTTCATCTCCAGTAAAACAAGTGAAGCTTTTATCATCTCTCATTTCATTTTATAATTTCTTACATCTTCTATCTTACATTCGGTAGTAAAAGACATCTCTACTTAATTACAGTGACACATAATGAACATGGAGCATTAAAGTTCCTGTTTGTCTGTTCAGCAACACAGTGAAGACACTGTAAATATAAAACTTAAGACTTAAAAACGATCCAAAGATTTAATAAAAATTAACAAATAAAACCGTTGGACACTTTTACACTCGCAACTCTCAGCACTAAACTGAAAACATGATCACAAATCAGACTAAACTTTACAGACTGAACATCGAGTCCTGACCAGCAGGAAGTTTAACATTAAATTTAATGAATTATTTGTAGCATTAAAAATCCAGAGATGTAAATCACCTTGTTTTGGATGTTTATAAAGTGCAGCAGATGATTAACGAAGGGTGTTTAAAGTAATCAGCTTATAGCTCAGGTTCTCTCAGACAGTAAAGATGAAAGAAAGAAAACAAAAAACAATCAGAGCTCATCAGCTGTGGTAACAAAGTCTGCTTTCATACAGTGAGATCAGTAAAACAAATGAGTTCTCCTTATGAGCTCCATAAATTCTCTTTCTACTACTTTAAAACTTGTTGGTGCTTTTCCAGTCTTTTGTGTCACCAACACAATTTTCAGGTGACTCCCCCCGAACTTTCCACATGAACTGTGCTGGAAATATCCACTGTCATCTGTAATGAATGCAAATGGAATGGAAAAGACTGCTTGTTTGGGAATGATCTATGTCAGCCCAGCACAGTGATCATCAGGGAGGATTTTAACCCTTTAATTAGTCCCTCAGAGACACTTTGAGGTCTCCCTGAAAGGTTTAAGTTCACCTTTAACAAACAAACAAACAAACAAACAAACAAACAAACAAACAAACAAACAAACAAACAAACAAACAAACAAACAAACAAACAAACAACCAGTAAGTAAATTCATTAAACACGCTGACAGTGAGGCAGAGGAGTGTTTCTTCTCCAGGCTGAACGTCACAGTTTTGTATTGAAGGAGGAAATCCATCAGTTTCACTGCTTGATGTTTCCAAGCAGATCCTCCAGAGTCTGACAGCAGCAACTCTGACTGAAGACGTCTGTAAGAAATATTTCCTGTTTACATCCTCTGATCTTCCACTCTGGGTTTTCTTGTACGTCACTTTGTTTGTGTGAAAATGAGCTCGATAAATAAGCTGGATGAAGCTCGAGTCTTCAGCTGGGGTCAAAGTTCAAGTCAATCTCACATCCTTTTGTAGGAGTGACCTTATGATGATCTCAGTGCTGCTGGGCCCGAGTGTCTCCCTGTGGTTGATGGTTTGAATCCAACATAAATGTGAAGATCCAGGAAAGATAAATCTCTCTCAGCTCCATTAAGACCAACGCTCCTTTGAGTACAGCAGCTACACTGATAGTGGTTGTTTTTGTGTCTCGTCATCCTCTGGATGCTTCTGCTGAAAGAAGTAGAGTAATGAGTCAGTCTGACGGTGCAAGAAGCAACAACATGTTTGTGTTTGTTTGTTTCTTACTTTAAGTTTCTGCAAGATGTGGAGAGAGAAATATGCAGCAAAACCAGCGAGAGCCAAAACTAATGTTACGGTGATGACAACAATCACCACAGGGACCCAGGATCGACCTGCTGATGATGAATACAGAAATAAACATAGTCACCACAAATGGACCAAAAAACACTCAAGCAGGAATGATGCAGAGAAAAGTTGGAGCATTTTCTCACCATTTGTTTGAGTCTTTTTCTGAGGAGCTGGATTTTGCAGTGATGTCTCTGTTGTTGAGGTTTTAGCAAAATCTGTATCTGGAAAAAAGAAAAACAAACAAAACAAACAAATAAAAATCTATGAAATTGGCAGTTTTTGTTTTTTTATACACAGTGATCACATGTCTATAAATGAATCCTCTTACCAGAGACGGTGACTCTGCAGCTGTTGTAGCCGCGGCCATAACCTGTGTCCACCTCACACAGGTACAGACCCGAGTCCTCAGTCCTGAGTCTGGACAGCTGGAGTCTGATTCGTCCTTCTCTGAGGGCGTCTTTGTCACTCTGGACTCGTCCGGAAAACTCTTCATCCTGAACCGCTGAGAACTCGACACCATAATAAAGATAATACAGAGTTGAGGGTTTTTGATCAGTTATCAGTCTACAGCGGATCTTCAGTGCTGAGATGGACGTGTCTGGTTTGGTGGTGAACGTCCACTCCAGTGTGATGTTGTGGTTCTCCTCTGCCTGATAGGAGCTCTGTGTCACATCCACTACAAATGATCCTGTTGAGGAGACAGAGGAGCAGACACACAACTTTATACAACATCAGAACTGTGAAGCACAACAAACAGTCTTTCTGACAGCCTCCCACACGATAGTTTTTCATGTTCTTCCACCACAGTATAATTCCACATTTTACTCTCGTTTTGACTAATCTCTGATTATTCGAGACCTTGTATGTGATTAGAAGGATTTTCAATTCAAGTCTGGATTTAAAACAGGAGCCAATAAAGAGAAATCAGCATGGGAGAAACATGGTCTCACTTTCTAGTCCTTGTTTTTCAGATGGTACAGCATGGTGGATCAAAATGTGATGTTACTTTTCTTTGTTCATAATTCATCAGTTCGACAAGATCTCCATGAAATACAGCTGAACTCCATGACATAGCCTCCACCCTCCTACAGATGGCTGCAGATACTCATTACTGAGCTCCTCAAACACACTGATCTGAACCAAAGCTGAGACCATTTCTGATGAACTGGCCAGATGAATCTGTCAGATCCTGTGTCAGACCTTTGTTTTGTTTTGATTTTTCCTATTTCTTAAGGAGGTGACTTTCAGATACTGTTCATCTGCTGTAGATAGTTTAAGCACACACTGGCCTCCGTGCTGAGATAGCCCCAGTTTTCAGCTGATAGATATTTGGGAATGATCTTGTTTGTGCAAAGACATTTTTATGTCCGTCAACGTGTTTGAGCTTTGGTATTATTTTTATAGGCTCAACCAAAGAAATGGGAACAAACAATTTGTAACAAAGTGTCGAAAGAAACATTTTGAAATCGGTTCTTTGGTAAGTTGTCTGCTTTGTGCTAACACCGCACTGATTTAACCTTTAAGTTCGGTGACTAACTCAGCTTCAACCTGGTCCAGTTAAACTGTGAGCACGACATTGTCATATTAAAAGCTTTTCAACATTCACATCAAACATTCACTCCCACTGAGGTTTGATAAATATGAAAACAAATTATATTGAAGACTGACATTAAGATAACATTTTACTTCTTGAGATAAAAACATGATAAAACATATATTCAGCAATTCAGTATTTTACAACTGGACTTGCACGTTAAGCAGAGAGAAATGTGAAATTGTCTTTGTTTGCTGACTTCTGCTTCTTCTGAAACTGCAGCGTTTTAACGTGATGGTCTTGGCAGACCTGCTATAATTGGACACCTCCATTTCTAAATCATAAATAAAAATATATAACATGCAAAGAATGGATCAAGACCTGCAGGTGACTTTAGCATTTGTTAAATATTGTTGGCTAAAATGGTCTAAAAGTAGAGTCTGTAATAGAAACACATTATTTACCTTTAACTGAACTCAGGTAGATGATCAGAGTCCACAGTGAGGCCATGAGGAAAGGCATGAAATCCACACTGACATCTTATTCACAGTCTGTGGGGATCCAGAGCTTCTTCCTCATTACACACAGAGACTGAAGACACAATGAATTCTGTTAAATCTCAACACAGACGGGCCAATCATGTCTTCAGAAGACATTACAATTTCTTTATATAATGATATTTGGCCTTTATTAAAAATAAAACTACAGGCGTTAAACGTCACAGGAGAAATGCTGCTCATGGTGAGTGCAAACCTTTTACAGTCATTTCCCCCATAACCCTGTAACAGGACAGTTATATAAAGACAGCTGGGCATTAATGGGAATCTTCTGTGGAAATGAGAGAACCAACAGAGAACCTTTCAAACCAAATCTTTTACCTTCAGCTTTTTAATAAGACAGACATACAGACAGACAGAGATACGTGTGTGTTGATAGCCGATGTCTCTCTTGGTTCTATTACACTTGCAGTCATTCTTTGACCCTGTTGCAGATCTGGACCTGGTGTCAACAATCACTTTGTGCTATTTTTGACGTTCACCCTGTTGGTTTGTTTCTGAAATGTTCACAGTATCACTTCCTGCTTTTTTTTTTCATGTAGCGATGGACTGATATAGATTCTGAATATTCGGCCTTGGCAATAAAATAGTATTTACTGTTACTGTTAGTGCATATATTTGTTTTTTGTTTGAAATAAAAATTCTACTAGTATTTGTAGTATGTTATATGAAAATATTTGAGGAAGCTTGTTTGCCACCTTTTTGTGCACACACACTGATGATCATGTAGTCCCAGCTCCCACTGCTTCAACTAATAATATATAATTCTGTGGAAATACTATCAGTGTTTTTAAGACCAAATTATTAGAGAATCTGTTAATACAGTCAGGGAAAAATATTTGAGCCCATGGTGATTTTGTAAGTTGTAAGTAACTTTTTTGAAATGACTTTTTCTGAATTGTTTTCTTTTTTTGTTGCTGTTCTGTCTCTCACTGTTCAAATAAACCTACCACTGAAATCATAATCATTTCTGTGTTAGTGGCCGATCTTCCAAAATCAGCAGGGGTTTAAATAATTTGTTCCCTACTGTAAAAATCTATAGCATCAGTAGATACTGTAGAAATTTGAGTAGTTACATGTAAAAAACACAGTAAAACTGTTAAATAAATTACAGTGAGGTTGCTGTAAGTTTTACAGTAACGCGCTGACGAATCCTGCTGCAAGGTTTTTACTAGAGTTTAGGGTTTTTTCTTACAATGCTCAACACTGTAAGAAATGACACAGGTGCTGATACCTGTTAACAATGCTGTTGTCATTATTCTCACACACTTCGATGAGGATTGCAGCCACAACTACAGGATACACTTTATATTATCGGCACGCAGCGTGGATGCCCACTCGTGCCACGCAGTCAGTGTGTCAGTCTAACCAGGTTAAGAGGCAACACACTTGCAGATGAATTTATTCTAATTAGATTTCAGCTGAAAAGTTTCGGTTTTGTTTACAAGTTTTTGTATTTAATGCTCATTAAAATGTTTTTACATTTAGTATTTTGATGATGTATCCAGATCAGAGATCCGGGCACAGTCCTCCAACCAGGTAAGATGCTATTAAAAGGTAAAGGTTTCGATAATAGTGCATTTATTTGGTATCCGATCGATGTCAGATTTTTACGGCATTTAAGAGTCAAAGTTTTAGCCTTAAGCTGAGCTTAGAGTTGAAGTAAAAGGTCGGTTTACCTTGAACAGGTGTGATTAAGACGAAGGCAGATCACAGGATTAAAGTCATGAGTAGAAAAGTGCAAGAAGACTCCCTACAGAGCGAGCTGTACCCGCACATAGTAACAGGTGCAGAGACTGACAGAGCGACTCGGTCTCTTTTCTTCGAAGCGATTGCTGAGCGGCTCTCAGATGGCTCTTTTATACGCGTCACAACGCGCCATGCAACGTGCGTAATACTCTTCAGATAAACTGTTTGGAAATACTTGTAACCGCAAAAATACCTGCTCTCTTCTTAATTTTAAATCATTTGCTTCTTGTTGGTCCAGTTTATGAAGTCCCACAGCTCCAGTTTGAGGCTGTGGGCTCAACATCTAGAAATTCGCTTTGATATCTTTGTAAATGTTTATAATTTTGTTCATTGTTAATGAACATTACACAACAAAGTCAAAGTGGTCTCTATGCGCCTTGATCTAATGGTTTACACTATTAGATCTACCACTGAAGGTAGAAAACAATCAGCGGCAAAGCTTGGAGGGTCTAAAATTGCGAGAATAAAATACACAATTTTGACAATAAAGTGGCAAATTAATGGCAAATAAATACTTGTGAGTTTTAGCTTAGTATCGCCACATTATCATAAAGATCCGGTGTTTATAAAGACGCGTTGAATTGGATCTGTTCAGAAAACAACCAACTGATTTGGATGACGTGATAACCTTTGCACCAAGAACTATACAACGGAAAGATACCAGGACGTGGTAAGTTATATCTATGTGAATGATTGACGTGAATGTTGAAATCCTGTTAATATAAGAATGTTAAAATGAGCATTCTGCGTGGACCTGAAGATGACGTTGTCATAGTTATTTTTAGAGGATTTTGTTCTATTTTTAGCTTAGAGTTCATTATACTAACAAGTCGCATCAACGCTGGGCCAAAGTTCAGCACGTGGTTAAAGTTTGTAATCCAGCCAGGGTGTAAATATCACTCAGCAGCCAGTCGTAGAGCTGAAGCAGGAAGCATCAACACATAAATCTACTCTATCCCGCTTAAATCACAAGACCACCTCTGACTGAAAAGCTGTAGATTTTTCTTGTTTGCACAAATTAATTCAGATTCACACTAATTCTGTTCACAGAACCAACAAAATGAGGAAGAGGAGGGAGAAAAACAATTAGATTGAATTACAATTGGATGGAAGTCAGGATCAGAATCAGAATCACAAAGACTTTATTTATCCCCAAGGGGCAATTAACATACAACAGAGCAGCATGGCGTTGAAGATAAGGACATGACATAAACAGGCAATAAGAGTGAGATAATAAATACACAGAATATACAGTATATACACAAATTACACAGTTTTAAAATTAAAGTGACTGAAAGGTGAATAAACAACTGTAAGTGAGTAAAGTGTCTGCAGTATAAAAAGACTGTAGTTTATGTTTCTGGTGTGGGGAATGGTCTCGACGACCTTGTAGTTCACCTACGAAAATTACAATAAACCAATAATAAATGGCTATGTGTCTCGATGCATTCTCAATCATCCAGGACACTGCTTGCACGGGGCGGCCACAGAAACGCAAAGCAGGAGATGAAGCATGGCTGAATATGTTTCCAAACCAACTTCATTCTAAGCCAAAAACTAGAAAATATGGTGAAGCATGTCTGCCCTTTGGTTTCACCTGCACAAGTGCCGAGGTAGGTCTCCCCTGCAGAATTGGTTTTCGCTGGGCTCTTCAAATCATGGACAAACAGAATCCCACATTCTTGATTTTTAGTTCAAACACTCGTTGTAATGACTAACTACTCCTGACATTTTGGAGATGTTAGCGCTTTATACAGTAAAGTCACAGCGGGATACAACCCAGCCAACATGTATATATGGGCCCCACCTGGTTTTTGCTCGGGCTGGATGGGTACCATGTGGGCATGGTCTCAAACTGGGCTTTTTGTATGGGGCCTACTTGGGTTCTTCACATTAAACCCATATGGGCCATCCCAAGTGAGCACTTTTAGTAGGTCCTAGCTGGGTCAAACATGGGAAACACTTAACTTGGTCCAAAATGGGAAACACATGTTGGACCCACTTGGGTTTTCCACCTGGGATAGAAATGGGCAAACACAGTCATTTAAGGATAGGCTGTAGTTGTGTGCCCCAGGTGGGGCAAAGTTAGGTAATCAATATATGTTTTAGTATCGATGACATAGGTGGGGCCCACCTGGTCGAACTACATGGGTCACACATGGGCAAATGCAAGTCAGACCCTGCATTGAGCATTGAGAACCAATTTCAGCTCCAGAAGTGTGTGCTGAACCACGTCAAAACTTTCTGCAAAGATTCTATTGCCTTTTCAAGGTTTGAGCCAAAGGAATAAATAACTCTCTTTTATAACCTGCAGACGGCACCCATGGGGTACCATTCTCTAACAAATCACCCTAACTTTAACATATTTGGCACAACCTCAGTCTATCACTTTTGCTACCCTTACGTACAGTCAGATGTTCTTTACCCTTCATTTTTGACCCTCTCAGTATTTAGCCTTGGCTGGCAAATGTACTCAAAGTCCACACTGAGACCTCAAGATGTTATGTGTTATCAGACACTACCCAGCTGTCAAGTGAGACTATAGGAACTTTGGTGTTTTTGAACATTCAATGTTACTCAAAACACTCTGCACACTATTCCAAATAACTGGTTACTTTTTAATTTTAGATTTCATTTTAAGTACTTAATGTGAACTTTCAGCACTCTGCATGGTAGGCTGCATGGTGAGGATCAGATAAGATAAAATAAGGACTTCATAATTCTTCTTAGGTAAATTCACTTGTCACAGCAGCAATAATAAGTGATTAAAACGGACACAAGAGTAGAAAAAAAGAAAAGCAAAAAATACAAATAAAAAACCTAAGATAAAAGTGAATTACACAGACAAAATCCAGATTTGGCATTTGCAAATTAAGGATTACTGGTTGTTCAAACAATTAAGACTATTTACTTGAGCAAACATGCAGTTGAGGATTTTTAGTAGATCAGACACACTCTACTGTATTAGAGAAAAGACAGTTAGCTACATGGAAGATGGAAGTTTTGGTTAATCAGATCCAGTAAAGCTCCTGAAGTATATTACCAATCTGTTAAAATGTTACTCTTCAAACTTGTGCCCTCAAATTATATAACCAGAAATAATTTATATTATCTTTGAACTAGTGGAAAGGAGAGGGAATGGGGTCTTTCAAGCAGTCACACTTCAACTGTGAAACTCCCTTGTCCTTATGGTGTATTGACATTATTGAAACTTTTCAAAAGCAGTCTAATGTTAGAAGAGCTTTTAGGTAAACTGTTATTCTTCTTCTTATCATTATGATATTTTTATTAATTATATTTTTATTATGATGTTGATTTGGGTGACAATTTTTGATAAATATTATATATTAATTTTTTAAACATATTAACCATCCCTATGCTTAAACTTTTAAAAACAAAATTGTTCTTTTAAACTTGTGCATTGTTTGACTTTTAAAATTTTTGTATCAGGTGTAAAACGACTTTTTAAATAAAGTTGTTTTTAACGTGAGCAGCTCCTATTGGCTCGTTTAAAAAGAGGGAGGAGCAGATTGCACCGCCTAGCGTCTAGTCTTCGCGGTCTTTCGTCTGTTGCGGCCTTTTCTCTCCCTGGTGTTTGAGAACATGGAGGACAAAAGGATACCAAAGAATCGAAAACTATGACAAAGGTAAATACTTAAAGTTTGATACGTTTTCATCAATGGTTATTTTAGTAACTTTCTATAGTCGTCCTAAACGGTATAAGGGGGAGAAGCATAACATCTTTAGCTAGCAGGTAGAACTGGGTTAATTTACTGCATTGTCTTTGGCAAACATAATTTAAAGTTAATTACAAAACTCTTACTGCCTATGTCTGTGAAGGTTCTCAGTTATCCAGGTCATCGTAGTCAAAGGAGCTCTTTGCAAGCTCCTTTGACTCTTGCTGCCTATATTCTACTCAATAAAGTTCATCTTATCTTATTCTGTTTTCATTGCACCATTCTCTCTATACAGTTTTTGAATTTACACACTATAACGTACACGGCAGTTTTTTTTTCTGTGCTTCTGCAACCGTTTCTTAGGTTTTCCTATAAGGTTTTTGTAATTAATTTAAAAAATGTATATTATTTTTTGGCTTTAGTGGATTCCCGCTCAGCTAACTCGGCCATTATGCACTACCCAGTAAACAAGATGGCTGAACAGTATTTTAAATGTCTGAACATGAGCTAGTCATACCATGTTACATAATATTCATGTGCAGTGTAGCAAGCTCACCTTATAGGGGTGTAAAACATGAGGCGTATGAGGTGATTGTTTAAATCAGCCTGCAGCTGAAACAGTTTTCTGATCTGAACGTAAACCTACTGGTCACGTTTACGGTAATGTTACCAGATATGCATTGTACTATAGGAAAACGGTGGTGGATCAGTGTGCAAAAAGCCCCCAAAAGAAACACACAGCTTCTTTAGCTCAAACACTGTCTGATCACTCTCTTAGATACTGTGCTGTTCCATCTAGGTATTGGTTACTGAGAAATGTTAGGTCATTAATTAATTAAGAGAGTGCAGCTGTTCAGATCAGATGGTGAAGTAGGAAAATGCAGAACATGAATTACAATTACAAAGCTTAAGTTTAAAACAATTATTATATATTAAGCATTTTTTTTGCTCTTTTTTTAAAATTCTTTTAGCTAATAATGGACTCAATTTTATTATCAACTTCAAAGACCTATTAAACTTTTAAACCATTAAATCCAGGAAATTAGATGCCCGTAAATGTACAAGACCCTCTTTATGGCTTGTATCCCCAAATATTTAATAATCCTTTCTAAAAGTACACAAATTTTGTTCTTTTCAATTAAATAGTGCATGTTTAATGTATTCTTGAGCAGGTAAAAATTCCACTAAATTAGTTTTTGCATATTTTTAAGTATAATCAAATTTTTATAGTTTGCAAGTACTTTTAATTTGGAGATTTTGCCACTTGATTTGAAGTTTGGATAGTGCTTTAGTGTATAGTGGATAGTGTAATTTGTAAATGTTTTGAACTCATCTGGCTTCTTAATAATTTAATAAAAAATTAACAAGCCATGTGATAATTTGAAAACCACTAGGGACCACTTATTACTATGTCACCAATTTTTTACTTAAAGGAATTTAGGATTTATGTCTGTCAAGTCACTTGTTCTGGCATAAGTCACCATTTTGATATATCTTCCTGTGACTTTAAAGTCTGTCAGCTAGTTGGATACATTTTTGCACTGCTAGTGTTTGCTGCTTGAATTAGTCAGTTTATCATATAAACACATGCAGTGCCTTTCAAACTTTTAATTACACTGTTCATTTTATGCATTAGTAAGAGAATCTTTTATATTGAATTATCCTGGGAAAAAACAAATGTTTTTATTTTCTCATGCACTGTCTTTCATTTCCTTATCACGTTTAGATTCTTCAAGATCACAAGCACCATCTTTGACATGTAAGTAACTTTCATATTATTTGTATTACTTATTATTATTATTATTTTTGAAAAGTGATGGTCTTTGGGGCATCCTTTATTTTTTTTTTACTGGTATTCAATGTGTATGTATGTATGTATATGTGTATATATATATATATATATATATATACACACACAGGTGTATATGATCAATTTTAAAATTTAACATTTATTTAAATTTCCATCTTTTATGCTAACAATAATGCCAACAGTGTTCTCTTCACTTGTCCCACAACTCTGACAGTTTTGGTCCTCTGCTCTCCTCACAATTGGCTGATTTCCATCTGAGCTGCTACTGTCAACTGCATTAAACTGATTTTACATTGCCTTGTTATTCTAATCTTTATCTGCGTTTTGGACTCCAAACATTCACACCTGCTGTTAGTAACCAGAGCTCACAAGAGTGTAAGGCGTGTTGTTCAATAAAGTGATCGATGTGTTCACTAGCTGATTTAAATAAACCGGTAACTTATTAAATCCATATTTTATAGGAAGTACATTACTGATAAAAGTGGTAATAAACACGGTAACCAATAAAAATTAAAATTTCCTGTTATAAAAAAAAATACTGCTGTGAGCTCGGTTTTCTAACACCAGGTGTGAACATCTACAGTCTTTAAGCGCTGGTAAAGATTTAAAAATAAAAGCATTCAATAACATAACATTAAACACTAAATTAGTTTGATGGTGTTGACTGCAGCAGCTCAATGTTAATCAGCTCATGGTGATGGGAGCAGATGAGCGTTTTTCATCATGGTTGTTAGTGATGTGTTGGTCAAAATGAAACGGCTCTTTGAAGTGAATGACACAAGCATGTGTTTTTTTTTTTTTCTCTCACTCTCTCTCGCACTTTTCCCCGCTTCACTCCGCAGCAAGCCTAGTACTTTGTGCTGGGAAGAGGGGGGAGGGGCGGTAGTTACACACGCAGTAGCACAGGAACAGAGCAGGAGGGAGAGAGACAGAAAGAGAGCCAGGGACAACAACGTCACATTAGAAAGGTATAGTGATCATGCACAACTATTTTCAATTGCAGATGATAAAGGACTCAGAAAGTTTATTCATGCAGGTCTATATGACAGAGAATATGCATCTTCTTTTTGTTTTCATATTATAATTTATATTTGTGTTGTGCTTTGCAGTGTTTTGTGTTGTTTTCACTTTAAATTTGTTTAAAAGGAAAAAGCTGAAAATTTAAATAGTTAAAAGTTCAAATGTAAATAGTTGTTTTTTGTATTATATGATTTATTTATTACATTTTATGTGGAGAGAATAAATAAAAGTATATTTACGGTGCCCGATAGAGACAAAGCACGTACAAACCCCAAAACACGTAAAAACTCTATAGCATGTACAAAACACAACAGAAGTGCTCCAGGATGCTAGGCACAGTGTTGAGCTTTTGTTACCTAGTGGCTACACAAGCCAGGAAGTACCAACGACCGGATTTGGTGTGTGGTAGTAACAGGTAAATGAACAGTTTTTGGAATTTTTTATGAATATATATGAGTGCTTGTGTATAAATACACAAACAATACACATATGATTTCAATTGTGTAAATTAAGTGATCTAGTAGCTCTGTTTTGGAAGTTCAGTTAATGCTAGAAATGGGTTTTGTAGTTTGTACATGCTTTGTCTCTAGGGGCCACCATATACATTTATATATAAACATATATAAATAAAACCACGTTTCTTTTTTTACGTTAGTAATTCCTTTTGTGCATAATTTTATATTGTTGTTAATAATAAATTAATTAAAGCAACAAAACAACCTGAAGAGCCAGTTGCGAGCCGAAAGAGCCGGCTTTCTAAAAAGAGACGAAAATCCCATCACTAGTTGTGTAATATGCTGGTATTGATATGATCAAAAATGAACTTAGTTGTTTTGTATTCTATAGAAATTGTACATCTAATTATTAACGAGGCTTTCTGCTGATGTTATCAATTAAAAATTTATTGTTTTATTTTTAAGCAACAACTTTTTAGTATGCAATCAGTCCATGCTGTACAGGACAGATTTGTAAACTGTGCATACAAAAATAGACTATTTTACAAAATTGCTCTTTCAACAAATGTAAATCACAGCAGATTTTTTTTGTTGTAGGTGCACTGTCACAACTAGAAATGTGGGGGGAAGTCCTCAAAATTGAAGGCAGAACAGGAAAATACATGGAAATAACAATTTTCCTTTAAGCACATCAGTAAAGGTCGACCCAGATACTTGATAACTGTTGGTATAGGTATGACATGAATTTGAATCTCCATTATCACAGGTTTTAATTGGGAGGCAACATGCAGATATACAGGAGGATTATAAACAGCAATTCCTATTGCATACAACTGTTTTAGAAAATACCAACAACACTGTTAATTTATCACTTGCTGGTCTATAGACTTTACAGTGTGGATGGAGGGAAAATCCATCTGGCTCCACTCTGGCTGAATTGGTGCTACAAACAACTCTGCGCTCGGCTTTCCTGGCTGTGTGTGGATTTAAACTTACACATCCAAATTTTGACCCTATTTTTCTTTCTTTTAGCTGATTGGTCAATTTCATGTCAATCACCAATTAAACAATCCAATCAGAGAACATCTCCAGAAGTTGATTCTGTTCATCTGGACGTAGCATTTTCAGTGGGAGAAAATGCTGCAAGCGCTACGTCCAGATGAAGAGAATCAACTTTTGGAGATTTACTTACCTGGATGATTGAGCATGCATCAAGACAATCAGAGAACAGATAAGTTTGGCTGTTGGAGGGCTGCATTACGGAGCTTCAGGTCATGGAAGAATAAATTCCCTTTTACATGCCAGAGCAGCATTTTTCTTCATTAGCTCGAAGTAAAACAGTCTGTGCGTGTCAGAGTTCAGTGGTTTTTGTGTCACAGGGCTTATGTGTAAAAATCTGGCCAGGGACCATCACATTACACTGCTATCATATTTTTCTGTTGCTATCATGTTTCTTTTCTGAGATGTTGTTACTTTTATGACAGATGTAACGAGAAATCTTCCAGAAAGTTAAATTTTTTTATGGTAATGGTAAATGGCCTGCATTTGTATAGCGCTTTTCTAGTCCCTAAGGACCTCAAAGCGCTTCACACTACATTCAGTCATTCACCCATTCACACACACATTCACACACTGGTGATGGCAGCTACATTGTAGCCACAGCCACCCTGGGGCGCACTGACAGAGGCGAGGCTGCCGGACACTGGCGCCACCGGGCCCTCTGACCACCACCACCAGTAGGCAAACATGGGGTTATTATCTTGCCCGAGGATATTTGGCACGCAGCCAGGAGGCAGCCTGGGATCGAACCACCGACCTTCTGATTAGTGGCTGACCTGCTCTGCCACCTGAGCTACAGCCACCCCTTATTCTAATATTCTAATCAAATATTTGATTCTGATAACAGATAAAGATTTTTTTTTAACTTTTGTTCTGCTATTTCATAGTTTATACAAATTTTGGCCAATTCCTATTTATTTTATCCCTTTAGCCCCCAAAAAGTCGCCTGCGACAGGTTTTTCCAAACTTGTCTCGTCAAACCTGAGCTCTGCCAGGGGCCCAACACGCCTGGACTTTTAGAAGAAAGGAGATGTCCGAAAATAAACCACAGGGTCAAATACTTGATTTTGTTCAGTGTTTTAGAGTTATTAATTTGAATTGACTAATTTAAATATTTTATTCATGTACATTTTGATTGCCTTTAGTAAAAATGGCAAAATTTCAATTTTTTTTCCCCTGTTATTAATCCTTGATTACATTCATATAGTATACAGTAGAGGAAAAAACCTACCAGACCTACCAGTTATCCTGCGTAATATTATTGGGGATAAGGGTTAAGGAACCGCAACCATTATCTTAAGCTTAGGCTGTTGCCCCTCGACCCAATCCGGTACTAAGTATAGAGGCCCAGACTTCGCTCTCTCCAGGCACTTGGCCCAGCTCTTCCGGGGGAATCCCAAGGCATTTCCAGGCCAGCCAAAAAACATAGTCCCTCCAGCATGTCCTGGGTGTTCTGGGTCTCTTCCTGGTGGGACGTGCCCAAAACACGTCACCAGGGAGGCATCCTAACCAGATGCCAGTATCTAATCTGTCCTTTTTGTATGTTCCCCTCAGGTTGCCATGGTAGCAGATACAGGGGAAACAAGTGTAGACGATGCCACAAGAAGGATGATGAAATTCCTCATATCACCTGAGCTGGCTGTGGAGTACAACATGCTTGGCCGACATGGGAAAAAAAAGTTCAGAGATTTGCGTCTTTTTAATGTTGTGTATGGTAAGTTAGTTTCACTTGAGACATTTGAACTTTAGAAAACTAAACTTTTTTAATAAAGTGTTTGAAAGTGTAATTGAGATTGGTTATCATGCAATTTGTATATATTTTTTGAGGCAATAAAGTGAAATAAACATTGTTCTTTGCAAATCATCACCAAATGAAGTAAGCTAAGATTAACTTTACTTTGGCTTGCCCATTTTTCTTCTTCTTCATTTGCAGAGGCACTGAAGAATTATTTAACATCAAAAGTCAACTTCAAGAAGCAGAGAAGGCTCTGTCAAAGTGGTTCACTGGAGCTAAAGACAGAGGAGGACCGAGGGCTGCAAGGGTACAAAATAGACTTACGGCTCTGTAGAAATACAAAACAAGAAACCCTGCTGATTCAAGATAAGCTTTTGAGTTTTCCATCTGACTTTTTCCCCATGTTGCTACAGTTCCAAATATCTAAGGAATTTTGCTGTAGTTTGACATTTCTAGTTTTTAAACGTTTACGCACTTTGGAATACAGTTACGTAAAATCACAGTTGTTGGACAAAATAAATGTGAAAAATGTTGTTTTGTGTACCCTCGTGATTTTTGAAATGGTTTTATTTACAAATTAGATTTTGTTTGCGGTCAGCTTTAATATATTTGGTGTCTTTGTGTCACAGAACCCGTATTAGCCGTCTAAAAAATTGATTTTGTGACTGTTTTACTACATGGGGCCCACTCAGTGCCAGAACTTAGTCAATTCAAACTAGAAGTAAGATGCAAATACAGAACCTACTGCTAATGCCATTCCAACTTTTTAGCTCATGTTTTCCTCATGTTGTACCCACTAAGAACTTGAAAAATGGGGCCTAGGTGGGTTTCAGTGTACTTTGCCCAGTTGGGGTTCATTTAGTTCCCAGATTTTACCAATATAACACCAAAATGGGCTTATAAAATGGGGCCATTATGGAACCCGCGGACAATCCCACTTAAAACCCACTTTTTAGCCTATGTTGTTCCCACATGGAACCCACAACAAACTGAAAAATGGGGCCCAGGTGGGTTTCTGTGTACTTTGCCCAGTTGGGGCCCATTTAGTTCCCAGATTTTCCTAACATAACACCTATATGGGCATTTAATGTGGGGCCATTACGGAACCCGCGGACAATCCTATATGGGGCCCATTTTTCAGCCCATTTCCAAACCATATGGGCCCCACATATAAATGTTGGCTGGGAAATAAGATCAGGCTGATCCTGCCATGATTTGTTCCCCCTGTCTAAATCCCAGACTAACAGTATCTCACAGTTGTTTATGTTTTTCGACCCATTTTGCACACAGAGGCATTTTTTGATTTGATTGCAATGTTGAATATTATTACACAGGAAAAAAAAACAACTAATCACACCGTGACGCCTCTGCCTTTGTTAATGGAGGGACAGAAACTGCATGTGTATATATAAGCGTGTAAAAACCAAAGATAGTCAGATTAACAGTATTTTGTCTCTATCTGCAATTCATCTCATGTAAACAATAACGTGGCGCACAGCATGACGTGAAAAAAAGGCACATACCTTTGACGTTGCGTGACCAACTCTGTATTCCTCGTCCACAAGTAAACGCAAAAAAAAGAGATTTAATAAATCTCCGTTTTCTGTGACTCGAAACGCCGTTTACGTGTGGACGAAACAGCTGCGTTTTCAAAAACACCTGCGTAGGTGTGAACGCAGCATAAAAGAGTTAGTAGTTTATTTTCTTACTACCTGTAATTTATTGCAGATTACTTGTATTTGCTTAATTGTTTACTAAATGTTTGAGGTGTGAAATAAACCGCAATGGAGCAAAATAAGGGTGTGTGTGGTTGGAGGATGTGTTTGTGCGCGTGCACGCGCAGGAGGGGGGGGGGCACGAACATTTTTCTTGTAAAACAAAGGGGGAGCTAGCAAAAAAAGTTTGGGAACCACTTGTTTTATGGCATCAGTCTAAAGAACTACTTTTGGTTCCAGTTGGCACCTTTATTTTTCTGAGTGAAGAACCAATTTTAATGTTTCTTTAGTTGCTTTGTTACTAGCAGACTGTCAAAATACATCATTTGTCAACATTCCCTTGGTTGATCCTATGAAAAATGCCAAAGATGACAGGGTTTGACAGACATGAAATAGTGTTTTTATTTATTTTATTTATTTATTTTTTTTACTGAATTTACGTTATTTATTTAACGTAAATTCAGTAAAATCATAATTCACGTTGGCAGTAATGACACCTGGCTACGCCAATCGGAGGTCACTAAAATCAATATTGAATCGGTGTGCAACTTTGCCAAAACAATCTCGGACTCTGTAGTTTTCTCTGGTCCCCTCCCCAATCAGACCAGGAGCGACATGTTTAGCCACATGTTCTCCTTAAATTGCTGTCTGTCTGAGTGGTGTCCCAGAAACGATGTGGGCTTCATAGATGTGTGACGTCAACTCCAAAGCTCTATTGGCAAACCTTCTGGAGTAAACCTGGTCTTGTTAGGAGAGACGGCATCCATCCCACTTTGGATGGAGCAGCTCTCATTTCTAGAAACATGGACAAATTTATTAAACCCCCCAAAATATGACTATCCAGAGTTGGGACCAGGAGGCTGAGTTGCAGTCTTACATGCCTCTCTGCAGCTTCTCTCCCCCTGTTACCCCTGTTCAGTCTTAAGTAAAGGAAGAAAACTGGTACATGTTGTAAGAAAATCATCTGTGACTAATGAAGAAATGAACAAAAGTGGCAAAACTATGATCCGGGATTCTTACTGAAACAGTACTTTTGAGATGTTGAGGTGAGTGCTAGAAGGTCACAGATGTCTGGTGGAAACAAAATGTGACATTACACACCTACAGTCAGCTGATCTACGAACTCAAGGAATCTGCAGTTGGGATACATTCAAACTTCATCAAAATCTCACAAATTTGCACTTTTGTTTGAATAAACTGGTCAGGTGGGGTTAAAACAATGGCAAGTTTGGCACCTTAAACTGTGATGAGGTCAAATAAAAAAAGCCAGACAGATTTATTACTGCAAATTACCTACATGACATTGCAACTATTCATAGTTGTATTTTTTGTAGAAGTTTATCTATGTCAGAGGTATCTATGAGGGGCCGTACAAGCCAAATTTCATTCTTTCTCTCTCACACACATACATTCTTCTTTCACACACATATACTTTCACTCTCACATAGTTTTATTAAAATTTAAATATTTAGATATTTTTATTCTCATGTTTACACATATTTAACACACACATTGCAATTTTGTGCTCTCTTATACATGTATTTTAATCTACATATTTACACATTTGCACTCTAACATACATGCATTTTCATTTATACATTCCTACATTTTGCTCTCATTTACATGCATGCAATATGTATTTAATCTCACAAATAATATATGTATATAAGAAGAGAATGCATACATGCCTGAAGAAAATATATGTATGCAAGAGAATAATGTATGTGAATGAAAGAGTATAGTGGAAACGGAAGGCTGGGTGTCTGTACCGCTGTGATTGGCTGAGAAGCACACGCGGGTCACTTTCAAGTGTCTGAGAGCATGGAGGGGGGAGAAGAAACTTCAACTTTTGCCACAAAACCAGCCAACCACAGACTTGGATGCAAAACTATCTGATTACCTGTTTTGGTCTCCAATCAGCTCGAAATGACGAAATGCAATATCCCAGAATCCATTTCGTCCAAAACTCAAACGAGGCAGTGGTGGAGGAACACAGAGTGGCGGAGTTTGAAATATTACTCTTTCTGGGTCACAAAATAAACTTTTAAGATATTTTCATGCGATAATGACGCTGTGTAAACTTCAAATACCTGCTCGATTCATCAACACATCACATATTTTTTGCACGCAGCAATGAATTTTGTTCACTCAAATTCAGCTTTTCTTCTTCCGTTTTCATTAAACTGCTTCCGTTTCCACTACACTCTTTCATTCACATACATTATTCTCTTGCATACATATATTTTCTTCAGGCATGTATGCATTCTCTTCTTACATACATATATTATTTGTGAGATTAAATGCATATTGAATGCATGTAAATGAGAACAAAATGTAGGAATGCAAGTATAAAGTATATGTGTGTGAGAGTGAAAGAATGAATTTTGGCTTGTACGGCCCCTCATAGGTATCCGTCCATCATTTGTATTATTTTTAGCTTAATCAAGTCAGATGTCATTCCAGTTCATTTTGAAATCTTCTGTTTGTTTTTTCACTCCAAATTCACAGCAACACCCAAACAGAACCACTCCTGCTCAAAAATATCTACAAATTTAAATCAATGCCATTAGACCATTGTATCCAGCACATTTTAATGACTCTACTTAATAAATAACACAACCTGTGTTTATGTTAGAGTTCACCAAGAGGAAGACTCAAACATACAGAGGCAGATAGGCTGGATAAAGTGAGGGGAAAGAATTGACATTGTTGAAACTAGAAGCAGGAACTTAAATTAAAATATGACTGTCAAAGCTGAAACTGCTGCTGTCAGTGAGTTGATGACAGTTTGACAGAACCAGACATTTACAACAAGTTACAACAAAACAGCCGTATAAACACTCACAGGATAAGCAGTGCAAACAGAAGGCTGCATTACAAACATATGAACCCTTAAACATGAGCTCAAAAGTCTGCCCTCTTGTTTTTCTGCTCTCATTCAGTTCCTGTTTCACTGAGCGAGTTAATATTTTTGTCGGTTTTGTCGGGTCGCAAATTTTGAAGCCAATATGATAACCTTATCCCACCAACGCTGTGGAGGTCCAACTTTTCAGATCCAATTACAATCAAATCACTCAAAATGATCCTCTGGAAAAGAGCAGAATTCTTAGAACAGAGTTTAGTAAACATCATCATACGAACAGCAGAACAGTACATTTAAAAGCGGAAATAACACATAGAAAGCAAGCAACCAAAAAGCGAAGCAACCCCAGGGTGTCGAGCCTTAAAGCACAAACACACACAAAAGACAGACAGGAAAGAAGCAGCAGAAAGAAGAGAGAGAGACAATATATATCAGCCTCGTCTTATATTGGAACAGGGATCACCCTCCTGTATCATTTCATCCTCGTTTTTTTCCCTCTTCATCTTCCACTTATGATATACATGACAAAATGACACCATAACTTCTTGCAGAACAATCTCTCATCCATCACTGCATTTGGCCCGTTTGATAGTTTCATGGCCAAAGTGAGTCTGAAAGTCTACAGAAAGGCAGTTAATCCATCTAACACTTTCCTTGGGCACGCATGCTGGACATAAGCTGCTATCCATGCTGAGTAAGGGTTGTTTTTTTTTCTTATAGGTGTTCAAGGGGCTTATGTTTTTCCCTATAGCTACTTGAGAAGGTTGCAGGCCCTTGCTTGGCAGCCATCCAAACAACGGCATGCCTCTGTTGTACAGCCAACTAAAGAGCGGCCCATGCCATGAAGCAGTCCAGTCAAACCCCGCTGCCTGCTTCTGCTGCACAGCCATCTCGAACCACTGCGTGCTTCTACTGTACAGTTACTGTAGATGCAGCTGCATGCCAAGAAGGGTCATATGCACATACCTTAGCAGTACCAAGTTGAATTAACCATTTGTTGGACTAGTGACAGTAGGTCATAAAGGGTTACATTTTTAAGCAGTATTAATCAACATTTGGTCATACAACAAGTGGCACAAATTTTTTGTAACATACTGGGAGATATATATGACCTAAATATATGGGTCATGTGATTTGAACATGCAGGTTAAATGCTTAACACAGTGACTCCATATATAAACACTTCATTGTCAGCATGCATAGTATATACGAGTGTATATGATTACACACAATTTATGAAGGTAACTATGATTACATGTCTAGTGTATACAGGTACATATGTCATAATAAGATCCAATCAGTTTCTACACAGAAACTTTCTAAAGAGCTTTTAAGCTGAAGGAGTCTGCTGAAGTCAAGGTTTCAGTTTGCTATGGAAACAGTGCTTGTAGTCTCTTCTTTGATCGTTTTGTCTGTGACGTCTCTCTCTATGAGACTGTAACGACTGAGCGGACAAAATGAATTAATATCTTATTATTTACATCTGCAATGGACACAATAATTCATTCACATTTACATGCCAGTTTTTCTTTTTTGGTTCTGTTTGCTCATTTCCATTTATGTGTTTTTACTATTGAACATTAATGAAGTAAAAAAAAGTTGACTAGAATAGATACTGGACAACGAAAAAGGATTCCACGCACTGCTGTTAGTACAGCAACACACAAAAGCTGCGAAAGCAGTGATAACAGACTGCTTAAAAGCTTATAAAGATGTCATGTGGAAATAAAAATAGGAAATTACACACCTGCAGTCGGCTGATTCACAAACTCAAAGATGCACTTTTCTCTTGATAAACTGATCTGTGAGCTGCTGCAAGACCAGTTTAGCCAGTTTGGGCTTTAAACAGTTGCGAGTTTGGACTGTTAGACTGTGTGCAGATAAGACAAGGATAAAGATAGATTCAATTGTCTGCTGAGGTAAAGTAAACAAGCCCGACACTTGTCACTGCAGGTGAATTACATCACAAGGCAACTATTGCTACTAAAACATGGATTTTAAATGCGTTGTAGAACAACACACAGCGACACTACACATGAGTGGGTTTTAAATGCACTGTAGTTTTTCAAACTCCCGACAACCCTCAATGTCTACATGCATTTAAAACTGAGAGGTGAGGTTGAATGCATACGTGCCCACCCCCAAGGTCCATATGTATGTGTTATGAGAGTGTGAGTAATGTGGATGTCTAGTTTGTGAAATAAAATTGAGGCACAGGCAGCCAGAATGCCTCCCCTGCACCCTGGTGACACACCTGCACCCCAAGGCCCTGCATGTGTGGGTGGTTGTGGTGGAGTGGGAAGAGGGAGGCAGTCGGGGATGGGGAGGGAAGGAAGGTGCCAGGCAGCCCCTCCCTGGGGCCATCTCCCCCAGGGGGCCCAGTCCCATCCAGACCCAGGCCCACAGTATAGCAACACCACCAAGTCCCACAGAACTTGGGGCAGCCCACCCAACCCCACCGCAGAGTATACTGTACCCACCCCATCCAGTTGTTTGAAATACACTGGAAGTGGAGCAATCAAAGCTAAAGTGAAGCTGCAGAAAGTCTTAATGATGACAAGGAAAAAAAGAAAAAAGATGGAAAGATGTTAAAGTAGTTTTTACTTCCACAGAACTCTGAGCACACACACATTAAATAAACACAGACGCATCCATTCACAAACAGCTGATTAAGAGATGAAGGTGTTATTTATTGCCTGTTTTTCCACATTTAATCTGCTGTCATTGAAGCAGTACAGACCACAGTGGAGCTACTTCCAAAAAAGAGATCTTGAAATAGTTTACATTTATACAGCAGGTAAAATAAGCATTGAACACGCCACCAAGTTTGTAAGTAAATATATTTCTAAAGGTTCTACTGACATGAAATTCTAACCAGATGTCAGTAACAACCAATCCAATCCAAACATGCAAAGAAATTAAAACATAGACGTAAAACATAAAAGAGTTTAAGAAAAGTATTTAACCTGCTCCTCTATAGAGAAACTAGTGGGGTGCATTACTTGGGTGTGATTTTGGCCCATTCTTCCACACAAACTGTCTTCAAATCCTATTTGGGATCATCGTCCTGCTGAAGCATCCACTCTGGTTTCATCTTCATCGTCCTGGTGGATGGCAGCAGATTTTTATCAGGAATGTTTCAGTGCATTTTTCCATTCACCCTTCCTTCAGTTACATGAAGCACGCAGTGCCCTATGCAGTTACTGCGGCTGACACTCCCAGCGAGGAATCCAGATTGATATCACCTGCCAAAGTTTATTCACTCCTTCTGAAAGACTCTCTAACCGCAGGATGAAAACCAGTTGTGTTGCATTCTGGCTCCGACAGTGATGTCATCCATGAAGAGCAAATGCGACAGTATTGCTTTAATGGCTTTTTTCCGTTCCAAGCCTTTCCAACTTGGCTGACTTTGCAATGTGTAAAACTTTCAGGAAAATAACTTTATTTGTAAAAAGCTGTTGATGAAGTGCTTTTGAAAGTAGATGAAACAGTTATATATTGTATTTGGTAAAACTAGACTAATTTTTGACAATCTGTTTTGCAGGTTGACAGTTTGTGTCCAGATAAATATGCAATTATTTACATGGACTAAATAAATAAAAAAAAAAACAACAGATTCTTAAGCAATATTTTTAAGGGCTAATCCAGCTCTCACACTGGGGCAAAGCTGGCATACACTGTGGGCAGTTTGCTGGTCTACTGTACACTCGTTCACTCACACTCTTCCCAACAGGTGTTCCTTAGTTGCTGTGAATCCCCTTATCAAGTCCGCATCTGTGTTACGTTTCCTGTTTTACTTTGAAGTCTGTCTCATGTTAATGTATCAGGTTTTGCTTCCCCTGTCTTGTTAGCCCTGATTTGCCCCAGCTGTGTTTCCCTCCTGTCTCTCATTCACGGATTGCTCCCTCTGTGTATTTGAGCCCTGTGTTTTCCTCTGTCTGTGTTGCGATCTACCATCTTACCATGCTGTGTCATCTGCCTGTCAGCCTGTCAGGTTTTTGCAGTTTTCAGTTTAGGTTTTTTGGTTGTGTTTGCAGTAAATCTAAGTTTGAATTTACCTTCCTCCTCTATAAGTCTGCACTTTGGGTCCTATCTTGCTTGCACGCAGCTGTCACATGACAGTTATGAGTTCAGGGATGAGCTGAGCTGTATTTAAAATAAACAAGGGATGAAGTGGGGCATTAAATATTTATGTGCTTATTGTGTATAATTATAGATTTTATAAACAAACAGTTTTGGAAAGGTGTATAGTTAAGTAATCAAAGATCAATGGATATCTGTATATATTGATGTAAGTGGCACAGATATTGAGTCATGTCTGTTTATATTGTTTGTGTCATGCTTCGTTGTTTAACACATTTCTGCCATAAAGCAGCTCCACTGCCTTCAGTTCTCAGAGACAGTGACGCTGCAGCTGTTGTGGCCGCTGCAATAACCTGTGTCTATTTTAACATCTGTTTTAACATCTCTGTTTGCTTTGTGGATTTTTCTAAACTCTATTTAGTCGTGTTGTGTCCTACAGAAATAAACATTTAAAGATTAATTTGTCTTATTCTCATTGTTTCAACATGTATGATGAAAAGCAGGTTGGATTTAAGATGATGTGCTAAAACAGATAAAAAGAAACATACATTATATCATCACCAGCTCACATGAAAAAAATCATCAACATCACATTTATACGGTTAGTTACATCTGAATATATAAAATCAAGTCACGCAATGTGGAAAAAAAAATAATGTTGCCCTCAGATGTGATCAGAGCCGACCCAGTGCAGCACAGAGCCTGTTACTGCCTTGTTTCCAGCATAAACGTCACTATAAACATCTACAAACATTTGATATTTTGTCTTTGTACAATCTTCACACCACCAAAAAACAAACAAAACAAAAACACACACATTTAAAAATAGCAGCACAACAAGTGATTAAAAATGTGTCAAAGTTATATGCATCAAACACCTGAAGTGGTTTTGGTGGCCAAGTTCATGCAGATAAGGAAACTGGTTCTTATTTGTCATCATAATTACCTGATACTAAACTCAAACAATACAACAACTGTACAGACAGTTCAGCTATTATTATCATACTGTAAACTCATGCAGGTAGATTTAACAAGATGCTGCCATCTACTGGCTGATCTGCACTAATGCTATTTGTTAGAAATCAGATTTTTGACAGGTGTGATGACGTCACTGAAACCTCAGGTGAGAATGTGGGTGTGACACAGGATCCAAGGATGGACACGTCAGCTTTGCCGTTTTAGCAGTGCTTTTATTGACAGTAGTGATTAGTACGGTTTCGGGCTTCTGTCCATGAGAAAGGCACTACTCTGACTGTCACTCTCCCGCTGTTCTATCTCAGAATGTGATGAAAGATATCGATGTTGGTCTGAAGCCCTGAATTCAACAGTTTTCTCTGTTGTTTAAGTTGTTGTTTTTCCCTCCGTTGGTTCCCAGCACCAACTTACTGAACAGCATCAAAACGGGAAACTTCAAATCTGGTTTATCATCAGGATGTTATGTGTTTCTATTCACAGTCTGAGATGAGATGCTAACAGTCATGAACCTGAGCGAGGTCCAGAAAGTCTTCATCAAGAACTTGTGGTTTTGCGTGAGGAAGTCCTCCTCTGTTTAAAAATGAAAGAAAATTGAAAGATTCACTGAGTTATACTGAATATGACAAGTTTAAGAAACTTTTAAACTGTGACAGAGCAAATGATTCTGACACATACTGTAAAAATCTGTTAAATGTTCTGATATTTTTACATTTACAGCTCTTACAAGAAAATCACAGACTTACGTGTTCTGTACAATTCTGATAAAACATAAATCCCCACGGGAACACAGAGATACAGATGAATACAGTCATGACGATTCTTCCCTGGCCTACAAAGACAATCCACAGTTACAAACACAGTAAAAACATAATTCAGTGTTAATGATGTAAATGAGCACATTTTAAAGACAATAAGTGGAATTAGGTAATAACCAGTATTACTCTGAGAGGTGAGCACCAGACTTTATTTACATGTTTCATTTAATTTATCTCCACTTACAGTCTGGTGACCTCCAGGTTACATCGGGCCTTTTGCCCCAGGAAGACTCGAGGCCCCAAAACCCAGAACTGGATAAAACTGATATTTGACATTTTGAATCAGAACCTCAGTATGTTTACCTGAAAGAGCTGCAGGTTTATGGGAGGATTTTACTTTGTTGTTTTCCAGATTTTCAAAGATGATCTAAGATGAAAACTGTTTGTATTGTTAGCCTGATGTTTCATTACCTCCCTACCATTACCAGTGTTGGGAAGGTTACTCCGAACCGTAGTAAAGTAAACTGTAGTAAAGGGACCTCTGGCTAATACGTCGGGTTCTGTGTCGGGCTCGTTGCCAAAAAATAGCTTTACTTTGTTGTCTGGGTCAACTTTGCTAGCGAGAGACAGAGAGAGGCGTTGAAAGGCTGCTCCAACGGAACTTATTGTTTCGGAGGAAAACATGAACACGGTGTACAGTCGAGTCTTAATAGCTTACTTACAACTGGGCTCGTCAGGCACTCTTCTTGGCTGCAGTGGTTATTATTATATTTACATGCTTCCAGCTCCCGTTTTTGCTCGATGACTGCTCGTACTTTTCTACTTCCTTTTTCTCCCACCTCGCGCTCAAAGACACATAACAGGTATGGCGGTCCATTCTCCCTGCAACACGGACTACACTGTCTATGAGGCTACATTCTTTAGGGCTATGCCTGTAGCATTCTGTAGCTTAGCACAACAACAACAACAACAAAAAGGCGCTCTCTCACCCAGGAAACACACAGGAACATAGCTGTCAAACAAAACTCAAACAGTCCTGACCCACGACAATATGAAACAGGAAAATACCGCCGTGTAATCCATTTATTTCAACAAAGTAACTGTATTCTAAATACCACCTTTTTAAATGGTAACTGTAACGGAATACATTTACTCATATTTTGTATTTTAAATACGTAACGGCGGTACATGTATTCCATTACTCCCCAACACTGACCATTACCTTTCATTAAGCCAACACTACACAGACTCAGTTTCACTTCTATAGAACGAGCCTAGTCTTGGACTCCTTTTAGTCTGAGACTGAACGAAATCCATTTCTAGAAAACTGTGTTTTCTGTTCTGGTAAATTAACCCAGTTCTCAGATTTGGCCCATATCTCCTGACTGTACTGTGTATAAGCAATACAATGAAAGAATGATTTTGTAAACTGTAAAGACTTTATTTTTACGTCTGGTCTCGTCATTCAGATTTGGTGGTTGGAGATTTCCAGGTTGCTGAGTTGTTTCATTCTTCTCAGGCTTTGATTCTAAAATAAAGTAAAATAAAATATTGTTTAATAAATTGTTTTATTAACTTAAAATTGATGTAATGTAGCAGTGAATTAAGCTGCACGGCTCTGTACACAGTTTTATTGCTACCAAGTGGAAACTGAACACTGAAACAAAACTGAAACATGAAACCAACAATGAAGAACCAAAAAACAAACAAACTGTTGTGATGAGAGAAACAGTTTGTAGCTCTTCAGTGTTGGTTTCATCACATGTCCTGATGAAGCTGCTCAGTAACAGTGTCACTGAGGTTGGACACTGTGGATTTCTGTGGTCGACTCAGACTCTGAGGCCTCCTTCAGGGATGTTACCTGGACCAGCAGCTCCATGAAGAATTAGCCTCACGTGTGTGTAAGCCACAAAGACTCTTGTGTTAAAAAGTCCAACTTAAAGCAGAAATAATCATGTTTACAGTCTTCTACATGAACCAGTTGTCATGGTCCTGGGTCGGTGACCCAGTGCTTTTAGTTTGTTATCATTTTCTAGATGATGATGATGATTGTTTAGGTTCTATGTGTTATATTCGGTCTGCCTCTGAGTCTGCGTCTGTATCTGTCTGTCTATGGTGTCACCCCATCTGTTTGTGAATCTGTCTGTTTAGTTCAATGTCTTGTCTGGTTCCATGTGTCTGAGTTTCCTGTTTTATTGTGAAGGTCTGTGTCATATGTGAGTGTGCTCAGTTTACGTTTCCCCTGTCCCGTCAGCTCAGATTCCTCCCAGCTGTGTTGCCCTCCTGTCTCTCATCCCCTGATTACTGGTGTGTGTATTTAAGCCCTGTGTGTTCACCTGCCTGTTGCCAGTTCGTCTGTATTGCTCAGTGTTCCCCGGTGTCCCACGGTGGCCTGTCCCACGGTGGCCTGTCCCACGGTGGCCTGTCCCACGGTGGCCTGTCCCACGGTGGCCTGTCCCACGGTGGCCTGTTCCTCGTCTGCGTCTCTCTGCTTCTCATCCCATTGTCGTATGCTCCCAGGTCTGTTATTTTTTTTAGTTCTCCCAGTTTAGGTGTCTTCAGTTATTTGTTATGCCCCACTGTTTATTTGCCACTACACCTCTGTAAATAAAACTCACCGGCATCTCATCCACTGCCTGCATCTTGGGTCCTTCTAACTCCACATGGCTCGCCTCGGCAGCCGTGACACCAGTGTTGGTCTCCATGGATACTTTTACCATCATATCATTTCTGTGGTTTGTTTCTTACAGGTCTGTTACTGTACTCAGTACTAATTAGCAGGTGTGTGTCTGTGTGATGCAGTTTATGGATGTAAGTTTCTAACTACACAGTTTTTCTGGTCATTTTTGTCCGGAATCGGAAACTTCATCAATCAAACAGGATATTTATAAAGACACAGTTTTTTGAAGGGGGAAACTATCTTAAGAGAGCTATTTTTCTTTTTCTCTCTTCAAAAAATGAAATGTTAGGTTTATAAACACCAATGTCAGGATCCAACCTTGATCCAGTTTAACAGCTCACAGTGATCACATGTGTATAAATGAATCATCTTACCAGAGACGGTGACTCTGCAGCTGCTGTAGCCGCGGCCATAACCTGTGTCCACCTCACACAGGTACAGACCCGAGTCCTCAGTCCTGAGTCTGGACAGCTGGAGTCTGATTCGTCCTTCTCTGAGGGCGTCTTTGTCACTCTGGACTCGTCCTGAAAACTCTTCATCCTGAAACTCTGAGAACTCGACACCACCACGAAGAAAATACAGAGTTGAGTATGTTTGATCAGTATTCAGGTAACAGGAGATCTTCAGTGCTGAGATGGACGTGTCTGGTTTGGTGGTGAACGTCCACTCCAGTGTGATGTTGTGGTTCTCCTCTGCCTGATAGGAGCTCTGTGTCACATCCACTACAAATGATCCTGTTGAGGAGACAGAGGAGCAGACACACTCACAACTTTATACAACATCAGACAGTAAAACACAGGAATAAACGAAGCATCATTTCTGTTATAATCCAAAGAGCTTCAAGGCCCCCACACCACAGCCTGCTATATTCATTCATTCATAACTCCACAATCTGGTCCTGGTGGTTCTGGTTCATCCTAAAGATTTGAGAAGTTTCCAACAATCATGATGCCTAGAATCACATTTTCTCGACTCATTTGTTTACACAAAACAACAAAAAGTAAACAGTACAAAATATAAATAATCATAATTCATATACCCTGATCTGTGTCTGCTCTGATCATAGATGAGTTTAAATGCTCAGCAGTTTTTGCTCACCTCTGCAGAGGACGAGTGTTAGAAGCAGCACAGCAGCAGAGAAGGCCGAGGGTCTGTGTGTGAAGATCACACTGATCTCCTGAAGAGCCATCACTCATTACTCTGAAAATCAACAAGCAAAACAAGCTTCCTGTTACTCTCTGCATCTCACAGCAAGCAGCCCAGCAGACTAATATAACATCATGTGTTTTATTCTTTAATGTTACTGTTTCTGATTCTTTAACAACATTAAAGAAATCTTACCTCTCTTCGAGGATTTCAAGTTCAGAGCTTCTCTGTGATGTGTTTCTTCATCTGTCTACTCTGAACAACATCTCCAGACTGCAGATCCTGCACTGTTGATCAGTGATTTCCTTCACTCTGTAACATCAACAGGAAAACAGGTTCAGTCCCAGTGAAGTCACATTCAAGAAGCTGTTTCAGTGTTGAGCAATTATGCATTTTTTAAAAATAGTTACTATGAAACTTTAGATCGTCACTTATTAAATAACAGAGTAATGATTTTAGATATATTCTGGTCGGGCTTGTACTGGGACAAAAAAAAAATCAGCCTGGAGGCTTTGGTCCAAGCAGGTCACCATTATTAGTCTAAATAAATAAATAAATAATATATCTAATTATTAATATCTAATTAAAAACTGCCTCTGCTTTCAATGAGAAGTGATGCCATCCTCACTATAACCCATCACTAACATGCTGTAAAAAGAAAAGCAACTTTTTAATTTGGATGATAAATATACTAATTAATATAAATATATATATATATATATATATTTTTTTTTTTTTTTTTTTTTTTTTTTTTCCTTTTTGCCTTCCTGAGACACAAAAAGACTCCACACCAATAGATGCTATGAGACAGTGTGTGTTTGTTTAGCCTGTATTATTAATAAATATAAAATCCAGAAAGCTACACAACACGGTGTGGTTCATTTATAAACACAAAACTAACTTCGCTTTCACTGGTTTTTGTTAGAAAAAAATCAAATTGTTGCTTAAATTTGCACAAAATGTCAGAAATCTGTCATGAACTAAAATTCTAACCTACTTTTTTCACGAGTTGTTCGGTTAACCCTCTGAGGTCCAAAATGTTATCGGCCATTTTGACTACTTTTGATTTTACATTCGTATTTTACTTTGTGGCGGTTTGTGATATGGGCAATATGGGCCGCTGCCGTCACTCCCAAAACTTTCCCCTCTTCCTAAACAACCAAATCACTTTAATGTGGGTCATAAAGATGATACAAGAGCCATATATTTTATGAGGTGGTACTCATTGTGAAAAGTTTAAGAAGCACTGCACTATGCAATACATTCAATTTTAGAATTTATATTCAGTGTTAACTGTAGCTAAGCTCAACGTGGTAATGCGCTTTAAGCTAATGCTAATCTTATATTAATAAACTACACTGTCATATGCAAAAAGGTGGCACTAGGGGTGGCAAGAGATGCCACCCTTCTAGATCCGCCCCTGTGCAGAACAAACCTGATGACTTGTTGATGAATGTAACCATAATTGTCTTAACTAAAAAAGCTAAAATAAAATTGTGTAACTGATGATTGTCACAATTCAGCACAGACAGGTCCATACTCAGTTAAAGCTTAGAATTATGTTTCATAAATTCAGTAAACCTGCTTCATCTTCTGTCGTTTCAGACAGCTGGGCTCCTGAGTTTGTGTCAATGAGTCTTTTTTAATGTAGCTGTCATGACAGAAAGAAAATCTGAAAAAAAAACAACCTTGCTGCTGCAGTCAGCTGTGTTGTATCTCTATGTGGCAAATACAATAAAGAAAAGTGTTTAATGGTGAATAATGAAACACTCACCAGGAACATCAATCAGCTCATACACCACTAAACACCAGCATCCAAAATAATTAGGTTGCACTTCTTTTTCTAAAGAAGCATCAGATACGATGTTCACTTATTTGAATGATGATCGTGAGATTAGTCAGCAGGGTTAGAGTTATGTTATGATCTTTTATTTTGAAATTACAATCCTCCATATCAGTGTAACTTAAGCACATAACTGAAACTGAAAGCTCAGAGTTTCTTTTAAGTCACCTTAATGAGACAAAGTCCTGCAGGTCTCTGCATGATTCCAAGAACAGTTCTTTATAAACATAAGTATAGAAAACAAAACAACCCCCCCCCCCCCCCCCCCCCCCCCCCCCCCCCCCCCCCCCCCCACCAAATAAATAAAAAGAGGTCTTACCACAGATAAAGAGCCCATATTCCGACACAGTGATCCAAACTGTTGTTGTCAAAGTGAAATGTGTCTCTGGAGCCGAGCAGGTAACAAACTGAAACAAGGATTAACGAGTCACTGCAGGTTTCTAACATTCCATGATCTATTTATCAGGTAAACACTGAGCATGAGGGAGGCAGGAACGGCTGACCTTGATTGCATCACAGCAAACACATTAATGTGTCTTCACTTTCTCAACCACACAAACACCACTTTAATGCATCATGATTTTGCAGTATTTTATATATTGTATTTTTGTCATTCTCCAGGTCTGACTTGCCATTTCTGTCTTTCTGTCCTCCTCAAGCTCTCCCTCTCTCCCTTCACTATCTGTGTGTCTTTGTGTGTGCACATTCCGGTGTTCTCGTCTTTGTGCAGTGAGGACTTTGAGCTTCAGTTTCGGGGCTGCACGTTCCTGCCTGGTTAAGAGACAATATTCAGGAGAGTATCTAAGTTGTAGTCAGCGCTGGGTTGTTGTATAACAAACAGACAGTCTTGTTATGTGAGAATTACTTACCTGGGGATGGGCGTCCAGGTACACACCGGCTCACTCCTTGGCGGCCGCTTGTCGGGGCCTGGAGCCTGGGGCTCGCTCGGGCCACTTCGGAGGTGGGGTGTCCCCGGCCTCTCGGCCTGGGGCTCGGTCACTCAGGCACGGCTGGCTGCCGGCGGAGCTCACGGGCGCGTCACTGCAACTCCCCCTGGCTTCTGCTCCGCGGCTGCTGAGTGAGCCCTCATCTGGGACTCTCCTCAGCTCTTTCTGGGACAGTGGCGCGGCTGCCCCTCTGTTGGTCTTCCTTGGTCTCTTGTGTTCTGGGGGCCTCTGGATGTCTGGAGTTTTGATCTCCTCCATACCTGCTTCATGCCCTGGAGGACGGGGCTGTGGCCCCCCCACACCCTCTAGCAGATCATTACATGAAGGAACCTTTTAAAAACAAGCGCGTCCATGCTCACAGGTGTACACACGGGTGATCACACACACAAACTACACCCTTTTTGGCTCCTACCTCAAAGCACACTGTGTTCTGTTGATCTTATGTGCTGCACAATAATGTTTAATATTTAGTATTTACTGTCATATTCCCATATATCATTGTGATGTTGTTTATTCTATTACTCTTGTTCTCTTCTGCTTGTTTTCTTTTTTCTTTCTCAACAGGTGATCCAGGTGATCGATATATGCATTTTCTTTTTCTTTTTTTGTTTTTTCTGCCCATTCTGTTGGTTTTTGTTTTTTGCCCTTCTCCCCCGTCCCTCTTCTCAGCTGTTTCTCTTTCCCTCTTTCTTTCTCCCCTTCTTTCCCCCAGTCAAATCTGTCCCGTATTCAGCAAGTGAAAATAAAATAAACAATAAAAGGTGAATCAAATAGACCATTATGGCAAGGCTGGGATGGTCAATTTGGTAAAGTAAATCCGTTGGGCATCTTTCTTTGCCTTTAGACAACAATTCTGATGGAAAAAGAGCCAAACGGGACAGGCCAAAAAAAAAAAAAAAAAAAAAGAGAATTACTTACCTGTGTTCTCCTGTGGAGTGGAGATGGAGAAAGCTCAGAGACTCTTTGTAAATTGGAGGAGCTGTGGATGGAGTGTTTTTGAGAGAGCTGGGATTACACTGCTGTGAATGTCAAATTTTTGGAACGGTTGTTTTTGCACCGATTTCACAGTAAATAATTCACTGTCTCTGCTAAAGAAGTCCTGCAATTGAGTCCTGCTTTTCTGCAAAGTGGCAAACCCTTTAGTGCGCTTATCTGTTTATTGTGACTGAAGCCAGACAAACGACACAAAGTCATCTTAAACATCACACCACTGCAACAAGAATGGACTGATGTTTGCATAGGTGACATTACTATCATTGCTTTTAGCTCACAGACACATACTCAGTAGCACATGTTCATTATGCAACACTACTTGTCTCTCAGTGACTCAATACTTCTGACCAGAGCTAATCAACTGGCACAGCAGTCTCAGTCATGGTGGACATTGTTAGTCACACTCAATATCACACAAACGGGTACAATTCACATTACAAATGAACAAAAAGTGTTATAACCAGTGTTGGGTAAGTTACTTTAAAATAGTAACTTAGTTACATTACTAGTTACTTCTCTCAAAAGTAACCCAGTTACTTCAAGTTACTCGTTACTTTCAAAGTACCTAGTTACTAGGGAAAGTAACTTTGGTTTTACTCAGAATTCTCTTGTTAATGTGTTGCTTCCATAACTTTGCCAGTCTTCTAGCTTGCTTACTTGCCACAAGTGCACTGTGCCACCTACCAATAGAAAGGAAAAGATAATGTGCATATTTCCACGAGAGAAATCCCACGCCTGGACCGTCATTGACTGCTGCCATGATTCTAGCCTACGTCACAGCGTCATGTGCGCCTTTTACATCCAACACAAAAACTGCAGTCGTGGTGCTTTCGATTGTACTCAGAACTCGGAAATTCTGCCTTCTGAATAGGAAGATGTTGGTAACACCAGACTGCAGATGAGCTGCATACATGGCTGGACTGGGACAGAAAATTGGCCCGGACATTTTGACTAGAGACCGGCCCACCATTATAGGAATAATCATAAAGCCTTTGAATGAAAACAAACGCTGTTGTGACAGTGATGTACACTGTTTTGATGGTATATATGCATCAATCCATCAATCGTTTGTTGTAAGATTCAGATAATTATTTTTTAAAAGCTAGACATTTTAAATGAGAATAAGATAGAAAAGTATTTCTTTGTGCCCACCTCTCCCTGTAAATGCCCTACCTGCCCCCCTGGCAAAACTTTGCTAGATCCGTACCTGCACAGTTACCAGCTGTCAGCTACATAAAAAAGGATCCTGGTGTTATTTGTCTCTCAGAAACAGTTCATAACTTCCCTTCAACTCATTCATGTCACCTAAAAGGTAAACCTGTTTCTCCATCACCTGTTCAGCTCTGATTCAGTAAGGACATCTCCTAGTTTCATCTTCATGTTTCCCTCTCACCAGATATACAAACCGATATCATGACCAGCAGCTTTTTTACAGCTGTGGCTCCAGCAAACATCAGCTGATACTAGAAATTAATATTAAATAAATTCTAACAACAGCTGATCAAGCTTAAACGTGCTGCTGTTGTTTAGCGCGACATCCGCTGGTTTCCTCTTTCGGCGCAAAGTGGGCGATAAACAAACAAGAGAGCCGATCAGCTGATCATTGATCAGTTTCATGATTGAAGTAGAAACGGGAGAGGGAGGGTGAGAGGATGAGAGAAGAAGAGGCAGCTGTGCAGCAAAGACACAGAATAACTCCAGCTTTGTGTCTTTTTCATTGTAGCTGAATTACGGGACAAACTGTTCCTTTTCACCTCAATAAGAAACGCGTAATATTTTCTCTGAATACCAGACGGGACGGTTGACAACTCTAATAACTTATGAACAAAATAAAGTTCAACATCATTAACTTCATAGCACCCACCCAGCTGTATAGAAACTCCGTCATGCTAGCTAGCACGCAGTACGGAAAAAGTCAGCATAACCAAAATAAACTCCACCTAAACTTGGTTTATATCTGACCCAGAAAGACTGCAGGTCATAACTTCTTACCTGAAGTTCAGTTCACACTTGGACCGGCCGCCTCGGGTCTCTTTTCCTTCTGCGTCCCCTTTCTCCAGCCCGAGAACGTGTTGCTTTCTCTCATCCACCTGCTGGCCTCCACCACTTGCTAATGTTACTGAATCTGTGGAAGCTCCGCGATAGCCACCACACGTAGTAACGAGTAACGAGCCTATCTAAATCCCAGTAACGACTAACGTGTTCCTGATTTTGGCATAATAACTAGTTACCGTGCTCGTTACCACATTAATAACGTAGTTACTGTAACGCGTTACTTAATAACGCGTTAGTCCCAACACTGGTTATAACACTGTAACTCTACAAATGAACGCCAGCGTGAACCATGATTCTAGTGCCCTCTGCCCTTCAGCACTACAAGATTTTCCTTTGAAAGTAGAAAAAGTGAGCTCTCTGGCTCCGATTGAGTGCAGAACAAAGCTGATTAGTCTAAACCTCAAAATCAACCAAACACCTCCAAAATTAGTTTATACTTACTTTTTTTTTAAAAGAAGCATTAATTAAAACTGTTCAGTTATTTAATTGATCATCTTTACCTAAGATTTGATTGGTCAGTAAGGTTAGGTTATGACCTTTGATTTTGAAGCTAACTTAATACTGAAAGTACATGTCATGGTCTGTGTGTAGGCAGGCAGGATAAAAAGGACCCAAGTGCAGGACTTGTGGAGGCAGAAAAATACAGAGGCAAACACACGGGGAACAAGGACCAGAAGGGGAACACAGCTGATACAAATTAACTGAAGGGACCAGGTGGACGCAAAAGAGGAAACATCAACATAAGACACACACCTTCAAAGTAAAACAGGAAATTCATTGACAAAACTCAAAGGCACCAAACTCATATTAAGCACTAAAGAATAACAAACCACAAAAATAATACAACACTGGGTCACAGACAGTTCAGAGCTTCAAGTCAAGTCTTGCCCCAAGAACAGTTCTTTACAAACATAGATGCAGGTTCTTGTCTGTCGAGTTCTCTGACACCAAAACAAACAAACAAACAAATAAAAAGAAGACTTAGCACAGATGAAGACCCCAGACTCTCACACAGTGATCCAAACTGTCGATGTCAAAGTGAAATGAGTCACTGGAGCCAAACAGGTAACAAATTGAGACAAGAATTAATGTGTCACTCCAAACCAGAAACTCTTGTCTGATCAGTTTCTAAAGGTCATTGCTGCACATTTAATGGTGTATATATCAGTAAACAGTGAGCACTACAAACACAGGGACAGCTTCACAAAGAGGAGCTCAAAATGGTTTCAGCAGAAAAGCATTAAAACTTAGATATGATTCTTGCTAGTGTGCTGTGTAAGGTCAAGATTTAGAAAGTAGGGTACCAAGATTTAAAATATATTTTAAAAAAAGACCCCTTTGACCTCTGACTTTTACCTAAAGTCAACAGATTAACCTGTAACTCAAAGTAATGATAAGTCTAGTCTCGGTCATTATTTATAAGTTCACTATAGAATAATGATAGAAGAAAAAGACAATCACTGATTATGATACACATGATGTCCAACATGATGTATGTACTGACATACTGTCACAGCTGGACTCACACATTAAAGAGCAACGAGAGACGGGAAGAGGCTCAAACTCAGGAAACAACTATTTATTTACAATAACAGAAACATCTGTTTATGAATTAATCAGCCGTCTGATTCAGCTGAAAGACAAACTTCAGCTCTCAGACTGAAGTTATTTGTTGGTGAGTGGGTCCTCATCCTCAGTATATTAGGAAGACACTGTTACCTTAAAACAATCTAGAGCATAAAATATAAACAATCAAAGTGCTGATGTGTGAGATGATGGACGCAGATGTTAGTTCATGAGAGCGCTGCCCTCTACTGGCTGATGTGCAGTAATACTGCTCTCGTCCTTCCTTCTACTCCCACATTTAAACTGTGAGCAGCTCTGACTGACAACATGCTGTCACACTGAAAACTTCACATCTGCTTCTTCCTCCTCAACAATTCATCTTTACAGTCTGATCTGCAGCTTCAAGGACCTCTCTGCTCCTGACTCTGTGCTGCTTTCATTCACATTTAGACCTTCTTCCTGCAGTTATTACAGAGTGACAGGAGGGGGCGCCAAATGTGACTGCAGGTGTTAGTTGGTGCTGAAAGTGCTGATATGTTTGCGCTGTAACAGTTTGTCAAACTTGCTTGTTAACTTTATGCTGATCAGTGTTGTATCATCAGTAATCAGTGATCAGTAACTAATTACTGATTACTTCCCCTAAAAAGTAATCCCATTACTTTACTGATTACTCTTTTTCGAAATTAATTAGTTACTTTGTTACTTTTTTAAAACATGATTTACAACCTAAATATGTGATAAAGCAATAAATCATTCAACCCAAATCTACTATGTAATCAAATGGAAAAAGTCAGTTTTTAAATTTTGTTTTATTAGTTTTAATATTTTAACTTTCAAGTTCAAGTTCAAGTTGGCTTTATTGTCACTTCAACCATATACATTTAGTTCACAGTGAAACGAAACAACGTTCCTCCAGGACCAAAGTGCTACATGCAACATAAATTTACAACATAAGTTAACACTAAACTAGCTAACTAAGAGGCCTAGTTAGCTGGCTAGCAGAGACAAGACAGACTGACCTAACATAAATTACAACATAAATTAACAAAAAAAAAACTAACTATCTAACTATCTAAGGAAGACTAGGAAGTAAAGAAGTTAGTGCAAAAAGACCAGTAATAATATTGTGCAAAAGAGCATTTACAGGTTGGTGTATACGATAGTTTGATGGTGTAGGTCGGTGTGGGTCGGTGTGTTTGCGCTTGTGTTGATTAGTCAGTTTAGACTCAATGCTTGAGGTAGTTAAGTTAAGCTGAGTGATAATGTTGTGTGTGTGTGTATATGTGTGTGTGCGCGTGTGTGTGTTTATCAGTCCAGTCCCTTTTTGTTGAGGAGACGGATGGCTTGTGGAAAAAAGCTGTTGCACATCTGGATGTGTGTGCCCGAATGCTTCGGTACCTTTTTCCAGATGGTAGGAGTGTGAATGCATAAAACAAAAATTAAATTATATGCAACATTCTCTGACTGGAAGAAATTAGTTTAACATTTAATCCTATTTTATGCACATTTCTGCACATAAAATAAAATAGGTTTTTGTGTTTACAGTCAGTCTTTCAAATAGATGCAAGTGAAACACAGCAGAAAATAAATAAAATCCAAGACTCAGCAGTCCGGTTGTTCTATTTTCACCTGTATAGCAGGAGTAGGGCAGGTTTTAGTAACGCAGTAATGCAGCGTGCTTATGGGAAAGTAATGGTAATCTAATTACCTTTTTTGCAATAGTAATCCCTTACTTTAGTTGTTACTTGAAAAAAAAAATTGGATTACAACTAACATGTAGTTTAATTGTGGATCATCAGCGGTGATTCTGAAAGGTCATAAATGTGAGTGTAGACAGACAGGATGACAGCAGTGCCGTTGCAGATGTGGCACCCCTGTGAGGGAATGACCACATTAATGTTATTTTGTGTAAAACACTCATGTAACGGGACATTTTTCATTGCTATATGTATTTATTTTCAGTTCTTTAAGAGGATAGAAAATCCATGTAATAGGGATTCATTTTATGTTAGAAAGCAGTGAGGGCGGAACTTTGGTGCTTGCTCCGGGGTTTGGGGGTGCAGTAAGTGGAGCCCACCTTCCGCTGCTTCCTCAGACACGTTCTGGAGGAAAGCAGAGACGCATCGTGTCTTCCTTACTCCGCTCTTCACCTGCTTTTACAGGTCGGTAAATGGTGCTCGCACCGAAAATGTTGTTTATTGTTACCATGGTTACCCACGTTAACGTGAATGAGAGAGTTAAGGCGGTCCGCCCGAGTTAATTACATGTAAACGCGGGAGAAAACCAGAGGAGTGTCCCGTGCGACCGCACCGCGAGCCCGCTCGTTAGGTGGAGCGCTCGTGAAGCAGAGTCAGTGCGCTCCTATGCTCTGTGCAAACGTGTTGTAATGCTCCAATCGAATCAGTTCTGTGAGATGTGAATGTGAATAGTTATGTTGAAAGTGACTGAGTAGATTAGCTAGTGTAACACAAGCACTCTGAGCAACTCTGTGTAGCTAACAGAGGCATTCACGGGTTAATTAAACAAGCTGTGTTTCATGATGCACTAAATAGTGATTTTGCCAGTAAATTACTGGAGGGAACAAATGTAATGTATTTACCAATGCTGTTATTGAATATAACTGTTTAGCCAGTAAGACACTGCAGAAGACAATGTGATGTGTTTATGGATATGATAAAAGAATGTAGTTGTTATGGAAAGAAGTGTGAACTTAAGAAACTGAACCAGTTAAAAAGAGTATATTTCACTGATGTTGTGAAATAAGTGAATGTAATTGATGTGAATGAGGAACCAGCTGAACAGTATATTGAAAGCTCATGTTTAGTGTTTTATAGCATTTATTTGTGTGAAATAAATCAGACTCAGACACGTTCTGGAGGAAAGCAGAGACGCATCGTGTCTTCCTTACTCCGCTCTTCACCTGCTTTTACAGGTAACTTATTGTCATCGTGGTCTTCATCCTTGGGACCCGTAACACAGAGCTTTCCACAGATTATTAGAGCAGCAGCACAATAATTCGTTTATATGTATTTGTATGTATTTAAGCTTGAGCCAGCCAAAGAAAACAAAAACAACTTTAATGTGTGTGACTGGTGCACAGTGGCTGTGGATTCATGCTCAGAGTTAGGTTACATCAAGTGTAGCAGAGATTCATATGAATTTTAACTGGTGATCCTGAGATCCATTGACTGAACTTCACTTTTGTACCAACTACATACTGTCTAACATAAAGACAGTATAAACGTTGTACTGTCTGCATAAAGGATGAAAAATGAGCCAGGACAATTCATCAAACATCTGCTGACATCTGGTTGAATTAAGTTGTGTAAATCCACAAAGAGCAGCAGGTCGGATGATCACAGCCTGTACATGACGAAAATCTACTGAAGCTCTCAGCAGTAATTATTCTGAGTCCTGATTTGTTTGCCCACTGAGCCACTACAACCAATTTTAGGGTTCCTCCACCTGCTGAATCCACTTTAACCCCTGACTGTAATAATTTTCCTGTTTAGAGGCAAAATCACCGTCTACAATGTAGACAACAGAAATATGTCAGAGCTAGTACTTTCTCACTTTTACTTGAGTAAAGAAGTTAAGTCAGTACTTCAATTTTTACTAAAGCAGTGGTTCTCAAACTTTTCACAATGAGTACCACCTCATAAAATATATGGCTCTTGAAGTACCCTTATGACCGTCATTAAAGTACGGTAGTATAGGCCTATTTAACACCACATACAGTTTACATGAGACAATTTCATTTCTTATATGAACGTTTTTCTTGTTTTAACTGTCATAAACAGGATGTGACAAATGATAATAATAACAACTGTACTGCATTAAAACATTCACAACAGGGGGTTATCCGGTCTTTAAGTGATGACATGATGAAAGCTGCTTCCAAACTACTCTGCATTTATTAAGGCGGTTGTGTTTCTAACATGTTTTAATGCTTTGTATCTTGTTCTATTTAATTTGAACAAGCCCCTGAAAAAAGTCAGTGATCACTGTCAGCCTTTCTCTTGTTTTTATCATCACTTTTCATTTTAAAGCTCAGTTTTTAAAACCTTACAATGTAACTACAGCGCAGCCCATGCAGCATTATGTTATTATATATATTATATTATACGTATAAATGACTAACCACATATTGCAGTTGTTCTCCTGACTGAAGTTTAGTCCGTTTACAGCATCCTGCCATGTGACTGTATTTGTTCCTAACCACCGGGAAGGCCTAAGGAAACAAGCCCTCCAGCGCTCTGTAGGTTTTGGTTTTTATGAAAAAAAATAAGCTTTTTTTTTTCAATCTTCTAAAGCTGTTTAACTTCTAGAGAGAATCGCAGCAACTACATGATGAAGCTTTCAACTCCAAGACAAACTAAGACAGTTTTCGTGTAGTATGAGTATGAGGGTGTGACACAGGCCCTGTGTATTTTTTACATTGCAGTATTTTAAATATTTTATAATATTTCTGAGTATTCCATCATATTATGCTTTACTTATGTTAAGATTATAAAGCTGAAACAATGATTAGAAACGTTTCTGTTAGCAGCACCCAGCAGTTTATCTTCTAACCCTTTCTTGTTTCCCAGCGTCAGAAACAATTAAAATGCTGATTCTTTAAATGTCATCACAAGAGTTTATTAAGCATGAAACATGAAGCTCCATCCTGTTAATGCTGTTTGTGTTTTACTTGAAATGATCCTGTTTTTATTTTAACCTCTCAGTATATTTATAATTCAAATGAGTTGAAGGATAACAATATTGGACTGAAGCCCTGAATTTAAATCTTTTCTCTGTTGTTTGTGTGCTTTTTTTTATTCTCTCCAATGGTTCTCAGCGCCAACTTACTGAACAGCATCAAACTGAAAATCTTAAATTTCGTTTTTCCTCATGATGTTATAAGTAGTTTCTATTCACAATCCGAGATCTGCGGCTCCCAGCTGATGTTGTCATCATGAATCTGAACTAGAAGGTTCACCTGCTGAGAGCTTCTTCCTCATTAACTTCCTGGTTTTGTATGAGGAGGTCTGTTTTCTGTTTAAAATGAAAGACAATTCAAAGATTCACTGAGTTATACTGAACACGACAAGTTTAAGAAACTTTAAACTGTGACAGAGCAAATGATATTCTGACACAAACCATGTGTCAAAAAATGTGTTTTGATCATTTTATATTTACAAAACTTACAAGAAAATCCTGTTTTTCTGACAGACTTACGTGTTCTTTACAATTCTGATAAACAATAAATCCCCATGAGACCAGAGAGATACAGATGTATACAGCCACGACGATTGCTAACCAGAGTACCAGGAAAAATTCTAAGGTACAAAAACAGGAAAAACATAATTCAGTGTTAATGATGTAAACGAGCACATTTTAAAAACAGGAAGTGGAATTGACCATTAAATAAGCAGTATTACTCTGGGAGGTGAACACCAGACTTTATTTACATGTTTCTGATGCACAGAGAATTTAATTTATCACCACTTACAGTCTGGTGACCTCCAGCTTACATCGGGCCTTTTGCCCAATGACAGCCAGGAAAGACTCGAGGCCCCAAAACCCAGAACTGGATAAAACTGATATTTGACATTTTGAAGCAGAACCTCAGTATGTTTACCTGAAAGAGCTGCAGGTTTATGGGAGGATTTTACTTTGTTGTTCATATAGACTCAGTTTCACTTCCATAGAACGAGCCTAGTCTTAGACTCTCTTTAGTCTGAGACTGAACTAAATCCATTTCTAGAAAACTGTGTATTCTGTTCTGGTAAATTAATACAGTGCTCAGATTTGGCCCATATCTCCTGACTGTACTGTGTATAAACAATATAACAAATGAATGATTTTAGTGTTTTTGTAAACTGTAAAGTTATTATTATTTTTTTTAATATATATATATATATATATATATATATATATATATATTTACTTATGCCTTTGGTCACATCATCCAAATCTGGCCTCTGGAAATTTCCAGGTTGCTGAGTTGTTTCGGTCTTCCCAGATTTTGATTCTGAAATTAAAAAAATAACATATTTTTTTAAATTTTAGCTCAGGTGGTAGAGCAGGTCACTTACTAATCAAAAGGTCGGTAGTTCGGTCCCAGTTTGCGTGCTAAATATTTTTTTTGTCTGTGATGCATCATCACAGTATGAATGTGTGTGAATGTTAAACACTGTGAACATGTGAGACAGTATAGACCAAAAAGGGCTCGTGTCAATGGGTGAATGTACAAGTTGTGTAAAGCACAATGAAGAACCAAAAAACAAACAAACTGTTGTGATGAGAGAAACAGTTTGTAGCTCTTCAGTGTTGGTTTCATCACATGTCCTGATGAAGCTGCTCAGTAACAGTGTCACTGAGGTTGGACACTGTGGATTTCTGTGGTCGACTCAGACTCTGAGGCCTCCTTCAGGGATGTTACCTGGACCAGCAGCTTCATGAAGAATTAGCCTCACGTGTGTGGAAGCCACAAAGACTCTTGTGTTAAAAAGTCCAACTTACAGCAGAAATAATCATGTTTACAGTCTTCTACATCAACCAGTGTTGGTCTCCATGGATAGTTTCATATCATCTCTGTGTAGACTTCCTATATGTCTGTTACTGTACTCAGCACTAATTAGCAGGTGTGTGTCTGTGTGATGCAGTTTATGGATGTAATTTTCTAACTACACAGTTTTTCTGGTAATTCTATTAAAAATGCTCCAAAAGGAAACATCAGCTCTAGAACAGTGAAGAAGATCCAGTTCATGTTCGAGTCAGTGAAAGTGGGGCTACAGCTGCTGGTGTCTGAAACTCCATCAATCAAACAGGATATTTATAAAGACACTGTTGTTATGAAAGTGGAAACTAAAGATTTGTGTTCATCACTTTGAAACCCTGTAACAATTATACACACCAATTTTATCTCAGGTTTGAACCATGATTGACGTTAACAGCTCACAGTGATCACATGTGTATAAATGAATTGTCTTACCAGAGACGGTGACTCTGCAGCTGTTGTAGCCGCGGCCATAACCTGTGTCCACCTCACACAGGTACAGACCCGAGTCCTCAGTCCTGAGTCTGGACAGCTGGAGTCTGATTCGTCCTTCTCTGAGGGCGTCTTTGTCACTCTGGACTCGTCCTGAAAACTCTTCATCCTCTGAGAACTCGACACCATCAAGCAGATAATACAGAGTTGAGGGTTTCTGATCTTTTTTCATGTAACAGAGGATGTTCAGTGCTGAGATGGACGTGTCTGGTTTGGTGGTGAACGTCCACTCCAGTGTGATGTTGTGGTTCTCCTCTGCCTGATAGGAGCTCTGTGTCACATCCACTACAAATGATCCTGTTGAGGAGACAGAGATGAGCAGACACACAACTTTATACAACATCAGAACTGTAAAACACAGCAATAAACGAAGCATCATTTCTGTTATAAATCCAAAGAACTTCAAGGCCCCCACAACACAGCCAGCCATGTTCAGTCGTTCATTCTTTCATAACTCTATATTGTCCTCTTGGTCGTTCTGGCTAGTTTCCAAAAAATTGTGAATTTGAGAACCATTTTTTTATGTTTAAACAAAACAACCAAAAATGATCATAGATGAGTTTAAATGCTCAGCAGTTTTTGCTCACCTCTGCAGAGGACGAGTGTTAGAAGCAGCACAGCAGCAGAGAAGGCCGAGGGTCTGTGTGTGAAGATCACACTGATCTCCTGAAGAGCCATCACTCATTACTCTGAAAATCAACAAGCAAAACAAGCTTCCTGTTACTCTCTGCATCTCACAGCAAGCAGCCCAGCAGACTAATATAACATCATGTGTTTTATTCTAAATGTTACTGTTTCTGATTCTTTAACAACATTAAAGAAATCTCACCTCAAGGTTCTCTGTGGCGCGTTTCTTCATTTGTCTACTCCGAACATCATCTCCAGACTGCAGATCCTGTACTGTGGATCAATGAGTTCCTCCACTCTGTAACAATAACAGGAAAACAGGTTCAGTTCCAGTGAAATTGTCACGGACCTGTGTCTGAAGGACCCAGGGTCTTTGAATAAGTATGGACGTGTATTTTTTGTGCTGCTGTCCTGCTTCCTAATGTTTGTGTATAGCTGGGTGTGTATGTGGGTGTGGCAGAGCACCTCTTCCTCAGCCCTGGTGGGGTTGTCAGCCAGGAGCCTGGCCACACCTGAGGACGAGAAACGCACACACACCTGAAGTTGATCAAGCCTCGTCTGGGAGCTATTTAATAGTTTGTCCGAGCGTTCCTTGACGCTGGACTGTTGCATGAGACTCCACATTAGTGTTGTTAGTGTCAAGTCCAGTGAGTGTATGCCCACAGTAGTTGAGTGTCCTGATAGCTGCTTCTATCGTTTCTTTCAAAAAGAGCCTGGAAAGCCAGCGAGCACGTGGAGAGCAGACACACGGGAGCGGAGAGCACGAGGCACGGACTTATTGGGGAAGAAGACACGGCACGGGAGTCAGGGGAATGCATCGGGATTGTTTGTGTGAATATTTACTGCACTGTAAATAAACGCACTGTTCACCGCAGCATTTGGATCCTTTGCCCAGACAAACCGTGACAGAAGTCACATTCAAGAAGCTGTTTCAGTGTTTAGCTATTAAGCAGTTTCAAAATAGTTTATATGTAAACAGACCATTAGATCATCACTGATTCAATAACAGAGAATGATGATTTTAAATATTCTGGTCAGGCTTGTACTGGGAGAAAAGATCAGCCTGGACCAAAACGTCCAGGCTGATCCCACAGATGCTGTGAGGCAGTGTGTGTTTGTTTGCAGTGTTTCTCTAAACTTTTCTGTCTGTGCAGGCTTCCAGCTGCTTACCAAAGCACACAGACTTTTTCTGTAGCACACATGCGTTGAATGCTGTAGTGTTGTTGTTGGTATTAATATTGGTGGTGCAGCTGCTGAAATGTCAATTATTGGACATATTTTACTGCATTTACCCAGCATAACTAAGGGAGGATTCAGGGTTACCTGGTCCAGCCCTAACTATATGCTTTAGCAAAAAGGAAAGTTTTAAGCTGAAAATCACATTACAAATGAACAATAACTATGAGACACCAACACATTACTGGAATAAGTGATACTGAACATGAACGTCAGAATGAGGCACGAGTCTTTGGCATAGTGCTTCCTCTTGAATCGTTACTATATTTTCTTCTCTAGCTTTGATTGACAGAGAGCAGAACAAATCTGATGATTTGATGACGAATTTACCCAAACACCTTCAAACTTTAAGGATTATTTCTGAGGAAGCTGAAAAGTCGTGTTAACTGATGATTGACACAGTTCAACACAGACAGGTGCAAACTCAGTTTAATCTATGCAAATTCAACAAATGTGCTTCATCTTCAGTCGTCTCAGACAGCTGGGCTCCTGAGTTTGTATCAAGCAGTCATTCTCAAAGGAGAAACTGAAATGATTCATGTGAGTTTTCCACCCACTGTGTAAACAGCAGACCAATCAGCAACAGTCTGTTGTCAGCTCAGTGTTTAACTCTATTTGACAAATATATTAAAGAAAAGTGTCTGATGGTGGTCCGTGAAACACTCATCAGAAACATCAATCTGCATATTCAGAACAAAACACTAACATCCAAAATAATTAGGTTACATTTATTTTTCTTAAGAAGCAGATACTGTGATACTGTGTTCACTTGTTAAAATGATCATCTTTAACTGAGATTATTCAGCAGGGTTGGGGTTAGGTTATGGCCTTTTATTTTGAAATTAACCTCTTTCCATATCAGTGTAACTTAAGCTCATAACCATAACTGAAAGCTCAGAGTTTCTTTTAAGTCACCTCGATAAGTCCAAAGTCTTTATAAACATAAATACAGCTTTTCTCACTTTGCTGCTACATTTGGAGCTTTGTGGGAGCTTTTAACAACTGACAGAAACATTTATCATCTTGTATGTGCTCACGGTTTGACAGAGAAACAACAGTCTGACTTTATTCGGTAACATGTAGAAAAAAATCCCTTTGTTTTTCCATCACACATTTTTTTTTCATTATTAGTTTCTTGTTTTTTGAGTTCTCCAACTCAAAAAAAAACAAAAAACAAGACTTACCACAGATAAAGACCCCAGACTCCGACACAGTGATCCAAACTGTTGCTGTGAAAGTGAAACGAGTTTGTTGGAGCCGAGTAGGTAACAGGAACTTAGACAAGGATAAACATGTCACTGCAAACCAGACACTCAGGTCGGATCAGTTTCTAACATTCCTTGATGCAAAGCCTATTCATCAGGTAAACACTGATCATGACAAACACAGGGAAGGTTTCACTTTATTACATACTGCGTCAGATCAGTACAGATCATGTGTAAACCAAAAATTAGCTTAAAATGGTTTCAGCAGTTTCTTCTCATCTTCAACAAAAAGCTCACGTTTTTCCTAGCATTTGCATTTCATTCTGTCTGTAAACACAACAGCTCTGAAAGTTTTGAATGTATTCTGATAAAACTCTGTAGGCTGTAGCAGGATCATGTTATAATGATCCACTAAAGTTTGATTTACATCCACCGAGGTCTTCATGGTCAACTTTATGACTTGCTGTTAAAAAATTGACAAAAAGCACTGTGTAATGTCAACATTTACACGTATAAAGATTTAAAACATCATGTCACATTTTACCTCTGAACTCTCCCTAAGGCCAATAGATCAACCTGAAAGTCAAAGCAATTATATATAAAACTGTTTATTTAAAACTATATTTCTTACTGTGTTTGCTGGTGAAAGATGGAACTCCGACCTCTTCTTTAGGGTCAAATATGGTCAAACTTTCATAACATGTATTTTTATCTGTAATTCATTTTCTGCTGCCTCTATATCGGTGACGTTTTTGCATGACTTTGTTTACCATGTGCATTACTGTAATGCACGAAACAAAGATATTTATTAACAGAAATTGATATGAATTTTTCTTAAAATCAAATGAATTCTGCACAGAAAGGACACAGCACAGCTGGAGCTCTGTGCGTTCAGCCTCTGAAGTCTGCAGGTGAACCAGCCTGTAGCTCCAGGTCATTTGCAGAGTTTCTGACCTCAAACAACAAACATCAGAGGTCTTTGTGATCAGATCACGGTCTGTGTTGGGTCTGTGTTTCCAGAAGCCCCGCTAGTTTAGAGACTTATTCATCACGAATGAAACAAGACATAACAGAACATCTTCAACCCGCTAGCGAGGGAAGTTTTTGGTCAAGAACCAGCTCTTGGAGCTCACGCTCCTGTCTCCAGCCCAAAATCCTTCAAAGAGCAGCTTCCCTTGCAGCTATTTATTGACATGATAGTTACAATACAGAATACAACACAAACACCTCCCACCATAAAAGGCACTATGTGTGTGTATGTGTAAGCACATGTATGCATGTGCAAGAAAGTGTGTGTGTGTGTGTGTGTGTGTGTGTGTGTGTGTGTGTGTGTGTGTGTGTGTGTGTGTGTGTGTGTGTGTGACCTCCTGCTGACCAAAAGGGTCATAAAAGCAGGAAGCTTACAACAGAAGAAACAGATCTTTCAGGTAGGATGTATCTGCAATAAAACCTCCCCCAGCACAGAGTGGCGGGAGAGGTGGTCAGAGACAAAAGAATGTCTTGATCCTATAGATTGAACTAAGACCTTACAAATTTAAGAAACACAATGACACATTCAATGCACCGTTGTTTTTGGCAGTGTCAGTGTAGATTCATACACAGCTCCTCACGTCATTCACCTCCTATTGCAGCAAAAGTTCACAGTTAATTCATGTAAGCAGTTAACCTGCTTCTCATTGATCTCATACACAGTAAACTACAGGGTGGGCCATTTATATGGATATACCGTAATAACATGGGAATGGTTGGTGATATTAAAGTCCTGTTTGTGGCACATTAGTATATGTGAGGGGGCAAACTCCTCAAGATGGGTGGTGACCATGGTGGACATTTAGAAGTCGGCCATCTTGGATACAACTTTTGTTTTTTCAATAGGAAGAGGGCCATGTGACACATCAAACTTATTGTTAATGTTACAAGAAAAACAATGGCGTGCTTGGTTTCAACATAACCTTATTCTTTCATGAGTTATTTGCAAGTTTCTCTTTGTTCACAGCCATTGACATGTCGAAGAGGTTAACACGTGAAGAGTGGATCGAAATTGTGTTGATATCTGGTGAACGCAGTAACCGGGTCATTGCAGCAGATTTCAACGCAAGACACCATACGAGACCACCCATCTCCCATGCTACAGTTAGCAAACTGCTTGCTAATTTTCGTGAAACTGGTTCAGTGTTGGATTTCTCAAAATGTGTACGCAAGAAAACTGTCACTAATGAAGAAACATCAGTGGCTGTCCTAGCTTCATTCAGCAAGAGCCCACAGCGTAGCACTCGTCACATGTCACTGCAGAGTGACATGTATAAATATATATTTTAACTCAAAAATAGTTTTTAAATTTAATGTTGCTGAAACAACAAAATAAAAAATCTATCTTATCGAGAAATCACTCATCTTTGGAAAAGAGAGTTTATTACAGAGAAATGGCTCTTTCCAAAATAAAAGCTATACTATACGCTTCTTCTGGGCTATATTCTCAGCAGCATATTAAACATAGCAGGTCCCCATAAGGAGAATCATGTGCTAACGGCTGTCTAAATGACTCGGGTAAAGTTAGTGGCATGCTTGTTGTTTTTGTCTGCTTCCACTTGTCTTTGCACTAGGATGATGTCGGCGTAAATGTGCAGTCATATTTATTGTGTTCCCACTAGTGCTGTCAGCGTTAATCTCGTTAAAATGACTTTAATGCCATAACGCGGCAAATCTCCATTAACGAGTTACCGCGGATCGCCCCGTGCGTGGGGCTGGATGACGTCAACACATTAACAAGCTAACTGCGCTAACACACTAGTTCCCACCAATGTAATTGAGCACTGCATGGCACATCCGACATACTGTTTTACTTTTGTCCATCAGGGTCATACTTCACATGAAAACCAATGAGCTTAGCTTCTGTCTCACTAGCTTGCGCTGCACTCAGTGGACATGTCTGTGTAGGTTCTGAGTCATCCAGGTCATCGTAGTCAAAGGAGCTTTCAAAGAAAAGCGTCTGGACTTCTTTAAGTTGCTTGAAGACGTTTCGCCTCTCATCCAAGAAGCTTCTTCAGTTCTAAGGTCAAATGGTGGGGAGTCCCAGATTTAAACCTAGTGGGAGTATCCCCACACAGAGGGACAAAAGGACCCCCTGATGATCCTCTAATCGCCTGAGCCAAGGTGTGAAAATGGGTGTGGGTCCCAATCAGCCAGGGTAAGTGGATCTGCGCTCGACAGTGCAGCCTATGCGGAGTAGTCGAATGCAGATACACTGAGCTCTTGACACAGACAGCATCGTCAGAAGAAAAGTTGATAAAACAAATTAAAAATTTGGTATTATTTGATACATATGCGTACCGAACTGAAAGCACTGTATCAAATGGTAAAAAAACGGTAAAATGTATTTTATATGTGTTTATATGTGTTTCAAATTGTGCTGCCTTTACACACAGACATGTTTCATGACTTTGCTTATGCATATTTAGCCCGGATGAGAATTTGGGAGCAAGTGGTCATAATTCCCATGGACTAAAAAGCAATAATCAAAAATGTGTTCACAGTTAAGCCCATGTGATGTAAATTTAGCCTGAATGTAATGTGCATTGTAATATGTCACAACAGTAAATGTAGTAAATTAGAGCAACAAAACTAATATGTCAATAATTAAGTGTGATTTCCTACAAACAATAAAAATGAGAATAAAGAAAAAAAGTTTCCATTATGATATCAGAGTTTGTTAGCTGTGATCCTTGAGCCGCAATAATGAACCAAAGCAAAGTCTCCAGAACACGAGAGCTTCATGTTTAACCAGAGGTGAGAAAAATCTGAAAACTAATATTTATTTCATTGAGCCAGGTCTTTTTAAAAAATGTTTTTGCTGCTTTAAAAGTAATTTCAAACTTTTGGATGCATTTGATGCACAGAGTCAGCTGTAATGTGATGCAACACTTCATGCTTTTGTTTATGACGTTGAAGAACTGACTTTTTTTTGTTCACTGTGTTAAAGAAAGAAAGAAAAAAAAACACACACACTAAGCATGGAAACCAAACACATATTAATTCGAAGATAAAAAGCAAACATACAGGTATATTAAAAAATGCACAGTCTTAAAATAGTGAATAAAACAAATGCATGACAGGCAGCAACACTGTAACACTGTAGTGCACAACAAGCAATATAAACCAACCTGTAGCTCAGTTTTGGATCATCAGTTGTGACCAGCAGTGATTCTGACCTCTGAAAGTTCATAAATGTGAGTGTAGATAGACAGGATGACATAAGTGCTGGTGCAGGAGTAGTTCCAGCTTTAAACACCGGGCAGAGCTTTCCACAGACATTAATTCAATTCAATTCAATTCAATTCAATTTATTTATGTAGCACCAAATCACAACAGCAGTGGCCTCAAGGAGCTTTATATTGTACAGTAAGAGGTCTTTATAAAAAGGCAACAGTACAATAATTAGTTTAAATTTGCCTCACGCTTTTCCTCACTGAAAGTTGAACTAAATTCCACGCTCGCCCCTGCAGGCATCCTTCAAATTCGGGTCCTCTACCAGAGGAGCGTCTTTTCGACATCTTCTTATTAAAACAGCTTCTCGAGCTCTTCTGAGCCCTTGGTATTTCTCGAGCTTCTCATGTTCCTTCTTCCTGATGTTGCTGTCATTCAGAACCGCTACATCAATCACTACGGCCGTCTTTTTCTGTTTGTCTACCACCACTATGTCTGGTTGGTTAGCGACCACTATTTTGTCCGTCTGTATCTGGAAGTCCCACAGGATCTTAGCTCAGTCATTCTCCATCACCCTTGGGGGAGCAATAACATGGCTGACAACTGCTCCATTCCATAGTCGGTTTCCGTAGCCAGTCTTATCACTGATCTCACTGAGGGGATTCAGGCCTATGCAGAACAGCAGTGGGGACAGAGCATCTGCTTGGTAGATTCCGCACTTGATGGTGACTTGTGCTATGGATTTGAAGTTGGCTACTAGTGTTGTACGCCACATCCCCATTGAGTTCCTGATGAAGGCTCCTGTTAATCTTGTACAGGTCCATTCCAGGATCCATGCGTGGGTCATTGGCCTTCTTGTAGTCCAGGCAGAGCACAGGTTGGTCAGTCTGGTCTTGCTGGTGTTTTGCACTGGTATTCTTGCCAATCCCTTTCTGTGCCCCACTCATGTATTGACCCATATGTCTGTTCATCTTAGCCAATATGATGCCTGACAGGAGCTTCCACGTGGTGCTGAGGCAGGTTATTGGTCGGTAGTTGGATGGTAGTTGGATCCTCAAGGACCCCGGGACCCCCAGGACCCCGGATCAGGACTGTCCGGCCTTCGGTTAACCATTCTATGTGTCTTTCTTTAACTAGGAGCTGGTTCATTTGTGCTGCCAGATGCTCATGGAGTGCAGTCAGGATCTTCAGTCAGTAGGCATGAACCATGTCGGGGACTGGTGCTGTCCAACTCTTCATACTGGAGATCCTTTCTTGGATGTCTGCCATTATGATGGTTACTGGACCCTGTTCAGGGAGGTCGCTGTGGTCTGCAGTCAGATCAACTAGCCACTGAGCACTGCCGTTATGGGTTGTGTCCTTCTACTATATGCTCTTCATGTATTGCTCCGTCTTCAGCCTTGGTGGTGCTGTTCTCATATTGTTCCCCTGCCACTGAGTTGCCAGCTGTTCTATATAAGGCCTATATGTGTGTGTGTGTGTTTGTGTGTGTGTGTGTACTTTTGGGGGCTTTTTTAGCAGACGCGTGAAAACAAAAGTACAGAAACCATTTTACTGTGAATGAAAATGATAACAAGACTTTATTAAACAAAACATGAAGCCCCATCCCGTTAATATTGTTTTCTACTTGCCTTTAACTTTAATTCAAATCATTCTGGGTTTTTTAACAGCTCATGATATTTATATTTCAAATGAGTTGAAGGATATCAATATTGGACAGAAGCCCTGAATTCAAATCTTTTCTCTCTTTTTTATGTTGGGTGTTTTCCCCCTCTGTTTGTTCTCGACGCCAACTTACTGAACATCATCAAACTGAAGACTTCAAATCTGGTTTATTGCCATGATGTGTTATAAAGAGTTTCGATTCACAGTCTGAGATCTGCAACTTCCAGCTGTTGTTGTCGTCATGAGTCTGAGCTAGAAGTTTCACCTGCTGAGAGCTTCTTCCTCATTAACTTCCTGGTTTTGCTTGAGGCGGTCTGTTTAAAAATGAAAGACAATTCAAAGATTCACTGAGTTATACTGAACACGACAAGTTTAAGAAACTTTAAGCTGCTTTAAACTGTGACAGAGCAAATGATATTCTGACACAAACCATAAAAATTTGTTTTCATTATTTTATATTTACAACACTTAAAAGAAAATCCTGTTTTTCTGACAGACTTACGGGTTCTTTGCAATTCTGATAAAGCATAAATCCCCATGAGATCAGAGAGATACAGATGAATACAGCCCCGACGATTGCTAGCCAGCCTGACAAAGAAATTCCTAAGGTGCAAAAACAGTACAAACACAATTTAGTGTTAATGATATAAACGAGCACATTTTAAAGACAGGAAATGGAATTAACCATTAAATAACTAGTGTTACTGTGAGAGGTGAGCACCAGACTTTATTTACATGTTTCTGATGCACAGAGAATTTCATTTATCTCCACTTACAGTCTGGTGACCTCCAGGTTACATCGGGCCTTTTGCCCAATGTTAACCAGGAAAGACTCGAGCCCCCGAAACCCAGAACTGGATAAAACTGATATTTGACATTTTGAAGCAGAACCTCAGTATGTTTACCTGAAAGAGCTGCAGGTTTATGGGAGGATTTTACTTTGTTTTCCAGATTTTCAAAGTAGATCTAAGATGAAAACTGTTTGTATTGTTAGCCTGATATTTCATTTCCTACCTACCATTACCTTTCATTAAGCCAACACTACACAGACTCAGTTTCACTTCTATAGAACGAGCATAGTCTTGGATTCCTTTTAGTCTTGGACTAAAAGGAATCCAAGACTAGAAAACTGGTTTTGTGTTTCTGTTCTATATATATTTTTACCTGCTTCTTTGGTATCTTCACTCTGATCCGGCGTCTGAACATTTCCAGGTTGCTGAATTGTTTCTGTCTTCTCAGGCTTTGATTCTAAAATGAAACAAAACAAAACATAATATATGTTTTAATAATATTTTGTATTAACTTAAAAACGGATGTAATGTTATATCAGTGAATTAAGCTGCTCTTGGCTCTGTACATAGTTTTGTTTTACCACGTGGAAATTTACAAAACTGAAACATGAAAACATGAAGACACTAAAAAAAAAAAGTGTTGTGATCAGAGGAACAGTTTGTAGCTCTTCAGTGTTGGTATTTAAGCTCATCCTGATTCTTTCTATTTCTTATTCTATTTCTATTAAGGTACCATACTGTTGTATTCATTCCTAGTTCCTCTTATTTCTGTATAGTCATATATTTAAATCTTTCATTTTATTTTTACAGTTTGCACCTTCGATGCAGGAGGACAATATTTTATCCCACTGTATACTTGAGTGTATATTGTTGGGTTGACAGTAAAACTCTGCTTAACTTGGTAGCAGAGCTTTCAGTTGCTCTGCTCCTCAGCTCTGGCATTATTTTCCTCCTGATATCAAGAATACTGACTCGCTTCCCTCGTTTGAGTCAGAACTTATAACCCATCTGTTTAAACTGGCTCACTCTTCTTAAACATTGACTCCGATATTTGTCTAATGCTGTTTTTAATCCTTGTTACTGTTTGTGCTTTTCTTTTCCTTTTTTGTTTTTGCCTCATTTCTCATCCTGATTGTAATTTGTAAAAATGTTTAACATATTTTCATTGGTGTGTTTTATGGTTTGTTTGTTTTTTTGAAAATCTAATTTCAGGCAAAAAGAATGAGATTTAAAAATAACCACAGGTTACTACACAGACCTACAATCCTAAAGGTGTCAGGGTCCTGGGTCTGTTACACAGTGTTTTGTTTTTAATTCATATTCTTTGAGTTTTTCATGATTCAGATTCTGAGCTTAATCATTTGTATAAAGTGTGACTCTGCTAAACATCTGTATACTCACCTCTGCAGAGGACGAGTGTTAGAAGCAGCACAGCAGCAGAGAAGGCCGAGGGTCTGTGTGTAAAGATCACACTGATCTCCTGAAGAGCCATCACTCATTACTCTGAAAATCAACAAGCAAAACAAGCTTCCTGTTACTCTCTGCATCTCACAGGAAGCAGCCCAGCAGTCTAATATAACATCATGTGTTTTATTCTAAATGTCAATGTTTCTGCTCCTTTAACAACATTAAAGAAATCTTACCTCAAAGAAATATTTCAGTGACCACTGGAAAAGAGTGCTGCTTCTTGAAAAACTTTCAAGTGCAAACAAAGATAAGAGAAAATCTCTTCAAGGATTTCACGTTCAGAGCTTCTTTGTGGTGCGTTTCTTCATGCGTTTCTTCGTCCCTCTGAGCAACATCTCCAGACTGCAAATCCTGTACTGTTGATCAGTGAGTTTCTCCACTCTGTAGCAATAACAGAAAAAATAGGTTCAGTCCCAATGGAGTTGTTTCAGTGTTGATCCCATTTATATTTAAGCCGTTTCCCAAAAATGAATTTTTTTCTTTCCTTTTTTTTGCTCTGACACAAAAAGACCCCACGCCCACAGATGCTGTGAAACAGTGTATGTTTGTTTACGGTGTTTCTCTGCACGTTTTGTTTTTACAGGCTTCCAGCTGCCTTTTCCTGCCCAGCACACCACACACAGCTCTTCTGTGGCACACATGCTCTGAATGTTTCAGTGCTGTTGTTCGAATTAATATTGATGGTGCAGCTGCTTAAGCGTCAGTTAACTTGAACATTTAATTGTATTTATTTATTTTTTTCAGCTCCATCCTGTTTTTGCTTTTGTGTGTCTATATATACCAACCAGTTCTTCCAACAAGGTGCACAAGAACATGGGGACAGCAGGGGAGTAATAAACATGAACCAGTGGGTTGATGGCAGTACTTGTAGGGCTGATTGTCACTCACCCTTTAAGCCAACTGTAGCCTGTATGATTATTTCAATTATGAAAAGATTATATTGACCCATCAGGTAAATGCCTGGTTTGCCAGATTAATAGTCCTGTCCTGAACATAAATGAAGGAGTGAGAGTCTGCTGGATGAACTTGATTCTTATCAGTGGAGGGATAAATACATTCCACTTAATGTACTTAATGATAGTGTACTAAACAGTTGTTGCTCTGTGGTTCGAGTGACTGACTAGAGTCAAATTCCTGAAATTGTACTGTCTGACTATCATATTTCCACAACTAATTAAAGCTGATACACCATGCTGTAAGGAATTCAACCAGTGCTTACCAGAGCTCATTAACTGGCAGAGCAGTCTCATACCAGAAAAACAGCTACAGTCACATTAAAAATGAACAACGTTACCGGAATAAGTGTTATAATACTGTAAGTCTGCACATTTATATTTGTGTGAACAGTGAGTCTTTGGGATAGTTCTCTCACCCCTTGAGCTGCTACAACATTTTCCTTTGAAAGCAGAACAAGCTCTCTAGCTTTCATTAACAGTGTAGAAATAAAACCTTACAGCTTAAAAGTCAACCGGGTCAAAAACCAGGATCTTTTCAAAGTCAGGGGAGGAAACTGACCCTGCCCCAAACAGCTGAAAAGCTCACTGATGATTGTCACAGTTCAACACAGGCACGTGACTACTCAGTTTAATCCTGGAATTATGTTTCATAATTTTAGCAAACGTGCTTCATCTTCAGCCATATCAGACAGCTGGGCTCCTGAGTTCGAAAGAAAAAACAAAGATGCTGCTGCAGTCAGCTCTGTGGTTGTCTCTATTTGCTAAATATATTAAAGAAAAGTGCAAAGACTCTGGCAAAGTTGGTGGTGATCCTTTAAATACTCACCAGGAACACTGTTCAGTTCATACACAACTAAACAATAGCATACAAAAGAATTGGTTTACACTTGTTTCTTTCTAAAGAAGCATCAAATACAATGTTCCATTATTAAATTGGTCCTGTATATTTGAGATTTTATTGGCTAATACCAAAACCTAACCAAGGAAGGAAAGAAATGGGCTGGTCTTGGGTAAAAGATCGAAACACCCTGTGAAGTCGTGGCACACAACGATGTGTCCCGCTGGTAAAGTTTCTGGGCTGCCTTTCCTTGTAACAGTCCTCCCTTAAGATTTTCTCCATTTAAAGCTATGCATTATCAGAGATTGTAACATCTAGTCCTATCACTGAATCAGAGTCACCAGGGTTGGAGTTAGATTATGATATTTATTATGAAGTTGACCTGCTTTTTGTTATAAGGTTCTTGTTTGTTCGTTCTCTGACTCAAAAACAAGACAAACAAAAATAAATAAAAAGACTTACCACAGATAAAGACCCCAGACTCCGACACAATTATCCAAACTGCCGCTGTCAAAGTGAAAGGAGTCGCTGGAGCCGAGCAGGAAACAGGATTAATGTGTCGCTGAAAAACCAGTCACTCCAGTCCAATCAGTTTCTAATATTCATTGCTGCGCATTCATTGGTTGCTTCATGAGATAAACACTGAGCACTACAGACACAGGGATGATTCAGCTTTATCACATATTGCATCAGATCAGTACAGATCATGTGTAAACCAAAGACAAACTCAATATGGTTTCAGCAGTTTCTTCTTACCTTCAACAAACAATACATCTAAAATGTATTAAGTATAAAGTAAGTAATGTGTCTAAAGATCAAATTTTTTTTCACTTGATATTCATGATGTAAACATTTATATGAATTTTACTTAAACCAAATGAATGTTGCACAAGTACTATATTATATTATATTGAATTCAAGATGGCAGCATGCTCTTTGTTTGTTACGTGTCCGTCTAATTAGTTGTTTTTAAAAGATTTTTTAATCTATCTCTTAACGTATTTCTTAACTAATTTTTTTAACGTATTTTTTAACCAGACAGTTAATATTGCATGGATTGTTTGGAAAAACGTGTGGTTGGTAGATGCTTTGGAAGTTGATGGATGCATCTTCCTGGAGCTAACAAGCCTAGCCTGGCCCTGTACCGTCCTCCTGGAGTTATTTGGCCTAGACCCGGCTCTATCCCATCTTCCAGGAGCTAACTGGCTAGGGTCTGGCCCTGCACCGTCCTCCAGGAGTCAATTGGCTTAGGCTTAGGCCTGGCCCTGTGCCATCCTTGTGGAGCTAACAGGCTAAGAACCAGCCTTGTACCATCTCCCATGAGCTAACTGGCTTAGGCCTGGCCCTGTGCCATCCTTGTGGAGCTAACTGGCCTAGGTCCGGCCTTGTACCATCTCCCATGAGCTAACTGGCTTAGGCCTGGCCCTGCACCGTCCTTCAGGAGCTAATTGGCTTAGGCCCGATCCAGCATCTTCCCACAGGAGCAAATTGGCTAAGATCTGCCCCTGCACTGTCCTCCAGGAGTAAACCGGCTTAGGCCTGGCCCAGCGCTATCCTTTTGGAGTTAACTGGCTTAGGTCTGGTCCGGTGCCATTTTCCTGGAGCTAACTGGTTTGCTTCACCCAGAGGTCTGTACTGTTCACTTCTGTTAAGTACTAAAATTGTGGATGATGGCAGTATTTACTATTCTAATTTGCCTCTTGGCCTTTTTGGACCCTCGGATAAGCAATTGCTTATGGACACATAGCAGGGGAACCTCTGAAAATGATTTTTATCTACAAGAGAATTTTGAAAAAGGAACACGCTCTATAATGTTGCAAAAATCAGAGCAGTTATCAACTCAGTTGGATCATGACATTAGTTTCATGCATGTTTTGCCCAGAGACTTATCTAAACTTCAGTCTATTCTGGCCTTGCATACTTATTTCATTTGCCCATTTAATGGAGGTTTCAGCTCGGGTTCAACATATCAAAGCATTGAACCCAAATCAAAGGCGAAACAGGGGTTGTTGATTGTCTTGCTTCTACTTTTGTCAGGAAATGTGCAACCAAATCCTGGCCCTGAACTGCAATATTCCCAGACTCCTTCTGATTTTAAAATAATGTCTGGTGTCAAATATATTCATCTTAATGTGCGCAGCCTACTACCGAAGATGGACATGGTCAAAATTTGGGTTAAATCTACAGATGCAGATGTTGTTATAATTTCTGAAACTTGGTTAACTAAATCTATTACTAATGAAGACATTAACATATATGGGTACAATGTATATCGCACTGATAGGCCAAAAAAAGGAGGCGGTGTAGCTATTTATGTCAAATCAAGATTTAATGCTTCGATTGTTCTGTCCCAATCGATATGCAAACAAATGGAGTTTTTGGCCTTGAATGTAGATATTGCTAATACTTTTTCGATAACCATTGCTGGGTGTTACAGGCCCCCATCTGCTTCAAAAGAGGCATTATCTTCATTAAAGCACCTTTTGGCTAAACTAAATTATACTGAACTACTAATGGCTGGAGACTTGAACTGGGACTGGCTAAATGCAACTTCTGGTGAATTTAAAGAATTCTGCGATTCAATTAATCTTACCCAGCTAGTCTATCTTCCTACCAGGCCAAATCTTAAATGCCCTGAAAAGTCTACATTAATTGATTTGGTTTTAACAAATGTACCTCATAAATTCTCTTAGCTTGGTGTTTTCTGTAATGACCTAAGTGATCACTGTGTCGTTGCTGTTTGCAGAAATGCTAAAATTCCAAAATGTAAGCCACGCATAGTGTGCAAAAGGAATCTTAAACAATTTAATGAACAGGCTTTTCATCATGATTTGTCATTAGTTAATTGGGAAAAAATCGGACTATTACCAGATGTAGAGCTAGCTTGGACATATTTTAAGGAAAATTTTATGGGAATTGTTAATAAACATGCCCCCTTACGGAAAGTTAGAATTAAAGGTCGAGAAAATCCTTGGTTTTCGCAGACACTCGCAGATAGCATACACAAGCGTAATAGAGCATGGGACAAGGCGAGACAAACAGATACTTCCACTGATTGGTCTGTTTTCAAACAGCTTAGAAATAAATGTACTTCTCTTATTAAAAAGGCCAAATCTGAATACTTTTTGTCTGTCACCACTGAGAACCTCAATGATCCACAGAAATTTTGGAAAGTAATCAAGTCTTTTTCCGCCAATAAAATGACTCAAACCTTTCCTAAATCTGTTGTAAAAGATTCAGTCTCAATTAATGATAAAACTGAAATTTTGAATTGTTTTAATGATCACTTTCTATCAGTGGGTTCCTTGTTTGCTTCTGCAGAAACTTTTTTAACAAATACTTGCCCAGAACTCTCTATGTTTTCTGGAGACCGTTTTAACTTTGTACCTTTTAGTGTTTATGAAGTGCATAAAGCTTTAAAGGCTTTGGATCACAGAAAACCTCCTGGTCCAGACTTGATGGAACCTTATTTTTTGAAGTTGGCAGCTGATTTTATTGCAGAACCACTCTCAATTCTATTTAATTTTTCAATTAAAACCAAAGAAATTCCAGCGGTTTGGAAATCAGCTTTCGTTTTGCCTTTATTGAAAGGAGGTGATCCATCGGTGTTGACTAATTATAGGCCAATATCAAATTTGTGTGTTCTATCCAAAATCCTGGAATCTCTAGTTTGTGACCAGTTGAAAGAGTTTTTGTACTCTAATGATATTGTCTCCAAATTTCAGTCAGGCTTCAGGAAAAAAACACAGTACTAACACTGCCACTATGAAAGTGATAAATGATATTATTGTGGCACTTGATAAGAAATTGTACTGTGCGTCACTCTTTATTGACCTCTCAAAAGCTTTTGACACTGTTGATCATGCAGTCCTAAAAAACAGACTGCTCAGCCTTGGCTTGTCAGAACATGCATCAGCGTGGTTCTCAAATTATCTGAAAAATAGAACCCAGTGCATTAAACTTGAAGGTCTTTGTTCTAAATTTGTTGCTGTCCACAAGGGGGTGCCACAGGGCTCAGTTTTGGGTCCCCTTCTGTTCCTTTTATATATCAATGACTTGGGTCAAAATGTCTCAGACACAAATTTGCATTTTTATGCTGACGACACAGTTATTTACTGTTATGGATCATCTCTTGCTCAGGCCATTGAAACTTTACAGAAAGCCTTTGTTGCTTTCCAGCATTCACTTATTCAGCTAAAATTAGTTCTCAATGCTGACAAGACTAAGCTAATGTTGTTTTCCAAGTCAAAGAAGGTCCCGGAGCCTATTGCAGTGGTGTCCACCCTTGAAGGAAATGTCATAGAGATAGTTCATGAATATAAATACCTTGGTGTCTGGATTGATGACTCCTTCACCTTTAAACCACATATAGAGAGACTAGTAAAGAAACTGAGACTTAAACTTCGTTTTTTCTTCCATAATAAACAGTGCTTTTCTTTTGCAGTAAAAAAACGTCTTGTCACTGCAACCTTTTTATCTGTGTTAGATTATGGTGACATTCTGTATATGAACGCTTCTTCTTCATGTCTTCTAATGTTGGACACGATGTATCATGCTTCCTTGAGGTTTATTACCAATTGTAAATACCTGACCCATCACTGTGATTTGTACTTAAGAGTAAAATGGCCTTCTTTGGCCATTAGAAGACAGGGGCATTGGTACACTTTTATTTACAAAGCTATGCTTGGATTGCTGCCTCCTTATATTTGTACTTTGGTCACAAGGACAAATAGTGGTTCTTACTCCTTGCGCTCAAATGATCAGCTGCTGTTGTCTGTTCCCCTTTTCCGCACAGAGCTGGGTAAGAAAGCCTTTGTCCACTCTGCGCCTTTTTCGTGGAACATGTTACAGAAAGACTGGAAACTAACTGAATTGTTGTCTTTAAATGTTTTTAAAACTAAACTCAAAGGCCTACAGGCTGCCTCAATAATGTGTAATTGTTTTGTGTAATTTTAACTTTGTTTGTTCGTATGTATTTGTCTTGAAATGTGCTGCCTCTTGGCCAGGACTCCCTTGAAAAAGAGGTCTTTGATCTCAACGGGACATTCCTGGTTAAATAAAGGTTAAATAAAAAATAAATAAATAAAATATGCAAATAAATAGAAATTAATTAATTAATTAAATAAATAAATAAATAAATTATTAATAATAATAATAATTATTATTATTATTAATAATAATAATAATAATAATAATAATAATAATAATAATACATGGAGGTCACCACATGATCACAACAAAAAATTAAGCTGACAACAGAGCCAAGTGTGGATTTATGTTCTGAGAAAAAAAGAAAATGCAGAAATATGAATAATGTGATTATTGTGGTTTACATGGGATTGTAGTTTGTGTTCTGTTTTCTAGAACAACCACAGCCAAACCCACCTACGTAAGTGTTCTGCAAAATCTGCCAATTAAAGGACTGGAAGATCATCACCTGGCCTTGTCATTTGCTTGAGGGCCATACTAGCATTTAACCAGTGCACACCCTATGATCAGCACCATAGAAAACTGAACCGTAGCATCAGAAACTAACATAACATTTGATGAAGAAGGTCTAAACATTAATGAAAGCAGCACAGAGTCAGGAGCAGAGAGGTCCTTGAAGCTGCAGATCAGACTGTAAAGATGAATTGTTGAGGAGGAAGAAGCAGATGTGAAGTTTTCAGTGTGACAGCATGTTGTCAGTCAGAGCTGCTCACAGTATAAATGTGGGACTAGAAGGAAGGACGAGAGCAGCCTGATGTGAACAGAAGGAGCTCTGATGTTTGTCACAAACTGTGCAGCCGGCCTGGAGCTACAGGCTGGTTTACCTGAAACCTTCAGACTGAACACACAGAGCTCCAGCTGTGAGCTGCTCATCAAACTCAACACGGGTTACTAAATACGGAACTTGGTGGTGCAGCAGATACTGGAAAACACAATAAAAACTCCAGCCAGCCAGTAGATGGCAGCAATCTGCTAAACCAGGATCTGAAAAACTGAAGCTGTCAATTCAGCTCTGTGCAGTGGGCAATCATAATGAAGCACTTTATTTCAAGTTGTAGAGTCCTTCTACATATTTTTGGCAACCAAACAGGACCATGTTGAAAAGTTTTGAGTAATAAACTTTAATACATGTTTCAAAGCTTCACAAAGCTTCCTCTGACCATAACGATAGTGCATACGTTTTTTGTTTTTGTTGTTTTCTGTGTGTCACAGTAGTGGGTCTGCAACCCAGTGTTTTGTGTAATTTAATTTCATTCTCTGATTACTGTGTTTTTCTCCATGTTTCCTTTTTTTTTTTTTGTTGAAAGTCTCTTATGTTCTTTCCTCATTGTGTTGGGTTTTACTTCTCTGTGGTGTCATTACATTTCCTCACGTGTTCTCACTTCCTCTGACGACTTCCTGTGTGTATTTAATCACCTGTCTTCCTCTGTTCATTGTCAGGTCATCTGTTGTACTTGCTGTGTGTGTGTGTGTGTGTGTGTGTGTGTGTGTGCGCGCGCTCATCAAAAATGAAAGCACATGATGAGTTTTCAGTTGAGCACAAAAATGGTTCTGAAGCTGAAGATGAACCTGTAGTTCCTGATTAACTGTTCAGGATTTAGATTGAGGTTATTGTTCCCTCTACATCAACTAGAAAGTGTTTTGGGTCAGTTACCCTTTATCTTAATAAGTGTTTTAAGTATTTGCTACATAAATAAAAGTGATGGCATAAGATGTAACTACAACTACAAAATGATTGCGCTAGCTTATGTGGTTGCAGTTCTACAAGGATTTAAAAGTAGTTGCGCAAAACGGAGCGTGCCTGCTCTGACCGGTTTTAAAGGGTTAAAAAATTATCAAATTTATTTCTGACATCTAGTCAGGTCGTCCCTTTCCTTTTAGCTCACAGATTAGCTATTATATTGACAAACAAATTATTGTTGTTGTTGTTTTTTTTGTTTCCTCACTGCCAGTTGTATTTCAGGATTTTGAATACATCTGGCAGTATTAGCTAGCTACTGTTTTTAGTAAGCTAATGTGCTCTTCAGAAGTTCTAAGCCGCTCAAACTGTGGACTCTAACTAGTGTTAGAGCAATGGCCTCTAACACTAGTTAGGTCTATGACTGGACTCTCATACATCACAGCACCACACACACTCTGTTTATTTGCACACTTCTTATAATTTCTTTCTTAAATTGTTCATTTGGACATCCTATTTTTTATCTTTATAATTTACATCGAACTCTTAGTTTAGTCTTTAATTCTTAGGTTAAATTCTTAATTTATTGTTTACATCTGTTAGACCCTTTCTTATTTAACTGTAATTTTTTTTTTGTAATTTTCTCTAAATTTCTAAATGTAAAATTTGTAATTTTGTAAATCTTGAACATTTCTGTAGTGTAGTTTAATGGTCGGGCATTGCACAGCAATGAGCATTTCACTGCATGTTGTACTGTGTATGATTATGTGTGTGACAAATAAAATTTGAATTTGAGCTTCAACATTTCAAGTCCTGAAGAGTCATCTATGTGCATGGGCAAGACAACCTGTTGCAAGTCCGACTGAGAATCAGGGTGAAGATTAAAGCGCATATTTTCCACAGTGTCTTCTCTTCATTGGCTCCCTGTTAAATCCAGAATTGAATTCAGAACTGCTCATAGAGGGTCATTGGATTGTTGGGGTTTCTTTGTATTATCTCAGAGCCTTTACGGTACAATCTGTCAGTCCACCCCAGGGCAGATGTGGCTACAATGTAGCTTGCCATCGCCAGTGTTTGAATGTGTGTGTGAATGGGTGGATGACTGAATGTAGTGTGAAGCGCTTTGGGGTCCTTTGGGACTAGAAAAGCGCTATACAAATACAGGCCAATTTACAATATAAAGGGTTTTGAGGCGACTGTTAAGCTGCATTGATTCATTCACAGACACTCACAATTTTATACTCTTCTTACTGTACTGATATTCATTCGTGTGTGCATATATGATCTAATAAATGCATCTAATTCAAACGGACACACTATAAAATGAGGAAGAAAGTATAAAGCAATGTGAAAGCTAGGCAATTATTGCCAAAAGCAAAAGAGGAAATATACTTGTCAATTTTCAGTAACAGTTCATCACCCTAACAGCAGCTCAAAGAAAACGCTAGTCAATCGAGCATTTAGCCATTTGTCAGCATTCTGATTTCATTCAGCACAATGGAGACTTTAGTGGGACTGTTGCTTTTGCTTCTCACTTATTCAGCCTCAGCAGGTATGTATGCTTACTACCCAACAGTTTTTACAGCTGCAACACTGAACACAGTATTTTTTTTTCTAGTGTAAACATCAATGATTTTGTATATCCAAGGGAATTACACATCTTTAAAATGTGCGCAATATAAAGTAAATGTTTAAATGGATGTAGGGTCCGCAACAAGTAAAAAATATTTAATCAAAATATTTAGAATTGTGGATCAGTACCTTGATATTTCTCTCAATATTTCAACAGCTCCATCTGTCAGTGCTACAGCCGTCAGTGCTACAGCCGTCATTACTTCTGCTGTCAGTGCTTCTGCTGTCAAGGCTCCAGCTGTCAAGGCTCCAGCTGTCAGGGCTCTAACCATCAATACTTCAGCGGTGGATGGAAATACCAGTAAGAGCATTTTATTGAACTCAATTTGTATAATTAAATTTAAAAATGTTTTTAAAAATGAATAGAATGAATGAAAATAACATTTATCCAAGGGCGTAGATTTGGTTTTGGCATTGGTGGGGACGGATGATTCAACCACCGAACTCTGCCCTTTTTCTTTTTTTTTTCCTTTTTGTCTTTGCTTCTTGATAAAAAAAAAAAAAAAAAGGAGAAATATACTTGTCTACATATGCTTGTGAAATGCACTTCACACACGTACACACACGCTGTTAAGAGATATATTCTAAAACACTTCTTCAGCAGAGAATCAGAGAGGAGAAACAGACAGATTTTCTTGCTAGCAAGGGTAGCCTCCAGAGCTCACACACCAAGAGTGAGGCTCCAAGATTCGCAAATGAGAGACTACCCCGGTCTTTATTTATACTTCAGTGGGTGGTTGTTCCTTACATTGGAATGTGTGTGTGTGTGTGTGTGTGTGTGTGTGTGTGTGTGTGTGTGTGTGTGTGTGTGTGTGTGTGTGTGTGTGTGTGTCAGAGTGTGACCCCATAAACGACTTCCCTTAACCTGCTGGTCTGGAAAATCCAACAGTTCATCTATATGTAAAAAGGCACTTAGACTAAAACTGACACAGCTATGTTAATCCTACCGTAAAACAATAAGACAAGGTACAACCTTTCCCATGCTCCTAGGATGTGGGGGTGAAGTCAGAACACCCTGGGAAGTACACACCGTTGTTACAGACTTCCTAGGATGAGACATTCTTTAAATATGTCACCAACTATATACTTCTAAACACAAATGATTACATGCAGTGTTCTACCTTATGCAAACATATAATTAAAAGATTATACTGACTACTAAATACAATTTTCCATTGACACACGCACAGTTGTTTGTCGCCAGATGCCACATTTATTTATAGTTTTCACTTGTTATGACCGACCACCGTCTGACAGCTCCGGTCTCAGCTGATTTCCAGCCTCCCCTCCGCTCCTCTCCCGTCTCACTATAAAAGGGAAGGAAACCATCATCAGTCCAAACGCCATCAGCTGTTCTCACCTGCGTCTCCAGCACAGCCCCGTTGAGCTCACTACACCACTCCTCCCCTGCAGCCGCGCCCGGGACCACACCTCTGCCACAATGCTATTCTGCATGCTTTTAAACCATTTAAAATTACAATTCATAGTTTTTTTATGTGAACTATATAATGTTAAATTACTATTAAACAAATGACTGACTAAGTATTTTAGGCTTTAGTTTACTTCCACATTCCATATAAATCAGGTATCATACAAAAATAAAAATAGCTTCAAATACAGTCATGACAATAAAAGAATATGACTTTAAGGACTTAACAACATTACTTCAGTTATAATACACCAACATCTCTGACACATTAGCACTAAGGGAACACTTAATGACCTGGTGGTTTTTGTCCATAAAACTACTCGTCTAAGATTACCACAAAGTAAAAGATCTCTTCAGCAAAATTATGCAACATTTTAGGCACTATTGCCCCGATCAAATTAGTCAGCTGGGATTTTTTTATTCTAAACATGAACAACTGTTACAGCAACAGACATGGACTACTGGTGTCCCACACAACAACTCAATGTCCACTATGTGAAGGAGCCAAACACATGCCTGCTCCTCTCGGTAACTGAGATAAACTGCTGGCATATTGGTTTTACATCTATACTGTCCAGTCTCTCCTGGTGGACACACAGCAGCATTGTTTAATCTCATTTGAGTCATTGTTGGCCTTAGCCATCCTTTTAGTCTTCTGAGATCACTGCAGTATCTTTCATCCTAAGAACATGCGTTTTATCCTCAGATTAAAATTATTATTCTGTGCTTGATGTGCCTCACCTTTGGCCCTGGCTCTTCCCCTCTGACTGCACTAGGACATATTGCTACCTGATAAAATAACACATTGATTTGTGCCATATAAAAAGTGAGACATGTCAATTCAGATTATTTGTCAAATATACACTAATGAATCAATTTACATCAGCAGCCTAACAATTGTTATGATGATAAATACTAGTTCATCTATAGCACCAAATCATCAGTCAGTCACCTGCGTCTTGTAGCGTAGCTTCTGATTGGGCAGACCACCGTTTTACCTCCCTCGTGGTTACTTCTTCCCTCCGTATGTTTTGTTTATACTGGGGAATGAGGAAGATGGCGTTGTGATCAGAATTCCCAATGAGGGCTGCGCCCAGGTCCTTGTTTTGAAGCGAACTCAGCACATCATGTCCGAATTACATGATGTGCTGAGTTCTCATTGTAGCAGCAGACTTTAATAAAGCGAACCTCAGACAAGTCATGCCAAACTTTTACCAGCATGTCTCGTGTCCAACGAGGGGGGATCAAATTTTGGATCACTGCTACACGCCATACAAGCAGGGCTACAAAGCTGTCTCACACCCGGCTTTTGGGAAGTCTGACCACAGACTTATATAATATATATATATATATATATGTTCTTCCTCTCCCCCCCCCCCGTTTTTGCACATGTCGAGGAGTGTGTCAGGCTACATTTCACTGTGTGTTATACTTGTATAACTATGCATGTGACAAATAAAGAACCTTGAACCTTGACCTTGCCTCTTCACCTCTGTCTGAGCTACAACATGGCAGAGCTGCCTCTGTCACCTGACAAATAGGACATACATGTCAATAGGAATAAAATGTGAAGCTGCTTCAGTGTTTCTCTCAATTTGTGCAGATCTTGACTCATCAGTAATGTTTGTGGGGTGAGTGCATTTTTAAAACAATTTGTGCAAACTGCATTACAAGGTGGATATTTGCAAAACCACCTCATAAAATATTGTCTCACAAATTAACCCTATGAATATGTCAGTACCATTAGGATGAAATTATTGTGTCACCAACATTTAACGTTAGACATATAATTTTAACAGCCTCAGTAAACTAATATCCTGGCTTGCTCGAGTCTGCCGTTTTCTCTGATAGTTTCAATCAAAATTAGAAATGCTGCTCTGAGAGACTGAGATAACTAATAGTGCTGCCTCTTGTGCAGTTAGTTTCCAAAACACGTTATTAATGGGTACATACAGTTTTAGACTGATGTGGGCCAAAGCCTAGCATAGCCTGTAACGTTATTATGACGGACACATTTTATGAGTTAATTTGGCTTTAAGTAGGGATGGGTATCAAAACCCGGTTCTTGTTGAGAACCGGTTCCCACTGTTTCAATTCCTTGGAATTGTTTGCCATTTTTGCAAACGATTCCCTTATCGATTCCAGTCGCCCCGAATGACGTCACCACGTTGCGGAGCGTCATTTACCTGGCAGGAAACACGGCGCCTAAGCAGCTCAAACGCTCAAAAGTTTGGATATACTTTACGACAACAGGGCAACTTGCAATACTTGCAATGTAGATATTTCATTTAAGGGAGGAAACACTACGAATATGCAAAAGCATTTGCTCACAAAACACGCGATAACCTTAAATGAATGTCGTGTTTTTAATTCCGCTCCGGACTCGTGAATCTCAACCCAGCAGCAGCGGTAACGTTTGCATGTCCTCTCCCGTTAATGCGGCAGGTAAATAATCAACTAACAGTGCATATTGTGTTAGCGCGATCTGCCTTATTACAAAACCTGCCATTACTGTGCATTTAGGTGACCATGATAAGAGAGACAGACAGAGTCTGGCTCAGATGCTGGCAGTTCTCGCTGCAGTCTACCGGTAGCGTCTCCTTTCAGGCCAGGATAGACGAATGTCACCGAGCAGTGACTAAGTTTGTGGTTAAAGGCTTGCACCCATTTGCCACAGCAGATGCCCCCGATTTTTGGTAAGTGAATGTGTTTAATTGTAGGCAGGGACATTACTGGATATTCTTGTGTAATTGCTACAGAATAATTTATGTTATACTTTGTTATTGCTACAGACGAATATTTATTTTATTATTTTACATTTACAATTTTTGTTTCCTGGGGACCCTGTGACACCCCGTTGAAGAGCCAGGCTGTGGATCTCTTTGTAAGGCTGTAAGGCTTTGTAAGGCCATGTTACTCCTAAATGTCTGTCTTGTTCAAAGAGAAGATATAAAACAAAGTTCTAAGCTAATCGACCTTAGTGTTCTCCTTTTTAAAAAATAAGAATCGATAAGAGAATCAATAAAGAATCGAATCGTTAAACAGAATCAAAAATGGAATCGGAATCGTGAAAATCTTATCAATACCCATCCCTAGCTTTAAGTGACTTACAGGTTTCTTTGAAAAATACTTTCTTATATCCAGGTTCTTCCTTTTTGCTGCCGTCCTCCTCTCCTCCTCGCAGCGCAGGCTTTCTGCTGCTAAAGCTAAACAGAGCTCCCTGAAAGCCACAGCCAATCACATTGTCCATATTTGTCATATGAGGTCGGACTCCAGTAGAGAACGTAATTAAACTCTTTCTGCACCGCTGGGTGAATGAGACGCTGACAGATCGTTTTTTTCTTTCTATTGGGTTTGTTTTTCTTTACTCGAAGAGATCAAATTATTGGTGGGGACAATTCAATAATCGCTGAATATTGGTGGGGACATGTCCCTTCCGTCCATGCCAAATCTACGCCCTTGCATTTATCCATGTTTTACCAGTTATCTGGGTCGAAGTCCCAGGGGCAGCAGTGTAAAGCACTCAGCAGGGGTTGTAAATGGGAAATGGTGTGTGTGTTCGCAGAAGCACATTTTTTCCAAGTGCTTTCCTCACTATTATCCACATGCATCCATACACCGATGGATGCATCGGAGAGCAATTTGGAGTTAGTATCTTCCTCATGCCCATTTGGTATTCAGCCTAGGGGAAGCCAGGAATCGAACCACCATCCTTCCAATCGGTAGATGACCTGCTCTACGGCCTGAGCTACAGCCACAGAACAGAATGAAGGCTGAGATAACCTTTGGGGAAAACTAATTCCCCACTAACATCTAACCTTATTTAGTTATATTGTTAGACTACAAGTAGTTCAACAACAGATGAGAGTAAGAAAAGGATTTTAGTAGTTAAACATTTCTGACATTGTTTCAACAGCTCCAAGAAACATGTCAAAAAGTCTAAATTTACTCTGATTGTGGTATTTTTATTTTTAAATATTAATAGAGCAGTTATGACAACAAATTCTTCTTTTTGTGAAAAAATATTATTTTACTTTCAGTGTGATCCCAGCAGACATTAAACAGATGTAAGTGTTTCAGTTGGTGATCCAAAACCAACAGGAAGTTTAAGTAACTATGTTGGGAAACCACATTATTTATATATTGAGGCTAAATAAAAATAGCAATTGCAAAGTTTATTTATTCAAATAATTATTAAGGAAAATATACTTGGCATAAACTGAATGTATTCCAGTAAAGTAAATATTTAAACAGAAACCAGAATATTTGGTTTCATTTGATCCGATTCCAACAAGTATAATATTTGACATTGTACTTTTGCTACAAAATTACATAGAAAATTTATACGTAATCAGATTAATTGCATTTAAGTAAAAAGTTTATTTTCAAGCCATTTCTTGCATATATTTTTTAGGTTCTCAAGCTAACACACGCCTTGCCATCATTGCTGGCACTGCCATTGCTGCCGTTGTGGTTGTGATAATCTTCTATGTAATTGCCCGGAGATGTGGTAAGTTTATTCTTGCATTAGGGAGTTGTTGCTGTTGTTGCCGTTGTTGTGTGCTAAATGTGTGCATGTTAACTACTTTGTTATAAGTAGAATTAAACAAGCTAAAAAGGAAAAAAAAACATGCAAAAGATATACAGGATTATATGCCATGATATCAAATACACAAAATAATACATATTCATATTTTACCAATATCACTAATATGACAAAAATACATCAAAACAAAATCACTAAGTTATTTTGTGATTATTATAAGGTAACTTCTAAAAAGTATCCAACTGTGCTAACCTGCAACACAGTGAATTTTACCTTTAGAACCTGTACAAACTAAAATACATCGGCTTCTTTGTTGCAAAGTAATATTCACCTTTTGGCTAAATTTGACATTTTTAGCCTTTCAGATAAATCTCTCATTTTAATTGTGCTATGAATGATTATTTTTAAGCTTTCTGTTTATCCAAAATAACAAGCTACTATAAACTGTCCATCCACTTTTGACTGTCTGTCTGTCTCTGTGTGTGTGTGTGTGTGTGTGTGTGTGTGTGTGTGTGTGTGTGTGTGTGTGTAGGTGCAACGAACGAGCAAATCTTTGAATCTTGTGGCAAACCCTTTTTTAAGCTCGCAATGGCATGCTCTGAGCTGCTTCAAAAAACGGAATAAAAGGGTTTGATTTTTTGTCTTTTGGATACTAAAGATTTTTCATTCATACTGTTTTTAATAGCTTTTAGCACACTTGTTATATCTGTCTTTCTTATATCTCTTTTGAAAAAAAAATCTGTATGCTTGAATGTTGTAGTCAATCGATTTTCTGTTTATGCTTAAAAAAATGTTCTGTTTAAAGATATTTATGAAATTGGGTGGTATGTATAACCTGCTTTTCTATAACTAATGAGCACTGTGGTGAAAATGGTCACTTCTGCTTGCATGACATGTTTCATCAAATAGACCAAATCAGATGTTCCTCACATTACATATGATCAATAAGACTGAGATCCCTCGGCTCAGACAAAAGCTTGTATGTGTGTTAGGATTTAGCCTAAACAGCAGGCACAGATACACAGAAATAGGAAGGTTTTTGATTTGATTATGTATAACAATGGGAAGAAGTAATTTGTGTTGTGATTGATAAACACTAATGTTCAAGTAAAGTTCAATAACGGGTGTTAAAAAGATAAAGATAGAATAAGTACTCAGAAATAAAAAAAATGTATTGAATGACGGAAGGGGAATAATAAATTTCTGTTTGAGATTATAAGAAATCATGAAATGCAGTTATGCATAAAATGGGGGGGGGGGTGGATGATTGTTAACATCAGATGTTGTTCGTATCATAAAAACCTCTGCAGTTAATGATTATTCGCAGTTTCCCTGGGGGCATTGTCAAAGTGAGCAGAAGACTGGAAGACTCTGGTTGACATAGTCTTTTTTTTTATACCCACTAGAGATAATTTTTTTAAACTTTTCTTTAAACTCTTACATTTTGAATGTGAATATTATTAACTGATTGAGCTGTTTCATTTGTTGTTTCTAAATTGCTTAATAAAGTATCTTTTTTTGCGATTAAAGTACATTTTGTGGACATTTCATTCTTTTGACGTAAAGATTGAACTTGGGCATGATTATTAACATCTACTTTTTTAAGGTTCTTATAAGTTATTCTAGTGTTTTAAAACTAACAGATCCCTGTGGTCTATTTTAGACCGGGGAGGGGGGGGGAAGGTTAATGAATTATGCTAATAGTGAGTAAAAAGTAAACAGTATAATACAGATAAATAAAAAAACACTCCCAAAACAGAAAAAAATTATTACAAATAAATTATTACAAAATATTAATAAAAGAACTATAAAAATGGAGGCAACTTTGCCTGTGGTAGAATGTATACAATGTATGAAAAAATCTTTGCTGCAGATACTAATTTTGTGTTTTAAGATTTATGAGTTTCATGCTTTCATAGTGGCACATGGGAGAACTGACATTTTCTCAGGTGGTACACACTGTAAAAAGTTTGAGAAACACTGATAAGGTAAGTGTATGTGTGCTTTTGGAAAACATTTACAGCTGCAGTACAGAATCTTTGAAACAAGCTAGCATAAAACATTTTTAGAATATAAAAAGAGCACTCTGCTTCTCTTTACAGCTCCTCACTCCACCAGGGAACCGTTTGGCATTTTCTGTGCAAATGTGATGTATGTACTGCGGCAGTCATAAGTTTTAGTAGAGTTGTTGCTGAACCACATAAAAATATATCATTAATTTTAAACTCCCCAATCAATGATAATGTTATGTTGGAATGTTGTTAAAGAGGGTCAAAAATGTTTCAACCCAGTTTGTTTTGCAGATTCTGTATAGCAGCTTTAATATAGGAAGGACACAACTTCCAGATTGTACGAGTAAAATAAGGTTTTTTGTCTTTGTCAGTTTAAGTGATCTAGGTAGCTCTGTTTTGGAAGTTCAGTTAACGCTAGAAATGTGTTTTGGAGTTTGTACGTGCTTTGTCTCTAGGGGCCACCGTAAATATTTATATATAAACATAAAATCACTTGTTTTTACATTAGTAATTCCTTTTGTGCATAATTTTATATTATTGTTAATAATAAATTAATTAAAGCAACAAAACAACCTGAAGAGCCGGTTGGGAGCCGAAAGAGCCGGTTCTCTAAAAAGAGCCGGAAATCCCATCACTAATCGCTCTGGCAGCAACACCGCTAGAGCCAGAGCAGGGGGGAGCTGGAACAAACCATTTTGGGAGGGGGGGGGGTTATCTATACATTTGTTGTTAAAATGTTATGGCTCAACCAGGTATTGTATGCTTTTTATGTTTTTAGTAGTGTGTCACACAAATAGCAAATATTGTCAAAAAAAGTAAGAAATCTTTGGGGGTGCTTAAAATGTGCTAAAATCGCCCCTGGTCAGAAGCGCTCCGTCTTCACTGGACTCAGTGCAAAAAGAGATACAAACTATTAAAATAATGGTAAATGGTAAATGGCCTGTATTTATATAGTGCTTTACTAGTCCCTAAGGACCCCAAAGCGCTTTACATATCCAGTCATCCACCCATTCACACACACATTCACACACTGGTGATGGCAAGCTACATTGTAGCCACAGCCACCCTGGGGCGCACTGACAGAGGCGAATAATAGAGAACAAAGAAACATTTCACGAAGAGTGAAAATAATATCACAACCAAAACCTTGATCTTGGGAATGTTGCTACCTGTAAACTTCATGTATTCAGTGGTTTATACAGTATGAACATTGGATTTAATTTTACTTTGTGTATGTTCATTTTTTTTTTTGCCATATTGAAATTAACCTTATATATTTTTAGATGATTGGTTATGTCTCCTACAGAAGAAAAGTTTAAAAGATGGATTTAGTCATAATTTCAACACATGCAGTGATAAGTAGGATGTATTCTAGATGTTGTGGTAAAAACTACAATTACGGACAAAAACTTCTACATGCATGGGCCACTTGATTAGGTACAACTGCACATTAAACTATACTGGTAGTCACTCTCAATTTGCCTATAAAAAATATAATTGCACCTGTCAGGGAAAACACTTACTGTGCAAAAAAAAAACCAGACTGTTAAAACACATAAATAAAATAATAATAATAATAAATACAAATAAAATATATAATAAAACTTTTCTTCATAGTCAGCAAAGAACAAAAATTATTGGAAACATAGTCAAATTAATGAGCATGAGAGTACAGTATATTCAGCTTTGCAATATATATGAAATATATTCAGTTTTAGAATTTATATTCAGTGTTAAATTTAGCTAGGCTCAAAGTGTTAATTCTAGTTTATTTAAATAAACGACATACTCACATGCAAAAGTGGGGAGGCACCAAGGGTGGAAAGAAGTTAATGTAAGGTGGCACATGCCACCACTGTAGATCTGGCCCTGCTTAGTACATTAGATCATGTTTTAGCTACAAATTTGCTCTCTTGCTGGAACGTTTGGTGTTCATGAAATGTAGTAAATGTGTCTGTTTGTTTACCAATTTATGAATTCATTCATCCTATCATTGAAATAACCACATGAGAGATGATATTGCAAATTAACTGCACACAATAGCAGCAATTTTAGTTGTGCAATATTTCCCATCACTGCTTGCCTTTAGTTTCTCTAGTGTGTATACAAATGCATTGTAGAATAATTTGGGTTTTAGATTGTTACACTCACACTTGTCCATTTTCTAACCAGGAATAGGCTAAACATCTTATTCCATATTTCTCTAGTTTCCTGAATAGTAGATCATATCAGATCTACTGTATGAAAAGCTTTCTGTAGGTCAAGATAAAAACCATCGCAGAATTCATCATTTTATTGATTTTAAAAGACTATGAAACTTAGATTTACTCTCATCAACACAGCGTCAAAGCAGTTTGAGAATTATTCACAACGTTTAATCTATCAGTTAATTTCTGCCACAAACTCCCCTCCATCAATCTTACTCAGTTCACGAGACATCACACACTGGACTGACTGAGAGACATGAACTACTTTTTGTGCAGGTTTTCTTGTATTAAAACAATATTTTCTTCTATGTAAAGGAAGTAAATAAACAACAGAAAGGAAGAGAAATCCTGCCAATTCAGAAAATAGAACAAACTACATAATATGTAGTTTGTTCTATTTAAACTACATAAGACTGGCCACCTATAAAATCCAAATCTTTAAGAAATAAAAATAAATAAAGTTCCAGTGTTATTGTCGTTTAAGCAATGAAACCCTAAAACTGTTGAATTATTGCTTGATTATGTTTATGATAATTACTTACTTTACTTACTTTGGGGTCTAGTGGAAACTGTTTTGAAATAAATTTCTCTCATGTCACTCTGATCTGTTCACAAAGATTCAACAGAGAAAAAGTGCTGCATTGATTTGAATACAATTTCAAAGGTCTATTTGACTTTAATGAACTCTGCAGTGGCTCCATTTCCCCAAATATAAAGTCCAGCATAGAGCGGCTGAGTGAATGTGGTCTGGACTCTGTGGAGGAGAGTCATGGTTTCAGAGACGCTGTAGAAAGACAGAATACCTGCTCTGTGATCCAGGTACACTCCTACTCTGGAGGACCGAGGACCTGAGAGGACAGTTGGGACATTGTTGTGAATAAATGTATAACTGTTTGTGTAACAATATAATGCCCAAGATTTGTCATTGTTTCCAAATCCACATTCACTGCCCCCCCCTGCTCTGCTGATATTCTTGTATGCGACTGCAACACCAACTGCTCCCCCTCTCCACTCCACCTCCCAGTAACAACGTCCAGTCGGACTCTCTCTACTCAGGACCTGACACCATACAGTGAATCTGTCTGGATGATCAGAATAAGACTGTTGTTGTTCCATTCTTCTTACTTTTCTGTTCCCCTCAGATAATAACAGACGTCTGTTTGCTGTCTTTGGATCCAGTGTGATTTCACATGAATATTTTAAGAATCCAGCTCTGGTCTTTGGCTCTGCTGGTGACAGTAAAACATCCTCTTCAGTGACTGTCAGTGAGATGTTTGTCCATTCCTCTCTCAGAATGTCCTGTAGTTTATCTCTGGTCTCTGACACAGCTGCTGTCACATCCTCAAAGTAGCTCAGAGGACGAATATTGATGCTGGATGAGTGTGTAGACTCTCTGAGTGCTGACAGTGAGGGGTAGTTGTGTAGAAACTGGTTGTGATCCTCTGTGTGTGAGAGCTGCTCCAGCTCGCCGTCTTTCCTCTTCAGCTCAGCGATCTCCTGCTCCAGCTTGTCCTGAAGCTCTTTGACTCGACTCACTTCAGTTTCCTGCTGGGATCTGACCTGCTGCTTCACATCAGAGCTTCTTTTCTGGATGAGACGGATCAGCTCAGTGAACATCTTCTCACTGTCCTCCACTGCTTTATCAGCAGAGCCATTGATGGCCTCCACCTCCTGTTGAAGCAGCTTCACATCTTTCTCTCGCTCCTGGATTCTCTGCTGGATGTTTAGTCGTCTCACCTCGAGCTCCTTCTGCTTCTCAGTCCTTTCTGCTGCAGCTGGGACTGTTTCATGGCCTTTATGTTCATCCATTGTGCAGAGATAACAGATACTCTGCTGATCAGTACGACAGAAAATCTTCATCACCTCATCATGACGAGAGCAGATGTTCTCCTGGAGCTTCTTGGAGGGGGCCACCAGCTTGTGTTTCTTTAATGGAGCTGCATCATAGTGAGGTTGGAGGTGTTTCTCACAGTAAGAGGCCAGACAGACTAAACAGGACTTGATAGCTTTCAGCTTCCTCCCAGTGCAGACATCACAGGCCACATCTTCAGGTCCAGCATAGCAGTGATCAGCTGGAGCAGCTTGGAGTCCACTCTTCTTCAGCTGCTCCACTAAAGCTGCAAACATGACGTTTTTCTCCAGGACAGGCCTCGGTATGAAAGTCTTCCTGCACTGAGGGCAGCTGTGGATTCCCTTCCTGTCCTCTTCATCCCAGAAACTTTTAATACAGTTCCTGCAGTAGCTGTGTCCACAGGCTGTAGTCACCGGATCCTTCAGGAAATCCAAGCAGATGGAACAAGAAATTGTTTCACTCTCCAGCTGAACTCCTTTCTGCGCCATTTCTCCTCTCAGTGTCAGTGACTGTGTGAGTTTCTCTTCCTTATAACTGAAAGTAGTCTGAGCTCTGATCTCAACAACATGTTTCTGCAGTGAATGGAGCCTGTCAGCTCTTACACGTCACCACATGTTGGTTACACCCATCTTCAAACTGTAGATCTAAAGGGGAGGGAACGAGGAAACACGTGGACAGAGAGGAGGTGCTGTGTTTAAGAGCAGGAAGAAGAGGGAGGTTATCAGGCTGTGCTTCACTCCAGGAAGAGGAGCAGTTAGAGAGTGAAACTGTGTGTTTAACCATTTTTTATTTACTGCTTCTTCTATATAAATAATTTTTAAAAATCCAGCTTTAATGAACACTGGACAGAAACGTCTCAGGTAACAATAACTGTCAGAACAGCAGAGGCTGCTGACCTAATCAAAGCATATGTAGAGAGCAGGGTTAGGTTAGCAGACATATGCTGGTTGCTTTTATTTATTTATTTATTGCTTTTATAGGCAGTAATCGATGTTGCTGTAACAGGATGAGAACTAGATAAATGCCACTGCATTGCTTTGAACAGTCAGCAGAGTCTGCACATATAATTACAGATATTCCTGCAAAAAGTTAATTACTCAAAAGAATCTTGCATTTTAGTTTTGCATTTATAACAGCTGCTGCAACAGAAATAACCATGTTCTTTACATTAAAATAGCAACAAACCTTTCTGGAACAACTTTCAAGGTTCATGGCGAAGACAAAGATCTAATGACATGAAGACTCCAGTGAAACTTAAAGTATTAGGAACCAGTTTTAATGCGTGACCAACACATTTCCCCTTGTGGCCTTCACCAGGGTCATTGCTAAATACCCTTGTGATTGTGAAAAGACTACTGGTCAAGTCAAAAAGGAGTGTATGGTAAAATGACCAATGACCATGTGACAAGATCAAGCAAGCATTTTTCTGATGTGTTCACCGCTCAATGGTTTGTTGTCATATTGAACAAAATATTAGGTTCTCTTTGTATATTACACTCAGGCATCAGGAAAGAGTGGTAACTAGTTCATAGTTTTTAGCTAATGACATGTCAATCACAAAACATTGCTCAGAAAACGTGCAGATTCTCAGCTAGATCCACCTTCCACTCTTTACTTACAGTTTCACAACAGCAAACAAACATACAAATAAGTTGAAGTAATTGTTTCCTGTATGACTTCACTGGTCTCGCATCAGTAAGGACTTTTGCTCCTTGTTGCTTGAGTTCATTGAGGTGGTGAGCATACATTTATCCCCAGACATGTCCATGTACACAAACATTAAACAACTTCTTTCTGACTTGTTTCACACTTTTGCACCACTTCAGAGGAATCCCCTTAACCTCAAATCACTGTTTTCTTAAGGTATGACTTACCTTCACAGCTGTGTGGATTACGCATCATGTCACAGAAGGTCCACAAGCATAGATGCACGTGTGTGTTCATGTCTGTAAGCTATTATTGTTTCATCTCACTGAAAGCACAAATGCCATCCTCTCTCTCTCTATTTTTATATGAGGATGGGGTGGACAAAATAACAGGAACACCTCACAACAGTGATGGCGCTGAGTTGCAAAGCTGCCTGAGCTGCATTAGAGACTGCGCTGGTGTTATTCACCTATAACGTGCTACAGTTCGTGCTTCCCTGTGTGTGTCGCTTACAAGAAGGTCAACAAACACACCGCAGTGCTGCAGGCAGAACATACATAATCAATCAGCCCTCAGTGCAAGCTACAAAAATAAAATATGGGACACACACACACACACACACACACACACACACACACACACACACACACACACACACACACACACACACACACACACACACAGTCATGTTTTCATATCCTTCCCTAGATGTTTATCCTAACACTAGCCCAGTGCTTCCCAAAAACGGTGCCGTGGCACACAGGTGTGCCGTAGAAGATTATCTGGTTTCACCTGATTAGTACTCCAAGTGACCGCAGTGAGTAACAGGCAGAACAATTACATTCTCTTCCACTAGAGGGCGGTACAACCACCTGTTCTAATTAAGTTGGTTGTCAAACAGAAGAAGATATTACATAATAGTCATGCTGTGAGAACACAGCACATAATAGCAATAGATAAATATTTGAAGAGAAAAAGCAGTCAGTCTGGGTCCTGGAGAAAATTCCAGCCCACATGAAGGCCGTCATGAGTGATGGTCAGAAGAAAGCAAAAAAGGTATACTGGGGACAAATTGAGCCTATTTTGCTAAGATAAATGATCAAAATGCTTTTTGAGACATTTTTGTTTGGTGATGTGCTGTTTGATTTTTCTAATGTGAAATATGTGCCGTGGCTCCAAAAGGTTGGGAAACACTGGTCTAACCTATTCTGTGCCCATAAGGGCTGTTGGTCCCCACAAGTATGGTAAACTTCCAATTTTTGGTCCCCACACAGGTATGTAAACATGGTACACACACACACACTTTTTCCTAGGGGTACATGTGTGTGCATTTAGCCGTATTACTATTTTAGTGGGGACGTTTCTATGTTGTCACCCTTTGGGGACAGAAAAACAGGCCCCTGTAATATAAATCATTAAATCATAGGATGGAGTCTGAGTTTAACTCTGTCTTTTAGTAGATCTCCAACTTTAATTTGTCATGTAAATATCACAGAATTCAGTCTTAAGGCGACTAATTAGTTACTTTAATTATCTGGATACAAATTATAGCACTATGTTGGGCTGGTGTTCTGACTCCAGAGTGGATAAGCAGAAGATGGATAGATGACTTCTTCAGTCTCAGCTGAAGCCTCCACGGCTTTTCATTTGCTTTCTTTTATTTACCTTTTCCTTACTTTGCATCCTATTCTGTTTTATAACCTCTTTGTCCTTATTTACTTTATTTTTCTTCTTTCCTCTTTTGTTTCTTTTTATCCTTCACATTAATGTACTTTTGTTTCTTCATCTTATTCCACTTTCCTTTGTCTTCGGTGTTTCCATCATTCCTGCTTCCACCTTCATTTACTTAGCTTGTCTTCATGTGTTTTTCTCTTTGCTTTATTTCCTTCCTCACTTGTCCTTCCCTATATTTCATTTGTTTCTCCTCTTTGAATTGTTTTTCTTTCCTTCATCTTTCTTTTGTATCCTAATCAATGTTTTCATTCCTTCCATTTCTGCCTCTTCTGTTTCCTCTTCCCCTCTGCCACTTTCTTCCCTTCATTTCCTTCGTCTTTTCTTCTTTCCCATCTTTGGTCTTTCTGGTTCATTTTTTTCACTCTTCAGCTGTTTTTGCTCTCTTTGTTTGGGATTTTGCAGTCGTCTGCCTGTTGTTGTGTCGGCTGGCGGTACGTTATCAGGCTACTACAAACACACATCAAACTCTACACACACTTTCACGCTGCACCTTTCATTTCCAGCAGGTTGTAAAAATAGAAAGCCCATAAAATCTGACTCTTTCATGTCGGAGCATTAGGCAGGAAGAAAACCATCCACATGTGCAGAGCACTGATGAGCAGCAGCACGGACCTGCTGCACAGCTTAGATTTAATTCATTAGTTTTATCAATGAAGCTCAGAGAAAAGGAAAAAAAACACCTACATGCTTCAGTTTTCCTCGTACGGGGTGTTGCAGCCAGTTCTGGTTGCATAATATTATCTGCTCTCCTACAAACTCCCACATACTGAAGCAGAAAGCTCGGTGCGAGGCTCAGACAGGAGATGTGTGGGAAGAGATTCAAAGTCAGAGTTCGTCTCATCCTGGTTGAGAATAAATAAGCTTCCTTTAAACGGATTCTGAGTGTAGTAGAGTCTACTCCAAGACGCTGCTAAAATAAACTCGACTCATTAAAGTCTGGGTTTCCGCTGCTTTAATGAAGCGCAGTTTCTACATTCCTCCACGGAGATCAGATTCAGTCTCGTACCAGTGAAGTTGGTCCGAAAAACCTCAAGCTGACGTTAGAGCTCGCTACATTACCAAGTTCAACGTGGCTTTACGTTCACTTCCATCTGTCAGTCTCTTCTCCTTCCTTTCTCATATTTTTCCTTTTACTCTCTTCTTTCATCTTTTCCTTCCTCCTTTTTCCCTCCTCTTCCATTTTTCCTTCCTTTTCCCTCTCCCATTTTTTCCCTTCCTACCTTCCTCCATCCCTCCTCCCCCATCTTTTCCTTCCTCCTTTCCTTCTCTCCCTCCTCTCCTTGTCCCCCTTCTAGCCAGTTTCTTTTCCTCTTGTTGAATATGAGCGTTTGCAGTAAACAAACATTAAAATGACCAAGGAAGGAAGGAAGAGAACGATGTGTGCTTGTCAGCATTCAGCTCACCTGTAAATTTCAAGTGACGACTTCATTGAGGTCGTATGAGCCATTCTTTTACTTTGGTAAACCAGAGTTTACCTCAAAGCAGCTCTGTGTACACGGCATTTGGCCGTCTTTGTGAGGACATTCATCAACATCAGTGGGTTTCCCCGTGTATTTAGGAAGTACTACTAAGTGCTTAACTAAAACTCTGACCACAGCCTCATTTAAAGTGGTTTTTGTTTTTGTTTTTTGTTTTTTAAATTATTTGGTTTCAGTGGCAGACACCTTCAGCTCACTCATGTTTGGACATTTGGTGCTCTCCTCTTTATGATCAGCTGCAGGTGAAACGTTTAGAGGACATCTGTAAATTGCAGACACATAACCTGCAGTGTTAATACAACACAGGTGTGCATCAAGAGTGAAATCCAACTACCATAAAACTGAGTTACAAATTCTTCTGGGTCACTTTGGTTTGAGTTTTTCATAATAAAAGTCAAAGGAGCTGTAAGAAAAGCAGCAGAAAACTCCCATCACATTTCAAAAGCAATGTTTAAAACACAAAAGACAAGCAGTCAGCACTTTATAAAACTCATCTTTATTGATTCAGAGTCATCCCTCCATCCACGACAATATTTTCTCTGCTGTGTTCTTATAAAAAGCTGAATATGTACATCCTCTTGTATTTACATTATTTTACATGATTACATCGTCAGAGAGCCTCACACCTGCAAAAAGGTCAACTCTCCTGCCTGAAACGTATCACCTGTTGTCAGGGGAAATGAACAATAGAGCAACTTGCTCGTGGGTTGTTGCCTGGCAACAGCAGCTTATCGGATTAATATCGGTAAAGAGGAATTGTTTTTAATTATTTATCTTATTTTTCTAAATATTTCACAAGCTTAGAAAAACATGCGGAGTGACCCCATGTGCTGCGGCAGTGGGTTGGGAAAAACACAAATTTAAAAAGTAATGGAACATATAATGTAGTGCAATGCAAGTTTCTAATGTGAAGTCGTGACGAAAGTACAAACTAATAACAATAAAGTCGATGCACGTGAAAGAGTTTTTGTGCACTTTACATAAACACACAGTCTGAGGAAAGTTTAACAACAAAAACTGTAGCTAACACTAGGCTGCTAAACATCTCCTCATCAATCAACTTAGTCCTGCACAAGAAGGTGAGAGGGAAAAATGATACAAAATACAGGGTGGAAAAATGTCCTAAAAAATATACACAAACCACTGATCAGACTTAATGCTGATTATCTGATAAATCATAGAAAGACATCAAAAGGTGGCTGGAAAACATAATGTGGAGAGCAGACTCAGAGCATAAATGTGGCTCTTTAAAACCTGCTTTGTTCTCTAATGAGAAACAAAACAGGTTTTATTTTATGTCTGTAATATGACTTAAAGTAAAAGCACATAATTACTTAGGTATAAAAATATTTTATCCATGGAGGCAGAAAATGTTCACCGAGGTCATGTGAAGTGTTCAAGGGTCGTTTTCACTTTTCTCTTCTTTATTTTAAAAACTGTGTTAATGCTAATGTTAGCAGCTATGTGTAAAGGCAGGAGAGGCCCCAGTCATTCAGGTCTTAGAGAGTGGTGTACGATTCCGTGGCAACTACTGGTCGCTATGGAAAAATGTGTATTCCCAGACTCGTTGGAGAGTAGTTTCTAGCAACTGCCTGTAGTTTGCAAGGAAGGCGTCGCCTTGTCTGCAAACATCACCAACTATGCAGCTGTTAAACTGAGAAGCACAACACAAACTGAAAACAGAGATAGTTCACCTTCGAAATAAAAGTTGAACCTTTTGAAATGTACGTAGTAAGAAGCAAATTTTCTGTTTTGTGTTGGGGAGCAGTTGGCTAGTGTTTGCAGACAAGTTGGCAACTTCCAAGCGAACTACGGGTGACCACAACAATTTGCTAGCAATACAGTCACAAGGTGGTGCAGCTCAGCCTTCGTGATCAATTTCACAACAGGTAAGTGGTTCATAACCTCTGCACAGCTGAATGAATGACAGGTGTGCAGAAGGAAGAAAAATGATACATATAATAAAATACTACCTAGCAGCAGTCAGCAATCACTTAGCAACCAGTCAGGGGAATATGCAATTTCCCCTAGCAACCAGAGGTTTCCATAGTATCAACAACTGCTCTCTAAGCCTGCGTGACCGAAGCCTAAGCTTTTAAAACATTCAAGACTCTCTCATTAATACTGAGCAGAAAAAAGGCCTCTCTCACACACAGAATGAGTTTAACAGCAACAATAACTCCGTACTTACAAAAGCTCGTGTGTGCAGCCCCCACCCCCTCCAGCCCTGACGGCGAGTAAATAACCACAACCCTGAAACTGAAGGCGCTAAATGGAAGTCAGCCACCTTTTGAACTGTTAACTCCTGTGCTTTCCCCACTTTAATACTTCAGTGTCTCAACAGAAACAGGCTAATGCCAGAGCTGAGCAGCAGCCGGTGCCACCCCTTTGAAAATGTTTAGGCTTTTGGCAGAAAGTTGTTGCACTACAAGTAAAACTGCGGCATAAATCATTTGGACATGTGCGTCTGCGAGTGATTTAGCGTGCAGTAAACCAGAGTAATCGCCTTTCTCTCTTTAAAAATAATGTTTCTGTAAAGCTTGACAAAGTTTCCAGTGTTACAACCATTGCAGATGTGAGGCTCTGCCTGTGGCCAACATGTTTCGAGGGTTTAGTCTTCCCTCTTTTTAATGATGGGAAAAGAAGCTTTAATTCCCGAATTTCACCGTTTCCAACGAATCCCAAACACCAAGCATGTAACTCTGCCGCAAAACAAACAAACAAACAAAAACAAATTGTTTGCCCTCGTTCTTCCTCTCATTGGATACATTCAAGAAATCCAACACTTCTCTTACAAGCCGTCCTCTCTGGGCCATTTTGATTGAAATAAATGCACTTGTTTGTCCATTTACATCCATGTTTTTTGTCCTTGTGGATTTATCAGTCACACTGTTTGAATTATCCACACTGGGTTCATCCACCCGCCTCTGCCAGCCAATCAGAGACGAGCTGTAACATTCACATCTATCAGTTTGACTGACGAGAAGAGTCGGATCCAGTCAGGACTTTGGTCAAAAAAGTCAAAGTGTGATGAGTTTCTGTTACTTTTCTTTAAAAAAAATGAAATAAAATAGCCGACCCCCAAATCCTTTAAAAAAAAAAAAAAATCTGGGCTTTAACCGCGTTTGATGATGTCACTTCCTCCTCAGTCCGTCTCTTTCTTCTTTTCGTCCAGGTCAAAGTCCAGCACGAGAAGTTTGGTCTCCTCAGTGCCGTTTCTGCTGCCGGCGGCGCACACCAGGCGAGTGTCGGACGCTCTGATTCGCCACACGACTCCACCTGGATCAAAGACGTGATTGGTTTAGCCACAGACATGTGATAACAGGTGAGGACATAAATAAAGTTCAGGTACTTATATATTTATTCTTAATATTTAATAACACAGTGAATACTGCATCTACCTGCACCATTACAGTTCATTTAGCGTCTTTTCTACTGAAATGTGAATGTATTTAATCTGTTTGTTAGTTCCACATTAAAATGTTGACACTACAAAAAACCACATAATATATAATTAAGTCAGTTACTAAAAATATCTTCTTTGTAACTTCTTTGTATCATTTTATATGATGATGAAGTTGAGAATTTATTCATTTTTAATTTGTATATTTTTTGGACTGGGAAACACCGGTTGCTATAGAAACGTGTACTTTCTGACAAGATTGGGTGAAACTGGTTCCAAAGAGGTATATGAGCTACACCGAACACCACACTGTGACTGATTTAGTTGCTAGCAGACCTGCCAAGGAAGCAATCTTCTTTACTCTCCTTGCAATACAACTCACCTGCACTGGAAATAATACCGGTCTCCTCTGTTACAATGGATCCAGCCTCTCAGACGTTTCCTCCTTGTAACATTTTACAGCTCTCTCTCTGTATTTAATAAAATCAGCTTGAGGTTGAAACAGCCGTGACTTGAGTCTGCTTGTGGGTTCACTTTCATGCTGGCCTCTCGGCCCTGAAAGCCTGACTTCTCCCTCTCGAGTCACAAATTCACACATTGTGAGCTTCCACTTTGCAGCTCTTCTTAAGAGAAATCTGGTACAAAACTTGCACTTCTAGCTGAAGGGGGACAGGTGGTGGTGAGGGAATTTGTGTGGTTGAAAGCAGAGACAATAGGAATGGAGGTCAGCCAATCAGAATATTGATAACTGGTACGTATTGCAGCTCTTTGTGTTGTGTCTTTCTGGGGGTGTCGATCAGAACAAGCAGCAGCCAATCAAATGCAGTGCAGTCATTTATTTCGTTGGCTCAGATATTTACACAGCACAGTAATGAAGGGCACAGCACAGGTTTTACAGTCTTTGTAATCTGTGAGTGTGCATTGAGCTTTGCTCTGAAGAGGAAATAAAAAACAAGAAATAACATTTAGTTTCATGTCACGTCTGTAGGTTTATATAACAGTTATAATTAATTAAACTAAAACTCGTACACATATTTCTGTGTTAAACTAAGTACATCCTAACTCTGACGTTACAGCGTTCACAAAGACAAACACAGTCCAACATCACCATCTACTGACTACACGGGTTTAGAGCAGCGTGATCATGTGACTACATTTGCACAAACATGAGTATCAAGCTAGTTGCAAACTGTCTGTATCAGTGTTTCCATTCTGAAAGATGTGGAGAGGTTTTAAAAAATAAAATACATATGAAATAAAATAAATTAATAAATCATAACACTTTTAGATTCAAATATTTGATTGAATAAGCAATTCAAGATTTCCAACTTATGATGACAACATAAAGTCTATTCATATATTTTAATGACACAGTAAGTATGTTATATTATTGTGAACATTTAAATATTTAAAGACATAATTAAAGAGATCATCAAGAAATCCTTATTGGACCTCTTTTAAATGTAAAAATGCTGCAGATGTTTGGTAAAAGTAGATCCACAACGACTGCATCCCTGCATCTGTTTCTTTCCTGGTAAAAATTAAAGCAACAATAATGATGACAAAACAGTAAAAACAAACCAAAAAAACGATAAAAACAGAAATGCTACTCAAAACATAAACCTGCTTAACAGATGCTGATCAGTACGACAGAAAATCTTCATCACCTCATCATGACGAGAGCAGATGTTCTCCTGGAGCTTCTTGGAGGGGGCCACCAGCTTGTGTTTCTTTATTGGAGCTGCATCATAGTGAGGTTGGAGGTGTTTCTCACAGTAAGAGGCTGGACAAGATAAACAGGACTTGATGGCTTTCAGCTTCCTCCCAGTACAAACATCACAGGCCACATTTTCAGGTCCAGCAGAGATCAGCTGGAGCAGCTTGGAGTCCAGTCTTCTTCAGCTGCTCCACTAAAGCTGTAAACATGGTGTTTTTCTCCAGAAAAAAAAAGTTTCCTACACCCTACATTTAAATATGTATCACTCTGAACTTTGCCAAGATGTGTCACCCTCATTTAAATTGTAGAAGACTGGACTTTGGTTATATAAGACGATAAGAGAAAATAATGTATTTAAATTTACTGCCATGCATTTGCTCTTTTCTGCCAACAAGTAACACTGATAAACCCAGCTAAACAAACCATGCAAACAAACAGTAACATCTCCACATAAACTAACAACACCTGCACAGCAAATTCAAAAGTGTTAAATGTTTTGGTGTTAATAGTCTTCTTGCAAAAGTAGAGTTAATTTTACTCTAAGTAGAGTCACATTCTTTTAATGTAACTCTGAGGTGTAAAATGATAGTAGTTAAAATCGAGTGTTAAAAATGAGTGTTTCTCTGTCAAATCTGGAGGTGTTAAAATGGAAACATTAACTCTTGACCTCTTAACTCTGAACTCCTAGAGGGGCTATGACACCAACAGAGTAAATTCACAGACTCCGCCCCCAGCACGGCTCCAATCGAAGCTGAAGTGAAGCCGTTTCAGAACATTTTGCTCTACATATTTGAGTTGTTTGCCATGCTTGGTAAGTCATTTTTTCAAAGATTGTTTCAATTGTTATTATTAGCTTTTACTTCTGTGGCTCTTTGGAGTTGAGACAAAGCTGTGTGAAAGGCATTAGCCATGTTGCTCGGTGATAGCATAATATTCTGTTTTAGCTAGCTGAAAGGTATTGTTTGCGGGCAAATACCACAGCCTTGAAAAAAGCTTGCATGTGAATTTTCAGTCAAATCTTTGGTCAAATACACCTAAAACAATGTGTAGAATGTGAAATGTTGGTATAATGGTGCTACTTGAAGCCTGAAAACGATCGCCCATAAAAAAAACAAAAACGAGCAAACAGCAGTAGCAGGCGTCCTGACTGGGTTCTACGTTAGCATAGATCCCTCCAGAGTTTTGTGCACACGGTTTAGGTAAAAATTAAAAAGGTTGAGGTTTTACATTTAGTTCAGTACTACCTGTTGCCTGTGTCTTTGTCTTTTGGGAAAATACTTTACACAAGTAATGGCTCAAAGAGGATTCCTTTTTTTTTTACTGTGCTGCAATTGTTTACTGGATTATTTGTGCCATTAATTAGTGTCAACTAATTTTTATTCGATCTCCGCACAGGATATGCTTGTGAAGATGGAATATGGGGGAGAGCAGAAGTGCGTTGAAGTTCCACAAAGGGATGAATGAAGGACATGCATATTGTATTGAAGAAATAAGTGATGAGAATGCTGTTATTTGCATTTACCATGTCAGACCTTTTGATAAACAAAATTCTAATGAAAGTGAGAACATGTATACTGTTACATCTTTCAGAAAATGTTTTGAAATTGTGGTGCACAGTTCAGAATAAATGTTTTCAAAAACCATTGCATCTTTTTAGTAAATGTTTATTTCCAAAAGAAATTTCTAGAAGTTCAGAACAGTAACATTCCCACTTTTTAGAATGAATTATATATATATATATATATATATATAAAATATTATTATTATTATTATTATTATTATTATTATTTTTTTTTTTTTTTTTTTTTTTTTTGTGTTTTAGTTATCAGTTTGTTGTTTGTTTTATGTTTGTTTTATGTTTGTTTATTTTTTGGTTTTGAATTGTACACTGTATTATGTTATGTAATTATGTACTATTTGTGAAAATAAAAAGGAAAAAAGTTAAAAAAATAAAAAAATTAACACTCTCTGGTGTGGACCCATATAGACACTTTAATAGTGTTGAAATCAAATCCGACAGTGTTAATTTGGACATGCTGGATTTGCTGTGTGCAATTAAATAAACCTTAAACCATAGCAATACCTACAACTGCAGATCACAACGTTTGCATCTTAACTAAACCCTTAAATACAACACTTAAAACACAAGACAGGAACTCCTAAAGCTGCCTGTAATAAACCACCTCAGGAGCTGCAGCACCTTCCTTGTAGATTTTGCAACTACTGCAACATATACAATGAATCACTGGAACTATTTCCACTGAACCTGCAAATGATAACGCTCCAGATCAACCGTGCAATCATCAATGCAAGAAGAGAACACTATCACTTCTGCAACAAAATAACTCCTAAAACCAGCAATCTTAACCAAAGGTTGTCCTGCATTTATCTTTACAGAATATCGTGACCTGCTCAACCTGTAAGCCAAACCAGCGCCCCACGCGTCTCATTTATGAGTTCTCAGTAGTGATTTTTTATTTTTCTGAACAACCATTGACAGACTCTGCCACACAGTGACACATGTCAATGTTTTGATCACCAACAATGCTGAGAGAACATAAAGGAAGAAGGTGCTAAATCTGGCAGCTTAGTGCTTGAAAGAACTTCTGCAACTAAACAAACTTTGGTCAGCTCAGTTCTTATGTTCAAAACTTAAGCTGCCATTTGGCAGCTTAAGTTCAAAGTTATGTTTAATGTTTTCACTGATCAATAATTTTAGAACTGACTCTGTGTGTGTGTGTTTGTTTGTTTGTTTGTTTGTTTGTTTGTTTATTTTACCGAGTTTTTATTAAATACTAAGGTAAAAAAAAACAGTCTATGAGCAATACCTCATTAAGAATCATTCAAAGCTACATGTGCAGTACTCCGTACAGCTTACATCCTTAGAGAGTAACCACTTCAAGCATTAACCCTTTGAGGTTCACACCAAGAAAACTGCAATTTAAGAAATAATTCTTTGCATTGTTTATTCCTTTAGAACAACAGCAACAAAGTTTAGATATTTTTTAACCAACTCCAGCTTCTCGTGTTCCTTCTTCCTGATGTTGCTGTCATTCGGAACCGCTACATCGATCACTACGGCCGTCTTCTTCTGTTTGTCTACCACCACTATGTCCGGTTGGTTAGCCACCACCATTTTGTCCGTCTGTATCTGGAAGTCCCACAGGATCTTAGCTCGGTCATTCTCCACCACCCTTGGGGGCATCTCCCATTTTGACCTCGGGACTTCCAGGTTATACTTGGCACAGATGTTCCTGTACCCTATATATATATAGAGAGAGGGGGTTCAGTCTAATATGTGTGCTCCAGTGAGACATTAGACTTCAGTAAAACTATGCAGTTACCTAATTATGCCCAGTGTTTAATCTCCACTGAGAGCTAAAACTCAGTTTTAAAGCTGTGTGCTGGTGAGCGTAAACTGTGACTATCACCATGTTACATGGGCGCTACAGAAACATGAAACAAGGCAGAATTGTTATTAAAATGATTGCATTGTTGTCCGAAGACAATACTGCTACTAACACATCCATATCTGCCACACAGAGCTCTACATGTACTGCTCATTTAGAACAAATGACTGTCAGCAAACGAGGACACAATCACACAGCCCACTGTCTTTGTTAGATGCGCGCCTGTTTCAGCAAAGTTCACAAACTCCCTCCAACACAACGTCCGGCCCACTGTGCGGCTCCACCAATGAGATCCGAGGGCCCGCGCAGTGGTATTAGCATACAGCCTGTATAAAAAGCGCCGCTCTCGGTCACGGAGCTCATTCGTTATTACAGAGTATCGAGGAACGAAAATGCCTGAACCCGCCAAGTCCGCGCCCAAGAAGGGCTCCAAGAAAGCCGTGACCAAGACCGCCGGCAAGGGCGGCAAGAAGAAGAGAAAGACCAGGAAGGAGAGCTACGCCATCTACGTGTACAAGGTGCTGAAGCAGGTCCACCCCGACACCGGGATCTCCTCCAAAGCCATGAGCATCATGAACTCGTTTGTCAACGACATCTTCGAGCGCATCGCAGCCGAGGCATCTCGCCTGGCACACTACAACAAGCGCTCCACCATCACTTCCAGGGAGATCCAGACCGCAGTGCGCCTCCTTCTCCCCGGTGAGCTGGCCAAGCACGCAGTGTCTGAGGGCACAAAGGCCGTCACCAAGTACACGAGCTCTAAGTAAACTGACTGCATATCATACGTCAACACAACGGCTCTTTTCAGAGCCACACACTAAACTGACGAGCAGAATTCCAACTGTTAAACATGCAGCTCACTGTTACAACTACTGTAATCGCGGATGTGCACCTTTGTGTCACTGGGTGCTATCAATCCGCTGTACCGACCCCCAGTCAACAGAAATGTGTTCCGGTTTTTACTTTGTAGTCACTTTGTCTTTCTACGAACACAATGCGACTTTTTATTTAACACTTGGTTTTAGTTCAAAGTGTACTTTTCTTCTTCTGACATGCAAAGTTGAGCAGTCATTAGATTAAAATGCTTTGGCACAAAATTAGTAGCAACAAAGCATTTTAATTGTTTTTTCCTCACTTGTGGTGCCCCTGGATGGATGACACTGTTAGCATTTGCCTATACTGCCTATGCCACAGGCAGGCCCTGCTGTGTCCTTCACATCCAGCTTTCTGCAATTCCCAGAGGAATTTCCATCAAAGCTTTCTTCAATCTAACTCCTAATTTGATGGCTCCATAGCCACCTTTTATATAATGCAACTATTGTAGTAAGTGCTGTGCATAAGATGGAGTTGTACAGGAGGTAGGTAGGAATGATTTCCTGTGGTGTTCAGAGGGGATTTTTGGTCATCTCAGTCTCTCACTAAACACACTCCGGTGACTGTTCAGGATTTGACTTATGCACAAAAAAAACTGTGGTCACATATTTTTCAGTAGGTGGGATAATAACAGAATCCTCCAGAAAGAGGAGCAGATATACTGGGCATGAGACAAGCTTTATTAGTGCCAGAGCTGGGAAATGCACCGACATGGGCAGAGCAGGATAAAATAAATAACAAATAATAACAACAACCTTATTATATTATGATAATAATAAATAGAATAGATACAAGGATAAAATAATTTTTGACTAATAGCGAAAGAGTGATTAACAGTGAGATGGCTGTGTGTTTTTAGCAGGTATTGAGTATTACACATTGAGATACTCAGTGATCAGTTTGTGGATGTGTGTAGTCACGTGTTCATTCACTGCTGTTGTTGTAGAGTCGGTAACTGTAGAAGGAAACTGAGTCAATGCAGACTAAGCTCAAAGCCAAAGTGTGGAAGCGAGCTGCTGTAAGGTCACTAATGAAGCTTCTGTACAACAATGTGAGTGAAACTGTGCTTTGGTTAGAAGTGAGCAGCTGTCACACAGGTCTCGCTGCTCCGTGGGCCTGCAGCAGCATCGGTGTGTTTGCTGGGAGCTCGCAGCGTCACTTTGTCCCACAGCTGCGCTCACCAGATGCTGCTTTTAACTCTGAGTGCGTGAACAAACATGTGTATCAGCTAGAAAAGGCTTTTTACGGAGCTCTGCTGCGGCTCCACCGGTTTTAGCAGAGAAAAGAGTCCAAGAAGCCGCCGAGCAGCGCTGAGCTCCGCACCGAGTCGCCGAGCTTTGGGAGCTCCACGAACCGAGAGCAGAGAGCACGAGAGCCCGACACGAGGCCTGCACGAGGAGACACAAGCCCGCTGTGGACGGCTCCACTGTCGACCTGCAGTGCTGCTCTCACACTCACTTTGAGCTCTTTGATCCCGAGACACGAAACACAAAATGAAGCATTGCGAGGCACGCGCAAGAGCTGCGCGCGCTGCCTTCACTCTCAACGGTTCTCATGATGCGTTTAAGTGCAGCGTGGCGCTTCCGACTTGCCATCACTGTACCGTGAATCTCGATCAGACGCGAAAGAGGAAAATGTCCGAGGAAGCTCCTGCACCTGCTGCCGTCCCGGCCAAGGCGGCCAAGAAGAAGAAGACGACCACTTCCAAGCCCAAGAAGGTCGGCCCCAGCGTGGGCGAGCTGATTGTGAAAACCGTGGCCGCTTCCAAGGAGCGCAGCGGCGTGTCCGCAGCCGCGCTCAAGAAGGCTCTGGCTGCCGGAGGCTACGATGTGGACAAGAACAAGGCCCGCGTCAAGACCGCCATCAAGAGCCTGGTGGCGAAGGGCACTCTGGTGCAGACCAAGGGCACCGGGGCCTCCGGATCCTTCAAGATGAACAAGAAGGTTACTGAGAGCAAAGCCAAGAAGCCCGCAAAGAAAGCCGCTCCTAAAGCCAAGAAGCCCGCCGCGGCCAAAGCCAAGAAACCGGCAGCAGCTGCTAAGAAGTCGCCCAAGAAGGCAGCAGCTAAGAAGCCCGCAGCCGCTAAGAAGTCGCCCAAGAAGGCCAAGAAGCCCGCAGCGGCGGCCAAGAAAGCGCCCAAAAGCCCCAAGAAAGCAGCAAAGACCCCCAAGAAGGTGCTCAAGAAGGCTCCCGCAACAAAGAAATCCCCCGCCAAGAAGGCCGCCAAGCCCAAAGTCAAGAAGGCGGCCACAGCAGCCAAGAAGAAGTGAGCTGACACCGCTCTCACACTCAACAACGGCTCTTCTCAGAGCCACCACAGCAACACACAAGAGCTCCTTCCTCTCACTCACTCACCACTCTTGTCATTCACAATAATGTCCTATTATTAAAGCGCTTTTTTTCCCCTTTTGCACTGTCCACTTCCTGCTGTGACAAAACAAATTTCCCACGTGTGGGACTAATAAAGGTTATCTTATCTTCTTATCATGGTGCACATTAGTGCTGTCTAAGCAAGTCTGCAACTACAAGAATACAAATATTAACAACTCTATTTACAATCACACCTTTGTAATACAAGCATCACACCACTTTTACTGTGAAACATCATACAAGAAAAACTTAAGTTAGCAACTACATTTTAAAGTATTCTATTAAACAACACATAATACATTCATAGACGCATGTTATTATTCTTGTATGAAATATTGAGTTCTATTTTTTTTAAAAGCCTACACTGGCTGTTGTACTGGAAGTACACTGTATATTTTAATGATACCTAGCTAATATAATCCACTTGAAATGCTCTAATCTACAACCTCACCTGACTAAATCTAGTCCAGTTGAATTGATATTGTGTGATTTCAAGGACACATTTTACTCCAAGCTGAGCCCGTACTGCTATTTATTTTACCATGGAGTTCTGTAGCGTGAAGGATGAGGGGAATTAAATTATTTTCAATTCAATTCAATTTTATTTATATAGCGCCAAATCACAACATAAGTCGCCTCAAGGCGATTTATGTTGTTATTTGGCGACACAACTCCTATAATAACACAATAAAACCATTCTGTTAATCATTTGTAGGTTTAAAAAACTATATATTATTTCAAAATATAGTCTTGAGTTTACTTCTTGACCTCACCGATTCTTTGGATATCCCAGCTGAAGAAGAGTCCGGGGCTGCCCTGTGTCCCCCTCCACTGTCCTCTTCCCAGGTTAGTAACTGTGGCTTCTTGTTCTTGGCTGAGGCAGATTTCACTCACTTTATAACAGGCAGACCCCCACTGTCAATGCATTTTTCATACTATACAGTTGCACACCAAAGTTTATAGCTGAACCAACTGATTTGGCACGTCAGAGGTCAGGGTTCAGCAACTTAATGTCATTCTTGAGAGCTTTAAGGTCGCATGAAATGCTTTGAGAAAAAAAAATCCACTATTGTCCTTAAAACAGGTTGACAAAGTCATTCTAACAAAACCCACACTTAGGAATCATTTCCTGTTCTTCTGATCACCAGCTGCCCCCTATTATCCAAGTAAACCTAAACACATTCTATTCTTCGAATTGTTTTATTCTACTCACAATAGACACTAAACCCTAAGCGTAGATGTAAGTGCCTTGAGAAAATGTCCCAAATTCAGCAGCAGCGCTGAACACGTCGCAAACAGCTGCACATTTTCCTCCCTCTGTAGCAAAGAAGTCCACCTGTCCCTCTCCACCTCACGTTGTTATATTTTCCTGTGTTTAACAAGGTTTGAACTGCGTGTTGTCTGTTTCCATGAGCTTAGAAACTGTTTTAATTATAAAGCGAGTGAACCATGATGAGTGTCCAGTCAGTTAAGCTATTAGTGACATCCAATGTATTCTTAATCAGTAAGATGAGCAATGAGGTTGAACACGACCCCACACCACAACGCAGGAGACAGAGCTTTTTGCTTCAGTTTTATATCAAGACCTAAAGTTTGTTTTATTCACAAAAGAATAGACTAAACGCACACAGCTCTAGTTTTTTTTTTTTTTTTTGAAGGTGGATTTCAGCCCGTGACTAAGATGACATGAACGTACACTTCAAAGTAAATCAAGATGCATAATCTACATTTCCCAGGACACAAGTTGTTACAAACACTAACAGCAAGAAGGATGTTTGCTCAGAGAGAAGTGTTTGGCTCTTAAAAGAGCCTTTGTTTTTGGTGAAGCCGAGCGCTTTGCGTTTACTTGGCCTTGGCGGGCTTCTCGGTCTTCTTGGGCAGCAGCACAGCCTGGATGTTGGGCAGCACACCACCCTGAGCGATGGTGACTCCCCCCAGGAGCTTGTTGAGCTCCTCGTCGTTGCGCACAGCCAGCTGTAGGTGACGTGGGATAATGCGAGTCTTCTTGTTGTCGCGGGCTGCGTTGCCAGCCAGCTCCAGGATCTCAGCGGTCAGGTACTCGAGCACAGCTGCCAGGTAAACGGGGGCGCCGGCTCCCACACGCTCGGCATAGTTACCTTTACGCAGCAGCCTGTGGACACGACCCACGGGGAACTGAAGCCCGGCACGGGATGAGCGGGTCTTGGCCTTAGCTCTGGCTTTGCCTCCGGTCTTTCCGCGCCCACTCATTTTGACAGGTTCTTTTCTTCGTAGTATCGAGACTGAGAGAAAATGTGGTCCGATCAGCTCAAAGCCTCGCTTATATTTCCGCAGAGCGCGCGCAGCTTCGTCATGCACCAATCGCAGAGAGGCTTGCGGCAGCGCGCAACATCAATGCACTTTTCTCCAATGAGCAGCACACACCGAGGCGGGCGGTGCTCCACGTGGAGCCCGTCACCAATCACGAGCCGGAGCGGCACCGCGTCACAGCCAGTCACACACTATAAGAGCAGCGAGTCTCCTCTGTTCGCTACATTTTCTGCTCTTATCACAGGGAAAGAAAAGTGAGGAAGAATGGCAAGAACCAAGCAGACCGCTCGCAAATCCACTGGCGGCAAAGCCCCCAGGAAGCAGCTGGCCACCAAGGCCGCCCGTAAGAGCGCCCCGGCCACCGGAGGCGTCAAGAAGCCCCACCGTTATAGGCCTGGTACCGTGGCTCTGCGCGAGATCCGCCGTTACCAGAAATCCACCGAGCTGCTTATCCGCAAGCTACCCTTCCAGCGTCTGGTCCGTGAGATCGCTCAGGACTTCAAGACCGACCTGCGCTTCCAGAGCTCTGCTGTCATGGCTCTGCAGGAGGCAAGCGAGGCTTACCTGGTCGGACTCTTCGAGGATACCAACCTGTGCGCCATCCACGCCAAAAGGGTCACCATCATGCCCAAAGACATCCAGCTGGCTCGCCGCATCCGCGGAGAGAGAGCTTAAGCTGCACGCTCTCCTACCAACAACGGCTCTTTTCAGAGCCACCTCACTCACACCAAGAGCTCGGTCCAGTAGTAGTAGCAGCTCATACTCGCACTTCAATCTTCATGCTCTTTCTATTGTAGAAACTACAGTCGGCATGAACATGGAATTCACCGACTTCCATTACAAAACGTTTCTTTTAAAATTTTTTTCTTTTTTTAAAAGCATGAATTGTTGTATGCTGTTGTAATGGCTTCCTCCTTTAATTATTCATGTATTTTCTTTTTTTTTAAACTTTATTTGCATATAAAATGCACATACACATACAATTACATATACAAAACCATGAGCACATACAACAAGGAGGAAAATCTGAGTCCACACAGCGTTCACAAGACTTACAGTTTTAATTCGTTCCAGGGGAAAACTTTCCCAAGTTTCAGGTCCATTGTTCGTCTTCTCCGCAGGTCTGTAATGATATGTTTACTCACAACATCACTACTTATCTTTTGTTCATGTACTCCTTTGGCACGGGTTTTCCAAATATGTGTTTATTACACACATTACTAACCAAAAGAGTCTCCTTTTGTCGTCACACATTTTTTCTTTAAACAAACCATATTTAACTGCTTTAATATTAACATCCACATCATAGCCAATCTCTGTCATCTTCTGCCTGATCTCAGTTGTCCTATAACAATCCAATAGAAGATGTTCTAGGGTCTCATCTTCATCACAGTCTGTCATAGGACATTTCATGGTGGTAACAAAACAACTCCACTGTACCACCGCCCTCACAGGGAGGCGCCCGAGCTAGATGAGCCATACCACGTCTCTCATGCTTTCAGATAATATTTTGTCTTGTATATTTTTAACTATTGAAAGATTTTCATCTTCATTTGCATACTTATATTGAATTACACCTTCATTTTTGGTTTCATTAATTATTTTCCAAAGCTCATCACATTTCAGTGCTTTGTACTAGATGATATGATAGGCCAAGTGCTCTGACGTATAAAGCGTAGACTCCTATTGTTTAAATGTGCTATAAAATACTCTAAACTACACATGTTATTATTGGTTTGCAGAGGCTGTTAAAATGTTATCTAACGTTAACATGTTGGTGACACAATTTCATCCTAATGGTACTGACATATTCATAGGGTTCATTTTTGAGACAAATATCAAGATCTGCACAAACTGACAGAAACACTGAAGCAGCTACCCATTTTATTCTTGTCATCTATGTCCTATTGTCAGGTGACAGAACCAACACAGTGTCCTATAACTGAAGTAATGTTAAGTCCTTAAAGTCATATTCTTTTATTGTCATGATTGTATTTCAAGCTTTTTTTTAATTTTTGTATGATACCTGATTTATATGGAATATGACTGAAGTAAACTAAAGTCTAAAATTCTTAGTCGGTCATTTGTTCAATAGTAATTAAACATTAAGTAATTCACAAACTATGAATTGTACTTTTTAAATTGTTTAAAAGCATGTAGAATAGCAAATGTAGGAAAGTATATTTCTCCTTTTTTTCTTTTTTTTTTTTCTTTACCTGGAAGCACGTCAACATAGACAATCTGGCAAAACTTCTTGTTTGCGATGTGGGTCATTTCATCACAGAGCATTAACAGTTGCCTTTGATACTTTGTTTGCAGTTTAAACAGACATGTTGCATGTTGGTGGAAATAAAATTTCAGGCACACATCAGGAAGAGGCTTCAAAAGCTTCATAGGGCTTCATCCACGCATGTCCACCCTCTACTACAGCGGTCCCCAATCCCAGTTGACGTGGGCCGGTGTCCCTGTAGGTTTTAGATGTCCTTGATCCATCACAGCTGACTTAAATGGATAAATTACCTTCTCAACATGTCTTGAAGTTCTCCAGACGCCTGGTAATGAACTAATCATGTGATTCAGGTGTGTTGATCCAGGGTGAGATCTAAAACCTGCAGGGACACCGGCTCGTGGACCGGCCCTCGTGGACTGGGATTGGGGACCCCTGCTGTACTAGATCAAAGGTGGGTTGGTTATCTTAAAAAAAAAAAAAAGACCTACTACATAAGCACTAGTGATGTGTCAGTCGCGAACGAAATGGCTCTTAGAGCCGGATCTTTGATGTGAACGATGCGAGCCGGCTCCTTATCGCAAGATGTGGGTTGTTTTCTCTCTCTCTCTCTCTCTCTCTCTCTCTCTCTCTCTTTCACTTTTCTTATGATTGTGGGTTGTGCTTTGCGCTGGGAAGGAGGGGAGGGCGGTAGTCACAATCTCAGTAGCACAGGAACAGATCAGGAGGAAGAGAGGGGGAAAGAGAGCCACGGACAACAACGTCACATTAGAAAGGTATAGTAATCATCCACAACTATTTTCAGTTGTAGATGATAAAGGATTCAGAAAGTTTATTCATGCAGGTCCATATGACAGAATATATGCATCTTTTTGTTTTCATATTAGAATTTATATTTAATTGTGTTGTGGTTTGCAGTGTTTGGTGTTGTTTCACTTTAAATTTGTTTAAAAGGAAAAAGATGAAAATGTAAATAGTTAAAAGTTGAACTGAATAGTTGGTTTTTGTAATATATGATTTATTACATTTTATTAGGAGTGAATAAATAAAAGTATATTTACGATGGACCCTAGAGACAAAGCGCATACGAACTCCAAAACACGTACAAAACACAACAGAAGTGCTCCAGGATGCTCGGCGCGGTGTTGAGCTTTTGTTACCTAGTGGCTACACAAGCCAGGAAGTACTAACGACCGGATTTAGTGTGTGGTAGTAGCAGGTAAATGAACTTTTTTTTAAAAAATTACTTGAATATATATGAGTGCTTGTGTATAAATACACAAACAATACACATATGCTTTCATTTCTGTAATTAAGTGATCTAGGTAGCTCTGTTTTGGAAGTTCAGTTAACGCTAGGAATATGCTTTGGAGTTTGTACATGCTTTGTCTCCAGGGGCCACCGCATATATTTATATATAAACATGTATAAATAAAAACACTTTATTTTGCAGTAGTAATTCCTTTTGTGAATAATTTTCTTGTTATTGTTAATAAATTAAAGCAACAAAACAACCTGAAGAGCTGGCTCTTTTTAGTTAGCCGAGCCAGAAATCCCATCACTAATAAGTACTTCTGCTTTAAGCGGATTTGTGGCAGAAAGGCATTTACAAATAAACTGATTAATCAGTGAAACCTTTCAGTTCTTTCGTTTGGTCTACACTCCTGCTATAGGGAAGTTTAATGAAATAGTGGTATTGAATAGGTCTGTAACTTTAAGTTCAGTTTGTGGCTCTGTCAGTTAAGGAGAAAGGAAAGCACACATGATAAACGCTTAATTTTATAGACTCTAGAAAAATGAAGAGTTAATTTTAGGAATCTCAGTTGGTAATTGTTAAGTTATAACGTATTACTTCAGAAGTTGCTTGGGGGATACTGGCAGATATTTTGATAACTTTCAAGACTTGCCTGAATCATGATTAAAAAAAAAAAAAAAAAAAAAAAAAAAACACACCCAACAAGATGGCAGAACAAAGCTCTCAAAGTGAAAGTGGGTGGCTCTTAAAAGAGCCGTTTGATGGATTGGGGTGAAGGAGTTTAACCGCCGAAGCCGTACAGAGTGCGGCCCTGCCTCTTCAGAGCGTACACCACATCCATGGCGGTCACAGTCTTCCTCTTAGCGTGCTCAGTGTAGGTGACGGCGTCGCGGATGACGTTCTCCAGAAACACCTTGAGCACACCGCGGGTCTCCTCGTAGATCAGACCGGAGATGCGCTTCACTCCGCCGCGGCGAGCCAGACGGCGGATGGCCGGTTTGGTGATGCCCTGGATGTTATCACGGAGAACTTTACGGTGACGCTTGGCGCCTCCTTTGCCGAGTCCTTTGCCGCCCTTGCCTCGTCCACTCATGGTTAAAGTTTCTTGTCTGAACGAACAAAGTCGAATGAATCTCAACCCCACGGAGCCGTGTTATTATCTGTGCTCGGCGGACGTAAAAGAAAACAGACGGTTCGCTGGACCGCTCGAAGCTCAGTGGCCCCGCCCACTCTTCTACTCTCTAAATGTGGAAATGTTGTCTTTTGTTAATGACAAATTAAGTCTAACCGAAGGGAGGCTCGCACCAAATCGCAACTTTCAACCTCAGCTTTAGTGGAAAAGTACTGAGGAGGGGGACACAGGGCAGCCACTGACTCTTCTCCTCCAGCTGGGAGGGCCTTAACACTACAGAACTCCATATGTTCAAATGTACATGAATCAAAATGGTTATGAAACGAGTAATGAAATAAATACATGGTAAAATAAATAGCAGTACGCGCTCAGCTTGGAATAAAATGTGTCCCTCCACTACAACAGCCAGTGTAGGCTTTAAAAATAACAATAGAACTCAATATTTCATACATGAATAATAATATGCATCTATAAATGTATTATGTGTTTAATAGCATATTTTAAAATGTAGTTGCTAACTTTTAACAGTGAAGCAAGAGCATGGTGCTGCATATAACAGACAGGACCACAGATGGGTCTAGAAAATGTGCAGCAATTTTTTTTATTTCTTCTCTTTAGCTGATAGTTGGTGGGGCCCAGGTAGACTGTAACTGCATCTGTACCAGTTTTTCTGCACTCCAGCCTTTTCGCACAGTGGAACAAATTCTCTTAATTCCAAATTCCATAAAAATGGAAAAGGGTTACCTTAAACGGATCAGGTTGCTAATTTGTAAGTTCATAAGCATTTTTTCTTTCCATTTCATAATCAATTCTACTCCAGGTCAAAGATATGTATAGGAAAATTTCCCTAATATGATATCATTTATAAGAAATACCCGTCTAGCGAATAATTGTGTAAGTGCATGGAGGTGGGACCTCACAGCAGAAGCAGAAAACTGCAACAAGATGAATACAGACGACTGAAACGATACAGACACGACCATGCAATGAAAAGCTGCAACATGAATGTTGCTACTAATTTTGTGCCAAAGCATTTTAATCTAATGACTGCTCAACTTTGCATGTCAGAAGAAGAAAAGTACACTTTGAACTAAAACCAAGTGTTAAATAAAAAGTCGCATTGTGTTCTTAGAAAGACAAAGTGACTACAAAGTAAAAACCGGAACACATTTCTGTTGACTGGGGGTCGGTACAGCGGATTGATAGCACCCAGTGACACAAAGGTGCACATCCGCGATTACAGTAGTTGTAACAGTGAGCTGCATGTTTAACAGTTGGAATTCTGCTCGTCAGTTTAGTGTGTGGCTCTGAAAAGAGCCGTTGTGTTGACGTATGATATGCAGTCAGTTTACTTAGAGCTCGTGTACTTGGTGACGGCCTTTGTGCCCTCAGACACTGCGTGCTTGGCCAGCTCACCGGGGAGAAGGAGGCGCACTGCGGTCTGGATCTCCCTGGAAGTGATGGTGGAGCGCTTGTTATAGTGTGCCAGGCGAGATGCCTCGGCTGCGATGCGCTCGAAGATGTCGTTGACAAACGAGTTCATGATGCTCATGGCTTTGGAGGAGATCCCGGTGTCGGGGTGGACCTGCTTCAGCACCTTGTACACGTAGATGGCGTAGCTCTCCTTCCTGGTCTTTCTCTTCTTCTTGCCGCCCTTGCCGGCGGTCTTGGTCACGGCTTTCTTGGAGCCCTTCTTGGGCGCGGACTTGGCGGGTTCAGGCATTTTCGTTCCTCGATACTCTGTAGTAACGAATGAGCTCCGTGACCGAGAGCGGCGCTTTTTATACAGGCTGTATGCTAATACCACTGCGCGGGCCCTCGGATCTCATTGGTGGAGCCGCACAGTGGGCCGGACGTTGTGTTGGAGGGAGTTTGTGAACTTTGCTGAAACAGGCGCGCATCTAACAAAGACAGTGGGCTGTGTGATTGTGTCCTCGTTTGCTGACAGTCATTTGTTCTAAATGAGCAGTACATGTGGAGCTCTGTGTGGCAGATATGGATGTGTTAGTAGCAGTAATGTCTTCGGACAACAATGCAATCATTTTAATAACAATTCTGCCTTGTTTCATGTTTCTGTAGCGCCCATGTAACATGGTGATAGTCACAGTTTACGCTCACCAGCACACAGCTTTAAAACTGAGTTTTAGCTCTCAGTGGAGATTAAACACTGGGCATAATTAGGTAACTGCATAGTTTTACTGAAGTCTAATGTCTCACTGGAGCACACATATTAGACTGAACCCCCTCTCTCTATATATATATAGGGTACAGGAACATCTGTGCCAAGTATAACCTGGAAGTCCCGAGGTCAAAATGGGAGATGCCCCCAAGAGTGGTGGAGAATGACCGAGCTAAGATCCTGTGGGACTTCCAGATACAGACGGACAAAATGGTGGTGGCTAACCAACCGGACATAGTGGTGGTAGACAAACAGAAGAAGACGGCCGTAGTGATCGATGTAGCGGTTCCGAATGACAGCAACATCAGGAAGAAGGAACACGAGAAGCTGGAGTTGGTTAAAAAAATATCTAAACTTTGTTGCTGTTGTTCTAAAGGAATAAACAATGCAAAGAATTATTTCTTAAATTGCAGTTTTCTTGGTGTGAACCTCAAAGGGTTAATGCTTGAAGTGGTTACTCTCTAAGGATGTAAGCTGTACGGAGTACTGCACATGTAGCTTTGAATGATTCTTAATGAGGTATTGCTCATAGACTGTTTTTTTTTACCTTAGTATTTAATAAAAACTCAGTAAAATAAATAAATAAATAAACAAACACACACAGAGTCAGTTGTCAGTTCTAAAATTATTGATCAGTGAAAACATTAAACATAACTTTGAACTTAAGCTGCCAAATGGCTGTAATCGGTTTCAGCATGTAAATACAGTTGTGGCAAGAGACAGAAAACATGCTGCTGTTTGCACATATTCAGTCCAGTTTACTGAAGAACACCTCAGGCTGTCAGGTTGAAACAGTCGGTCGTGGTTTTGTAACATAAACACTGGACCTCCTCTCAGCGTCCCCGCTCTATCTGCTATTCCCAAACAGAAAGGCTCAAGTTTCTCTGTGACTGCAGCTGCCAGTTAAAGCTGACGTCACAGCCCAATTTAACAGCATTATGCTAGTAATTAGAATCAAACATGTTATAAAGGAGCGCCTTTGAGGACAAATATGCATCATGAGAACTGCTGATAATGAATGAAAAAATCTTTAGGAAAATTTATCTGAGGAGAATTTTTTTATTTTAGTCTGGCTCCAGTCCCATCTGCTATCATGAAGAAGGCGGGTGTTTAACCTATGCTGCAGCGAGACACCGGGTGGCGATATAGACTGGCTTCATTCTTTGGGAGCTATTAGGTCATCTACGGTTTTTTACAGTCACTGGTGCACATGAAGAGAATTTCATCTGAGTCGGTTGTAGAGGAAAGCCAGACTGTAGCCACCCTACAAAAAGAGCAAACTCTCACAAAAACATGATGACACTACACAACAAAGCATGCACTTATGGTGACTCTTGTGTTTAAATATGTTTTTGTACCTTATCGTACCATAAGTAGTGCAGAGACAACCCCCCCCCCGCCCAGTTCCTTAGATCACACACGGAGGCACTGGTGAATGGGATTTACAAGACTTTATTTACAAAAGAGTGTAATAGCGATGGCTTGACCGTCAACTGTGAATCATGGTGTGACGTGACCTGTGAGAGATGTGTGATTTACTTGAAAGCAAGTAGAAAACATGAACTGTAAAAAATAACATAAGGCACTAGAATAACTATGGACACAGGGATTCTGTGAGGTGAGGGAAAAGGGAGTTTTCGGGCCAGGGAACGAAACCAGAAGTTTCTGAATGCCTGCAATGAGAGGAGACAAAGTTCATAAGGTGTTTCTGTGAAGAACGGTTGTGAATGAATCATGAACTATAACTGTACTTATTGGCACAGGAGGGGTTAGTGGCCCGGGTGAGAGGATGAGGGTTCCAGCTAGTGATCATCTACAGGTTGCAGTGTTGCCAACTCCTCAGTAAGGAAAATCGCTTTTGGCTGTCCGAAAAGTCGCTAAAAAAAACATCACGGCCTAATTTTCATAATTGATCATGCTAATGTAATTGTAAACTACGTTGTTGGAGAGAGAAATAACATCGTGGAAGTACATAGAGTAAAAGACGTCCTAAATGTAGTTTAGAACTACAACTTAAATTCCTTTCTAATGTCACAATTCCAAACCTTATCCGGGCCTAGACCGGCAAAGGTAACCCGAAATCGGCACTTTGGTGGCGTTACTTTGTGTGTGAGAGTGGGTGTTTAAACATAGTTTTAAACCTTGTGATCCACAAAACAGCATAAAACTAAATGCGATTCATTTGCCTTTTGGACGCGTAGGGGTGAAAATTTCCTGCCCTGATAGCAGCTTGGGGAGGACTATCCGTCATAAGTAAGTCTCCAATAATACCAGAAAAGGTCGCTTGAAAAAAAAAGAAGAAAAAAAAAAAAGGGGGGGGGGGGGGGGGGGAGTGTCTGAAAACCAAGTAAGAAAAAGCTAAGTTTGCAGTAGTGATCGATCCTAAAATATGGATTCCTCCGATACCAATCATTTATGTTCTAGAATCGATTCTCGCATTAAAATATGGATATTTTAGTAATTTAGGGTAAATTTGTAGTTTATCATTAACAGGAACACAGTGGAAAGAAACTATAACATTCGGATTGTCTACATGCAAAGGAACTACTTCCTCTTCTGCCTTTCATAGTTATGTGCGAAATACGGCTGTATAAATGTCTTGCAGCCGCTGGTGTGCGCACTCACAACAATGGTTGAGCGTAGTTGGACGTATTTTACCTCCACAAACAGCAGACGTCCAAATTCATGGGCTGCATCCTCCTGAGGCCGCATTTGTAGACCGATTACGTCACAGCGACGCGCAGAAGGCTGTCCAAATTCGTAGGCTCCTCAGAATGCAGCCGACAAATGCGTCCTCCTTTTCCCCGAATTTGAAGGATGGGTCGGGTGTGTCCTTCGTGGCCTACCATATCCCAGAATTCATAGCGCGGCCCAGCCAAACTCCAGTTTCCAACAATAGCGGCCGCTACTAAGTTTTAAAATTACTCATACTAATCTTTCTGGTTCACAAAATAAACTTTTAACATATTTTAAGTACCTTTGTAAACATCAAATATCTGCTCGGTTTATCAAGATATCGCATATTTGCAAAAGTGCTTTGACGTTTTCGGAGGCTTCTGCTACCCAGAAGCCTAGCTCGATAGCTAGCCGGGAGCTCGAGGGTTACTGATGCGGCCGAGAATGGCACATCATTTTCAGATCACCGCGGACTTTCGCTGCTCGGGTTAAACGTAATATATAAGTCACTTAGACAACCTAAAAATGTTATTGTTGGGCTTTTTTTCAGTGTTTTGTTTGTTCGTGAGTAAATCGGTTTGGCTGAGATTAAAGTTATTTGATTAGATTAGATAAAATAAAACGTTATTAATCCCCCGAGTGGGTTCCTCCTTGGTTTTTACACAGCTGACTAAACGTCAAACAGAAAACTGATTAAACAGAAGTATGAGACAGTCGAGAATTTACGCCAGTGTCCTGTTATATTTTAGATAGCAAGGAGCAGACGGCTGAGTTTATTAAACTCCACCGAGACAGCGATAACGCTAATCAGAAGGCTAGACCGTCCAATTTCACGGCCGTTTACTTCCGGCCTACCCGACCTTCTGAGGACCCGGCCCACGTAGACCGCGAAGGCCGGGTCCTCAGGAGGATGCAGCCCATGAATTTGGACACGGCCTCTGTAATTAGGCGCCATTCTTCTTATTTTACGGCGCTGTTGCTCAATCGGGGGACGCTCTCTGTTGAGGAGAAAAGCATGAATTTCTTTGTATACGGATTATCCATTGTTTAAATGTCCCGGGCAGTCGAAAAGGAGGCAGAGCTGTTGAGAAATGCTAGGAGCTAACTGGGCGCTAACCGCATCATTCAAATATATTGAATGTCGCAATGTTGGCAAAGAGAGGAAGTGACGTAAGATTTGCGCATGCGGGGTACCGATCGGGTTTCCGGTACGGATCGGGTAGTGACACTCACTCACTCACCCCCTCCCTCCTGGCTCACAGCTTCTTATTCTTCTTGGTTGGCAACCAATGTTAAGGCGCATTACCGCCCCCTGGCGCACATTTCAGTGGACATTTAGATGAGAAAATATATATTTAACACATTTAAGGAGAATACTAATAAAAAAAAATAAACAAAATAAATGTTTATTAAGCAATTTTGATAGGAAATTGCTTAATTTTAGAAATGTTTTTGCTCTTTTTTGCTCTATAAAATAGTTGGGTTTTTTTTTTTTTTAGAATCATTCATCTTAGCAGTAGGATATACATGAAAAGAGAAACAAATTAAGTTTGAGTGAAAATGTACTTTTTTTTTTAACTCTCTGGTCAACTGACTCAGTGAATCAAATGACTCAAAAACCCGATTCACTTTGGTGAGTGACTCATTAAAACTCGATTCAGTAAAAAGAATCAAATTTACCATCACTACTGTAGTGTAGTTCACACCTGAACATAGTCCTTGTTCTAAGCCAGGCTCTTCCTTCCTGGCTCTGCTCTTCTCATTGAATCAAAGTAAGAAACTCCACGAGGACAGACTGCAGTTTTCTCATCTTTGCTCAGATCCAAAATCCAAACAAATCAAATCCACTGCAGGCTGTAACTGTCAGATTAACAGAATCCAGACTGTCCTTTAAACTCTGAAAACCTTGACAAATGATCACAAGTCATTATGTTGTTATCATGTTTTGCTGGGCGACCTTTAGAGTGAATTGTTGTTGTTTTTTTCACAACAGTCCTCTCACATTCAAACTCTAAGCTTAATTCTATGAGTCAGGCCAAGCACAAGCCATGTTTGTACAGTCCTTGCCTTCCACTTTGACCTAACAGTTTTTGCATGAAATGTAACTAGTGTTACATTTCAGACAGACAGAGTCAGGAAATCATTGTTTTAAATCCCTGAATTACAAAAGGGATCAACATTCTTTCCCAGTTCAGCTACTAAAGTTTCAACAAATCTGTTCTTTATCAATTATAATAAATTATTTGTAGACGTTTTGTTATCTGCAGCAACAACCTGATGTTTTTATGCTGTAAATGTTCTCTTTGAATAATAAAAAAAATCCATATGTGATTTATTTTGCCTGCATTTTGCGTTTTACCGTGCAGACAGTGATCCTGCAGAGACATTAGTTATGGATGACATCGTCACTAAAGAGAAGCTTACAGTAAAAGACGCTGCTCTTCTTTTAGATGATAAATCTGTTTTCAGACGACTGTTTCCAGCTGCTGCTCTCTAACTGGTCCACACAGCAGCTCAGACCTGACATATTCACTGTAAACACACTGGTTTATATTCTGTTTGTTCTCCTCATGATGTTACCCTCATACAACCACACTTTGATGAGTGTTCAAAGGAAACAGGAAACACTGTAAAGTCCTGTTGTGCTGCTCAGAGAGTCACGGTCATCAGGCTGGAGCAGCTGAGCCAATCCTGTGATAAGCAGCTGCTGGTTAACCAACCAGAGAAAGTGGAGTTAGATCCAGTTTACACATCTGCTCAGTGAGGTTTGTTTGAGTCCAGCTCAAATTATTCAGCTTCAGTTCAAGATTATTCATGAAGCACCAGAAAACAACAACCATCTGAAGGCTCTTTTATAAAAAAAAAAACATTATAAACAGAAAATCCCTGAAAACTGCATGAAATGAGTCAACAGGTCAGAAAGTTTCTGATGAAAACAGATTTATTGTTACAGAAAGAAAACGAAACAAGATTCCTGCTCATAGAAATAAATATATTACATACAGTGTGCAATAATAAAGTAAAAAAGTGTGCAGTGCTTAAAGCTAAATATAATAAACATTAGAAGCTTCTGTGATATAAACATGAGTGTTTTATGTGTTTAAAGTGAAGCAGCAGGTAGTTTGATATTAGCTCAGCAGGAGGTCGAGAGCAGGAAGTAGCAGCTACAGCTCACAGTATAAAGACAAGTTTAGTCTGATAAACTAAACTACTTATGAAGACTTCAGCTGGTGTTCATGAAGGTCGATGAGCGAGTGAGGAGCTAAAGGCTCAACTTTAACTTTGGGACAGTTTTCTACTTCTTAAAAACTATTATTATTGGTCATTCAAGATGGCGCCGTGGATGGCAGCCTTGGTACTGCGCTCTCTCGCACTTTTCTTGTTTCTGTTTATTATGTACATTCTGTAGTATTCATTCCACCTCATTTCATTTCTGTATTTTATGTATATAAGTTTAGATGAGTTATTTATAGTTGGTTTACACAGCTTTGTGTATGTATGTGTATGCATGTGTAGTGTATATATAGACGCACATAGTGTGTGTGTGTGTGTGCGTGCGTGCGTGCGTGTGTGTGTGTGTGTGAGATTTACATTGCTGTGCTTGAGAGCCACCATCTACCAGAACCAAATTCCTTGTATGTGTCTGCATACTTGGCCAATAAACACTATTCTGATTCTGATTCTGATTATTAAAACTATTATTATAACCTGAATGCTCAGTGTCACCTTGGAGAAGCTGGAAGAGAAGCAAGAGACTCAGATGAGGAAAAAAAGAAGCTCTAACACATTTCAAACAGGCTGCTGTTCAGCTCGAGGAGGCTGGTAGGAATCCTTATTCTGTTGTTGTTTATGTTTTCTGTAGATCAAAAAACCAACAACAGCAGCAACAAGAAGCACAGCGCAAATAGACAGACCGACTATCAGTCCAACAGATCCATCCTCCTTCCCTCCATCCTCCTTCCCTCCATCCTCTGTGTGTCCTCCTGGCTGACCTGCAGGTGAGAAACAGGTGTGAGGTGTCAGCTGTCAGGTAGGTGATGAGTGAAGAACAGAACAGAATCCATTTCCTCTTCAAACTGCTGTCAGACATTATCTACTGCACTCTGATCACATCACTCAGACCAGCTGCTTTCTACAAAGTCTCATCAACAACATCTTTAGAAACAAACATCAACAACCAGGAAGCAGCTTCACCTCTGATCACACACACACTCAACTCTGCTCACTCACCTGGAGGATCAACAACACTCAGGTGGATAATGCTGATGGGAGGAATCTTTGACAGGGCTCTCTTCCTGCGCACAGTTCCTCTGTTGAACACACGACACTTGTATTTTCCACTATCAGCACTCGTCGCATTATTCAGAATCAAAGACACGTCTCCATCCTTCATCTGTCTGTCCTGCAGATCCACTCGGTTCTTAAAAGATGGATGCTGGTGATCTGGAAGGAACTGTCCACCCTTGTAAACAGCAACATGTTCTGGCTCCAGATCAGCTCTGCTCCACTGTACAAGTGTGAAGTTGTTGTTTGGAGCTCGACATGTCATCGTGGCGTTCTGTCCAGACTGACCCGTGATGGTTTTCTGGTCTGAAAGATGTAACAACAGAGCAGAGAGGAAGCGGTCACTTCAACATCAGCCAATCAGAGTGGGGAACAGACACAACTGCTCTCTGGTTTATGCTGGTTGAATCACACAAACGTGACCATAGACCTGTTAAAATCTGTTAAGGAATCACAGAATTCAGACGAACAACAAAGCGATAAATTCTTGATAAAGAACAAAGTCTAAACATATCTCAGTGCAAACAGAACAACTTGTGTTTAGCTCCCAGTGTTAGAAATCAAACAAAAACACAATTTGAAAGGATTTTTTTGTTTTTAAAAAAAAGATGTTTTGCAAACACCTTTGAACAGCTGCATATTTGTTGTTTTTGTTCTAATGCCAACATTCAATTCAACCAACATTCGTTAGTTTTTGCTCCTGATTTCACCATCAGCTCTTCATCTGCTACACTGCTCCCTCTGAGAAATCAGTGTCAGATAGATGCAGGTGACGGGGCTGACTAAATGATGCAATGAGCTCCCAGTTCAGACATCAGGCTCACGACTCCGTGCCAACCGGGGGGAGCGCTGTAGTATGTACCATACTGTACACTGCTCCCTATCGATCGTCGGCTCGCTCTGCAGGCACACAGGCAACGCGCTTCCGCTGCAATCTTTGTGACCTCGCTACACAGTTGCTCTCCGTGAGAAGAGAAGCTGTTTGTGTTATCGTTCGCGGACGGTGGAAAACAGCTTTGCTAGGAGCTTTAAACAAGGATGCTCTGTACCCGAAGACGATGTGGGCTTAACTTTGGATATTGGAGCCTGTTTTTAATCGTGACGTCGACAAAAACGAAGCTTATCAGCAGCTTTCACCGTCTTCATGTTTGCTGACGTGTGGGATCAGGCACAAAGGAGCTGCTAGTATGTTTTTAGAGCCTCTGAATGTCGGGGTAAGTAAAACACAGACACGCAGAGTCATAAGAAGGTCGTGTTTCACGTCTGGTTGTAGCGCTGAAACATGGCTGCTGCTCTGGTTGAGCGTTGTGCCATTTATCACCGACGGAGCGTTCCCCAGCGTCGGGAGCGCGCACTGGTCAGGATCCAGGTTACTCCGCTTTCTTTACAACCAGCTAGTCAAGTAGTGATGTTTTAATTTGGTGACAAAGTTACAGTTGGATGTCGTTACATTGCCATAAAGTGAAACCTCCTAGAAAAAGAAGTTATAGTTTTAGGAAGTCTTACATCCTTGTTGTTGGTTCAGAGGTTGTTTCAGCAAATTGCTGCGGAAATGTTAAAGTTTGAGTGCATTCTCAAGTGAGGGATGACTTCTTATTGGAACAGGCGGAACGAAGCCCAAATATCAACAGGACCTATTTTCTTTTGTCCATGACCAGGGGCGGATCTAGAGAAATTTTCTTAAGGTGGCAAAGAAATCAAATGTGCGGCAAAATCAAAGTCTTTTTTTTCAAACACAAAGGGATGGGTTACATATGGTTAAAATGATTCAATATACATGCTATTCATATAAATATAGTCTACAACTTAATTATTTTCTGCAGTCCACGTAACTATACAGTTTAGATAAACACGTGAAATTTTGGGTTTATGTACCGTGTAGTCCGTATAATGAATAAATCTGTAGCCCAATAAATATAAAATCCAGAAAGCTTAACAACATGGGGCGATTTTTCCTTCCTGACTGCTTTGGAGAACAAGCTCGATGACCTAAGAGCAAGAGTCACCTTCCAACGTGACATGAGGGACAGCGACATTGTGTGTTTCACGGAGACATGGCTGACCCCACCGTGCCGGACCAGGCAGTGGCGTGTCTAGAAAATTTTTGTTGGGGGGGCCAGGTAGGGGCACAGATTTGGAGAAGGGTGGCAGATATAATTGGCAGATAATGTTTAAAAAAAATTATACCAACCATTAACCATAATTCAATAATCCTATAAACCTAATAACCGAATGCGCTTTTAACTCTTATTAGAATGAGATTTTAACCACTACGGTGCAAAGTTTTTAGATACTGCGTTGATAAAGTACAAGAGATACAATCAGTGCTTTGTCAGTGTTTACTCAGCATTCAAGGACAGCAATATTTGCATAGCATTTTTACTGACATGTAGTGCACATATGTTTTGGGCAAAAACATTTTTGAATATTAAAATACGAACATTTGTAACAAACAATTGACAAATTAGCCAGTTCCAATGTAAAACTTTATCTGCCTGTTAAAAAAAAGAAGATAATCTTCTCACAAACTGGTGTTTGATTTTGAAACAGGAAAAAAGTTTGAATTTGAATAAACATTTGAATAAAACCTGAAAGCAAGTAAATACTTTCTCTGCTGCCTTATGGTAAACTTTGGTAATATTGATAAAGAACAACACTGGCTGATGATGAAATACAGTCAGCTGGCATGGTGACGCTGCCAGTATTAACCTGCAGGACTGGACTGGGACAGAAAATCGGGCATTTTGACTAGAGACCGGCCCAACAGGTAGTAAAACCATAAAGACTTTGAATGAAAACAAATGCTGTTGTGACAGTGATGTACAGTCTTGTTGGTATATGTATGATTTCTATACATTTTATGTCAGATAAAAACTTTGGTTGTAAGATTTAGATAATTATTTAATAAAAGCGAGATATTTTAAATGAGAATAAGAAAGAAAAGTATTTCTTTTTGCCCCCCTCTCCCTGTTAATGCCCTACCTGCCCCCTGGCAACACTTTGCTAGATCCACCCCTGCACAGTTACCAGCTGTCAGCTACATAAAAAAGGATCCTGGTGTTATTTGTGTCTCAGAAACAGTTCATAACTTCAACTCATTCATGTCACCTAAAAGGTAAACCTGTTTCTCCATCACCTGTTCAGCTCTGATGATTCAGTAAGGACATCTCCTAGTTTCATCTTCATGTTTCCCTCTCACCACATATCCAAACTGACATCATGACCAGCAGCTTTACAACTGTGGCTCCAGCAAACATCAGCTGATACTAGAAATTAATATTAAATACATTCTAACAACAGCCGATCAAGCTTAAACGTGCTGCTGTTGTTTAGCGCAACATCTGCTGGTTTCCTCTTTCTGGCGCAAAGTGGGCGATAAATAAACAAGAGAGACGATCAGCTGATCATTGATGAGTTTCATGATTGAAGTAGCAACAGGAGAGGCAGGGGGAGAGAATGAGAGAAGAAGAGGCAACTGACAGCGTAACGACACAATAACTCCAGCTTTGTGTCTTTTTTCATTATAGCTAAAGTCCGGGACAAACTGTGTCTCTTCTCAGCTCAATACGAAACGTGTAATATTTTCTCTGAATGAGGGACCATCCCATGTTTTTAAGGAGCCGTTGGCAACTCTACTAACTAACCTTATGAATAAAATAAATTTCACTATCAGTAACATCATAGAACCCACCCACCTAAAAACTCCGTCAAGCTGGCTAGAACGCAGTACGAGTTATTGCAACTGACGGTAAAAAGTCAGCACAACGAAAATAAACTCCACCTAAACTTGGTTTATATCTGACCCAGATAGACTGCAGGTCATAACTTCTTACCTGAAGTTCAGTTCACCTGACACTCGGACTGGTGTTCCAGATCTACTGGCGTTTAGATCAACTGGCGTTGGTCGAACAGATGTGTGGCAGTCTTGCGTTTCAGGAGCTCCCACCGACAAACCAGCACAAAAACGCCAAATGTGTCATCTGTGACACATGTGAGGTTATCACAAACACACTCCGACAAATTTGATGCTGTTGAACAACAAAATGTTTAAAAATGTGGCGAGTTTACCTGGTGATATCCTCATGCGCGACGCGATCGCGAAAACAGCAAACAAGTAACACCACGCCGATGTTGTTCACAGGACAGCAAGAGTAAACGATCGGGAGACTCTTGTCGTCGTTATCGTTCCCCTCGCACGGTTTATTTCTCCGGTTTCAGCGTTTTTGCTTCACAGCTAAAGCGTGCTGTTTACTTTGTGCACTAACATGGAGTCGAGTCAACCAGCGCCACCTCTGGCCAAGTGCCACAGCCTACAGCCAGATCAACCTGTGACACACATCTGCACCACGTTTGAATTCGTGTCATGCACATTTGTACCTTTCAATTGTGTCTGTTTGTGCGTCATGCAAATAAACCTTTGAAAAGAATGAAATGACACTAATATTTCACTAGTGTTGTAACATCACATGTCGTTAGCGTAGTCTGTCTGCGTCTTTTCTCTGCGAACAAACATTTTAGAGTTGGTTGTTATATACAGTCTGTATAAGTGTGGTTAATCTAATGAACATTTGTAAGGAGATGGCAGTTACTGTGAATGTACAGCAGGTGATTAGTAATAAACAGTCAGACAATGACTCTGACAATCTCATTCAGTCTTGCAGACTGAATGCACCTTCTGTGTAAAGTGGTACCACACGGTGTGTGTGGACTTCCCCTGTGCAGAAGGTGACTACAAATGTTGTGGGTGCTAAATAAACAGAAAAAATTGATCCCTGTTGTCTTTGCTTACCGATTGTTTTTAGTGTTGACAATCCACATTGCTGCCATTGCATCTTTCAACATGTTTGTGGGTAGATTTGGATGTACCAGGGGTAAGTGCAGCCACTCAGCCTCTACTCAATGTGATCATAGCAGCAGGTGTGTCACAAGTTAATCTAGTAGTGGGCTATGGTACTTGGCCACAGTTGGCAGCATTGGACTGACCTCCATTTGAAACTGCTCCAGCTGCTGTGTGATAGTGGATCTGCTACAAATTGAAGATCATAGGCAAGTTTTGGAAATGAACCCTTGTATCATGTTGAAGAACAAAAAAATGAAATTGATTTTGTTGCAGGTCATTTTGACCCGTACTGTGTAAATCCACTCAGAATTGTCAAGAAACTGCAATGAAACAATAGCAACTTTATTTTCCATTAGATAAACATGTAGAACACAGACATACAACATAACTATTTTAGGAACAATTTGGTTTTTCGTTCTTACAAACACATTTCTTTTGAACTTGCCCAACGTTCTCAGTTTTCCAATGTTCAACATTTACAATTTTGTCCTCATGATGGACAGAATGTAACTGTGTGCTTTCTGCAGATGTACTTCTTGCATTTCTCACAAAAAGTTCTTGTTTTCAAACAGGAATCTTCCTAACTAAGATTTAAAACAAAGGATTTCTACGTCTCCTCCAGTCTCACAAACAGATGACAAACCAAGCGACACACCTGAGTCACTGACTTTCTTATATCCACCCACTCTCACTGGCTGTTTATTACTAATCACCTGCTGTACATTCACAGTAACTGCCATCTCCTTACAAATGTTCATTAGATTAACCACACTTATACAGACTGCATATAACAACCAACTCTAACATGTTTGTTCGCAGAGAAAAGACGCAGACAGACTACGCTAACGACATGTGATGTTACAACACTAGTGAAATATTAGTGTCATTTCATTCTTTTCAAAGGTTTATTTGCATGACGCACAAACAGACACAATTGAAAGGTACAAATGTGCATGACACGAATTCAAACGTGGTGCAGATGTGTGTCACAGGTTGATCTGGCTGTAGGCTGTGGCACTTGGCCAGAGGTGGCGCTGGTTGACTCGACTCCATGTTAGTACACAAAGTAAACTGCTCGCTTTAGTTGTGAAGCAAAAACGCTGAAACCGGAGAAATAAACCGTGCGAGGGGAACGATAACGACGACAAGAGTCTCCCGATCGTTTACTCTTGCTGTCCTGTGAACAACATCGGCGTGGTGTTACTTGTTTGCTGTTTTCGCGATCGCGTCGCGCATGAGGATATCACCAGGTAAACTCGCCACATTTTTAAACATTTTGTTGTTCAACAGCATCAAGACTGACGGAGTGTGTTTGTGATAACCTCACATGTGTCACAGATGACACATTTGGCGTTTTTGTGCTGGTTTGTCGGTAGCAGCTCCTGAAACGCAAGACTGCCACACATCTGTTCGACCAACGCCAGTTGATCTAAACGCCAGTAGATCTGGAACACCGGTATGCCCGATGGCCAGTCCAGCTATGTTAACCTGCAACCAAATCTGCAGCTCCATACAGCAATGTTACGACTTAGATTATATCTTATAACTCATAACTCTTATGTTAGCTCCCCTCAGTAGCTACTGTCTGAAATATTCGACGGCTGCAATAATTCTTCAAGTGTTATTTTTTTCCTTGGTATTCTAATTTCACCGAAGTTTACTAAACTCAACAAACTTAATATTACTTACCGGGACATTTATTCTGTCCTCATTTTCTTTCACCGAAAAATTGTTTCCTGCAGTGCCGTCTTTCGTGCTTGGCTCTCCTACCTTTGCTAACGTGATGCGCATAGCGCAGAAGCCGATGCTGCATTCACTTACACTCGGATATCTGAGCTTCACCGTGAAAACATAATCGTACATTTGATATTTGATTGAATTTTATTGTTTTACCTTTGGGGTGGCACCTGGGGTGGCCAGTCTGGTTGGGGGGGTGGCCTGTGCCCCCCCCCTGGCCACCCCGCTGGACACGCCATTGGGACCAGGCCGTAACTCCGTCGGATTCATTCTTTGTGCTCCGCGCGGACAGAACGGCAGAGTCAAACAAAACCAAAGGTGGAGGAGTGTGTTTCATGGTAAACAGAAAGTGGTGTGATGCCAGGTGCATTTCTACTCTTTGCAGCGGCTGCTCGCCACATCTGGAATTCCTGAGCATTAAGTGCTGCTCTTTCTATCTGCCCCGTGAGTTCACCTCGGTCATCGCCACGGTGGTCTACATCCCACCCCAAGCGGACACAGGTATGGCTTTGTCCGAACTACATGATGTGCTGAGTTCGCTTCAAAACAAGGACCCGGGCGCAGCCCTCATTGTAGCAGGAGACTTTAATAAAGAGAACCTCGGACAAGTCATGCCGAATTTCTACCAGCATGTCTGGTGTCCGACGAGGGGGGATCGGATTTTGGACACTGCTACACGCAGTACAAGCAGGGCTACAAAGCTGTCTCACACCCGGCTTTCGGGAAGACTGACCACAACGCCATCTTCCTCATTCCCCAGTATAAACAAAACATACGGAGGGAAGAAGTAACCACGAGGGAGGTGAAACGTTGGTCTGCCCAATCAGAAGCTACGCTACAGGACGCACTCAACGATGTAGACGGAGCATGCGCAGTCGACATCAACGAGTTTACGGAAGAAGCAGTATGTTTTGTCAATATGCTAGCGGAGGAGATCATCCCCACTGCGAGAAGCTTGCTGCATACATGCTACTACTGCACATTCACCAAATGTGTATATATATATTTATTTATAATGTTCTCCCCCTCTCCCCCCTTTTGCACAAGTCAAGGAGCGTTTATATAACACATTTCACTGTGTTATACTTGTATAATTATGCATCTGACGAATGAAGAACCTTGAATTTACACAAAATGTCAGAAATCTGCATTGCCATGAACAAAGATTTAAACCTAATTTTTCATGATTTCTTGTGTTCACCCTCTGAGGTCCAACATATAACTGGCCATTTTAACTGCTTTTGATTTAACATGTGTATTTCACCTCTAAATTGTTTATTTTTTCCCCGTGTCTTGCTTGGTGTCATTCTTCTCAGCTCAACCTCATGTGTCTGAATTTAGCTTTTTTTTTTTTTTTTTTTTTTTTAAATTGGCATACTGTATTAACACAACTCATCTGAAATCACGCAAAAAACATAAAATTCGAGTACTATTTTTTTTAAATGCAAATATATATTGTACATTTTGTAAACATTTTCAACTATTTATCTAAAAATGCAGCCAATACACCTGCTGTTTTTTTTTTTTTTTTTTAAATTTTCTACAACCATTTAAAAATACTACTATAACTAAAATGAGAGAACAATCAGGTGTTGCAATAAGTTTTAACACTGTCTGAAATAGAGACTGAGTGTGGCTGCAGCTTGTTGTTATGTCAGCTTAAATCAGTCATGTGATTTGGAGGTGCAGCGTGTCCGTGGACCCCAGAGGGTTAATAACGATAAATGTCTTATATCAGGATATGAAATTGTGATCATATCGTACAGCCCTAGTGTAGTCAATAGTTTTGTTGTGTGTGTCAGAACAATAAGGCGACTGCTGAATGTTACAGGTGTTACAGGAGTGATACATCCCCTGTTGTCAGGCCTGCAGGTATCAGGTTTGTGATGTTCTCCTTTATTTCATAGTGGACAGAAATTATTTTTGGAGTGACACAAATAATTTGTGTGGCATCAGATTTGACGCAGAACAGCTGATTGTTCTGTAAATAGTTTGAAATGTTTATTTAAAACTCAGTAACTTTTTTGAAGAAGTAACTATATTATTATTTGCCCAACATCGGTCATTATTTACTGTATTTTACAGGACTCTCCCCCAGACCACAGACTCATACTACAAGTCAGAGCTTTATAAAAAAAAAAAAAGTTGTGTTTTCAAAATTGGAGTTCAAGTTATTTTTACTTTCAATAGTGTTAACATACTACACAAGTCATGAACGAGATTTTTTTAAAATTGCATTCTAAAGCAGTTAATTAAAAGTAGTCTAACATAAATGTAAATGTTGTAATGTGATTATTTTAATAAACCATGTAACTTGGATGGATTCGATGCCGGCGTGACCACAGTGCACACGCCTGCTGTTGCTCACAGCGGTCCAAGGGATCGCTCAGGGAGTTTGTGTGTTCGCTCAGACACATGAAACATTAGAGGGAACATTGGGTAACAGTAAGCAATAGATTCAGTTTTAGAACTTATATTCACTGATAACTGTAGCTAGGCTCAAAGTGCTATCTTACTTTAGTAAACAACATTGTCATGTGCAAAACTAGGGTGGCACTCGGGGTGGCAGGAGATTACTTTAGGGTGGCACATGCCACCTTCTAGATCTGCCCCCGACCTTGCCAGGGATTCTGGATGGGGACGACTCAGATAAACTTCAGTGATGTTCTCAGCAGGTACTTGATGCAAGAGAAAAAAAGGCTGTTACCTTACCAGGCTCTGATGTTTAAATCAACCACACACAATATAAGCAAACAGTGCTACAGCTGTGCGTCTGCTCGAGTTTTAGTACTTCTTTAGTGGCTTTGTTGTTCTCCTGACATAACGCGGTCAAGTGAACCGTGATTTGTGCAGCCAGGGGTGAAGCCAGCCGACCCGCCGCGAACATTAAGCCTCGCGGCGGTAGCGCTTCTCCTCCTTTGCTGCTGATGGATAGCATAGCGCGACACGGTGTCGAAAAGTATCTTTCGAGTTTTTTTTTTATCCGTAAATTTCTCCCGTTGTAGGGCACTGCACGTGTTAATAGAATTATATTAGTACCGACTTCAGGTTTCCCAGACTAAAATCCCCTGTTATAAATGTGAAAGTAATTCGGGACCAGTCCGCTTTTGCCGGCTACTCTGGTTTGCACCGCCATGTTAACGTTATGTGTCGCTTCGCTATCGCTAGCCGTACTTTGAGCGAAGTGAATCTTTTCTGTTATGTGAGGTTTCAGCCGAAATATGATGTCCGGCGAGTCTCGGTGGCTCTAACGGCAAAGTAATTCAGCAGCAATCTAAGAGTAACATACTCACCTGTTGATGCAAACGCGTTATAACGGAGGAAAAGAATCCCGAAGAGCGACGTAAGAACTCCGGTATCCATCTTGTCCGGTGTCCCCGCTGTGACGACGTTCGCTCGGGACGGTAACGGCGCCAAATACGGTTGTGCCCCGAACTGGTTTCCGGTATTTGTATAAAAGTGATTGGCCAACACTGCTGTAAATGACTTGTTGGTGTATAATATGTGAAATGTGTCAAATAACGTAGTATTTAAGATACTTTACTAAACAGCTCATTTCTAAATTTTATATATAACTCGTCATAAGTCATGTTCATTAAACTCTACTTACCAATATAAGTAAAGACATTACACATAGAAATAAATAGAAACATTAGAAATTACTTCTTTAGAAGTTTAGAAAAAACTGATCATTCATAAATTCATAAATGCATTGATCGGCTCTACTTTGTATAAAAATGTATGTTTGGTATTATTATTATTATTATTATTATTATTACTTATAACTGTTCATTTGTTTGTTTGTTTTAGTTTAAGTTTTTTTTTAACATTGCATGCTAGTCAACAGTCAGATCCTTAAATGTGTTTATATATGTTGATAAAACAGAATTAATATTCCAGTCAGTTATTTTATATCTAATATTTTGTCTTCATTGTGTTTTCAGTCACATCATAATTGAGTTGTTGAAGACTTTCAGAAAGGACAGAATGAGACTGACAGGTGAAAATCGATGATGACAGCTTAAGGATTCACTGTCGTTAACATAAGTGCACTGACACTTAATAATAAAAACAAAACTGTAAAATTAGAGTCCAGATGAGAGTTACAGCTGACATAAGTGGCATTATAACTTTTATTTATTATTTTTATAGTTTACATGTTGTGTATATTTAAAGTACCTAAATACATTTTTAAGAGGGCCACATGGTGACACTGAGCGTTTGCATCCACCACCTGGTCGGGGAGTCTCTGTGGGGGGTTTGCATGTTCTCCTTGTGTTTGTGTGGGTTCTCTTCAGGTACTCCAGCTTCCTCCCACAGTCCACAGACATGCAGTCAGTGGGGTTAAGTTCACTGGTGATTCTCAATCGCCCAGAGGTGTGAATGTGAGTGTGAATGGTCATCAGTACCTGGTACCAGGTATTTCTTTAGTACCTGCTAGGCCGGGTTTCCAAGCGATCCGAGCAGGTAGTAAACTGTGATGTCACCGATTGGCTGGTCGGTGGCATCGCTCGATGAGTCGTAACAGCGTCATGTGTCCCTGAGACAGACTGAAGTGGATGAGAGTGGATGGGTTCATTTTAGTTTAAACATCTAATGTGAATGTGAAGAGAAAGCAGCACTTCTTCTTCATGTATGCAAAGCAGAAACCGCAGCCTGTTATTTAAAGAAGTAAACAACATGTTTAAGCTTTTCATATATATGTTCATCTGTATATGTTGGCTTTGTACAAATATCACTTCTCTGTTCCTGACATCAGCATTATAAATCCAGGGATGGAACTTTTTTCACTAGTAGGATAAGAAATTGTTGGAGGACTGCTGCATTTTCTTCTTTTTTCTCCAACTCTTAATATTTACAATGTTTTATTCTTTGAGAAAATGATTCATAAACACAAAGTTTTTCTTGTTAGAAAGTCTAACAGGGGTACGCAGGTGATGCTGAAGAGGTTCATCAAATGGACACTGGTGTAACATCCGTGATGTCGATCAGACGTCCATCTTGGAAATATTCTTTAAAAAAAACTATCTGTGTGTTTTTGTAGCAACTTTAAGTAACAGGGCGTTCATACCACGTGTTAGAAGAGAGTAACCGTTACAGTGTGTTAATAGTTGTATATATTTCTAATGTATCTGACCTCGACTCTCTTTGTACCAACAGGAAGGAGGAAGAGGGCGACTTTACTTGGTGTCAGAGACAGAAATGAGAAAAAGCTGAAATGAGTGAGAAGGACGATGAAGGAAACATCTGTGCTGTGTCTGCTCTGTAAGTAGAATCTCCTGCACTACAGAGCAGGTTTATTATACCCAGGGTATATTTCTGTTATTCAGATTAGTTGACGCTAACATTGGTAATCAGGATATTCTGTCATATGAAGCTGATATGAGTTGATAAAACTCACTCAGTTAACCCGGGGTTTCCCTCCCTGCACCTCCACATGTGCTGTTTTCACACAGTTATGGATAAATGTATCAACATCAAAGAGACTGTCTGCTGCTGATGAAGAGTGAGAGTGTGTGTGTGTGTGTGTGTGTGTGTGTGTGTGTGTGTGTGTGTGTGTGTGTGTGTGTGTGTGTGTGTGTGTGTGTGTGTGTAATATACAATAATGTAGTACTAGCAAACCTAGTACTGTACCAGTACTCTGTTGTTTTAGTCGAGTTTTATTGTCAACCAAACAATACACACTCAGGTAACAGTGGGACAAAACATCGTCCTCCTTCAAAGGTGAAAAACACTGTAAAATGACATGAAAATATAACAAATTCAAATATACATGTTTACAACTATACAGAAGATAAACTGAGAATAAGTTCAACAGTATTGTGCTTGAATAGAGAGAGTAAGGATGAGGGCTGTTCGATATAACCATATATATCAGATGACGATATAAAAACGTCTATCGTTTCAGTTTACGCTATCGTTTGTTTCGTGGTGTCGCAAAATAAACTGTTTACGTCAATATTTTTTCATGGTTTTGACGGTCGCTGTAGTGGCTATATTCATTTCTTTCTCTTATATTCAATATAACCACACTACGGACGCACAAGCGCCTGTTTTTATGCGTCGTCGTTAGCAACAACAACTGTAAAACCATCGTGTGTCCGCTTGTTTATGTTCCACATAAACCTTTCACAATAAAGCTCAAGATCCTGTTGAGACTTTTCAAAATAAACTGAATCACGTGAAAGAGTATGCAGTGTTTACGGATGAGAAGCAAAACAGCTACAACTTATGTCTAAAAATGTATCGTTTCATCGGTTAAAACACTCGACTCCAGGTACACGACGTGCAGCTGGAAACACTTCAAGCAAGTCGAGCTGCCCGAGATTCACAGAATTTACAGAAAATGTTACATTTTTGTGATTTATATCGTTATCGGACGATAGATGTTTTATATCGGGATATGAGATTTTGGTCATATCGCACAGCCCTAGTAAGGATAGAAAAGAATGATAATACATAAATACAATAGTACACAGAATAAATGCACTGCTCCAAAAACAAAGGGAAAACTTACACAACACAATGTAACTCCAAGCCAATCACACTTCTGTGAAATCAAACTGTCCACTTAGGAAGCAACACTGATTGACAATCAATGCCACACACTGTTGGATTAGACAACAGGTGGGAATTATTAGCAAGACATCCCAATAAAGGAGTGTTTCTGCAGGTGGTGACCACAGACCTTCTCTGTGCTGATGCTTTCTGGCTCATGTTTTGGTCACTTTTCAATGCTGGCTGTGATTTCACTCTAGTGATAGATTGAGACGAAGTCTACAATCCACACAAGTGGCTCAGGTAGTGCAGCTCATCCAGGATCACATCAATGTGAGCTGTGGCAGGAAGGTTTGCTGTGTGTCAGTGTAGTGTCCAGAGCATGGAGGCGCTACCAGGAGACAGGCCGGTACATCAGAAGGCCGTAGGAGGGCAACAACCCAGCAGCAGGACCGCTGCCTTCACCTTTGTGGAAGGAGGAACAGGAAGAGCACTGCCAGAGCAAAATGACCTCCAGCAGGCCACAAATGTACACGTGTCTGCTCAAATGGTTACAAACAGACTCCAAGAGGGTGGCATGAGGGCCCGACGTCCACAGGTGGAGGTTGTGTTTACAGCCCAGCACCGTGCAGGACGTTTGGCATTTGCCAGAGAACACCGAGATGGCAAGTTTGCCCCTGGCAATGAAAGCAGAATCACACTGAGCACATGTGACAGATGTGACAGAGTCTGGACACAGCGTGGAGAACCTTCTGCTGCCTCCAACATCCTCCAGCATGATGGTTTGGCAGTGGGTCAGTTATGGTGTGGGGTGGCATTTCTTTTGGGGGGGCTGCACAGCCCTCCATGTGTTCATCAGAGGTAGCCTGACTGCCATTAGGTACTGAGATGAAATCCTCAGACCCCCCTGTGAGATCATATGTTGGTGCGGGCAGCTCTAGTTTCCTCCTAATGCAAGACAATGCTGAACCTCATGTGGCTGCAGTGTGTCAGCATTTCCTGCAGGACGAAGGCATTGATGCTGTGGACTGGTCCAGCTGTTCCCCAGACCTGATTCAACCCAGCACATCTGGGACGTCATGTCTCGCTCCGTCCACCAACTGCACCACAGACTGTCCAGGAGTTGGCAGATGCTTCAGTCCAACTTCCAACCACTCCATCCCTCTAGCCACTTCTTCCAACCACTCCATCCCTCTAGCCACTTCTTCCAACCACTCCATCCATCTAGTCTCCACTGCCAACAACTCCATCCTTATAGCCACCCTCGCCAACCAATCCATCCCTGTAGCCAACACCGCCAAAAGCTCTATCCCTCTAGCCACCCATGACAACCACCCCATCCCTCTAGCCACCCCCGCCAACCACTCGATCCCTCTAGCCATCCTCGCCAACCACTCCATCCCTCTAGCCACCCTCGCCAACCACTCCATCCTTCTAGTCTCCACTGCCAACAACTCCATCCTTATAACCACCCTCGCCAACCAATCCATCCCTATAGCCAACACCGCCAAAAGCTCTATCCCTCTAGCCACCCACGACAACCACCCCATCCCTCTAGCCACCCCCGCCAACCACTCCATCCCTCTAGCCACCCCCGCCAACCACTCCATCCCTCTAGCCACCCTCGCCAACCACTCCATCCATCTTGTCTCCAACACTAACAACTCCATCCCTCTAGCCACCCTTGCCAACAACTCCATCCCTCTTGCCACCCTCGCTAACAACTCCCAAGACAACTCATTCCCTCCATCCTCCTTCCCTCCTGCCTCCTTCCCTCCATCCTCTGTGTGTCCTCCTGTGTGACCTGCAGGTGAGAAACAGGTGTGAGGTGTCAGCTGTCAGGTAGGTGATGAGTGAAGAACAGAACAGAATCCATTTCCTCTTCAAACTGCTGTCAGACATTATCTACTGCACTCTGATCACATCACTCAGACCAGCTGCTTTCTACAAAGTCTCATCAACAACATCTTTAGAAACAAACATCAACAACCAGGAAGCAGCTTCACCTCTGATCACACACACACTCAACTCTACTCACTCACCTGGAGGAACAACAACACTCAGGTGGATAATGCTGATGGGAGGAATCTTTGACAGGGCTCTCTTCCTGCGCATAGTTCCTCTGTTGAACACACGACATTCGTATTTTCCACTATCAGCACTCGTTGCATTATTCAGAATCAAAGACACGTCTCCATCCTTCATCTGTCTGTCCTGCAGATCCACCCGGTTCTTAAAAGATGGATGCTGGTGATCTGGAAGGAACTGTCCACCCTTGTAAACAGCAACATGTTCTGGGTCCAGATCAGCTCTGCTCCACTGTACAAGTGTGAAGTTGTTGTTTGGAGCTCGACATGTCATCGTGGCGTTCTGTCCAGACTGACCCGTGATGGTTTTCTGGTCTGAAAGATGTAACAACAGAGCAGAGAGGAAACAGTCACTTCTACAGCAGCCAATCAGAGTGGGGAACAGACACAACTGCTCTCTGGTTTATGCTGGTTGAATCACACAAACGTGACCATAGACCTGTTAAAATCTGTTAAGGAATCACAGAATTCAGACGAACAACAAAGCGATAAATTCTTGATAAAGAACAAAGTCTAAACATATCTCAGTGCAAACAGAACAACTTGTGTTTAGCTCCCAGTGTTAGAAATCAAACAAAAACACAATTTGAAAGGATTTTTTTGTTTTTAAAAAAAAAGATGTTTTGCAAACACCTTTGAACAGCTGCATATTTGTTGTTTTTGTTCTTATGCTCAGAAATATGCAATGTTTTTCAGGTTATTATTTCAGGTTGTTTTTCTGGTGACCACAGAACGAAATTATGATAATAAGTTTATGTCTGTATAGGCTGTCAGTCAGAGTGGTCGCCACATGATCGGAAAGTCGGGGGTTCAAGTCCACTGAACGGCTACCCTGAAGTATGTCTGAGCAAGGTACCGTTCCTACACACTGCTCCCCGGGCGCCTGCTCAGTGGCTGCTCAGTGCTTCACTGAGTGAACAGGTCAAATGCAGAAAGAGTAATTTCCCCACAGGGATCGTTAAAGTAAAATATACACATAATCTTAATATTGTGGACTTTAGCTCATCAAACATCTACATCAAGGTTTCTCTGTGTCCAGGTGATTGTAGAGCCAGGCTCTGAGCACGCAGATCACATGGATGACACGGGTGCATCCTTACTGCTGTAAGACTTTGTGGGTTTGTAGACATGAAGCCATGTTGTAGGTCCACCTCTGTTCACATAATCATCATCTTTGTGAACACGACATGAACTTCCTGGACATGTATTGTTGTAGGGTCTACCTTAGAGTATAAAGCACCTTGAGGTGACTGTTGTTGTGATTTCGCGCTATATAAATAAAATTGAATTGAACTTGTGTTGACCAGGCCAACATTCAATTCAACCAACATTCGTTAGTTTTTGCTCCTGATTTCACCATCAGCTCTTCATCTGCTACACTGCTCCCTCTGAGAAATCAGTATCAGATAGATGCAGGTGACAGGGCTGACTAAATGATGCAATGAGCTCCCAGTTCAGACATCAGGCCCACGACTCCGTGCCAACCTGGGCGCGCTGTAGTATGTACCATACTGTACACTGCCCCCTATCGGTCATCGGCTCGCTCTGCAGGCACACAGGGAACGCGCTTCCGCTGCAATCTTTGTGAGCTCGCTACACGGTTTCTCTCCGTGAGAAGAGAAGCTGTTTGTGTTATTAACGTTTGTGTTATCGTTCGTGGACGGTGGAAAACAGCTTTGCTAGGAGCTTTAAACAATGATGCCCTTTACTCGAAATCGACGTGGGCTTAACTTTGGATATTGGAGCCTGTTTTTAATCGTGACGTCGACAAAAACGAAGCTTATCAGCAGCTTTCACCGTCTTCATGTTTGCTGACGTGTGGGATCAGGCACAAAGGAGCTGCTAGTATGTTTTTAGAGCCTCTGCATGTCGGGGTAAGTAAAACACAGACACGCAGAGGCATAAGAAGGTCGTGTTTCACGTCTGGTTGTAGCGCTGAAACATGGCTGCTGCTCTGGTTGAGCGTTGTGCCATTTATCACCGACGGAGCGTTCCCCAGCGTCGGGAGCGCGCACTGGTCAGGATCCAGGTTACTCCGCTTTCTTTACAACCAGCTAGTCAAGTAGTGATGTTTTAATTTGGTGACAAAGTTACAGTTGGATGTCGTTACATTGCCATAAAGTGAAACCTCCTAGAAAAAGAAGTTATAGTTTTAGGAAGTCTTACATCCTTGTTGTTGGTTCAGAGGTTGTTTCAGCAAATTGCTGCGGAAATGTTAAAGTTTGAGTGCATTCTCAAGTGAGGGATGACTTCTTATTGGAACAGGCGGAACGAAGCCCAAATATCAACAGGACCTATTTTCTTTTGTCCATGACCTTCGCTGTCATCCAGTTTCTGGATGGGGAAAACTCAGATAAACTTCACTACAGTGATGTTCTCAGCAGGTACTTGATGCGAGACAAAAAATGACTGTTCCTTAACCAGGCTCTGATGGTTAAATAATCCACACACAGTGCGCGCAAACAGTGCTCCAGTTGTGCGTCTCCTCGAGTTTTAGTACTTCTTTAGTGGCTTGGTTGTTCTCCTGAGATAACGCGGTCAAGTGAGCTGTGATTTGTGCGCCGGGGTGAAGCCAGCCGACCTGTTACCCGCCGCGAACATTAAGACTCGCGGTAGCGCTTCTCCTCCTTCGCTGATCGCTAGCATAGCGCGCGTTACGGAAGTGCGACACCGTGTCGAAACGCCTGTTTCGAGCTTTTTTATCCTTAACTTTCTCCCGTAGCAGAGCACTGCACATGCTAATAGCATTATATTAGTACCAACTTCAGGTTTCCCGGATTAAAAACCCCTGTTATGACGTGAAAGTAATCCGGGACCAGTCCGCTTTTGCCCGCTACTCTGATTTGTACCGCTATGCTAACTTGACGTGTCGCTTTGCTGTCGCTAGCTCGGCAGGTAGCCGTGCTTTGAGCCAAGTGAATGTTTTCTGTTATGTGAGGTTTTAGCCGAAAAACGATGTTCAGCAAGTCTCGGTGGCTCTAACAATGATCACTTAAACTGCACACAAATACTAAGACTAAGCAAAACACACAGAAAACTCACACCACACAGAGCCGCTTCTACTTCGCAACTAGCGAGCTAACTTGCGCTCGAAGCCCGGTAACCGGCGAGCTTCGCTAATCACGCTTACGTCCCGGTTGCGTGTGTTTAATATGCCAATAACGGCAAATCAATTCATCAGCAATCTAAGAGTTACATACTCACCTGTTGACGCAAACGCGAAATAACAGACGAGAAGAATCCCGAAGAGCGACGTACGAACACCGCTACCCATCTTGTCGCCGTGAAGACGTTCGCTCGGGACGGTAACGGTGCCAAATACGGTTGTGCCCCGAACTGGTTTCCTGGTTTCCGCATTAAAATGATTGGCCGTATTTACATTGTTGTAAATGACTTGTTGGTGTATATGTGAAACGTGTCAAATAACGCAGGATTTGAGATACTTTGCAAAACAGTTAATTTCTAAATTTTATATAACCCGTCATAAATCATGTTCACTGAACTCTACTTACCAATATAAGTAAAGACAATACACATAAAAATAAATAGAAACATTGGAAATGACTTCTGTTTAAATGATCAGTTTTGTAAAAACTCCAATAATCCATAAATACATTGATCGGCTCTACTTTCTAAAAGACTGTATGTTTGTTATATTTATTAATAACTGTTCATTTGTTTGTTTGTTTTTTTTAAACATTGCAGTCAGATCCTTAAATGTGTTTATATATGTTGATAAAACAGAATTAATATTCCAGTCAGTTATTTTATATCTAATATTTTGTCTTCATTGTGTTTTCAGTCACATCATAATTGAGTTGTTGAAGACTTTCAGAAAGGACAGAATGAGACTGACAGGTGAAAATCGATGATGACAGCTTAAGGATTCACTGTCGTTAACATAAGTGCACTGACACTTAATAATAAAAACAAAACTGTAAAATTAGAGTCCAGATGAGAGTTACAGCTGACAGAAGTGGCATTATAACTTTTATTTATTATTTTTATAGTTTACATGTTGTGTATATTTAAAGTACCTAAATACATTTTTAAGAGGGCCACATGGTGACATCCAGGCTTTGCATCCACCACCTGGTATTTCTTTAGTATCTGCTCGGCCGGGTTTCCAAGCGATCTGAGCAGGTACTAAACTGTGATGTCACCGATTGGCTGGTCGGTGACGTCGCTTGATGAGTCGTAACAAGTCTGACAGGGTGACAGGCAGGTGATGCTGAAGAGGTTCATCAAATGGACACTGGTGTAACATCCGTGATGTCGATCAGACGTCCATCTTGGAAATATTCTTTAAAAAAAACTATCTGTGTGTTTTTGTAGCAACTTTAAGTAACAGGGCGTTCATACCACGTGTTAGAAGAGAGTAACCGTTACAGTGTGTTAATAGTTGTATATATTTCTAATGTATCTGACCTCGACTCTCTTTGTACCAACAGGAAGGAGGAAGAGGGCGACTTTACTTGGTGTCAGAGACAGAAATGAGAAAAAGCTGAAATGAGTGAGAAGGACGATGAAGGAAACATCTGTGCTGTGTCTGCTCTGTAAGTAGAATCTCCTGCACTACAGAGCAGGTTTATTATACCCAGGGTATATTTCTGTTATTCAGATTAGTTGACGCTAACATTGGTAATCAGGATATTCTGTCATATGAAGCTGATATGAGTTGATAAAACTCACTCAGTTAACCCGGGGTTTCCCTCCCTGCACCTCCACATGTGCTGTTTTCACACAGTTATGGATAAATGTATCAACATCAAAGAGACTGTCTGCTGCTGATGAAGAGTGTGTGTGTGTTTGTGTGAGCAATATACAGTAATGTAGTACTAGCAAACCTAGTACTGTACCAGTACTCTGTTGCTTTAGTCGAGTTTTATTGTCAACCAAACAATACACACTCAGGTAACAGTGGGACAAAACATCGTCCTCCTTCAAAGGTGAAAAACACTGTAAAATGACATGAAAATATAACAAATTCAAATATACATGTTTACAACTATACAGAAGATAAACTGAGAATAAGTTCAACAGTATTGTGCTTGAATAGAGAGAGTAAGGATGAGGGCTGTTCGATATAACCATATATATCAGATGACGATATAAAAACGTCTATCGTTTCAGTTTACGCTATCGTTTGTTTCGTGGTGTCGCAAAATAAACTGTTTACGTCAATATTTTTTCATGGTTTTGACGGTCGCTGTAGTGGCTATATTCATTTCTTTCTCTTATATTCAATATAACCACACTACGGACGCACAAGCGCCTGTTTTTATGCGTCGTCGTTAGCAACAACAACTGTAAAACCATCGTGTGTCCGCTTGTTTATGTTCCACATAAACCTTTCACAATAAAGCTCAAGATCCTGTTGAGACCTTTCAAAATAAACTGAATCACGTGAAAGAGTATGCAGTGTTTACGGATGAGAAGCAAAACAGCTACAACTTATGTCTAAAAATGTATCGTTTCATCGGTTAAACACTCGACTCCAGGTACACGACGTGCAGCTGGAAACACTTCAAGCAAGTCGAGCTGCCCGAGATTCACAGAATTTACAGAAAATGTTACATTTTTGTGATTTATATCGTTATCGGACGATAGATGTTTTATATCAGGATATGAGATTTTGGTCATATCGCACAGCCCTAGTAAGGATAGAAAAGAATGATAATACATAAATACAATAGTACACAGAATAAATGCACTGCTCCAAAAACAAAGGGAAAACTTACACAACACAATGTAACTCCAAGCCAATCACACTTCTGTGAAATCAAACTGTCCACTTAGGAAGCAACACTGATTGACAATCAATGCCACACACTGTTGGATTAGACAACAGGTGGGAATTATTAGCAAGACATCCCAATAAAGGAGTGTTTCTGCAGGTGGTGACCACAGACCTTCTCTGTGCTGATGCTTTCTGGCTCATGTTTTGGTCACTTTTCAATGCTGGCTGTGATTTCACTCTAGTGATAGATTGAGACAAAGTCTACAATCCACACAAGTGGCTCAGGTAGTGCAGCTCATCCAGGATCACATCAATGTGAGCTGTGGCAGGAAGGTTTGCTGTGTGTCAGTGTAGTGTCCAGAGCATGGAGGCGCTACCAGGAGACAGGCCGGTACATCAGAAGGCCGTAGGAGGGCAACAACCCAGCAGCAGGACCGCTGCCTTCACCTTTGTGGAAGGAGGAACAGGAAGAGCACTGCCAGAGCAAAATGACCTCCAGCAGGCCACAAATGTACACGTGTCTGCTCAAATGGTTACAAACAGACTCCAAGAGGGTGGCATGAGAGCCCGACGTCCACAGGTGGAGGTTGTGTTTACAGCCCAGCACCGTGCAGGACGTTTGGCATTTGCCAGAGAACACCGAGATGGCAAGTTTGCCCCTGGCAATGAAAGCAGAATCACACTGAGCACATGTGACAGACGTGACAGAGTCTGGACACAGCGTGGAGAACCTTCTGCTGCCTCCAACATCCTCCAGCATGATGGTTTGGCAGTGGGTCAGTTATGGTATGGGGTGGCATTTCTTTTGGGGGGGCTGCACAGCCCTCCATGTGTTCATCAGAGGTAGCCTAACTGCCATTAGGTACTAAGATGAAATCCTCAGACCCCCCCTGTGAGATCATATGTTGGTGCGGGCAGCTCTGGTTTCCTCCTAATGCAAGACAATGCTGAACCTCATGTGGCTGCAGTGTGTCAGCATTTCCTGCAGGACGAAGGCATTGATGCTGTGGACTGGTCCAGCTGTTCCCCCAGACCTGATTCAACCCAGCACATCTGGGACGTCATGTCTCGCTCCGTCCACCAACTGCACCACAGACTGTCCAGGAGTTGGCAGATGCTTCAGTCCACGTCTGAGAGGAGGTCCATCAGGAGACCATCCACCACCTCATCAGGAGCATGTCCAGGTGTTGTAGGTCATACAGACACGTGGAGGCCACACACACTGTCGAGCTTCACTTTGACTTGTTGTAAGGACATTACTGTAGAGTGTTTTTCCTCTTTGAGTGTGACTCCAAATCCAGACCTCCATGGGTTGCTACATTGGATTTCCACTCATTCAACTATCTAAAGTATTTAATGAGAATATTTCATTCATTCAGATCTGGGATTCTTATTTTTGAGTTCCCTTTATTTTGAGCAGTGTGCAACACAGAGTCAACAGTGCAAGTGTTGGAAATGTCAGTCGTCTCAGGAAGGAGTGTGTGCTATATTACTCTTTAGGACATTAGTCCTTCGCTACACCAACGAGTCCTCAGCAGCTGTTTATTTATTGATGGTACAACTTATTTTATTACAACACTGGTAGAATAAACAGTTTTTACTGAATAAAGTTACAAGTTTAAGAGTCAGTAACTCACTTTAAATATTGTTTGTATTTGATATTGATTGAGCCTCGTCTTCATATTTGCTGCAGCCATGATTGTGACCCTTCTGTTATAATCCTGACTTCAATAATATGAAAATTATTTAAACATTATATTTAGAACAATGTAAATGTGTGAAATGAAGAATACATTGAAATGATATAAATAATGTAACGTCAAAGATGAATTATTGCTATAGAAGATTTAATACTTAACTGGTCGCTTCATGAAGGCTGAATATGAAATATTTGCTCTGTAGGACATAACATAGCATCTATAACACTTTCTAACAAACAAACATATTCTAATAATAAACTAAACAAAGGAATTCACTTTCACTCGTTCATCAGTAAAGTCAGAGGTTGAGCTGGAGCTCGTGTCCCGTCACAGCCGTCACTCACACCAGATGTGAGAGTAGTGCGTTTGTTCGGTGCAGCATAACAAACTGGCTAATTAAAGTCTATATTTACACTTTTTATTTGAATACTTTATTTAATTCTATATGAGTAACAATAACAAAGTGAGCTGCACTGAAAACAGGTGAGCGTCTCAGTGTTCACAGTAATATTCACAGGAAATCTTAACACTTGTTAGACTTTTTAAGCCATGAGGAGGTTTTGCTAAACTCAGAATCTCCTCTAAGCTGCACTCTGACAACAGTCCAGCTCCATCAATGATCCCATTGTAGTTCTTATTAGTTACATGCTGTTTATAGTGAGTGGGCTTCTTTGCATGCTGCTCAGTGTCTTTGTCCCTTTGATGGGGTGTTGTTGTCACCCTGCTGGGTCCATAGGAGCCTCTACCAGGAGGCTGAGGGGCAGCGTTGGAGGTCATCAGTGTTTTTAGCCTGAAGTTAGCAGAGAGGCTAAACTTGACTCTTTGTTGCATTATAGAGACAGAAGTTTAAATAGTGTTTAACAGGACAATCGAGGCTAAAATGGTTTAAAAGATGAACTCATTAAAAAACACTAACAAATCTTCATGTTTCAAATACTGAGAAGCTTCAACAACAAATATGTGTTCAAGCCAGCATGATGTTTGCTCCTGTAACTGATTGTTTTTCCATCTTGTTCTCTGAATATTTACCAAAGGCTCCATAACTAATGTCATTCATTTTGTTTCTTATCATTGAAACTGTTGTAGAAAATCCACTTTGTTAAGAAAACAGAGAAGCGACGTCTTTATATGAGACTTCAGAAAAATGTTGTACAGGACAAACTGAACAACATCAGAGCGACATCACGACTTCCTGTAACTTTTCTCTGTCCAGCTAAACATGAGTACCTTCCATTTTCTCCTGCAGAGGATTCTGGGTAAAGTCAATCGTGCACTGACGTCCTGTGTGTGTGTTTTATTGTGCAGATGCAGCTGCAGTCGGCTCAGCAGTGAGAACTGAAGACGTCAGTCAAAGAGAAGGAAAAACAGTCAGAGCTGAGAGGTACAGCTGCTCTTCTTTTAGTACAAACACCATAAATCTGTTGCTCACAATCAAACTTTTCCTTTACTTTTAAGTTTGTGTCACTTTTCAAACCATCGTTACGAGTGCTTCCCAGAGACGATGAGTGAAAGAGCAAAGAGTAAAATATGAATCAAACTACGGCCACACAGACTCAAAGTGTCATGTGGTGAATAACTTCCAACAGCTGGATGAATAAGATGAGTTAAAGTTTATATATTAGTCTTTAACAAGGATTTAAAAGACGACACTGATGAGGCGAGCCAGATTTCTTCAGGCAGGTCGTCCCAGGATCGAGGAGTCCTCACAGCAAACATTCAGTCGTCTTTAAGTGTGAGCTGGGAACAGTGAACGGGTTTGTGGCTGCAGCATCTCAGGATGTACACACTGACTGGGACACAAGCACCAGTTCCACTAAATATTCTGGTGCCAGTAACCTGTTAAGATGGAGCAATTTGATGTTATTTAATCAGTTTATTTTTCATCCTGCAGTTAAAATGTATCAAAACAAGATTGTGTGTCTCTGCAGATGCTGTGTGATCTGACACACCAGCACAAAATGTGTCAAAGTTCAATAAGTTACATTATTGTAACTGTGATGCGTTCACTGACATGTCCTGATGCTTTGCTGTATCTAAAGAGAACAGAGAGGCTCTGCTTTGTGCTTATATTCTCCTCCTGTGTGTTTGTGTGTGCAGAGTTTCTACCAGAGCCAAATGTCATCTACTCCTCACTGAAGTCGTCCACCAGTCCAACCACTGGGATCCAGCTGCTGCTCTCTAACTGGTCCACACAGCAGCTCAGACCTGACACATTCACTGTAAACACACTGGTTTATATTCTGTTTGTTCTCCTCATGAAGGAAACCTCAGAAGATCTGAAATGTGAGTGTGTGTCTGCCCCTCATTGGTTGTTTCTGTCTGATGGAAACATGAATTCTTGTGGCTAACAAACACACCTGTCTGAGATAACAAAGAACAAACATGAGTCGACTTCAGCCACAAAGTAAAACCTGCAGGAACGTTTGGTCAGTTTTTGTCTCAGGAGTCATAAAGAGAACATCTGTAACATGTGTCCTCATTCAGCCTGAGAATCCTGGAGACTCAGACGATCATTTTAACCTCTGCTTTATAACTAAAGTGCTCAGCAGCAAGTTTTCATGAAGTCAGACTGAAGTGAAAGAAGGACTCAGACAAAATCTCTTTAATGTGTTTATTTAAAGTTCATAGAGGAATGAATCACTGTTTATGTGATGTTTGATGTTACAGCTGTCTGTGTCACTGTGAGATATGAATGAATTTACATTTCTCTATTTTAACAGGTTCAAATGTGGTTTGTTTTATGATGGAGATACTTTACTTCATTAATAAACGTCCTTCATCTGCAATGTGTCTTTTTGAGTGAAATTGTTTTCAGCAGACACGTGTTAATGTTAGCGCGCCCTCCAGGGGAGTTGGACTATGCTTCTGTTTCTGTTTCTCTGTGCATACTCAGTACTTATTCTTCACTGACCCACAGATTTGAAATCAGGTTGTTGTTCACATACAAACATTTGTTTTTTTTCTCCAAGTTTTATTCTTTAATAAGAAACTTAACGTGAGTTTTCAATTTGATCCAGCCAAGATGAAGTGGTCTGTGCTGCCATCTACCCACATTAAAGTGCAACAACAGGCTGCCCACCTCTGAGTCTGCAGCACTGAAAACTTAATGTCTACACTTCACACACATCACACAGGATCAGGAGTGCTCAGCTCTTTACAAGAAAATCTCTGTCACACACTGAACACCACAAAAATATACAAACAAGTTCACAAGTTTTATTTCATTACAATCATATACACTCACTGGCCACATTATTAGGTACACCTTCCTAGTACTGAATTTGGTCTTTTTTTTCTTCTTTTTTTTTATTACTTTCAGAGCTGCTATAATTCTTCACAGCAGATTCAACAAAGTGCTGCAAACATTCCTCTGATGTTTTGTACTGAACTTCAGCACCAATGAACCCACAGAAAAAGTAATTGTACAGTCATCATCCTCTCAGAGTGCAGACGGCTTTGACTCTCAGTTACTCTCTCACACCTCAGTGCTCTGTGGATGAGGTCAGCGCTCAGCCTACAAATATGTACAGTACAGACTTTAAATACAGAAGTCCTGTTTCTCATCCATCAGTCATAACATCATCGTATAATCCACACTGATGTCTATATCACAGCCAATGTGGGCCACAAAAACAAAAGATGAAATTCTGAGGCCACATCTGGAGCTCACGGGGTGGAAGCAGCTTTCTGATACCTGAGAAACTTTCCTCATGTCTCTGTCTGCTTTTAGATGAAGTCCATCTACACTTACAAAGACTGTGAAACACTGAAACACAGAAGAACATTTAAACTGAGTTTGACCCGCATGTTTAATGTCAAACAGACTTTCTGAGTTACTGATTCCCACATACAGTGGGGCAAAAAAGTATTTAGTCAGCCACAGATTGTGCAAGTTCCCCCACTTAAAATGATGACAGAGGTCAGTAATTTGCACCAGAGGTACACACTTCAGGAACCAACCAAACCAAAGTTTCTTTGCTTTACATAAATCTCCAACCAAAACTTATCAGATGGTGTGGAGCTGTTACCATCTGGGTAATGAAATGTCACTCAAACAGCTTCTGATATTAAACTAAAATAGTCCACACAGCAGCTCCGACCTGAACACATTCAGTGTGAAACACACTGGTTTATACTCTGTTTGTTCTCCTCGTGATGTTACCCTCATACAACTATCTATCTATACGTATAAATATGTCATTTTTATAGTTAAACGTTTTTAACTAGTTTAATGTATTCGCTCTCTCTCTTGTTCCATGGTGCTTTGCTTCAGACCATTTCCTTCTTTGCTTCTTCATCAGGAGGATGAAGAGGAGGATCTTTCTTGTGTTTTTTAGAGATCACAACTGCAAAAACAAGAATGATCACAGCAAGTAATAAAACAGAAGCCATCAGTCGACCATGATGACTTCTACCAACTCCATCCTCCTTCCCTCCATCCTCTGTGTGTCCTCCTGTCTGACCTGCAGGTGAGAAACAGGTGTGAGGTGTCAGCTGTCAGGTAGGTGATGAGTGAAGAACAGAACAGAATCCATTTCCTCTTCAAACTGCTGTCAGACATTATCTACTGCACTCTGATCACATCACTCAGACCAGCTGCTTTCTACAAAGTCTCATCAACAACATCTTTAGAAACAAACATCAACAACCAGGAAGCAGCTTCACCTCTGATCACACACACACTCAACTCTACTCACTCACCTGGAGGATCAACATGAAGGTTGATGGTGCTGCTGATGGATGTCCATGAGAGTGTTTTTCTCACAAAGACATGACACTCGTATGTTCCAGTGTCACTGACCGTCACATCCCTCAGAATCACAGACACGTCTCCATCCTTCATCTGTCTGTCCTGCAGATCCACCCGGTTCTTAAAAGATGGATGCTGGTACTCTGGAATAGACAGATTGTCCCGGTACAAAAGAACATATTCTGACTCCAGATCAGCTCTGCTCCATTGTACTACTCTGTTGTTGTTGTTTGGAGCTCGACATGTCAGAATGACGTCGTGTCCAGACTCAGCTGTGACGTTTTTGTGGTCTGAAAAGGAAACACAGAGCAGAGAGGTTACAGATGAAAGTTTGATCTGTTCACTTCTACACCAGCCAATCAGAAAAGAGTTGTACACACTGGGTTCAGCACATTAGGCTAAATGTTCATCACACACACACACAATATGAACCTGCATCTGTGAAACAAACTGTGTCCTGATTGTTCTCACATTAAGAAATGAATCAAACAAACATGTTGAGGTAGTCCGACTCGAATGTCAAGGAAGGTTGTAGGGAAGGTTGTAGGGAAGGTTGTAGGGAAGGTTGTAGGGAAGCAGACTACACAGAAATTTCAGGTTTGCAGAGGTGAGCAATTTATTTACAATGAACTCCGTTTAATGTGTAACGTAATGTGTAACGTAACTTAACAAAACTTTCCCCAAAAGTAACTCGATTAACAAAACCCATCAGTTCATGGACCTGGTAACACAGCTCACCTCTCCTCTGAATCTGGCTTTAAATAGGGCCATCAATTTCCCTCCAATTAGCCCAGCCTGTACCTCTCACTTAAACTGAGGGATCTAAAACTCTACACAGATGATTAAAAAGACACAAAACCTCCTCACACTTCTAATTGACACATTTACGTAACTAAATGGCTCCGTTTACATAAACAAGATTCAACAAACCCCTTCAGAACTTGAAACAAACAAAATGAAGCATTTCTATGGAAAAAGAAACCCCTCCGCTTGATGTCACATCAGCAGGACTTAAAACAACAAAATGCTAGGCAGGCGTTTCCCACCTGCACACCAGTTGGTGGCGATAATGCACCATTTGCACCAACCGGCAATAAACCCTATACAGAAGAAGGCGGCGTTTCCCACACGAAGACTGGAAAGAAACAACAAAGTATGAACAAATGACTTAATCTGTGATGAAATAAAATATAAAGAAACATGTAACTGGGTATTTGTCTCAATTTGCAGAATGTTTGTTTTGCCGGCAACAGACAAACCCGGGATAGTGAGTGCAGCAATGTTACTCAACAAATGGCAAATCAAAGCAAATAAATAGAAACAGAGAAATGTGCAAAAAAAAAAAAAAAAAAGGTCAACTCACATGGGACAAAGGGAGAGCATTGCAACTGCTCATCCACTTTGTTACAGCACCTAATAAAATATATGACATATTTGTGAAATTTCATGTGTTATTAGCCTTTATCTGTGTGCCCAAACTTACTAAAATGCTCTCAAGGTGATGATGAGCTGTCATGTCAGGCATATGAAACAAACATACACATACCTGCATATACTGTGCCTTGAAAAGGTTTTCATACCCCTTGAACTTTTACACATTTTGTCGCCTTACAACCACAAACTCAAATGTTTTCACTGAGTTTTTCTGTGACAGACCAACACAAAGTAGCACAAACTTGTAAAGTGGTACAAAAATGATACATGGTCTTTAAAAAATAAACAAATAAAAACTCTGAGAAGAACTTTTAATCAATGAATCAATAATAAACCTTTACAGCAGTTTGTCCATGTTTATCTGACACCACTTTAAAGTTAATACAGTAATAAAATCTCTTCTCTTCACAGCTTCATTATACAAACTGTTATGTAAACGTGTGTGAGTCTAAACACTAACATCCACTTTCTCACACGACAGAAGAGGTTTGGTGACAGCTGAGACCTGCGTCCTCTGTGAGCAGCTGAAACTAAAGCAGCTCCAACATCTAACAGCGGGTAAGAAATAGATCGATAGGATTTAAAATAAAACTCACCTGCACAGGTAAAGCCCACGAGGGAGACAGACAGTAAAGTCCAGCAGAGCCACGGAGATGTTACAGCAAACATGTTTCATTAGGCACATTCAAAGTGCACGAGTGAATTAATGTGGGAGAGTGGAGCCGGCTGTTTTTTGTTTTTTGTTTTCCTTTTTTCATGCTTCACGTCCGCGCTTGTTATTGGATAAGCCTGCTGTCAATTATTCACTGTTTCGCTAACACTGGCTGTGCCTCCCCGGTAGACGAGTGAGTCCTCCCAAAGGCGGAGTCACTCCCAGAGGTTTCGGTGTCAAACTAACTTTAGTGAAGTGAGCCGGAAACGCAGCTAGAGGTTCCACACATATCCACTGTACAGTTGTGACTCACGGCTTCAGGTTTCCTTAAAGTGCCCGCTACAGCATTGTTTGATAGACATGAAGAAAATCTTTCTTTTATGTGAATTTAAGATTAGCAAGTAAACAACAGTTAGCTAATAAACTTCATGACATCACACTTTAATAACATAATGAAAATCTAATATGTCAACAGTGAAATTTATCTCACTGCTATTTATTTATTTAAATCAAATTTTACAGCAGTGAAATTTAACTCTGTTTGAAATGCTGATCTTCAGGAAACATTAAAGGTGCTTTTATTTCTGTTTTCTATATTCAAATGTTGTTCTTTTAATATACTGGCACCACTACATTTATCTGAAAGCTGACTTATAAGAGTAAACTTTCAAGCTGTGATTAATTGAATGAAGACTGGACCGATATATGAAATATTCCCTTATTGTGAATCATTCCATATCATAACTGTTTGAACTCAGATTGAAAATAGACTTAAAAAGGCTGATTGTTGTAAATGAGTCTGACGGGTCACATTTACACAGCACGACTGTTGAAACTGAAAATCCTCATTCTCTCACCAGCAATCATTTCGGCACTCAGCAGCTTCTTGTTTGAAAATTATTTTAAAAGTTAGATTTGCAGAGATTCTTCTTGAACGTCACCTATAAAACACTCAGGATCCCTGTAGTTATATTTTTGTTTAATTTGACATTTATACTTGTATTTCTTTTTGTATTTAATTTCATAAATGAAGCTGCATGTGAGGCACGACCCCTAGTGCCAACAGTGAACGCATCACTCTTTCACTCTCTCTCTAACAGCAGCTCTAGTTCACTCTGAATAGGGTGATGACATCATTGCTGTAACGAGTTTGTCGATCTGAAGCTTTTGTATTTGCTTCAGGGAAGCTTATCACTGTGGTCAGCATGTGTTACATGAACGGAGTGCTCAGTCACAGCTTGTATGAGTCGTACATGCTGTCTGACATTTGAAGACTTTTCCTAAAGTGACCAAAATGACAGATTTACACATTTATATCATTCTACAGATGTTCCAGATGTTTACACATTGAAGCTGTTCCTGGTCACTTTTACCTGAATCTGTTCAGATGTTACATCTCAAATCAATGAGACAATGTTAGTTTTAGGGAAAACTGAGGTGACAGAGGTCAACTGAGAACCTGAGGTTGTCATGGGAACGGTCTTTGAAAATCATGGGAAAGTCTCTAAACAGTGAAACAGCAGAGGTCACACAGAGGTCATACAGAGGTCAGAGCATGTTTGGAGAGGTGGTGCTTTAGCACAGACCCAGTTTCTGTCCCCTCAGAGCAAAAAGGTTGCTGATTCAAATCCTGCTGGGCTCTTTGTGTGGAGTTTACACTCAGCTCCTCCAGAGTGGATTTCCTCCATCTCTGCTGTGTACATCCCACCCTGTACTAATGCCAGTACTAATCAGCTGCTGTATTCTCTCTAAAGGCCACCAGATGGCGATAGATGTGGTTGTAAGAAGACACTTTACTGCTGAGTTCATGGACTCAGTCACTTGTTTTCAGTCATATTGAATAAAAGATTATTTTGAAAATACTTGTATGTTTAAAAATGGAGGAATACCTGAGTGTTATTGTTGAAGTCAGAGTCTCCTTCACCAAAGAAGTGCGACCATGGAGACCAAGGTTTGGAAAGGCAAATTGAGTCAGATGGTTCATGGAGGGTAAAAGTACCTCCTCTCACTTCTGCAGACACAGTCAAGTCCAAATTTGTTGCCTTTTTTCTGTGCTTCACGATTTTTGTGATTCTTAGTTTAAAAGTGACTTTTTCTTTTACTTTTACTTTTTCTTGTAACCGGAAGGTTGCCGGTTCGATTCCCCTGCTCTCGCTATCCTGGTCGTTGTGTCCTTGGGCAAGACACTACCCTACCACCTACTGGTGTTGGCCAGAGGGGCCAACAGTCTTATTGCACATGTGGGTTTGATCAGCTGCAAAAGTCTTTGTTGAGGAATCTGACAGCAGTGGGGAGGAAAGACCTGCGAAGTCTCTCCGTCCCACACCGTGGGTGCCGCAGCCACTGAAGGAGCTGCTCAGTGCTGTCAGAGTCTCTTGCATGGGGTGGGAGATGTTGTCCAACAGGGATGACAGCTTAGCCGCCATTCTCCTGTCACTCACCACCTCCACTGGGTCCAGAGGGCATCCCAGAACAGAGCTGGCCCTTCGGATCAGCCTGTTCAGTCTCTTCCTGTCCCCAGCAGAGATGCTGCCGCCCCAGCAGACCACACCATAAAAGATAGCTGAGGCCACCACAGAGTAACTGAAGGTTTTCAGGAGTGGGCCCTCCACTCCAAAAGACCTGAGTCTCCGGAGCAGGTACAGCCTGCTCTGCCCTTTCCTGTAGAGAGCGTCTGAGTTATGAGTCCAGTCCAGTTTGTTGTTCAGATGAACACCAAGGTACCTGTAGCTGTCCACAGCCTCAATGTCCATACCTTGGATGTTTAGTGGTTGCAGTGGAGGATGCTCGAGCCTCTGCCATTGCTGCACGTATTACCAGAGCCTGTTCTTTAAGAAAGAAACACTTGTGAACTTCTAAATCCTTCTTGCTTGTTGTCTCATTTGTTGTGTGCTGGTCTGTTACATTTTCTAAAACTACACTACACACAACTTTACATTCAGATTGAAAGTGTGCACACATGTAATGAAAACAAATTCCATTAAATCATTATTGTCATCTCCAGTCTTTTCCTTGTGCAGTAATACAAGGAACGATTTGCTGTCAGCTCATTTTAATCTGATGTGTTTGAAAGTTTAGTGATGACATCCTGTCTGATGGCACTTTGTTTACAGGCAGCGTTTTAATCACTATTTTAAAGACACTGTGTATGAATGTAACAGCTCAGTGCTGTCTGACAGCATTAGCATTGTTAGTTACCTTAAACAGGCTGAATCCACCGCTGCACTGTGAGGATAAAGACTCTGTGTCGCTCTACTGTCACGTCTTATTCTTCATATGTCACAGCTGAAGATTTTACAAGTGTGAATAACACGCCACGTGCAGAAACAACAGCCTGTACTCTGCAGCGCAACAAGAAACCAGAGCCTAAAGTAACTCTGGTGACGCGCTTTCTCTCTAACCAATCAGAGAGCTCCTTACATCACTGCATAGCTCACATTCCTCCGTCAGGTTGTTTCTACTGGAACGTCCTCAGCAGAACCAATAAAAGGAAAGTAAACTGCAAAGTAAATTTTTATTGATAACATAAAAATATGATCCCTAATTTGATTTTGAAGTTTACTTATTTTTAAAACTACATTAAAAAACATTTTGAAAATCCTGAAAAATATCAGAATTTTACTTTTTTGAATGGGGTTTTTAGTGAGTTATTGTTTTCCACCTTTTTCATTTGAAAGCAGTGCTCCACATTTCACATTTTTTGGATGTGAGTTGTTTCAAACTGTAGACACAGATCTGTCTGTTGAATTGAATCGTTCAATACTCGAGAATCACTTTACTGACTAATGAATCATGATTCACAAGCCCAACGGACTCACTGACTCATCCCTGTTGCTGTTAGCAGCAATGTATCTAGCTTATAATTAAAATTGTGGAGAAAAAACACAACAACCAGTATCTTAACAAAAAATTTCTGCTCTGAACTGGAAGAAAAAACCCTGAGTAGAAGCTCACATCAAGAAAATAGCTCCTCCGTTCACAGTAGCATCGCTCTGCTAACATGCTAACAACACATTTGAGCTACTCACCCCCTCCCTCCTGTGCTGAATCGTGGTGGTTTGCGATTAGGGTTGCCAACCGTCCCTTAAAATACGGAATCGACCTGTATTTCGAAACAAAAGTACACGTCCCGTATTGAGCTAATAAGGGACGCACTTTGTCCCGTAATACAGTGAGAATCAAAAGTAGTCTATAAATGTTAATGGAATTAACGCTTTGTTTGAAAACATAATTCCCAGCCCCTCTCCTGCTTTGTGACCAATGAGCTGACAGCACACTTATGACAATTCGAGTATGACAATTCAGATTACCGCTCATCTCATTGGTCGAGGAAAGGTCGCTTGCGGAGAAAATACCGGAAGACAACAGATGACCACAACAAGAAGCATGGCCAACAGGGAAACAAACGCCGACACTGCGGTGCAAGTCTCGGACGACAGTACACCTAAAGCTGGGCAGACACTGTGCGATTTTCAAACTGCACGATTGACTCGCAGGGGTTAGAAGTTGGTAGGTCACGATGCAGGGTCTCACACTATACGGCCCGATGCTCTGATGCGACCTGAGTGCTCACACTGTGCCTCCATAACATGAAGGTTATAACAGAAAATCTGTCGCTCGCTCTCTCTCTCTGTCTTTCACTCACACAGACACACCACCACATCAACTTTGCTAAATTGCTAATGAAAAACACTGATCAGGCAGCTGTGATTGAACAGCAATGTAAATCCAACTATTTTCAGGTTGTTGTGGTCGTGATCATTTTGTGATGCCACATCGAAAAGGCTCGGATGAGCTTTCCAAAGTTCTACAAGTTGTGCCTCCATTGCTTGTGTCCAGATCACACGCTGCACAGCTGTGCTGCTCCGTCTTTTTCACCGACGTTTACGTGTTTGCGAGTGAGCAGTGTGAGCGGCTGCGGTGACACGTCACGAGCGATTGATGATCGGGAGCTGGTCGTGAGGTGTTAATCGCTTCTCGTTACCCCACGTATACTACACGACGCACGATGAAGGCCAAAATCGGGCCGATCACCAAATCAGTCGCACGACTCAAAAATCGTCTCAAAATGGGCCTAAAACCGCACAGTGTGAGCCCAGCATTAGAGCAGCAATGTTTGTTCGCTCAGAGAAAGGGAAGAATGGGAAAAGGAAAACACCTGGCTGGAAAAAGTTAATATGGGCATGTGCAGTGAAAATCAGCGCTATGTGGCCAGAAGTGTGATAATATAACTTATTTTGTGTAATAAACAACTGCAAGGATAGATGATTACAACAAATAGATCACTAATACATAAAAGTAATACATAGATGAATAATGATGATGAGTTATGATGCGTAATCATGGGAACAAGCGGGTTTACAAACAGGAGCAGCTGATTAGCATTAGAAAAGCTGAAATAATACCTCAACTGAAGCCAATTGTACTAAATGCACTAAATGTGCACTGTTACAAGAATATTTTTCTTTCTATTGCTTTCTATTAATTTATATAATTTTAAGTTAAGCAGGACAGAGTTCTTTTAAAGAAAGATTTACTTATATTCTCAAAAGTTAAGCATGACAGGCTTCTGTTTAAGAAAGAGACCTGTTTTACTGTGTTAATGTTGTCATTTTGAGCTAAAAATAAATGGCTAAATGATCATTTGTTTCACATGTGTTCATATCACAAAGAATAGAATATGCATCTACTTAAATCAACTTCAAGTCAAATGGTTAAAAAAATAATTTCACACACAAAAAAAGAGCTAGAAAATTCACCACACTGGGAAGGGTGAAGACAACTGGGTCGCCCGGCCCTGGCCACGAGGTGTCCCTTATTTATTTTTCAGGGAGTTGGCAACCCTATTTGCGATACATGTGGCAAAAAAGTGAGGTGTTGTGGCCATACTTGCCAACCTTGAGACCTCAGAATTAGGGAGACATTCAAAAGGACTGTTGGGGGTGATAAATACATTTTACAGTTTTTATTTATCGGCTAAAATACGTTAAATGTCACCATTATTATTGGCCGGCCCGGAAACAGCGGGACCCGGCCTTTGCGGTCTAAAGAAAGCCGGGTGCTGCAACACATTCTCACTCCCAAAGCATACCATTTTATGCTAGGTGACAAATCGTCAACATATTACGTTTTCTTTTTTTTCTTTTTTTAAATTCTTTATTTAAAGTAAACAAACTTACATATAAAATGTACATACACTTACAATTACATATACAAAACCGTGATCACACACCACTCATTAATGAAAAAGGAGAACAAGGAGGACAATCGAGCATCTGAGTCCACAAACCACTTTTAAAACTTACAGTTTTAATTCGTTCCAGGGGAAAACTTTCCCAAGTTTCAGGTCCATTGTTCGTCTTCTCCGCAGATCTGTAATGATATGTTTACTCACAACATCACTACCTATCATCTTTTGTTCTAACACTCCTTTGGTACGGGTTTCCCAAATATGTGTGTTTATTACACACATTACTAACCAAAAGAGTCTCCTTTTGTCTTCACCCATTTTTTCTTTAAACAAACCATATTTAACTGCTTTAATATTAACATCCACATCATAGCCAATCTCTGTCATCTTCTGCCTGATCTCAGTTGTCCTATAACAATCCAATAGAAGATGTTCTAGGGTCTCATCTTCATCACAGTCTGTCATAGGACATTTCATGGTGGTAACAAAACAACTCCACTGTACCACCGCCCTCACAGGGAGGCGCCCGAGCTAGATGAGCCATACCACGTCTCTCATGCTTTCAGATAATAATTTATCTTGTATATTTTTAACTATTGAAAGATTTTCATCTTTATTTGCATACTTATATTGAATTACACCTTCATTTTTGGTTTCATTAATTTTTTTATAGATATTTTTCATATTATCTTGGAGAATATTTAAACTATAATGTTCCCATTGACTTGATAAGTCACCAAACATAAGTCTGTGGTATGGAACACCCGCTCTGGCCCTGCCTCTTTTCTTTTGCCACAATTCCTCTTTCCCTCGAACCCACGGGGCACCCCGAGAAATTGCGCTTTGAGTAATTTTAATAAAAGGGATTCGCAAGACAATCTCTAAGTCTGGGGCTCCCAAACCCCCGTGCTTCCTACTCTTGTACATAAATTATCTCTTAGTCACTTCTCGATTGGATCCCCAGATAAATTTAATGCACATCTTACTTATTTTCATTACGGTTGTTCTCGGAGGAGGAAGTATTGCAGCAAGGAAAAGAAGTTTTGAAATTGTGTGTGTTATTACAATGTTAATACGTGTTTTATAATTTGTATCTTTATTTTCCCATTTCATAATTTCCATTTTGATTTCATTTTCTTTCTTATTCCAATTTAGTAAAAGAGAGTCAGTATTATCAATCCATATACCCAAAATTTTAATCTCACTACATAGAGAGATCATCATTTTAGGTTGTCTGGACTGATGTCCAAGCCACACCCCTTCAGTTTTGTCTTGGTTCAGCTTGGCACCTAATGCCTGTTCGTAGTGGTGTAATATCTCCATAACTGAAGACCGTTCGTTTTGGTTTCTGATTATCACCGTCACGTCATCTGCATACGCCAAAGCTGCGATTATATGGGATTTGTCAAGGACGTATCCCTTGATCCGTTTATCATCATTTATCCTTTTCAATAAGGGGTTAATTGCAAGGACATATAACGCAGCACTCAATTGAATAATAGAAATAAATTGGTCCGGGAAATTATAAGCTTTCATTACTTTCCATAAATAAGAGTGGGAAACAGAATCAAAAGCTCTCCTTTGATCTAAGCCTAGGATGCAGAGTTCTGAATCCTTTCCATTATAAATAATTTCTCTTAACATACTTAAATTATCCCACATCAGTCGTCCCTTAATTGCGCATGTTTGTTCTTTTTCAATGATAATATCTAATACACCCTCTAGTCTGGACATAATTATTTTAGCAAAGATTTTATAATCTACATTCATTATTGTCAGTTGCCTATAATTGTTAATGTCTTCTCTATCACCTTTCTTATATAATAAACACATAACTCCTTCATAAAACGATTTACCCATTGTTTCTCTTTCTATTCCTTCATTAAAATACTGAGTTAATAATTCAGACAGTTCTTTACTCACAATTTTGTAAAATTCAGAGGGGAGTCCATCCAGACCAGGTGTTTTATCGGTACTAAGTTGGTTAATTACTGACTCCACTTCGTCTCTTTTAATTTTTCCAATCAAAGTTTCATAAATGACAGAATCTAATGGTTCAACCTCACTCAAAAAATTGTTAATAACGTCGCTGTTTGTAGCTATGGATGAAAACATCTCCGCACAATAGTCTCTAATTACTTGTCTTTTCCCCTCTTCTTTAAAAACAGACTTTCCATGTTTATCCTTAATTGAGACAATAAAATCATTTCGACATTTCTTTTGATTATCATATAATCGCTATTCCCATGAAAGTCAGTACGTCTCAACATATTAAATAAAAATTCTCTATTGACTCGATCAATGTCCTCTTTAAGAGACATCATTTGATTTTCCTCCTCCTCTTCTTTCTCCTTCTTATTTCTTAAATATATATATCTGCTCACATCTTCATTATATTTCACATTCTTTGCATGGTTTAATTCTCTCGCTTTAAATTAAAAAAAATGACACATAGTTTAAGGAGCTCCCAGAGTTCCGAGAAAGAAGTAGTAAAAATCTTAAGATGTAATATTTTCTTAATTTCAGATTTAACTTCGGACACAAGCAACTCGTCTGCTAACAAGGATGTATTCAATTTCCAATAGTTCAAAAATTCATGGGGACAAAACGATACTGTTGCCATAACCACCGTATGATCAGAAAAGTCTGTTAAAAGAGTGTCATATTTCAGACCTTGAACATTATGTGATATGTAGAATCTATCAATCCTTGTTTTAGTTAATGAATCGAATATAGTGTAATGGACGGTATGTGGATGCAAGTGCCTATATAAATCAGGAAGTGCTGCTTCCTTACAAACTTTAACCAACAATTTGCTTTCTCGCAATTCTCTAAATTCAACCTTGTATATTCTGTCAGTTGCTTCAGTAACAATGTTAAAATCTCCACACAGAATTATATTAAAACCAATCTCTAATAAATACTTAAGTTTTTTCAATGATTGTATCTTTTTCGTTCGTTCGGGTGCATTATAAACATTAATAATACGCAACCTTTGCCCGTAATAACAGCAATCAACAAGGAGGAGTCGTCCCGGTATTATGTCTCTTCTTTTGATTATATTCACCGTATCTTTTTTAAAGAAAATACCCACTCCGTCAGAGCTGTCTTCCCCTATCGATATTATTGAATGGGCAGTGTTCCACATTTTATTTAATTCACATACATCTACGTGTGTCTTTAATCTCATCTCTTGAAGGCACAAAATATCATAATCAAGTCTTTTTAAGAAATCAACCTTCCTTTTCCTGCTCTTATCTGATTGGAGACCTCTGACATTAAATGTTATTATTTTGATGTTACTCATAGGTTGACTAAAGGGGAGACCATCTCAGAAATATTACCAATATTACCAGACCAACTATTATCCTTCCGCTTATCTCTTCCAGAGCTAGAAGCAGAAACGCTCCTTTTTCTGCTTCCTCTCGTATCCTCGTTGACGAGCTCGTCGAGGGCCGGGTGACTTCCACTAAAGATGATCTTCCGTTTTACTTTCGTTTCCCCGGGCAGCGAAGCAAGAGCCAGAGATGCCGCCTCTGAGAGAGGGAAGGATCCATGGTCCTCGCTATCTCCGTCGTCATCAGGTGTCTGCTCGCTGTCAATTTCTTCGTCGTCACTATCGCTTTCATTCTCACCATCCGATGTCTCTATGATTAGGTTACCATCTAGCTCTTCATCACTCTCGTCACTTTTTTTACTTGACTGAGACAGTGGAGATGGTAACTCATTTTGAACAGGGCTAGACTGGTTATCCTGATCATCCACTTGTGGGTTATCCAATCCAAGCGAAACTGGGAGTGACAGTGAGGCAGCTGTCGGAGGAGGGGGGGGGGAGGAGAGGGAGGGGGCTCTCTCACCTGGTCATTCACGGGGGGATCCATAACTTGAGAAGGATCCTCCAAGGAAGGGAAATCCATGGTGTCAGAAAGTCGAGGTTGTTGGGAAGATTTAAGTATATTCACGAAGGACTTGGGGCATTTAAAGAAGGTGTGCCCTTTCGCACCACAGAGGGAGCACTCACTTTCGTTTTGGCAAATTTTAGCCTTGTGGCCCAACTCACCACATTTCCAACATTTGACAGTGGGGCATTCTCTCGCCTGGTGGTCTGGACCTTGGCAGATGAAGCACCTCACCGTTTGGCCAGGATAAATAATCCTGCCATTATAGGGGCCCAACGAGATGGAATTAGGGATGGAGATTATATGTCCAGCTTCACCTCTACGCATCCGAACTTTGTATTTTCGGACTCCATACCAGAATCCGAATTTATCCACTGGCTTGACTGGGGGTTGAAGAATCTCGCAGTACCTTTTAAGAGATAGTTCGATATCTTGGTCTGGAATCCTTCCAGTCCAGAATTTAACAACAAGAGTCACTACCTCGACCTGGACAGAAGACTCCACTTGCCAGTCTTTCCATTTCGGATGCGATGCGTTGGAAAGAGAGATCTCTAAGAAGCGACGTAAAGGCGCCTCTTGGGTGAAACACAGCTCAAAATCCCGTTTACTGGGCAGAGCAATGAAAGAGTATATGTCCTGCACATTCAGCCATGATGTTTGCAATAACAGCTCTTCAGCAACATAATCACGGGTTGGGGGGTCCCCGTTTCCGATGTACTTAAGTCTCACCCATAGACTGCTGAAGTTTGAAGCAAACGATAATGGGGCATACGGGGGCATGATTACATAACCAACTACTCCTCCGGTTTTTCCGCGTCCACTCCTTTTGGCAGCTTAAGTGATACTGAACCTTAACCACACAGCAGGAGACAGAGAGCATTTTGCTTTGGTTTTATTTTGACTTTATATTAAGACCCTCTATTTTGGTCTTGTGAATAAAACAAACACTCTGCTTAAGCACTCACAGTATTTTTTTGAAGGTGGATTTCAGTCCGTGACTATGTAAGATGACATGAATGAACGCACATTTCAAAATAAATCAATATGCATAATCTACATTTCCCAGTACACAACTTGCTAAAAACACATTAACATCAAGAAGAATGTTTGCTTAGAGAGAAGTGTGTGGCTCTTAAAAGAGCCTTTGTTGTTGGTGAAGCCGAGCGCTTTGCGTTTACTTGGCCTTGGCGGGCTTCTCGGTCTTCTTGGGCAGCAGCACAGCCTGGATGTTGGGCAGCACACCACCCTGAGCGATGGTGACTCCCCCCAGGAGCTTGTTGAGCTCCTCGTCGTTGCGCACAGCCAGCTGCAGGTGGCGCGGGATGATACGAGTCTTCTTGTTGTCGCGGGCTGCGTTGCCAGCCAGCTCCAGGATCTCAGTGGTCAGGTACTCGAGCACAGCCGCCAAGTAAACGGGGGCGCCGGCTCCCACACGCTCCGCATAGTTGCCTTTGCGCAGCAGTCTGTGGACACGATGAGCGGGTCTTAGCCTTAGCTCTGGCTTTGCCTCCAGTCTCTCTTTTTTTTAAAAACAAAAAAACAAAAACAAAAACTGTTTATTACAATTTGAATTTCCCAGCATGCCTAGGGGCTGATACAGACGGGGATCAAACTGTCTGAGCTGTGCTTTAAATAAAGTTTTACGTTTTGTGTGTTTGAATCAAAACTTTCTGTGAAGAAGCCCAAACACAAACCCGAGGAAATCAAACACCTCACTGCTGACAGCTACTTCCTGTCCGACCTCTGACCTGTTGTATTTACTGCTTGCAGGATTCAAGAAACACTTAATCAGCATCCAGTAAGCGGCAGGAAGCAGCTGATTACATCTGAATGGACTAACAAAATAAAAGTCTGGCTGTGAATAATGTTAGCAGAGACGGGTCTCCCAGCGGAATCTGCATGAATATTGAAGATACTTATATTGTCTAGATGGAGGAATAATCACACGTGGTGCATTGGCTTTCACCGGAACATCACACCAAAAGGTGACTTTGTTTATTGAACTCTCGCGTGCACTCTGCAGCATAACAGGAAGCATCCTTTCAAAATAAAATCACAACAGATGACAATGAGGGCATACCTATTAACTAGCTCAACACCCCCACTTGCACTCACATTGTCAGCTTTACATGCATTCCAAAAGAAACAGTTTTTTTCTTTATTATTTGTTTACACTCCAAACATTCTCAAACTTCAATAACTTCCCCTTTGTTGCTGGCTTTGTCATAACATCGGCCACCATCAGACCTGTCGAACAATATTCCAATATCAAATTTCCAGCATTAACTGTTGATCTCCCAAAATGATACCTTATATCGATATGCTTACACCTCTGTTAGTTAACAGGATTCTTTGCCAATGCAATAGTCCCTTGATTGTCCTCAAAAATCTTTGGTGGTCCCTTTTGATGCTCATACATGCTTTGCAACAGTTGTGTCAAGTACAAACATTCTTGTGTTGTTGCTGCCAAAGCTATGTACTCTGCTTCACAAGTTGACAAGGCAACAGTTGGCTGCTTCTTTGTTCGCCATGACACCAAAGTACCTTCTTCATTCAGGCTTACGCAGTAACCTGTAGTACTCCTCCTGTCAGTCACATCTGCAGCCCAGTCTGAGTCACTGTGACCTTGTACTCTCAAATCTTTGTCACTTTTCCTGTAGCACAATGTCTTGTCTTTTGATTGTTTCAAATACCTTAGAACATGTTTCACAGTAGTCCAATGTTCCACAGCTGGTTCTTTGAAGTGCTGTGACAGCTTACTTACAACAAAACTCAAATCTGGTTGTGTGCAAGAGGTCAAGTAAATAAGGCTACCTACTGCCTCTCTGTACATTCTGACATTGTTCATTTTCTCAGCATCATCATTGTAGTTCCACTTTTGTTCACAAGGAGTTGATCTTGGTTTACAGTCTTGCATTTGAAATCTTTCCAGTATGTTTTCTACATATCTCTCTTGTGACATTTTTACAGTCTTTGGTTTGCTCAAAATCAATACCAAGAAAATGTTTGAGTTTCCCCATATCTTTCATTTTGAACCTTGCAGTTAGCATTCCCTTCACAGTTTTCAGAACCCTTTCATCACTGGCTGCAATAATAATATCATCAACCCATATGATCATGATCACTTTTTCTTTTCCTGTTTTCCTTGTGTAAACACAATGATCTACAGGACTCTGCATGAAACCGTTCTCTATCAAATAGTCATGTAATGTCCTGTTCCAGTTTCGGCCTGACTGTTTAAGCCCATAAAGTGACTTTTCCAGCTTGTAGACCAGTTTCTCATCTGTTTTTCCTTTTACTTCATAGCCGTCTGGCTGCTCAACATAAACTTCAAAATCTATTGGTGCATGCAAGTATGCAGTTTTTACATCCATCTGATGCAAAATCAGGTTTTCTTGTATTGCACACTGCATCAATACTCTTATGCTTGTCAGGTTAGCAGTCGGAGAAAAAGTTTCATCATAGTCTATCCAAAAACAGTGGTTGTAACCTTTAGCTACGTACCGTGCTTTATATTTTTCTGATCCATCACCACTGTTTTTTTTTTTTTGTTTTTGTTTGTTTTTTTTGTTTTTCTTCACATTTACCCATCTACCCCCCACTGCTTTCTTTCCCTCGGGTAGGCTTGTTAGGGTAAAGGTGATGTTCTCTTTTAAGGATTGCATTTTCTCATCCATAGCTGCTTTCCACTCTTTACAGTTGGGTGACTTTACAGCTTCACTGAATGTCACGGGTGAGTTACTTATCAGTCTGTAACAGTAGTCTATGTTAGTCAGCACTTGATCATCAATGTCTTCTCCTGACTCATATTCATTTAGATAATCTGGTCTCTTTCTTGTTCTAGAAGGATACCTTCTGGAGTTTTCAGTCTCATCACTAAGTGGCATCTGACTGTTCACTTCTGGTTGGTTGTCAGTATCTGGTTCCTGTGAACTGGTACTGGGGCTTTCCCTGTCCATGTTTGGTCTCTCCCTCACCTGTATGTCCTCATCCTCAGATGTCGTATCAGTTTGTGTTTGCTTTTCCTCATTGTGTTTGGTTACAAACTTAACCAGCCTAAACTTTTGCACTTTAGCGCTGTCTGGGAAATAAACCTTGTATGCTGGACTGTTTTTGTCGTAGCCTACAAAAATCCCTTTTGTACACCTAGAATCCAGCTTACCCTTGTCTTGCTTGTAAGCATAACACTCACACCCAAACTTTCGCATTCTGGATAGATTGGGCTTCCGCCCAGTCAGCAAAAAGTAAGGTGTCTGTCCTGTCCGGTTGTTAAAGCACCTGTTTCTCACAATAGCCGCTGTTTGAACTGCATACGTCCATAATTCTTTTGGTATGGCACTCTCAATAAGCACGCACCTTCCCATATCAAAAAGTGTTCTCCAGCCACGTTCTGCTGTACCACTCCGGTGAGGGGAATATGGGGCTGAAGTTTCATGTCTTATTCCATGTTTGTTTAACAATACCTGGTAACTCTTTGCCATGAACTCTGTGCCATGAACTCTGTGCCGTTGTCTGACCTGATACACTTTACCTTCCCGTGTGGGGCTGTATCGGCCAAAAAGATTTCAGTTGCTTGCATTGTTTCACTTTTGTTTTTGAGAAAATATACAAATACTGCACCGGAAAAGTCATCGGTAAACAATAATGCATATCTGTGTCCATCTCGTGATTCTGGATCTATCGGCCCTGCTAGATCCGTATGTACCAGCTCGAGAGGTTTCTCAGCTCTCCTGTCAGGGTTTCTATTCCTAGTCTGGACAAATTTTCCCTGAATACACACCTCACAGTTCAAAGTCAAAGTCAAAGTCAAAGTCAACTTTATTTGTCGATTCTTCCACATGTACAGGACATACGGAGAATAGAAATTGCGTTACTCTTCAATCCCTAGATAAATAGCAAATGAACATTTAAATATATTTAAATATAAAAGTGATTTAAAAAAATGCAAGTAAAATAATTAAAAAGTAAAAATTTAAATAAATACAATTTTACATATAACAAGGAAGCTATACAATATACAATATAATGGGTAAGTGACATTGAGTGTAAACCAGGCAGAGTAGTGCAAATAGGCAAATAGTGCAAATGGAGATTTAGTAGTGTACGGTAAGAGAAAGTGTAACAACAAAGTCTTATGAGGTAATGGCAGTCCAATGCTCCACAAAGTGACTGGTAACTGGTGCAGGCCAGTGAGTGAGTCAGAGAGTGTGTGTGTTTGTGTGTGTGTGACAGAGTTCAGTGAGACCGTGGAGGAGAGAGGGGAGAGGGGGCAGAATCGGGAGGGAGTTAAGCTTCCTGACAGCCTGATGGATGAAGCTGTCCTTCAGCCTGCTGGTCCTGGCCTGGAGACTCCGCAGTCTCCTCCCCGACGGCAGCAGCTTGAAGAAGCTTTGCATTGGGTGTGTGGGATCAGCCGCTATGCAAAGGGCTTTTTTAGTGAGACGGGTGCTGTAAATGTCCTGGAGGGAGGGGAGAGAGACACCAATGATCCTCTCTGCAGCTCTCACTATGCGTTGGAGGGTCCTATGACAGGACGCATTGCAGGCTCCAAACCACACAGTGATGCAGCTCGACAGGATGCTCTCGATGGTGCCTCTGTAGAAAGTGTACATGATGGGGGCTGGTGCTCCTGCTCTTCTTAGTTTGCGGAGAAAGAAGAGACGCTGCTGTGATTTCTTGGCCAGTGCTGTGGTGTTGTACGTCCAGGAGAGATCCTCTGTGATGTGCACACCCAAGAACTTGGTGCTGCTCACTCTCTCCACAGACGCTCCGTCAATGGTCAGAGGAGCATGTTGGGTGTGCATTCTCCTGAAGTCCACAACAATCTCCTTCGTCTTCTCCACATTCAGAGAGAGATTGTTGTCAGCACACCACGTGGCCAGGCGTCTCACCTCACTTCTGTAGTCGGTCTCATCCCTGTTGCTAATGAGACCCACCACCGTTGTGTCGTCCGCAAACTTGATGAAGAGGTTGGAGCTGTATGATGGAGTGCAGTCATGGGTCAGCAGAGTGAAGAGGAGGGGGCTCAGCACACATCCCTGCGGGGCCCCCGTGTTTAAAATGATGGTGCTGGATGTATTACTGCCAACCCGTACTGCTTGAGGTCTTCCGGTGAGGAAATCCAACAGCCAGTTGCACAGTGAGGTGTTGAGCCCCAGCTGGACCAGTTTTTGAATGAGCTGTTGGGGGATTATGGTGTTGAATGCTGAACTGAAATCTATGAACAGCATTCGAACATATGAGTCATTTTTGTCCAGGTGTGTGAGTGCCGAGTGGAGTGCAGTGGAGATGGCATCATCGGTTGAGCGGTTGGGCCGATAGGCAAACTGGAAGGGATCCAGGGAGGGGGGCAGGACAGTCTTGATGTGTTGCATGACTAGTCGTTCGAAGCACTTCATCAGGATGGGAGTAAGTGCAACAGGACGGTAGTCATTAAAGCAGGAGGGAGAGGACTTTTTTGGAACCGGAATGATTGTGGTGGCTTTAAAACATGTGGGGACGACAGCCTGGATGAGTGATATGTTGAAGATGTCTGTGAAGACATCAGTGAGTTCCACTGCACAGTCTCTCAGTACACGACCAGGAATGTTGTCAGGACCCGGAGCTTTACGTGCATTGATCCTGCTGAGGGATCTCCTCACGCTGTCCGGTGACAGAGTCATCACCTGGTCACCAGGAGGGGGTGGGGTCTTCTGTGCAGTGGTGCTGTTTTGGACTTCAAAGCGAGCAAAGAAAGTGTTCAGCTCGTTCAGCAGGGGGATAGTGCTATCACAGGTCTGTGGTGGGGGCTTGTAATCTGTGATGGTCTGAATGCCTCGCCACAGGCTCCGTGAGTCTCTGCTGTCTTTGAAGTGATGAGATATTTTCCTGGAGTACTGTCTCTTAGCCTCTCTGATGCCACGGGAAAGGTTGGCCCTAGCTGTCCTCAGGCTTGCCTCGTCTCCAACTCTGAAGGCAACATTCCGAGCTTTCAGCAGCCTGTAGACCTCTCCTGTCATCCATGGTTTTTGATTGGCCCGGACAGTTATGGTTTTCGTGACTGTTACATCCTCGATACACTTGTTGATGTAGGCAGTAACAGTCTCTGCGTACTCCTGGAGGTCAGTGGTGTTGTTATAGGTGGCAGCCTGCTTAAACATGTTCCAGTCTGTAGTATTAAAGCAGTCCTGTAGAGCCTCTGAAGACCCCTCTGGCCACACTTGTATCCGCTTACGAACCGGTTTGGTCACTTTAACGAGCGGTCTGTAAGCAGGCATTAGCATGACAGTGATATGGTCTGAGGCGCCGAGGTGGGGGAGGGGAAAAGCTTTGTAAGCTCCTCTCTGGGTGGTGTAAACAAAGTCCAGTGTGTTATTTCCCCTTGTTGGAAAGTCTATGTGTTGTTGCATTTTTGGAAACACGCACTTTAAGTCTGCATGATTGAAATCCCCAGCCAGGATGAGAAAAGCATCAGGATGGGCTGTCTGCTGCTCACTGATGTGCTGGTACAGTTCATTCAGTGCCTCATTCCTGTTGTTGACATTGGAGGAGGGAGGGATGTACACAGCGCACAGGAGTATGGCTGTATATTCCCTCGGTAGATAGAATGGCCGGCACTTAATAACCATTAACTCCAGCACTGGTGAGCAGTGTTTGCAGACCGCAACAGCATCGCGACACCAGGCATCATTGATGTAAACACAAAGTCCTCCCCCGCGGGTCTTACCTCCCGCGACGATGACTCTGTCAGCACGGTAGCATGTTAGCTGGTCGAGCTGAATGGCGCGGTCCGGGACACTGTCGCTGAGCCATGTTTCCGTGAACACAAAAGCACAGCAGTCCCATAACCTTCAAACTTTGGTTGTCAGTTTTCCCTTTGATTTTCATACCTTCAACCACATTTTGTAACTTCAGAATGTCACTATGATTGCAATGTCCCAAAATTTCGTGCCATGTCTGCACATCAAAACAATTATTACACTTATCATCATACTCACTTACAGTCTCAAGGTAATAAAGTCTGTTGTGCTCATGGATGTAGAACTTTGTACCGTCTCTGTGTTGAAGGACGTTCCTTCCTTTCTTAAAGATGATAGTGGCTCCGTTCGTGGTGGCCGCTCTCACAGAGAAGATATTCTGTGGAAATGAGGGAATGCATAGAGCGTCTTTCAGTGTTGTTTTACACTGTCTCCCTCTGCTGTCAATCAAGCACACCTCTGCATCTCCTCTGCCTTCAGCCACTCCTTTACACCTGGTGCCATCAGCTAATTCCACACAGTGTGTTCCCGGCTGGAAGTCGTCATTAAATTTCTTGAACGCTGTTTTATCATTCAGGATGTGTGATGTTGCGCCAGTATCCACCATCAGGCCTTTCGTCCTGATGTCCTGTCGCTGTTGAGGTTCCTCGTAGTCATCGCTCATCCGGAAGACATAGGTGTCGTCGCTCTCTGCGTTGCCGCCCTCCTCCGAGGCTATGCGTGCTTCATCATTCCGTTGTCGTCTCCTGCAAGTCGACTCTCGATGGGTGTTGCTCCTACAGTGACCGCACCATTGTTTGTAGCAGCATGCTCTGGCCTTGTGTCCCCGCTGGCCACACTTAAAACAGACTATGTCTGACATGTCTCTCCTGTGGTCATTAGCAGCTGCTGCTGGTCTCGCGCTGGGTTCCACTCTCGCCTTCATGATGTTATCCTCTTGTTCCACTAAGCGCATTTTCTCAGTGTCCTCATAGCTGCGGAGTTTTGTTTTAAATTCTGCAAACTTGATTTCTGATTCACTTTGCGTAATGTGAACAGAAAAAGGTTTAAATGTTTCTGGTAAACCTTTTAACACCATCGCTACAAGCAGACCATCACTAAGTGTCTCTCCAGCATTTCTCAGGGCTGTAATAAATGTCTCTGCACGTATGATGTACTCCGTGACGCTCTCAGTGCTTGCTTTCTTCAGAGAAGTCAGTTCAGTATAAAGGCTGATAATTCCTGATTTACCTTTTCCCGCATAATAATCTCTTAATTTTCAGTGCCTCGCGTCCATCATCGGCAGCTTCTCTCATCACGAGCGATAAACTCTTATCATCCAGGAACTGTATTAACTCTGCAAAGGCCTGGGCATTCTTATCGTCGTCCTCATCACTTTTCAATATTGTGTCTTTTAGACCTTGTAATCTAAGATGTCCCAAAAATTTTGTCTCCCAAAGTTCATAATTCTCCTCATCTCCGTCAAAAACCAACCTTGCCCATCGGCCACTGGGTTCACCAGCACGCTTACTCATGGTGCTAACTTAGCATGCTAGTCCTCACCGAACACGCTGTACTTTGCGACTTTTCTGGTGGTAAACTTTCCCCTGGCGTAGCTTCAATGTTTTCCTGGGCCCATAACCTGTTAGCAGAGACGGGTCTCCCAGCGGAATCTGCATGAATATTGAAGATACTTATATTGTCTAGACGGAGGAATAATCACACGTGGTGCATTGGCTTTCACCGGAACATCACACCAAAAGGTGACTTTGTTTATTGAACTCTCGCGTGCACTCTGCAGCATAACAGGAAGCATCCTTTCAAAATAAAATCACAACAGATGACAATGAGGGCATACCTATTAACTAGCCACATTAATGCCACTCCGCCTAAGTCCGAACCTCCGCCTGATGTAGAGAGGGCGGGGCAGAAACCTGCTTCCTGCCTGAGAGAGGCGGAGCTTCAGTGGCTCTTCTTGGACGAGCCGAAGCCAGAGAAGCCCATCACTGCCGCCATCTCTTCGTCCTCCTCGAAGTCCACGTCCTCCTCCGCCCGTCGCTTCCGCTCCTTCTGCTTCTCCTTCTTGTACACCTTCGCCTTCTCCTCCTCCTCCTCCCGCAGCTCCTTCACGCGCTCCTCGAAGTTGTACTCCTTCTGCTTCTCCTCCAACTTCTTCTTGTTCACCTCGAATCTCTTCTTCACCTGATCAAGAGACGAGCGCTCCACCCACATCGACATGCCCAGGTTCCTCTGATGTTTTTTGCCGTTGATGTGATCCAGGAAGTTGATGGAGTCTTTGACCACACAGTCGCACACGTTACAGTAATACCCGCCCATCTCGGCCTGCGGTGTGGTCTTGGTGATGATGATGGTCTTCCCCAGCTTGGACTCCAAGTCCACCTTGTAGTCCCGGTGATGCAGGAGGTCCCGCTTGACCGGCGGCGCAGTTTTTCCATCTCGCCGCTCGTACTCCCTCTCCTCCACCAGACGTTTCTGGGCGAGGTTCTCGTACTCGTCTTTGTCCCATTTCCGACGGAAGTCGTTTTTACTCGACCCGCTGCCTGACGCCATCTTGTTTACTTTTGACCGGAAAAAATCTCCGGTCTTGCCGCAACCACTCATTTTGACAGGTTCTTTTCTTCGTAGTATCGAGACTAAGAGAAAATGTGGCCCGATCAGCTCAAAGCCTCGCTTATATTTCCGCAGAGCGCGCGCAGCTTCGTCACGCACCAATCGCAGAGAGGCTTGCGGCAGCGCGCATATTCAATGCACTTTTCTCCAATGAGAGGCACACACTGAGGCGGGGCCGTGCTCCTCTGAACGGTGCTGAGCACCACGTGGAGCCCCTCACCAATCACGAGCCGGAGCGGCACCGCGTCACAGCCAGTCACACACTTTAAGAGCAGCGAGTCTCGTCTGTTTGCTACATTTTCTGCTGTTAGCACAGTTAAAAGAAAAGAGACGAAGAATGGCAAGAACCAAGCAGACCGCTCGCAAGTCTACTGGCGGCAAAGCCCCCAGGAAGCAGCTGGCCACCAAGGCTGCTCGTAAGAGCGCTCCGGCCACCGGAGGCGTCAAGAAACCTCACCGTTATAGGCCCGGTACCGTGGCTCTGCGAGAAATCCGCCGTTACCAGAAATCTACCGAGCTGCTGATCCGCAAGCTGCCCTTCCAGCGCCTGGTCCGCGAGATCGCTCAGGACTTCAAGACCGACCTGCGCTTCCAGAGCTCTGCTGTCATGGCTCTGCAGGAGGCCAGCGAGGCTTACCTGGTCGGACTCTTCGAGGACACCAACCTGTGCGCCATCCACGCCAAAAGGGTCACCATCATGCCCAAAGACATCCAGCTGGCTCGCCGCATCCGCGGAGAGAGAGCTTAAGCTGCACGCTCTCCTACCAACAACGGCTCTTTTCAGAGCCACTTCACTCCTATCAAGAGCTCGCTCCTTTATTCTTTTTATATTAATGTCGTATTCGCACTTAAATGTTTTTGCTGTTTCTATACTAGAAACTACAGTTGGCATCAACGTTGAATTCATCATAAGTGTCTTAATGTGTGTGACTGGGTGGATGACTGAATGTAGTGTAAAGCGCTTTGGGGTCCTTAAGGACTAAATAAAGCACTATACAAATACAGACCATTTACTATTAAGTTCTCAGTCTCCCAGAGTAGCATTTCTAATTTTGATTGAACTGTCAGAGAAAACAGCAGCCTCAAGCCAGGCTATTAGTTTACGGAGGCTGTTAAACTTATGTCTAATGTTGGTGACTCAAGAATGTCATATTTATATTAAACCTATATTTGCATTTCAAGTTATAAACATTTACTCAACATGTCGTTGTTTTTTTTTTTTTTTTTTTGTTTGTTTTTTGTTCTTTATTGTAAAAAATACTACTAGGATTTTAAGATCCATGTGATTTCAGTAATACTAATGCAGTATGTCAGTGAGGAAAAACCACTAAATCCAGTTGAGCTGAAAAGAATGACACCAAACAAGGCAAGGGGAAAAAAATAAAATGAAACAATTTGAGGGTGAAATACAAACGTAAACTCAAAAGGAGTCAAAAATGGCCGGTTGTATTGCAGATCTCAGTGGGTTAATCCAAGAAATCATGAAAAATTAGGTTTCAATTTTTGTTCATGACAATGTAGATTTCTGACATTGTGTAATTTAAGCATGTGACAATGTGATTGTTTTCCAAAAAATAATTTAAACCATATGTAACCACCTGCATGTGTTTGGGGGAAAAAAGGCTTTGATTTTGCCACAACATTTAATTTCTTTGCCACCTTAAAAAATTTCTCTAGATCTGCCCCTGTTATAGATTAACTAGTATTTATTATCGTGACAATTGTCGGGCTGCTTTCAGTCATCCCAGTATCCTCGGCTGAGGCTGAAAGAAGCTTCAGTGCTCTCACAAGACTAAAAACATGGCTAAGGTCAACAATCATCATCATCATTTATTTATTTATATAGCACTTTGGTCTACCAGGTGTGTTTTTAAAGTGCTGTACAATACTAATATGCACATAGTAACAATGACTCAAATGAGATTAAACAATGCTGCTGTATGCCATGTCCACCAGGAGAGACTGGACAGTAAATATGTAAAACCAATATGCCACCAGTTTATCTCGGTTACCGAGAGGAGAAGGCATGTGTTTGGCTGCTTCACATAGTGGACATTGAGTTGTTGTGTGGGGCACCAGTAGTCCATGTCTGTTTCTGTAACTGTAGTTCATGTTTAGAAGAAAAAAAATCCCAGCTGACTGATTTGATCGGGGAAGTAGTGCCTAAAATATTGCATAGTTTTGCTGAGAGATCTTTTACTTTGCGATAATCTTAGATGAGTAGTTTTATGGACAAAAACCACCAGGTCATTCAGTGTTCCCTTAGTGCCAAAATATAACAGATGTTGGTGTACTATAACTGAAGTAATGTTGTTAAGTCCGTAAAGTCATATTCTTTTGTTATGGCTCTATTTTTATATGGAATATGGCTGAAGTAAACTAAAGTCTAAAATACTTGTCTGTTTGTTTAATAGTAATTTAGCATTATATAAGTTACATATAAAACTATGAGCTGTAATTTTAAATGGTTTAAAAGCACGTAGAATAGCATATGTAGGCAGGATCGTCCCCCGCCACCTGCAGCTGGCCATCCGCAGCGACGAAGAGCTGAACAAGCTGCTGGGCTGAGTGACGATAGCTCAGGGTGGTGTGCTGCCCAACATCCAGGCCAAGAAGACTGAGAAAGCTAAAGAAAATCCAGCGACTGTCCTCAACCAACTAACGGATCTTTTAAGAGCCACTCACAACCTCTGAGAGTACACTTGCTTACAGAGTGCGGCCCTGCCTCTTCAGAGCGTACACTACATCCATGGCGGTCACAGTCTTCCTCTTAGCGTGCTCAGTGTAGGTGACGGCGTCACGGATGACGTTCTCCAGGAACACCTTGAGCACACCGCGGGTCTCCTCGTAGATCAGACCGGAGATACGCTTCACTCCGCCACGGCGAGCCAGACGGCGGATGGCCGGTTTAGTGATGCCCAGGATGTTATCACGGAGAACTTTACGGTGACGCTTTGCGCCTCCTTTACCGAGTCCTTTGCCACCCTTTCTTTTCTTTTTTTTAAATCACTTTATTTAAATATCAAAATTCACAATTACACATAATACAAGCACCATGCACAAATTATTCGCATCTTATTTTACATATTACAATAATAAAAGCTCCCACGGCAAGTCATTTCCTAATTTCATATCTCTCGTTTTTCTTCTTCTCAGCTCAGTTACAATGTTTTTACATACGGTGAAACTACTTAACACTTTTTGTTCTATAACACCTTTAGCCCTTGTTTTCCATATGTGTACATTTATAACGCACATCGCCAGCCAAAACAATCTTCTTTTATTTTCACTCATCTTTTCTTTAAACAAACCGTATCTTACTGATTTTATATTATTTTCAATATTAAAACCTAGTTTTTCCATCCTCCTTCTTATTTCAACCGTCCTGTAACACGATATCAAAAGATGATCAAGAGTTTCGTCTTCATCACAATTCTCCATAGGGCATTTCTTAGTAGTAACGAAGCAACTCCACAGAACCACAGCTCTTACTGGGAGACGTCCGACAGAGATAAGCCACACTGTATCTCTCATGTTCTCGGATATTACTTTGTCATATATGTTTTTAACTATTTTCTGATTTTCTTCTTTTTCCACAGCCTTATATTGTATCATACCTTCATTTTTTTTAGATTGATTTTATTTTATATCTGTTTTGAGTTTAATTGTAAAATATTTAAGCCATCCAATTTCCACTGATCCACAAGATCCCCAAACACAAGTTTAAAGTATGGCACTCCCGTTCGGGCTCCCCCTTTCATTTTTTTCCACAAAGCTTTCTTCCCTTGGATCCAGTGGGTGCTCCGCTCAAATGCGCCATATACATTTTTTAGAAAAGGAATCATCAAAATAATGCTAAGATCTGGCGCTCCTAATCCTCCATTTTCTTTTCCTTTATACATTAATTTCCTCTGTGTTACTTCGCGGTTTGTCCCCCAAATCAAGTTGGTACACAATTTACTTAATTTAATAACAGTTTTGTGAGGAGGGGAAAAGACAGTAGCCAGAAACAACAACTTTGAGACTACGTGTGTTTTCGCAATATTCACACGCGCTTTATAGTTTGTATTTTTATTGTCCCATTCAGCTACTTCGTTTTCTATTTCACTCTCTTTCTTTTTCCAATTCAAAAGACATGGATCATTTTTAGTAATCCAAATACCTAAAATCGTCATCTCCTTGTTAATTTTTAAAGCAATTACAGGTTATTTTAAGTTTAGTCCTAACCAAACTCCTTCGTCTTTTCCTGGTTTAGCTTAGCACCAGAAGCTTGTTCGTATTTTGTTAGCAAATCCTTAAGTATTGGTAGCTCCTTTTGATCTTTAATAATTACAGAGACATCATCCGCATAAGCAAGGGCAGTCACCTTGTAGGTGTCATTTAGGGCGTATCCAGTAAAACGGCTATCACTATTGATTGTTTTAAGTAACGGATTTATTGCTAGAACATATAGGACATCCTTCTTTCACTCCACATTCGACACGGAAGGGTTCGGTCAGTCTGCCGTTTACTTTTATCTGGACAAGGGATTTTTTATATAATACTTTAATCATAGAGATGAAGGTTTCAGGCATATTATATGCTTTCATTACTTCCCACAAATAAGAGTGGGAGATGTAATCAAAGGCTTTCCTTTGGTCGAGACTTAATATAAAAAATTCTGTATCTTTTCTACTATAAATTATTTCACGCAGAGTACATAAGTTATCCCACATCAGACGACCTCTTATTGCACATGTTTGCTCTTTTTCTATAATTTTATCTAATACCTCTTCAAACCTATTCATAATTATTTTAGCAAATATTTTATAATCAACATTCATTATTGTCAATTGTCTATAATTATTTATATTATCTCTTTCCCCTTTCTTATATAGCAAACACATTAATCCATTATAAAAGGAATCACCCAAAGTTCCCTCATGCATGCCTTCATTAAAAACAGTAGCTAAAAATTCGGATATTTCATTCACAACTATTTTATAAAATTCGGACGGAAGCCCATCTAAACCAGGGGTTTTGTTTATGTTTAACTGACTGATCGCACATTCTACCTCCTCTTTAGTAATATTTCCTAAAAGTGGGGTATATTGGATGGAGTCCAGAGGCTCTATTTTACTTAACAGGTATTTTGCTGCACTTGTTTTTGTAGATAACGGAGAGAACATATGGGCACATAGCCTTCTGATAACTCGCCTTTTATCTACTTCTTTTACAAAGGAGTTTCCTCCCTCATCTCTTATAGAAGAAATGAAATCATTATTACGTTTCTTTTGGTTAGCACCAATCATATAATCTTTATTACCATTTATACCTCCCATAGATTTTTGTATGTTAAATAATATTTCATTGTTTACTTTTTCAATACTGACTTTATAAGTTCTTCAATCTTGTTCTCTTCATCCTCTTTTCTAAATTTTTTATTCTTCAACGATATATATTGATTTACTTGTTCGTTATACTTTATATTTTTTGCATAATTTATTTCTGTACATTTAAATTTTAAAAAGTTTCGCATCCGTTCTTTCAGTATCTCCCACAATTGTACATCAGATGTTGTGAGTTTTTTAAGTTGCAAAACTTTCTCAATTTCTACCTTTAATTCCAAAACTAGTGCCCCGTCACTTAGACAGCTCGTATTTAATTTCCAATAAGTGGAAGGGGGGTCAGTGCCACACAAAGTTACGAAATCATTATATCTTAAAGCTACAATCTCGGAAGATATATAAATCCTAGAGAATGAGTCAAACCTTGTAAAATGAATTGTCTGAGGATTTAAGATCCTATATAAATCCCTAAGAGATGCGTCATTACATATTTGTGTAAGTAGTTTGCCTTCCCTGGACTCTTTGAATATCGTACTAGCAATCCTATCATTCTCTTTCGTAACCATATTCGTAGGAGCCATAATTGAATGTATTGAATTTTGATGATCACCGGGTTTTTATTTGTTTGGTTGTTATGGGAGTCACGTGGGTGCTAGCGGTGACATAAATGGGCGTTGTCAGTCTGTCATTCACTGGGTTTTGATTTTGACAGAGAGGAGGGCTGGGTAGCCGTAGTTTTTGTTGACCGCTGCACAACATGTTTCGCTTCGTTATATTAGAGCCTGTGACGTTGTAAGAGTCTGAATCAGGAGCCGATGACATTACTCTGTAAACTCTCAAAGCACTTTAATAAACAAGCAAACAATTCCACCTCTGGCATTATTGCGTAAAGTTGACAGCGCGTCAGGCAAATAGGCAGGCTCCATCCCCGGCCTCTAGCGACTGTGGAAGTCGCTACATCTTTAGTCAACATAAAACGGCATTCTTGAGAACCAAGCCGCAAGCAGGATCAAAGAAATCAGATCAAGGAACCTGAAAGACGCCAAGTAAGTGCAGCGCATCTGAATGAGTGAGCCCAGCAGCACCGACACACCTGACGCAATTCTGAGGAGCGCAGGTAAGAATACCTGTGCATGTCTGGTTGTGGAAAAGGAAGCCACATTGCATTAGCGCTGAGATGTTCAAGAGGAGACACTGAATGGAATGAATGTTGGTTAAATGTGCAACGTTTTTGGCTGCGCTCTTGGAATGATGTCTGCGCTGCGTCTTATTAATTATGCTGCTTGGATGACGTTCAAATGGACAATTAAAGTGCCGTTACGTTGAAAGGATTTTATGGTCAAAGTCTATTGTGGCTTCCAGTGGATATATGTTTTAATGGATGATCACTGAAGATTAAATAAATAAATAAATAAAAAATCGAACAAACAAACGGGAAAATCATGAGTCAAACAGGTGGTGATGATTGTTCCTCTAATGATTTGGGGGGAAAGAGAGAAAGAAAAATGACTGGAAAGGCATTGTTGAATAAAATCGAAAAATTACAAAATGAATGCAAAATATATGTCAATAAAATGAAAGGACTAATACAAAAAATGAAAGCGCTCATGCAACACAATGAAAATCTTTCTCAAATTAAGCAGTATTTGGTGGATTTAAAGGCACTGTGCGAAAAGGCTTCAAGTTCACATGTTGAGGTGTTGTCTTTGGTGCCAGAGGAAGAAGTAATAAAACAAGAGGAATGGTTTTCAAGCATCATGAAATACACCAATGTGTTTTTAAATGAAATTCAAAACTGGATAAATCAAAGAGAACCAAATCCTGCTGTTTGTCCAAAGCAAATCAATTTATTGGAAAACAATGTTGCATCAAATACTGAGACAGAAGTGGAGGATGATATCAAGCCAAGTGATAGTGTTTCAAATATTGAAAGCGACAAAACTTCTTCATCAAGATCTTCAACTTCATCTGTTCGTATGAAAGCTGAGGCAGAGTTGGCAGCTTTAATGATAAAGCAGAAATTATTGGATGAGAAACATGTACTGGAAGAAAAGGAGGAACGTCTTCGTAAAAGAAAGGAAAGGCTAAAATTGGACACTGAAATTGCTGGAAAAATGGCTACACTAAATGTCCTTAAAGCTCAAAGTATAACAAGCAAAAAAGGATCTTTAAAAGTTTCAGATGGAATGAATTCATACATTTCCAGTGAAAGATCTAAACAAACTCTTAATGTTGATGCATTGGAATTTATACCTCACATTTCTGCAAAGCAAAATTCATTGACTAATGCTGAAACTCAAAACAGGAGAAAAGATAAAACCCAGGAATGTGTCATGCAACAAGCCGTGCTGACTGAATCTTCTCAAAATAAGCATCCTCGACAATATTCAGTTATTCCTTCAAACCCATCTGATGCAAATGGACAAAATGACTGTCATACAAATGGTATGGTGGAACTGGAACCACAAAATCATGTTATTGGAATAATGACTAAACAAAATGAAATAACAACACTCTTAATCCAACAACAAAGCCTCTTTTCTTTACCAAAGAGAGAAATACCTCATTTTGATGGAGATCCATTTCAATATTATTCATTTATTAAAGCATTTGAGAATGCAGCTGAGTGCAATACGAAAAATAACAGCGATCGTTTATATTTTTTGGAACAGTACACAAGAGGCCATGCAAAGGAATTGGTGAGAAGCTGTCAACAAATGAACTCAGATCGTGGTTATCGCAAGGCCAAATCACTGTTAAAGGAGCACTATGGCGATGAACAGAAGGTCGCAGCTGCATATCTGGACAAGGCACTTTCATGGCCATCAATTAAAACAGAGGAAGTAAAAGCTCTTCAGAACTACAGTTTGTTCCTCAGGGATGCTGAGGAACATTATTAAAAAATTGCCGTATAAATTTAGGGACAAATGGAGAAGCCATGTTTGTGACCTGCAAGAAAGGCATAAAAGAAGAGCCAAATTTATGGATGTTGCAGACTTTTTGGAGAAGCAAATAAGAATATTAACTGATCCTGTATTCGGTAATATTCAAGATTCTCCGCTTTCTTTATCAACAAAATCTGACCTGCACTCAATCTACAGCAGGCGGTGCTGGACCAAGGCCAGGAAGATCGTGAAGGACCTCAGCCATCCCAACAACGGACTGTTCTCTCTGTTGAGGTCAGGGAAGCGATTCCGCTCCCTGAAGACCAACACACAGAGACTGAGGAGGAGCTTCTTCCCGCAGGCGATACGGTCTCTCAATCACACCACCACACAGTACTGACCCACACATATGGTTCTTACACACACACTGGACATTCTGGACATTGTTTTTCACTTCATCACTTAAATCACTTTAAGCATATTTGCACTGCAGAAGACATAATGTGGATTGCACAACACTGGACATTATATTCTTCATTTCTAGTTAATACTTGTACAGCTGCTGTTATTGTGTATATATTTATTTATATTTCTTCATACATTCTTATATAGTTCTATATTGTGTATTTTGTTGTACAGTTATTTTATTTTCAACTTTAATTTATATATTTTATCTTATTCTTTCCCAGTTAAATTTACCCTTCATTCTAATTTGTGTTGTACAGTTATTTCATTTTTAACCTTAATTTATATTTTATTGCTTCCTAGTTAAATTTACCCTTTTTAATTTTTCATATTTATTTCCTATCTTATTCATAGCCTTTTCCTTTTTTGTTTTCTTTAGGTCACGAGCAGTTGTCCAAGCATTTCACTACATATCGTACTGTGTATGACTGTGTACGTGACAAATAAAATTTGAATTTGAAAAGGAATGAGTAAAGCCAAGTATCAAGGCAGACCTGGAAATAAAGGAACAAGCTTTGCCACCACTATGCAAGTTGTGGAGAGTACACCTAAGCCTGCGGAAATGGAAATGAAAAATAATCAGCAGTTTTCTGCACTGAGAGTCTGATGCGCAGACTTCACCTTGGGGGAAGGAAAGGAAACATCCTCCTCAGAACCATGGGCCAGGAAAGAATTGTGAGCAGCAACACTTTATCAGGACTGGAGGTTGCCGCTCTTTGTGGTGACGAATTTCTGGAACTGCCAAAAGTGTACACACAGGAATCCATGCCTGTACATAAAGGAAATATTACAACACCAGGAGATATTGAAGGATGGGCACATTTAAAACGCATAACCTTGCCTCAAATAAATGCAGGAATAGAACTTCAGATTGGAACAAACATTCCCAAAGCCTTGGAACCTCTGGAAGTGGTGTGTAGTGTTGATGGAGGACCGTATGCCGTAAGAACAAGGCTTGGCTGGACCATCAATGGACCACTTTCAGGAAACTGTGAAGCTACAGGTGATCAGAAGCATCCACAAGTTACAGTCAACAGAATTTCTGTTGTCACGCTGGAGGAGCTTTGGCAGCAACAGTTCAAGAATGACTTTCCTGACAGCAAAGTTGATGAGCAGGTTGGATTGTCAAGAGAGGATCAGAGATATCTGGAAATAGTGACTAACTCTGCCAAATATGTGGGTGGTCATATCCAGATAGCATTACCTTTTCGGAATGCCAGTATCAGTATGCCAAACAATAAGAAAGTTGTTCAACAACGTCTGCGCTTTCTAAAAAAGAGATTTGAGAGAGACACAGTGTTTCATACTGAGTACAAAGTCTTCATGAATGAGCTTCTGGCTAAAGGATATGCTGAAAAGGTCCCGGAAGAGGAGATCAATCGCAATGATGTCAAGCTGTGGTATATACCACACCATGGTGTTTACCATCCGACCAAGAAGAAACTCAGAGTTGTGTTTGACTGTGGAGTGAGTTATCATGGAACATCTTTAAACTCCCAACTCTTACAAGGACCTGATCTTACAAGCTCTTTAATAGGAGTGATCACAAGATTCAGGAAGGAGCCAGTTGTAATTATGGGAGATATTGAATCCATATTCCATCAAGTCATGGTTCCAGCTTAAGATAAAGATCTATTGAGATTTCTCTGGTGGCCTAAAGGTGATCTGGAACAACCAACATCTGAATACAGGATGAATGTACATCTCTTCGGGGCAACTTCGTCACCAAGTTGTGCCAACTTTGCACTCAGAAAGTGTGCGGATGACTTTGGACATCTCTACAGTGAGGAAGCTGTGAAGAAGTTGTTGCACTGTTTTTATGTGGACGATTGTCTTGTGTCCGTTGAAACTGATGAGGAAGCAGTGTTAATGTACCACGAGGTGGTTTCTTTGTGTGCCAAAGGAGGATTTCTGCTGAAAAAGTGGATCACCAACAATCCTGGAGTGCTGGAATCAATTCCTGAAAGTCACAGAGCCACAGGAATGAAAGAGTTGAACATGGAATTGGATTCCTCAATGATCGAGCGACTTTTGGGCGTGGAGTGGTGCATAAAATCAGACTCTTTTAAGTTCAAGATTGTGCTCAAGGACAGACCGCTCACCAGAAGAGGAATCCTTTCAATTGTCAGTTCTATGTATGATCCTCTTGGAATGCTAAGTCAATTCAATTCAATTCAATTTTATTTATATAGCGCCAAATCACAACAAAAGTCGCCTCAAGGCGCTTCATAGATACAGAGAAAAACCCAACAATCATATGACCCCCTATGAGCAAGCACTTTGGCGACAGTGGGAAGGAAAAACTCCCACTGTCGCCAAAGTGGGAAGGAAAAACTCCCTTTTAACTGGAAGAAACCTCCGGCAGAACCAGGCTCAGGGAGGGGCGGCCATCTGCTGCGACCGGTTGGGGTGAGAGAAGGAAGACAGGATAAAGACATGCTGTGGAAGAGAGACAGAGGTTAATAACAGATATGATTCAATGCAGAGAGGTCTATTAATACATAGTGAGTGAGAAAGGTGACTGGAAAGGAAAAACTCAATGCATCATGGGAATCCCCCGGCAGCCTACATCTATTGCAGCATAACTAAGGGAGGATTCAGGGTCACCTGGTCCAGCCCTAACTATATGCTTTAGCAAAAAGGAAAGTTTGAAGCCTAATCTTAAAAGTAGAGATAGTGTCTGTCTCCCGAATCCAAACTGGAAGCTGGTTCCACAGAAGAGGGGCCTGAAAACTGAAGGCTCTGCCTCCCATTCTACTTTTAAATACTCTAGGAACAACAAGTAGGCCTGCAGAGCGAGAGTGAAGTGCTCTAATAGGGTGATATGGTACTACAAGGTCATTAAGATAAGATCGGGCCTGATTATTTAAGACCTTGTATGTGAGGAGCAGGATTTTGAATTCAATTCTGGAATTAACAGGAAGCCAATGAAGGGAAGCCAAAACAGGAGAAATATGCTCTCTCTTTCTAGTCCCTGTCAGTACTCTTGCTGCAGCATTTTGGATTAGCTGAAGGCTTTTCAGCGAGTTTTTAGGACATCCTGATAATAATGAATTACAGTAGTCCAGCCTGGAAGTAATAAATGCATGAACTAGTTTTTCAGCGTCACTCTGAGACAGGATATTTCTAATTTTAGAGATGTTGCGCAAATGGAAGAAAGCAATCTTACATATTTGTTTAATATGTGCGTTGAAGGACATGTCCTGGTCAAAAATGACTCCAAGGTTCCTCACCGCGTTACTGGAGGCCAAGGTAATGCCGTCCAGAGTAAGAATCTGGTTAGATACCATATTTCTAAGATTTTCAGGGCCGAGTACAATAACCTCAGTTTTATCTGAATTAAGAAGCAGAAAGTTAGCGGCCATCCAGGTCTTTATGTCTTTAAGACATTCCTGCAGTTTAACTAATTGGTGTGTGTCATCTGGCTTCATGGACAGATAGAGCTGGGTGTCATCAGCATAGCAGTGAAAATGTATGCTATGTCTTCTAATGATACTGCCTAAGGGAAGCATGTATAATGTAAACAGAATTGGTCCTAGCACTGAACCCTGTGGAACTCCATAATTAACCTCAGTGTGTGAAGAGGACTCTCCATTTACATGCACAAACTGGAGTCTATTAGATAGATATGATACAAACCACTGCAGCGCAGTACCTGTAATACCTACAGCATGTTCTAATCGCTCTAATAGGATATTATGGTCGACAGTATCGAATGCTGCACTAAGGTCTAGCAGGACAAGCACAGAGATGAGTCCACTGTCAGAGGCCATAAGAAGATCATTTGTAACCTTCACTAAAGCTGTTTCTGTGCTGTGCTGAGCTCTGAAACCTGACTGAAACTCTTCAAATAAACCATTCCTCTGCAGATGATCTGTTAGCTGTTTGACAACTACTCTTTCAAGGATTTTTGATATGAAAGGAAGGTTGGAGATTGGCCTATAATTAGCTAAGACTGCTGGGTCTAGAAATGGCTTTTTGAGTAAAGGTTTAACTACAGCCAGCTTGAAGGCCTGTGGTACATAGCCGATCATTAGAGATAGGTTGATCATATTTAAGATCGAAGAATTAATTTATGGCAGGACTTCTTTGAGCAGTTTTGTAGGAATGGGGTCTAAAAGACAGGTTGATGGTTTGGAGGAAGTAATTATTGAAGTTAACTCAGAAAGATCAATTCGAGAAAAAGAGTCTAACTTAACATCAATGGTACTAAGAGTAGCTGTAGATAATATTACATCTGTGGGATGATTATTGGTAATTTTTTCTCTAATGATAAAAATTTTATTTGTGAAGAAGTTCATGAAGTCATTACTAGTTAACGTTAAAGGGATGGTTGGCTCAAAAGACCTCTGACTTTTTGTCAGCCTGGCTACAGTGCTGAAGAGAAACCTGGGGTTGTTCTTATTTACTTCAATCAGTGACGAATAGTAAGATGTTCTGGCTTTGCGGAGGGCTTTCTTATAAAGCAGCAAACTATTTCTCCAGGCTAAATGATGATCCTCTAGATTTGTGACACACCATTTCCTCTCCAGATTACGAGTCATCTGCTTTAGGGTACGTGTTTGAGAATTATACCACGGAGTCAGGTACTTCTGATTTGAGGCCTTAGTTTTCACAGGAGCTACAGTATCCAGAGTCGTACGTAGTGAGGAGGTGAAATTATTAACAAGATAATCGACCTCTGTTGGAGTAGCGTTCAGATAGCTGCTCTGCTCTGTGTTGGTACAGGGCATTGGAGATGATAACAGTGGGTGGATTATATTCTTAAACTTAGTTACAGCACTTTCAGAAAGACATCTACTTTGATAAAGTCTACTCTTCACCGCTGTGTAATCAATTATTGTAAAAGTAAATGTTATCAGGAAATGATCAGACAGGAGAGGGTTTTCAGGAAACACTGTTAAATGTTCAGTTTCTATGCCATATGTTAAAACAAGATCTAGAGTGTGATTAAAGTGGTGGGTGGGTTCTTTTACGTTTTGAGAGAAGCCAATTGAGTCTAATAACAGATTAAATGCCATGTTGAGGCTGTCATTTTTAGCATCTACATGGATGTTAAAATCACCCACAATAATTTTATCTGAGCTCAGAACTAAATTAGATATAAAGTCTGAGAAATCAGACAGAAACTCTGTGTAAGGCCCAGGTGGATGATATATGATAACAAGTAAGACTGGTTTCTGAGTTTCACAGCTGGGGTGGACGAGGCTAAGCATCAGGCTTTCAAATGAATTAAAAGTCTGTCTTGGTCTTTCATTAATTAATAGGCTGGTGTGAAAAATTGCTGCCACACCGCCCCCTCGGCCTGTACTTTGAGATTTCTGGTAGTTAGAATGACTCGGCGGTGTTGATTCATTTAAACTAACATAATCATCCTGCTGCAACCAGGTTTCTGTAAGGCAGAGTAAATCGATTTGTTGATCAATTATTAAGTCAAGTACTAACAGAGACTTGGAGGAGAGAGACCTAATATTTAATAATCCACATTTCACTGTTTTACTCTTTGGTTCAGATGTGGATACTGTATTGTTCTTTCTTTGTAATTGTTTATGTTTAAGTTGTTTGTTGCTGGTTTTTAGTTTGTTTTTTGTCTTTTTGGAAGCTGACACAGTCTCTATGGAGATGGGTTTTTGAGGGGGTAGCAGGAGGAGAGAAGCTGCAGAGAGGCGTGTAAGACTGCAACTCTGCTTCCTGGTCCCAACTCTGGATAGTCATATTTTGGGGGGTTTAATAAATTTGTCCATATTTCTAGAAATGAGAGCTGCTCCATCCAAAGTGGGATGGATGCCGTCTCTCCTAACAAGACCAGGTTTCCTCCAGAAGGTTTGCCAATTATCTATGAAGCCCACATCGTTTCTGGGACACCACTCAGACAGCCAGCAATTTAAGGAGAACATGCGGCTAAACATGTCACTCCTGGTCTGATTGGGGAGGGGACCAGAGAAAACTACAGAGTCCGACATTGTTTTGGCAAAGTTGCACACCGATTCAATATTGATTTTAGTGACCTCCGATTGGCGTAACCGGGTGTCATTACTGCCGACGTGAATTATGATTTTACTGAATTTACGTTTACCCTTAGCCAGCAGTTTTAAATTTCCTTCAATGTCGCCTGCTCTGGCCCCTGGAAGACAATTGACTATGGTTGCCGGTGTCTCTAGCTTCACATGTCTGAGAACAGAATCGCCAATTACCAGAGTTTGACCCCCGGCGGGTGTGTCGCCGAGTGGGGAAAAACGGTTAGACACATGAACGTGTTGGTGGTGTACCTGGGGCTTCTGTTTAGGACTATGCTTCCTCCTCACCGTGACCCAGCCGCCCTCTTTCCCCAGCTGCTTGGGATCTGCCGGGGAACAGCTAGCGGGGCCTACGCTATCTTCGTCTGCACCAGCTACAGGGGCCTGGCTAGCTACGGGTGAATGAAGGGTGCGAAGCAGAGTCTCCAATTCAGTAATCCTGGCCTCCAGCGCTGCAAATATGCTACATTTGTTACAGATATCATTACTGCTAAAGGAGGCTGAGGAGTAACTAAACATCTGACACAATGAGCAAGAAAGTGCAGGAGGGAGAGGTGAAGTAGCCATGGTGCTAATGAGTCGGCTACGAGCTAAGCTAAGCTAGCGAGACAGTACAGAGACAGTGAGTGAATACTTTGGCTATAAATTAGGTAGTGAGTACACAGAAAGTGTGCTTCGGATGAAGCACGTGAAGATTATACTATGAAAGAAGAATGTATTTAAAAGTTGTTAATTAAATTGCTAAGCAAATAAGCTACTCAGAAACACCACTGTGTTTGAGCAGGAACAGGAAGTGATACTCTACCACAGAGCGAGCGAACACCAAGTGACGTCCTGTGGTCTTAACTGCTAAGAAAATCCTAAGAGATCTATGCCAGGAAGGAATCGGCTGGGACGATAATGTACCAGAGCTGTTTTCCAAAAGATGGTTAACATGGCTCCAGCAGCTCCAGCTATTGAGCAAGTTTGAAGTGAGTCGTTGTCTGAAACCTGATGGATTTGGAGAAATCACGAGTGCTCAGTTGCACCATTTCTGTGATGCCAGTGAGGATGGGTATGGAACAGTGACCTATCTGCTGATTGAAAACATCTGTTCAGAACGACACTGTGCGTTTGTTATGGGAAAGGCTCGTGTTGCTCCTCTTAAATCCTTTACCATCCCGAGAATGGAGCTCATTGCAGCAACCATGGCCAGTCGATTGGATGTACTCTGGAGGAAAGAGCTGCAGATGGAACTTCTGGATTCTGTGTTTTGGACAGACAGTGCTTCTGTTCTTACAGTGGGGCAAAAAAGTATTTAGTCAGCCACCGATTGTGCAAGTTCCCCCACCTAAAATGATGGCAGAGGTCAGTAATTTGCACCAGAGGTACACTTCAACTGTGAGAGACAGAATGTGGGGAAAAAAAAAATCCATGAATCCACATGGTAGGATTTGTAAAGAATTTATTCGTAAATCAGGGTGGAAAATAAGTATTTGGTCAATAACAAAAATACAACTCAATACTTTGTAACATAACCTTTGTTGGCAATAACAGAGGTCAAACGTTTACTATAGGTCTTTACCAGGTTTGCACACACAGTAGCTGGTATTTTGGCCCATTCCTCCATGCAGATCTTCTCGAGAGCAGTGATGTTTTGGCTGTCGCCGAGCAACACGGACTTTCAACTCCCGCCACAGATTTTCTATGGGGTTGAGGTCTGGAGACTGGCTAGGCCACTCCAGGACTTTCAAATGCTTCTTGCGGAGCCACTCCTTTGTTGCCCGGGCGGTGTGTTTTGGATCATTGTCATGTTGGAAGACCCAGCCTCGTTTCATCTTCAAAGTTCTCACTGATGGAAGGAGGTTTTGGCTCAAAATCTCACGATACATGGCCCCATTCATTCTGTCCTTAACACGGATCAGTCGTCCTGTCCCCTTGGCAGAAAAACAGCCCCATAGCATGATGTTTCCACCCCCATGCTTCACAGTAGGTATGGTGTTCTTGGGATGCAACTCAGTATTCTTCTTCCTCCAAACACGACGAGTTGAGTTTATACCAAAAAGTTCTACTTTGGTTTCATCTGACCACATGACATTCTCCCAATCCTCTGCTGTATTGAGCTGAAGTACTTGAAATTTAGAGATCTGGGACAAATCTGTTTAAAAAATGAAAATTATTTTATCGTTTATTTGACTAATAACTGAATTCTTGTTTTTAAAAGTTTTTACAACTGCATAACAGGAATGGTAAATGGCCTGTATTTGTATAGCGCTTCACTTAGACCCTAGGGACCCCAAAGCGCTTTAAACTACATTCAGTCATCCACCCATTCACACACACATTCACACACTGGTGATGGCAAGCTACATTGTAGCCACAGCCACCCTGGGGTGCACTGACAGAGGCGAGGCTGCCGGACACTGGCGCCACCGGGCCGTCTGACCACCAGTGGCAATGGGTGAAGTCTTGCCCAATGACACAACGACCGAGGCTGTCCAAGCCGGGGCTCGAACCGGCAACCTTCCGATTACAAGGCGAGCTCCCAACGATCGCCCTGTGGCTCAAGAGTTGACTGTTTTCATTCAAAGGTAAAATTTATTTGAATGAAATTATTGAGTTCAAACACTTTCTTTCTGAAAATGTAAATGTTAAAATCCTTTTCATTTTTTATTCATTTTTTAACTGGACAAAACTTGGGTTCAGTTTTAAAATGCTACATATAAAAACTCAAAGCCGCATATATTATTATTCAAATTAAAGCTACAGATATCTTTATTTTTAATTGATTTGTATCTCACTGTTAGGAGTGACAGCGGTGTTTGAGATGTGTATTTCTTTGTGCCCTCCTTTCCCTGTTAATGCCCTACCTGCCCACCTGGCAAAACTTTGCTAGACCCGCCCCTGCACAGTTACCAGCTGTCAGCTACATAGAAAAGGATCCTGGTGTTATTTAGTTGTTTTTACAGGTATTTTTACACATCGGCCAGTATCTGGCCAATCCACCACCTTTCACTGTTTATACCGTTACAAAAACAAGAACAACAACAAAACCATTGGCCCGTAAAAACGAACAAATGCCCGGTATGCCCGATGGCCAGTCCAGTTAATTATAAGTGGGCTAAAGCAGTTAATTAAAAGTAGTCTAACATAAATGTAAATGCTGTGATTTGATTATTTTAATAAACCATGTAACTTGGATGGATTCGATGCTGGCGTGACCACAGTCCACACGTCTGCTGTTGCTCACAGTGGTCCAAGGGATGCTCAAGGGGTTTGTGTGTTCGCTCAGACACATGAAAAATTAGAGATGGCTGATAGCGGACGAGAGTAGACGTGTATTCGTGAGCTCCCGGCGGTAGGCCCAGGAATCTATCTTTATCCTGACTTGCCTTCATACAATTCTGGACCATAGCAAGAGGCAAAGTTACTAAAGAAACTTCTGTATGGCAAGTTATAATTTGCGACACTCAAAACTAAAGAAAACGGCCAAAACTACAGGACACCTGCACACATTGGCAACAAGAAATATGGCAGATGGGGAGGAGGAATTGCCAATTAGCAAATTACTCAATGCTATCAAAGAAACTAAAGAGGACCTCACGAAACATATTGACAAAAAAACGGCCGACATACAAATAACCCTGACGAAAATTGAATTCTCTCTTAATGCGCTTTCCGAGCAGGTTGAGGAGATGGAGGCGCGAGTGAGCGCAAACGAAGACGACATTAAAGATACACACAACCGTGTCGATAAAATGGAGAAATTTACAATGCAACTCAAAGACAAAATTGACGACTTGGAGAACCGCAGCAGAAGGTCCAACCTGAGGATACTGAACATCCCTGAGCAAGCAGAAGGCCGCGACGCTGTGGGATTTTTGGAGAAATTTATACCACAAATCCTGGGGAATGATAACTTCACCTCACACATTACCCTTGAAAGAGTACACCGCGTCGGGAAGAAGTCTGACAGACCACGGCCCCTCATTGCTAAGTTTCTGAACTTCAGAGACAAAGAGAAAGTCCTCCGACTGGCTAGAAGTAAGGGAGAGATGACATATGAGAATAAGAAAATATCTTTTTTCCCGGATTACAGCGCAGACCTGCAATGCAGAAGAGACAAGTTCCGTGACGTGAAACAGAGGCTGCGAGAGAAGGAGATTGAATATGCTCTGATGTACGCAGCGCAACTTCGCATCAGGCACCAGGGATCTATCAAAATTTTCCCCACTCCTGCTGAAGCACAACGTTATCTGAAAGATCTTCCAAGTGAGTAGACTAAAGTGATGTAATGTGATCTCAACAAAGCAATTCGCCCTTGTACTCTCAGATGAGAAGTCCTCCACTGTTAAATTTGGGGGTGGTGGTGAAATGAAGGGAAAAAAAAAGACTATAACATCAAGCATTGACATAGAAACTCTCCATCCTCCACTTGTCAGACGAATTGGAGATATGATTTATAGTAATCCAGTATTTGATAACTAATATAAATATTTGCTCATTACTCAGTTAAAATAATGTGTACGAATTCATAAAAGTACAGATTTTGTGTGCATTTATGATCATGATATCAATCCCCTACTGGATGAGTGTGATTACATCTTGATCAACCAGTTTATTTGTCCCTTACACAGTTACGTTCTGTATCCAACTGTAAAAATTTAGTACTTTGCTGTAAATATTTCACCAAGAGTGGCTAAAGTTTCAACCTTAACAGCTGCCTGGGCCACCACTATTGTTTAGTTGAATTACCTACCTAATGTGGTTTTGTTATAGGGGTTTTATGAGGCAGGTTTTTATTTTAACGTTTTGGGGTTATGTATGGTCTCTTACCAAAAATTTTACTCATACTTACACAACTATTCAGATAGCTCCCTGGTCTAGGCTGTATCTTACTATTATACCCATGTACAGAATTTCACCACATCGAAACTCAGAAAAGCAGGAATGTGTTCAGAAATCCCCAGAGTTCAATACCATGACACTTACCTGTCCAAGACATTTATATATATAAAAAAAAAAAAACTTAAATTAAGGGTCATCTAACTTGTATATCTTGGAATATTAGAGGGATTAATTCACCTATTAAGAGGAAAACAATGCTGACATACTTAAAGAGGCAGAGTGTAGATGTCGCTTTTATCCAGGAGAGCCACCTCACAGACGCTGAACATTTAAAATTACGAAGAGATTGGGTAGGCAATGTTTTTTACTCATCATATACTTCCAAAGCAAGAGGAGTCACCCTGCTTATTAATAAACACCTGAACTTTCAACTAAATTCAGTTGAAAAGGACAAAAATGGCAGATTCTTACTTGTAGATTGTGAAATAAATAGAAATAAGATAACTTTGGTAAATATATATGGGCCCAACTACGACGATCCTTTATTCTTTAACAACTTAATAATGAAAGTGGCTACAATTGAGGGACAGTATATTGTGGGTGGAAACTTTAATTTGGTCCTAAACCCCTCTTTGGATCGGTCCTCACCCAAAACAGCTTCACTATCCAAGGCAGCAACAGCACTGAACCAAGGTATGAAGGATATAGGCATAATTGATGTGTGGCGAAACCTCCATCCAGGCCAGAGGGACTTCTTTTTTTCACCAGTACATAATACACACTCTAGAATTGATATGTTTCTTGTACCACAAAATATGATGGCAACAGTGATAGATTGCTCCTACTTAGCAGCTACTTTTTCAGACCATAATCCCATTAAACTTTCCTGGGCCACCAATATGTCGCAAAGTGTAACCTACAGGTGGAGGTTTAAAAATTATATGCTAGGAGACTCTGATTTTATTTCATATATGAACACTAATATTGAAATATTCCTAGATGCCAATTCAAACTCCTCTTCACATGCCAATATTTGGGAAGCCCTCAAAGCCTATATGAGAGGTATGGTTATGTCATACGGTGCCAATAAGGTTAAAAAGGTCAGAGAGAAGATAACTAAATTGGAGATTGACATTAAAAACTTGGAACAGGAATATATTGCTACCAAAAAGGAAGAATACCTCAATATATTAACAAAAATAAGGTTGCAATATGATAATTTATGCACCAGCAGAGCAGAAGCAGCCATGGCCAGAACTAGATATCACTACTACGAATTTGGAAACAAAACAAGTAAACTACTGGCCTGGCAAATTAAGAAAGAAACATCTGATAAATTTATACGGACAATATTAACGGAAGATGATAAACTTCTTGATGAATCAGCACTCATAAATGCAGAGTTTAAACGGTTCTATGAAGATCTGTATAAATCTGAGCAAGGGGTCGACAGTACTGCTGCAAAAAGATTTATAGATGGAATAACCCTTCCTAAATTACATAATGAGGACAAAGAACTGCTTGATGCAGATATATCTGAGATGGAGGTTCTTCGAGCCCTCAAGTGTTTACAAAATAATAAGACCCCTGGACCAGATGGATTTCCAGTTGATTATTATAAGGCTTTTTCTAATAAATTATTGACACCACTTACAAATATGATTAAAGAAGCTTTAGAAAATAATAAATTACCAGAATCATTGGAAATTGCAACAATCACATTATTGCCAAAACCGGGCAAGGACAAACAGAGATGTGACTCTTACAGACCCCTCAGCCTTTTAAATGCAGATTATAAAATATTATCTAAAATAATTGCACTTAGATTGGAGGACATTATGCCTAAGATAATAAATGCCGACCAAACAGGCTTCATTAAAAACAGACATGGAGCAGATAATGTGCGGCGTTTGCTCCATATACTGAATACTGCTCAAAAAATCCAAGACCCACTGCTAATAATCTCCATGGACGCTAATAAAGCATTTGACAGGATTGAGCCAAACTTTCTATTTCAGGCAATGGAAGCCATGGGCTTCAGAGAAAAGTTCACCCGCTATGTTAGGACACTTTTTAATGCCCCCAGAGCCAATATCATAACAAATAATGTGCTTTCTGGCACTTTCTCTTTAACTAGAGGTTGCAGACAAGGTTGTCCAAGTTCCCCCTTGCTCTTTGCGATTGCGATCGAACCACTAGCAGTTGCCATCCGTACTAATGCCTCCATATCTGGAATCAAATTCGGCACAAGTGAACATAAACTTTCTCTATACGCAGATGACATCCTACTGTATATAACGGACCCTCTTAAATCAATTCCCTCTTTAATGAAGTGTCTTAAAGAATACAGTGCAGCCTCAGGATACAAGTTAAACTATACCAAAAGTGAGATTATGTCATTAAATATACAAGATAGCCGTATTAGAGCTCTTACTGACCCATTACAGTGGTGTAATAATGGATTTACATATTTGGGTATACAAATTGGTAAATCCAAGGATCAAATATTCAAACTAAATCACATCAAACTGTTGGAGCAAACCAAACTTAATATTCAGAGATGGATGAATTTTCCATTATCTCTTATAGGGAGAATTAATGTTGTTAAAATGAACATTTTGCCTAAGTTTATCTACTTATTTCAATGTCTCCCTACAAATGTTCCTAAAAGTTTCTTCAAAGAGCTTAATAAACTCATAACTTCTTTCATATGGCAAAAGAAAAATCCAAGAGTCAAACTCTCCTCACTACAGGCCCCATATTCAAGGGGAGGACTTAATTTACCAGACTTTAGGAAATATTATCTTGCCTCCCAGTACCGATCAATTTGGATCTGGCTACATGCAGAGAGGAGTGAGGTTCGATGGGTTCCAATAGAACAACATGAGGTGAACCCCATACCATTAAAAGATGTTCCATTTTTAGGTACAAAAAATGTCTATCCAAGCTCACAAACAATTTGATAATATTAAACACCTTCTGTGCCTGGCAGGAATCCCACTCACTTCTGAAAATAAATATCTCTTTTCTTAGAAGGACACCCTTATGGGGCAACCCTGATCTCTCTCATCATATTGCTGATCCAATATTGCGGGGATGGAAGGACAGAAATATTCGAACTGTTGCCGACTTATACAATAATGATACATTTATTGACTTTCAACAACTAAAGAAAAAATTCAAACTCCCAGGACAAAATTTCTTCAAATTCCTACAAATAAGAGATTGGGTCAAAGAGAAATCCGAAGGATTATTCCCCGAGATTCCTAAAGAAACTCCTCTTGAAACGCATCTTTGCACCAAACCATGGAAGTTCAAGGTTCTTTATTTGTCACATGCATAGTTATACAAGTATAACACACAGTGAAATGTATCCTGACACGCTCCTCGACATGTGCAAAAATTGGGGGGGGTGTAGAGGAAGGACATTATATATATATATATATATATATATATATATATATATATATATATATATATATATATATATATATATATATATATATATATATATATATATATATATATATATATATATATATATGTGTGTGTGTGTGTGTATATATATACACATACACACACACACACACACATACATATATATATATATATATATATATATATATATCAATACACAGCAGTATATTCACAGTTGAAACCAGATATTTACATACACTTTATGGAAAACACAAGAACATTTTTTTACTGTACAACATCAATTTAGAGTAAACTTGTTTTGTTTTGGATAAATAAATATTGAAATATCTTTTGAATTAGTTAAATGTCAGAATAAAGAGAGACAGAGCTGTCTATTTATTATCACTTTCATCAAATTTAGGAGTACATATACACTAAGTTTATTGTTAATTAATAAGAAAACTCCAGACGATTCCATTCTGAGCTGAAGAAGCTTCTGATAGGTTAGTACAGTCCATGTGAGTAAATTGGTGGCACAGCTGTGGATGCATATAAGGCAAAACACAGAGCCTGTTTATTTGACATGGGAAAATCAAGAGATGTCAACCAAAACACCAGGAAAAGAATTGTGGAGCTCCATAAGTGTGGCTCAATTGTGAATACAATTTGGTGCCATTTATAATTAAGAAATACAGATAGTTTCTCTCTTTATTCTTAAAGTTAACAAATATGTTTTTTTATATTCATCAACCTAAAAAAATAAACATTTAGTCTGATTTGATGTTACAATTAAAAAGTGTTTGTGTTTTTATCTGAATATATATCTGTATATTTGATGATGTTGGTGTTTGGCTTGATTGTCAGCACAAAGAGGGAGAGAGAGGAACAGAGAGGGAGAGAGAGGAACAGAGAGGGAGATGGAGAATGAGGACAGAACAGAGGTGGAACAAGAGCAGGTGAGACACACATGTTAGTCAAATGGTCGTTTGCCAAAAGTATCACCGTATCATAGGTACTCATGTATCTCGTACCTAGTGTTTCTTTTTAGGTTTGTTATTTTTCAAATTCTATATTTATTAAGTTATGCAGGCTTGTTTGCACAACAAGGCTAAATAATTATATAAACTTTTCTCAAACTAAATAGTGGACTTTGGTAGAATTAAAAAATAAGTGTAGTGCAGGTCTATGATGATTTTTAGTGCTACTATCATCTAGTTCTGATTCTGGTTCTGTCTTGGTTAAATCCCAAGTAGTCCTGATTTTGAACTGTTGTAGTCCTGTTTTAATTCCAGATCAGTTCTGGGTCTGGTTGATTTGGGCTTTAGTCCTCGTGTCTTGATACAGCCCTGATTTTGTTCTGCATTGCTGCTTAATTAAAAAAGTAGTTTAAGGTGTCCTGCATATGTGATATATATTTTTCCCTATATGAAGTCATTCTTTCAATCTTACAGTCATTTGAACCCCCCTCCCACATGCATACTACCCTTTAGGGCCAAGCCCCGGGTGTATCAAATGTCTCCCTCCGCCTCTGAGCCTCATTCTCTTTGCTTTCTCACAAGAGGACGTCATCCCATTTTAAAGTGTGGGATCATGCAAAGTCCATCATTAGCTTGAGTGATACCGATCATTTAACCACATTCAGTAATACACTTGCCCATAGACTTACACAATGCTGGCTTGATACCAGTGAAGAGCAGTGTGTGCATTTGGATCTGAAATAAAAGGACATTAAAATGAATGCTACAACTGGTAACTGCATGCTATTTTTTTTTTTTTTTTTGTGGTCATTAGCAGCGCATCTACATTTCACAACAGTTTTTGCTTCAGTTCGTACCAGTACACCTCACGCAGGTCACCATGTGAAGCATAGACAGTATTTTTTCATGTATTTGTGTGAGACATTGACTACTTGGGTAGATATATTTGTACTTTCTAAAGTTTTTTGTAATGCTAAATTGTTTCAAATTAAATAGTATTTAAAATGTGTCCAATATTATTATTAATAATAGTATTAATTTTAAGATTATGTGTCAAAAAACAAATAAGACATTAAATCAACTTGTTTTCTGATAAAACTAATTGGTGTGATATTTGATATTCATATATCATATATCATAGCATCATCAGTACACTGTAAATTTTAATTGCTCCAGCAAAAATAGGTAGGTGTAGGTGCATTTTAATGAAATGTTGTTTCCTATCTAACTTTTTCCCCCCTCTTCTTCTCCACACAAGCCTCAAACAACACTTTAAGCAGCGTGTCAGATAACTCTTCTTCCTCTGCCTTTGACTGCGTTATGTCAAGCACTGGGATTTCCATAATTATTGCTTTTCTCATCACCAAGATATTTGTTACCCTTTGTCTCTCCATCCTCATCCTCTATGTGGCTTACCAACGATGGCAGCGGGAGTCTTTGGCAACAACAAGTCACTCTGATATTTTTACCTATAATGTGACTGCCTCTGAACTAATATTAATAGCCCAGTGTTGCTTCAGTTTGGGATGTATTCAATTTCTACAGTCTTCCCAGGAGAGATATTCTTTAACATTGTGACATGCATGGAGCGTTATCTTGCTGTTGTTCACCCCATCACCTATATGGGGCTGAGACATTCGGGTGGGGTCAGGATCAGAAACATCTGCATTGGGTGTGTGTGGTTAATGTGCTTTACTTGGATTGGAGTAACAGCTCTATATTACCCTGATGTTCCCTATATTCTATACTTCTCTATGATGGCGGCCACATTAATTATCATCTCTTTTTGTAGCCTCTCTGTTCTCTGTGTTCGGATTCGTCCAGGTCCAGGAGAAATGGGAGCAAACAGGGAGAAGATTGATCATTCAAAACAGAAAGCTTTCTACACCATCACAGCAATAATGATAGTGCTGGTGGTGTCTTTTCTAGGAATGCTTGTTACAGTTGGTCTGACTAACTCAAATCTGTTACATAACACAGACAGGTGTGTCATTTTCTTGTCTTATAACTGGTACAATTTGCCCATGAGTCTGATTTTACCTCTATTATTTCTACACAGAGCAGGAAAACTATCCTGTAGCTGTTTCAGCAAGAATTAAAAATAAACAAAATAGGCAATCACAAAAACAATAATAGGTGGAATTTAAGCAGAAGTGTTCGATTTGTGAAAAGTGTGATTTTCCTGTGTCAGTTTGTGTTGCTCTTTCTAAATACTGTGTTAAGTAGCAGGATTCAATTTGAGTCAAACTTTGTGCACCAACCTAATTCATAGTGATGTGTCGGTCGCGAACGAAATGGCTCTTAGAGCCAGATCTTTGATGTGAACAACGCGAGCCGGCTCCTTATCGCGAGTCGTGGGGTTTTTTTTTCTTTCTCTCTCTCTCTCCCTCTCTCTCACACTTTTTTTCCGCTTCACTCCGCATGCGAGCCTTGTGCTTTGCGCTGGGCAGAGGGGGGAGGGGCGGTAGTTACACTCGCAGTAGCACAGGAAAAGAGCGGGAGGGAGAGAGAGAGAAAGAGAGCCAGGGACAACAACGTGACATTAGAAAGGTATAGTAATCATCCACAACTATTTTCAGTTGCAGATGATAACGGATTCAGAAACCTTATTCATGCAGGTCTATATGACAGAGAATATGCATCTTCTTTTTCTTTTCATATTTTAATTAATATTTTATTGTGTTGTGGTTTGCAGTGTTTTGTGTTGTTTCATTTTAAATTTGTTTAAAAGGAAAAAGCTGAAAATTGAAATAGTTAAAAGTTGAACTGTGACTAGTTGGTTTTTGTATTATATGATTTATTTATTACATTTTATGTGGAGTGAATAAATAAAAGTATACTTACGATGTGTCTGTGAACATTCTCAGTTATCCAGGTCATCGTAGTCAAAGGAGCTTGCAAAGAAAAGCGTCTGGACTTCTTTAAGTTGTTTCACCTCTCATCCGAGAAGCTTCTTCAGTTCTAAGGTCAAATGTTCTAAGGATACTCCCACTAGGTTTATATCTGGGACTCTGCACCATTTGACCTTAGAACTGAAGAAGCTTCTCGGATGAGAGGTGAAACGTCTTCAAGCAACTTAAAGAAGTCCAGACGCTTTTCTTTGCAAGCTCCTTTGACTATACTTACGATGGCCCCAAGAGACAAAGCATGTACCAACTCCAAAACATGTACAAACTCCGAAACACATAAAAATTCAGAAGCACGTAAAAACTCCAAAACACGTACAAAAGACAATAGAAGTGCTCCAGGATGCTAGGGGCAGTGTTGAGCTTTTGTTCATAGAGGCTACACAAGCCAGCAAGTACCAACGACCGGATTTGGTGTGTGGTAGTAACAGGTAAATGAACTTTTTTTTTAATTATTTGAATATATATGAGTGCTTGTGTATAAATACATGTTACGGCCCTAGCTGGGCCTCCTGATACTGCCCTTGTGTGGGCGTGGTGTTTTTCTCCGCCTCCTCCTCTTTTGCTCCACCCCCCGTCTCTCTCTTGCTCTTCTCTCTCCCCAGGACACAGCTGCTGCTCATTGGACTCATTTACCACCTGGGCCCAGTCAGCAATCACCTCTCGGAGGTCATATAAGCTGGGGATGAGCTGTGAACAGGGTGGGGTGTTCTCTGGTGTCTCTGCGTTGTGTGTGGTTAACCTGCTCAAAGTGTGGAGTTGTGGAAACAGCATAGCTGCTTTGCGTGAGTAGTGTGGGCTTGTGGGCCTTGGCAGCAGTAAAGCCAGCTGCTGTTAGTGACAGGGTGAGCTTGTGGGCCCCTGGAAGTACCTCCTCGTGGTGTGGAGTTTTTGTTTGGTTGTTGTGTTCTTTGTTGTTGCAACCCTTTTTCTCTTTTTCCAAGTGTTATTGGTAAAACGGCGTTGCCGGCTCTTTATGTTAAGATGATCTATAATAAAGACTATTTTATTTACTGAAAACACTGGTCTGTTTTCCTTTCATTCTGTTCTGGACTCATTTGTTACTGGTCCCCTCACTCACATGCCTAGACCCTTTCGGGGGGAACGTAACAATACACAAACAATACACATATGCTTTCAATTGTGTAATTTAAGTGACCTAGGTAGCTCTGTTTTGGAAGTTCAGTAAACGCAAGAAATGTGTTTTGGAGTTTGTATGTGCTTTGTCTCTAGGGGCCACTGTACATATTTATATATAAACATATATAAATAACACCACTTTTTTTTACATTAGTAATTCCTTTTGTGCATAATTTATATTATTGTTAATAATAAATTAATTAAAGCTACAAAACAACCGGTTTGGAGCCGAAAGAGGCGGCTCTTTTTAGTGAGCCGAGCCGAAAGAGTCGGTTCTCTAAAAAGAGCCGGAAATCCCATCACTACTAATTCAATTAAAATATGGACCTCACTGAAATTAAATGAAATAATAGCAGGTATAGAAAAAAAATAACTGTAACGCCTGCAGTGTGAAATAATTGCATGAAACTGAAGTGTTCACTAAACCTTCTGACAAAAAAATAAATGTATTAAATTACATTAAGTTAAATTAAATATCAATTGCATATGACTTTTAATTTGTATGATTTTTGTTATATTTGGCATTTTTGTGCAGTTTATCACTCACGGCAGTACTGCCTGTGTCTGATGTATACAACAGGTTTTTCAGGAAAAAAGTCACAATGGTGATCTCAAAACTTGATGTATCACACATGATGCACTTGGCTTTAAGGTGAAGTTATACGTTAAATAAAGAGTAGCACATCTGTTAAATTAAAGGACAAGTTTTTAACTTTCAGATTTAAATATAAATTCAGAGTTACTGTGTGCACAGAAAAACAATCAGAAAAACAATCAGAAAATCTCATAAAAATCATTACTGAATTAATCTCTTTTTGTGGTCAGTTTATGTTTATTTGAATAAAAACATTGTCTTTAAGCTTGTATGAAACCTTTCAGGTGCATTTGATCTATTATCTATTTTGCATGTCTTGTCATCACAGCCTATTCTGTATTATAATTGTGTTGCATTAAAACTTGAAAAGTAAACTTATAACATGTGTGCCTTTTCATGAACTTCTTCTGTCAAATGCATAAATGCAGACTTTTAATCCAACATCCATGCTGTATATATACTAAATCTGTATATATGATCATAAATGTGAGAAAGAAATGTCCAAAACGATAATATCGTGTCTTTAATATATATGTGTTTTGTATCCTATTGATGGTATAAGACATACTGTATTCCTAGCAACAAAAATACCATCTCTATGGCAACTGTATGTAGCCCCTCAGTTGTTTTTAATGTCAGGTTTTTGATTAGCAGTAGCACTGCAGGTTGAAGTTGAAGTAGTGGCCATTTGATTCACAGTAACCTTCATTTGCTTAAACAAACGAAACCATCACACCTGGCTGGGAACGAACGTGGAGAAAATTTGTTTAATTCAGAGAACACTTGATTTTACACGTTCACAGTCAGCAAAGAGCACACATTATGGAAACGTAGTCAAATTCTCTAAATGCTTGGTTTAAGTCAATATGAACAAACACCAGGCTTTATTTAGAGGTCATTTAGAGGGGATTCTGTCAAACAGCAAGTCTGTTTATATAGTTAAGAACTGGCATTCCAGTAAAGATGACTGTTCATGCTCATTATGAAATGTACATTATGTAAACTGCCATGTTTTCATTCAAATTTTCCAGTCTTTGGTATTTAAATTATTAGGTGAATGTTGGAGTCAAGCTTATTTAACAACAGCATTAAAAATAGGAATTTTTTGCTTTTTCTAAAAGATGCGTTCAAAAGAAAATGTATCCTACTTAAGTTTGTTTTAAGTAAAGTTCACATTTTAGCTACATTTGATGTTTTTAGTCTTTCAGATGAATCTCATGTGTTTAATCATCCTATAAATGAAGATGTATTTATAAGTATGTACTTCGGTTAAAAGGAAATCATCTTTTTTTCTTGGTCAAAGAAATAATGGAAATATAAATGTAATTAATATAGTGAATGAGAAATGCAGTTTGAGTAATGAAAAGGTTTGTTCTAATGTCAGGATTTTTTGTGAGTGGACATGATCCAGCTTTGACCTTCTCAGATTAATGTTTGTGTGTGGCTGCAGGAATCATGCCAACCCATCATACAAAATTCCAGGTCCACAAAGCACATGTAGACTGGTTGGGCAAACTCCCATGCACGCTCAAGTATCCTTGAGAGGATGAAGAGCTCGTCCAGTGTTCCACAACCAGGGCCAAAACCACATTGTTCCTCCTAATGAACGGACTCTCCTTTCCAGCACCCTGGCATAGACTTCCTAGGGAGACTGAGGAGTGTGATTCCCCTATAGCTGGAATTCTTAAAAATTCTTAAAGATGGGAACCACCACCCCGGTCTCCTAATCCAGAGGGACTACCCCTGATCAACACTCAACATTGTAGAGGCGTGTCCACCAAGACAGCCCTAAAACATCCAGAGCCTTGAGGAACTCGGGGCAGACCTCCTCCACCTCAGGGGCTCTGCCACCAAAGAGTTGTTTATCTGCCTCAGTGACTTCACCCCTAGTTACCGGGGTCCCGCCCTGGAGCCAGGCCCGGGGAGGGTGCCCGAGGGCGAGGGTCTGGTGGACGGGCCTTAGTCCATGTGACCTGGGTCCAATGGACTTTAAGGTTTTTAAAGTTTTTGTTACATTGCTCACAAAAATTCGTACTGTTATTAAGAAATGATCAGACAAAAGAGGGCTTTCAGAAAATGTAAAAGATCAAGAGCAGGGGTTCTTAACCTTTTTACCTCAGGTCCGACTTTTCCACTACAAAGTGGCCCGGGGCCCATTCAGATATTAACACTGCTTTGAATATATTGATGTTGCATTTGGTTTGATTTATATTTAATAGGTAAATCAAGTCTAGTTAATTTCAACGGCTAAAACCTTGTCAAATAAGCATGATGATGAAATGATACAATGTAACAATCCCAAACTCATTTATTTATTATGTGTACTTGAACCTGGACATAAAACAAAATGCCAAACAGGTTAACAATTCATGAAAAAAATCAAACTGCAAGTAGAAATTCAAAGGTTCAAGTCAGAGTTAATAACAAAAAAATAATTAATAATTCAATTTTACTACAGCAAAAGAAAAATAGAAATCGGATAAATAATGTGGTGTTAAAATAAATACATTGAAAATAATTTTCCAATTAAATGAATAAACTGTAATAAAATTTCAATAAAGCGCAAATTAACATACAGCAGAATATGAAAGTTGCTTCAGCAGTAAACCTTTTTTCATTGGCAGAACCAAAAGTTACTCTTTATATTGGAGACAAATGAACAACAACAATCACAACATTCAAATTTTTTTGCAAGCTGCAACTCCCTTTTTATGTTCACCTCCCAATGAGACACTTGAGCAGGGGTGCCCAATCCCGGTCCTCGAGAGCTACCGTCCTGCAGCTTTTAGATGCATCCTTGTTCCCACACACCCGAATCAAATGAATGGCTTGTTATCAGGCCTTTGCCAAACACGATGGCATGCTGAAGAGGTAATCAAACCATTTGATTCAGCTGTGTTGGAGTAGGGATGCATCTAAAAGCTGCAGGATAGTAGCTCTCGAGGACTGGGATTGGGCAGCCCTGCACTTGAGCCTGTCTCTGAGACACAAACATTTCGAGTCTGGGTGGAATGGAGGAAAGGCTCACTCTCAGAGTAGCTTTCAGTGTTGCTCTGAGTCTGTTTTGGGCTTTGGTCTTGGTTGTGGCCACAATAGAAAATCCTGATTCACACGGATATGTGGTGAACGGGAGCAGGAGTTTCACAGTTCTTAGTGCCAGACATGGGTACTCCTTTGAGAAAGGAATCCAGAAGGAGCTCAGGTCCAGTTTCCCCCACTGCAACATTAAAGTGCTGTCAGTGGAAACTTCTAGTAGCTGGGATTCCAGATGTGAGGGCAAAGCAACATCATTTTCAGTAGGATGCACGGAAAATGTGTCCAAATTCCACATATGTCCTTCTCTGGGAAACTCAGGGTTTTTAAAAAAGCATTTTAAAAATCAGTTTATTAAATTGGAATTCACACAAGAATTTACAAATGCAGAATTTATTCTACAACTGAGAATGAGAATGGTTAGGCTGGTGTAGAAAATTGCTGCAACACCGCCCCCCTCAGCCTGTGTTTCGAAGTTTCTGGTAGTTAGAATGACTCGGTGTTGTTCATTCATTTAAACTAACATAATCATCCTGTTGCAACCAGGTTTCTGCAAGGAAGAGTAAGTTGATTTGTTGATCAATTATTAAGTCATGCACTAATAGGTGCAGATGTGGATACTGTATTGTTCTTTCTTTGTGATTTTTCATATTTAAGTTTTTGTTTTTTTTTTAGTTTGTTTTTTCTCTCTGTAGAAGCGGACACAGTCTCTAAGGGGATGGGGTTTTGGGGGGATAGCAAGGAGAGAAAAGCTGCAGAGAGGCATGTAGGACTGCAACTCTGCTTCATGGTCCCAAAAATGTCGCTCCTCGTCCGATTGGGAAGGGGACCAGAGAAAAAGACAGTGTGGACAACACACTGGATAATGAACAATGTACACAATCAAAAACAACCTGCCAGTCCAGCAGCCAACAGATGCCGTCACATTTTACAGTGTGGGATCATGCAAAGTCCATCACTTGTTTGACTGATGCCCATCTTTATAACACATTCAGAAATACATTTGCACATCCTTACATACTGTTGGCTGGATGTCAGTGAAGAGCAACGTGTGTGTTTGGATTAAAACAATACTAAAAGGAGAACAACAAATAGTAAGATGGAATTATTATTTTTTTATTGCTATGTACATTTTCACTGGTTGTTAAAAGATGTTGGGGACACCTCTATATTTCATGTGGGTTTTTGCTTCAGTTAGCACCAGTTACACCTCAGGCAGGTCACCATTTAAAGCATAGACAGTATTTTTGGTGTATTTATCTGAAACACTGTTTACTTTGGTAAATTTCTTTAATTAGATGTCCCGACTAACGGTTTTCCTTTTTTGTCTCCACACAAGCCCCAAACACCCCATTAAGCAACATGTCAGATAACTCGTCTTCCTCTGCCTTTGACTGCGTTACCTCAAGTATTGGGATTTCGATGAACACTTCTTTTCTCGTCACCAAGATATTTGTTGTACTTTTTCTCTCCATCCTCATTCTCTACGTGGCTTACCAACGATGGCAGCAGCAGTCCTTGGCAGCAACAACTCACTCTGACATTTTCACCTATCATATGACTGCTATTGAATTGATATATGTATTAGGGGCCATTGCTTACTTATGTGGTATATACACCAATAACTCAGTATTGCTTCTAATGGGGATCCATTCACTTTCTATTGTCTACCCTGCAGAGATATTCTTTAATACTCTGACATGTGTGGAGCGCTACCTGGCTGTTGTTCACCCCATCACCTATATGGGGTGGAGACAGTCGGGTGGGGTCAGGATCAGAAACATCTGCACTGGATGTGTGTGGCTGCTGTGCTTTGGTTGTCTTGGAGCAGCAGTTTTGTGTTACCCTGATGTTCCCTATGTTCTATATTTCTGTCTGATGATGGCATCGTTAATTATCATCTCTTTTTGTAGCCTCTCTGTTCTCTGTGTTCTGATTCGTCCAGGTCCAGGAGAAATGGGAGCAAAGAGATCGAAGGTTGATCATTCAAAACAGAAAGCTTTCTACACCATCACAGCAATAATGATAGTGCTGTTGGTGTGTTTTCTAGGAATGCTTGTTATATTTGGTCTGTATAATTCAAATCTGTTACGTAACACAGAGAGATGTTTGCTTTTATTGTCTGTTGATTGGTTCACTCTGCCCATCAGTCTGATTTTACCTCTGTTGTTTCTACACAGAGCAGGAAAAGTGCCCTGCAGCTTTAATAACGTCTAATAATGGTAAAAAGCAGGGAGCAGGGATAGCTCAGTAGATAAAGTGGTTAGCCCATTAGAGACTGGCCGGCTGTTTGAATCCACCAAACGGCTACCCTGAGGTAACCTTGACCAAAGGAACCATTTCTACACGCTGCTGCTCGGGCGCTGGATTGGTAGCTGTCCACTGAGTGAATGGGTTAAATGCAGAGGACTATAAATATTCTCACGTGTGGAACTATAAGGGCTTTAAAATATATACTTAAAAGAGTAATGACAAAGCTGGAGGTTCTTAGCTCTATGCTTTCCTTTTCATTTAAATTATCCCATTTCATTTCCACACATAAGATGAAAGATATATATATTTTTTTTACACTACTGATCTCTTTACATAGCACATAAATTCAAGTTAATGTAACTTTATCGTTAAATAAAAACATATCCTGTCATGTGTCAGAAACATGTCACAGCTCTTTAACTGTTGTTACAAGATATATATATATATTTCTTAATGCTTATTTTCTGATTATATTGTTTTATGTATTTTAATAAGAGAGGCCTTTAGAATCCAAGCCCAGACGAGACAAAAACTAGGTCAGAGGGTGACAGTTTGCCCTGGCAACACACTTTAGAAAGGGAAAGTTTAGTGCAGAGCTGCACAGGAAACCAGACACAAAAAAGAGGAACTAAGTAAACTGTGTGTCGGTGTGACGTAGTGCAGAAATATATATATGGATTTAGCTGCAGAGAATTCAGACCTGAGCTTGTGTGTTCGTGTGGCGGGTCTCCATTTCCGGAAATGTAAAAATAAAGATTATTATTTGCGCTTGACCTGAGTCCAGTCTTTCACTGTCGCCAGACAAATTCAAAAGAATGGAATTTAATACTGTGTATAATTAAAAATCAGTGTGTAAGTGTGAGTTTTAATATGTATCATTTTTGCTTCAGCCTGAATTTCTGTGCAATTTATTGCTTACAGTAGAACAGCACGTGAGATTTTTAGGGTAAAAAAAACAGTCACACTGATCATTTGGAAGTCTCAAAAACATCAAACATGAGACACATGGTGTTACAGAGTGAAGTTATGAACTAAATAAAAAGTAAAATGTCTGGTTTATTAAAGAAAAGATTTTTTAATTTCAGATTTTAAGATAAAATCAGTGTTATTGTGGACACCAAATACAACCTTCAAATAACCTCATAAAAGTTCTATTATCACGTATCTCACAACTTGACTCAACAGATCACTACATCATGATTTCATTCATCTCTTTTTCTGTTCATTCTTTATTTTATTTGGATAAAACACTGTCTTCAAGTTGGTGTTAAACCTTTTAGTTGCATCTTATCGGAATTATTTTCGATCTCTTGTTATTACAGAAAAATCTTTATTATAATAATTTTGTGTGTTTTGTTACACATGGAAACATAGTCAAATCCTCCAATAGCTTGGTTTGATTCTATCTGCACACCAGTCTTTGTGTAGAGGTCAATCTGCCAAAGAGCAAACTATTTAAACAGCAAGTCTGTTTAGATAGTAAAGAGTAGAGAGTTTGTAACTCTAGTAAAATCACTCTGACAGTTGACTGTTCATATGAAATGTACATTATTTAAACATTTTCATAGAAAACAAAGTTGTTTGTTTGTTTCCTAAACACAATAATAGTCTTGATTATTTATTTATTTTAAAAAGGATTTCTGGTTTTTGTGGATTTAATGGAATATTGTTCCTCTTCTAATTTTTGTATGCACATAATTTGGGTTGGAGTTAAAGACTAAAATTTTATAAAATGCTGATTTGAAAAAGGAACCTACCTAAGTCTTGTGTGTCCTGTGTTGCAATCAGATCAAGATTCCTGTAACCAGAGAGACTTGCAAAAGCACTGTCCCCATATCAAAATACTGTTTACTTCATTTTAAGCATCATAATTCTAAGTATTTTTATTTGCTGTATTCATAGTTTTACAGAAATAAAACTAATTTCATCTGGTCCAGGTTCTCATCAAAAAGTTGAGTGAATTTTATTAAGTCTCTTATAGATAAAGTTCACCTATTGGCAAAATTTGATGATTTTAATTGTTTATTTGGCTTGACCTTGTTTGTTAATGTCGGATGGGGGGATGGGAGTGAAGATGGCACAAAAGTGTCAGTGATTTCAGGTAATCTTACTTTTAAAATGTATGATTTAATGAAGAAATGGTATCAAGTATATTGTGATCAGCAAGCACAGAGGATTGGAGAGAAAAGGTAACAGAAAGTATAATTCTGAATTAAGAATGAATTATACTACTATTCACCTTATAGTACCATATCACCCCATTAGAGCACTTTGCTCTCGCTCTGCAGGCCTACTTGTTGTTCCTAGAGTATTTAAAAGTAGAATGGGAGGCAGAGCCTTCAGTTTTCAGGCCCCTCTTCTGTGGAACCAGCTTCTAGTTTGGATTCGGGGAGACAGACACTATCTCTACTTTTAAGATTAGGCTTAAAACTTTCCTCTTTGCTAAAGCATATAGTTAGGGCTGGACCAGGTGACCCTGAATCCTCCCTTAGTTATGCTGCAATAGACGTAGGCTGCCGGGGATTCCAATAATGCATTGAGTTTTTCCTTTCCAGTCACCTTTCTCACTCAGTATGTGTTAATAGACCTCTTTGCATTGAATCATAACTGTTATTAACCTCTGTCTCTCTTCCACAGCATGTCTTTATCCTGTCTTCCTTCTCCCACCCCAACTGGTCCTACCAGATGGCCGTCCCTCCCTGAGCCTGGTTCTGCTGGAGGTTTCTTCCTGTTAAAAGGGAGTTTTTCCTTTCCGCTGCCATCAAAGTGCTTGCTCGTAGGGGGTCATATGATTGTTGGGTTTTTCTCCGTATCTACTGTACAATATAAAGCGTCTTGAGGCGACTTTTGTTGTGATTTGGCGCTATATAAATAAAATTGAATTGAATAAAAATGAAAAATGCCCAGTATGCCCGATGGCCAATCTAGCTAAGCTGACCTAACCCCACCTACTGGGCACCTGAAACACAAAACACAAAGCCAGTTTAGCAGCCAACAGATGTCATCACATTTTACAGTGTGGGATCATGCAAAGTCTATCATTAGTTTGAGCGATGCCCATCATTATACCACATTTAGTAATACACTTGCACATAAACTTACACACTGCTGGCTGGTTACCAGTGAAGAGCAGCGTGTGAATGTGGATCTGAAGGAAAAGGACTTAAAATGAGAGCTACAATTGGTAAAGTGGACATCATTAGTATTATTAACTGTATATTATTTTTTTTCAGTAACTAACATCACCTCTATGTTTCATGTCAGTTTTTTCTTCAGTTAGTACCAGTTATACCTCACACAGGTCACCATACAAAGTATAGAAAGATTTTTTTACTTATTTCTCAGAGACATTAGTTACATTGGTAAATATCTTTGCAGTTTCTAATATTTTTGGTAGTAGTGAGTTGTATCAAAATTAAAAATATTCAAAATATATCTATTAGTATTATTATTACTTTTAAGTTGTATTGTGTCTAAAAATAAATAAGAAATTAATGTTAAATTGCAAAGGTAATTTTTTTTAAAATATATTATATATTTGATATTCATAAGTCAAATATAATGAAGTAAAGTGTCGTTTCCTGACCAACCTTTTTCCCCCTTTTTCTCCACACAAGCGCCAAACAGCACATTAATCAGCATGTCAAATAACTCGTCTTCCTCTGCCTTCGACTGCTTGACATCAAGCACTGGGATTTCGGTCACCATTTCTTTTCTCATCATCAAGATATCTGTCATCCTTTTTCTCTCCATCTTCATCCTCTGCGTGGCTTACCAACGATGGCAGCAGCAGTCATTCTTGTCAACAAGTCACTCTGACATTTTCACCTATAATCTGACTGCCATTGAACTGACAAATGTACTGGGGGTCATTGCTTACTTATGTGGCACATACACGAATAACTCAATGTTGCTTCTAATGGGCTCATATTCAGCTTGTTTTGTCTACCCTGCAGAGATATTCTTTAACATTGTGACATGTGTGGAGCGCTACCTGGCTGTTGTTCACCCCATCACCTATATGGGATTGAGACAGTCGGGTGGGGTCAGGATCAGAAACATCTGCATTGTGTGTGTGTGTGTGGTTGATGTGCTTTGGATTGCTTGGAGTAACAGCTCTATATTACCCTGATGTTCCCTATGTTCCATATTTCTGTCTGATGATGGCATCGTTAATTATCGTCTCTTTTTGTAGCCTCTCTGTTCTCTGTGTTCTGATTGGTTCAGGTCCAGGAGAAATGGGAGCAAAAAGATCGAAGGTTGATCATTCAAAACAGAAAGCTTTCTACACCATCACAGCAATAATGATAGTACTGGTGGTGTCTTTTCTGGGAATGCTTGTTACAGTTGGTCTGCATAACTCAAATCTGTTCCATAACACAGACAGATGTGTCATTTTATTGTCTGTTGATTGGTTCACTCTGCCCATCAGTCTAATTTTACCTGTATTGTTTCTACACAGAGCAGGAAAGCAGTCCTGCAGCTGTTTCACCAAAAAGTAAAAAAACAACAACAACTATTATTTAAAAACATGGACAATTCAAACAGAACTGAATTTGATTTGTAAAGTGTTTCTCTCAATTGTATGAACTTCAGCATTTTGTGCTGTTCTTCCTAAATGCTGTATTATGTACTGGGATTCAGTTTAAATCAAAAATCTGTTTTACATTGTGCACAAACATTTGTACCAACTGATTTCAATTAAAGTAGGGACACGGTGGAAAATTAAATGAAATAAAAGCAGATTTAGACAAAAAGATTTGGTTTTACAGAGTGAAGTTACAGTTTGTCTTGATTGCTTTGACTTACCTAATCTGGCATCCACTCAGTCTTCAACATCACTATCTCAGCAGAGCAGAAAACACCTCTTGACATATTTTCTCCACCCTTTTGCAAAAACGTTAACATGGATGTCATTCAAGCAGTTCAAACCCCACGGTTTTAGCTATGGTAACCAAACAGAAATGACCTATTTATAACTATTAGAAACTACCTAGATCAGTATGAAATCAGTGAAGCACCTGTTTGACACTCCTTCACACAAATCTTCACTTAGCAATCAGCCTTCAAAGATGCCACATTTTTGTTGTTCTTTACCAGCATGTATGGAGGAGGTCTAAGGCAGATGAGAGTGAGTGTCAAAAGTGGCAATTTCTTCGACTCTAATAAATTTTATTTTGGTTTAAAAGTATTTTCTCTCATATTTCCAGTCTTTCAGTTTTCAGTCACAGTTTTTAAAAAGTCATGCAATCAATAATGTTTACATCAAAGCATTTCTGATTCTGGATCCATCTCATTGCAAGAAGACAAATATGACACCCTCCATATAGAAAGATAATATGAAATGGCACCATGAAGGGTGTGTAATAGGCTAAACTGACAAGCGGTTGTGCACTGATTCACACTGAGTACTGTGTTTGTATTTTGTTGAGCATTGTTAAATGATTGGAAGAGGTTACCGTAATTGTCGGGCTATAAGCCGCTACTTTTTCCACAAGCTTTGAACCCTGCGGCTTTTAGTCAGGTGCGGCTTTTCTATGGATCGTCCCTGATTTTTGTCATATCGTAAGACGATTTGTTTTGTTTGTTCCGCTGTTGTACGGCACTACGTTGCTTGGCGGAAGGGCATGTGATCAGACACACAGTATCGGGGTTCAAGAGTGGTATGTTGGTCACATGTCCATCCGCCAGGCAACATAGTGCCGTACAAGTAGCGCGAAAAACAAACTTAAAAGTAGCGCTACGCCTTCAGCGGGAGTCGTGGATGACGAGCGGCAATAAACTTGCGAAAAGCAAGTTATGCTCAACTCCACCGGTGGAATCTGACAGCATGGAAAAGTGTGAAAACATCATCCATCCACCTGAGCCTAAAAGGTAGTCTGAATCTATTTTTCTGGTGTGCTGTAGGTTATTGTTATGTACTACATTTGTTACTCGTTTATGAAGCACAGCACATGTTTCGTACTTGTAATTACCGCTACTTGTACATATACCTAAAAAGTTGTGCAAATATGTACCCATAACTTGTTTTTCAAAATATTAATAAAAGAGGTGTGTCTCCAAACAGCCATCTCTTTCCTGACAATTCGCTTTGTGCATATTCTCTTACATATGATAAGTCAACATTGAAACACCTGCGGCTTTTAGTCAGGTGTGGCTAATGTATGTACAAAACAGGATTTTCCCCTGATTTTAGCTTGTGCGGCTAATATTCAGGTGCGCTTTGTAGTCCGGGAAATACGGTATACACTTTTTTGAAAGTTGTTGTTTGAAGTCAAAATTGGCTGTTGTTTCACATTTTAAATGATTTTAAATGATGAGCCTTTTACAGAAAAATGTGTCACTCTGACCACGTTTGCCTTGTTTAGGCCAGTGTGTTGAAGTTTGTCATTTTCAGATTTCAATATAAAATCAGCGTAACTGTGTACACAAAACACAACAGGTTCAGTTATCACTTATCTCATAACTTGACTCAACAGATCACTACATCATTATTACTTTCATGTCGTGTGGAGTTGTAGATAGGACCCAAAATGCGGCAGCTCTGGTGCAGGTGAGTATTTATTGAACAAAAGTTGATACAAACAGAGACGGCAAGGGTGAGCATGAAACTAAGAAAACCTAAACTGAGAAACACTAACAGAAACTAACCAGAAACAGATACGCAGGGAGTTACGAGGAAATACACGGAAGACGGACGGAGAGATGCAGCAAGACCGAGGGGAACAACACAGACGAACCAGCAACTACTACGACAGAAGACACGACTAAAATACACTCAGAGAAACAAAGGGAGGTTACACACAGGTGGGGGACACAGCTGGGAGTATTTAACGTGACGAGACCAGGGAAGCAATCTGAAAACACTCATATAAGACGCAGACCTTCACAATAAAACAGGAAACACATACACGTAATGACACAACACACAAACTTAACACAGACTGGGGAACACAGAACATGAAACGTGAAAAAGGAGCGTACAAGAAACCCAAAATAAACAAAACCACAGAATAATAATAACTGAAACATAAACACGGAGTCGCAGACTCCAGACCATGACAATTTCATTCATTTCGTTTTCTTTTCATTCTTTATTTTATTTGGATAAAAACACTCTTTAAATTGGCATGAAGCCTTTCAGGTGTATCTTATCTGAATTATGTTCCATCTCCTGTCTTTACAGACTATTCTTTATTATAATCATTTTGTTGCATTAAAAGTGGAAAAAAATGTCTCTTGTATACTGTTGATAAGATAAGATAAGATAAGATAAGATAAGATAAGATAGAACTTTATTAATCCCTCGGGTGGGTTCCTCTGGGAAATTCGACTTCCAAAAAAAGCACAGCAACGACCAAAGTTACAGTTACAGAACTGTTATATATATATATACACACACACACACACACACACATATATAAATACAGAGACAAATATAAATAAAATATACAAAGGGGATAAATAGAATAAATAGGAATAAAAAATAAAAATACAAGTGAATTGCACATTTCAAGTATTGAGTCTATTGCACTGTTGACTATTTACAAAAAGTATTGCACAAGGTATTGTACAGTGAGGTGCAGAGGCACTACAGCTTAGTTGTTCCCCCCTCCTTTGTCCTCCTGTTTCCTGTTTCCCCTCCCTCTCCCCTCCAGAGAGGAGTTAAACAGTTTGATGGCGTGTGGGACAAAGGAGTTTTTAAGTCTGTTAGTTCTTGTCTTGGGGAGAAGCAACCTGTCACTGAACAGACTCTTCTGGTTGTTTATGGCCGTGTGCAGAGGATGCCCAGCATTGTCCATAATGTCCATCAGTTTCTTTAATGTCCTTTTCTCTGCCACTGTCACCAGAGTGTCCAGCTTCATGCCGACCACAGAGCTAGCCCTCCTGATCAGTTTCTCCAGCCTGGATGAGTCCCTCTTTGCTGTGCTGCTCCCCCAGCACACCACAGCATAGAAAAGTACTCCAGCAACCACTGACTGGTAAAACATCCTCAGGAGCTTCCTGCAGATGTTAAAAGACCTCAGCCTCCTGAGGAAGTACAGTCGGCTTTGGGCTTTTTTATACAGGTGCTCTGTGTTGCATGACCAGTCCAGTTTATTGTCCACCCACAGCCCGAGGTACTTGTACTTGTTGACCACCTCCACCTCCTCCCCCTCTATCTGAACTGGCAGTGGACCTTCTCTGGACCTCCCGAAGTCCACAACCAGTTCCTTAGTCTTTGAGGTGTTGAGTTGCAGGTGGTTTGTGTGACTCCATGCGACAAAGTTCCTCACCAGACTTCTGTACTCCTCTTCTTGATCATCCCAGATACACCCCATGATGGCCGTGTCATCTGCAAACTTCTGAATATGGCATAATTCAGAGTTGTAGCAGAAGTCAGAGGTGTACAGGGTGAAGAGAAGAGGGGACAGCACAGTTCCCTGTGGTGCTCCTGTGCTGCTGACCACTGTGTCAGACGTGATGTCCTTCAGCCTGACGTATTGTGGTCTGTCGGTGAGGTAGTCGGAGATCCAAGCCACCAGGCAGGGGTCCACCTCCATCCTGTTCAGTTTTTCCTGAAGCATACAGGGCCGGATGGTATTAAAGGCACTGGAAAAGTCAAGAAACAGGATCCTGACCGTGCCTTTTCCCCCATCCAGGTGTGAGTGGGCTCTGTGTAGGAGGTACAGGATGGCATCCTCCACTCCGACACCCACCTTGTATGCAAACTGTAGTGGGTCCTGGGCATGTTGTACCTGTGGTCGGAGGAGGTTGAGGAAGAGCCGCTCTAGAGTCTTCATAAGATGTGACGTCAGTGCCACCGGTCGGAAGTCATTCAGCTCATTGGGCCGGTTCTTTTTGGGGACCGGGACGATGCAGGATGTCTTCCATAGGGCGGGCACTCTCCCCAGTCGCAGACTGAGGTTGAAGACTCGTTGTAGCGGCTCCCCAAGTTCAGCAGCACACGCCTTAAGCATCCTAGGACACACCTTGTCTGGGCCTGCTGCCTTTCTGGGGCGAAGCTTCCTCAGTTGCCTCCTGACCTGATCCACTGTGACACTGGGAGATGTTTGGGAGGAGGGGAGGGGGGGAGATGTCTTGCTGCTGAGAGAGGGATTGGAGGAGGGGGGTGTCATGGTGTCAGGAAGGGGGGGAAGCGAGGGAGGCAGGAGAGTGGGGAGAGGACTCTGTAGTGAAGGTGAGGGTGGGGGGGTTGTGGGCCGGTCAAACCTGTTGAAGAAGTTGTTGAGTTCGTTTGCCTTCTCCACAGTCCCCCCCACTGTGCTTTGGTGGTGTGAAACATGCTGCATATCTACAGCAGGAAGAAAAATAATATCTCTATAGCAACTGTATGTAGTCCTTCAGTTGTTTATCGAAGCTTTTGATCGGCAGTAGCACCGTAAATTGAAGTTTGGTGACAATTGGATTGTTAGTAACGCTTCATTTGCCTACAAAAGCACAACCATCACACCTGGCTGGGAAAGCACATGAAGATGATTTGCTTAATTCAGAGAACACTTTTATTTTCATACGTCCAGAGCCGACAGAGAACACACATTATGGAAACATAGTCAAATTCTCCTATTGTTTGGTTTGATTCTGTCTGAACACCATTTATTGTTTTAGAGGTCAATCTGCCAAACAGCAACTCTGTTTAGATGGTGAAGACTAGAGAGTTTGTCACTTTAGTAAAATCAGTGGCGGTCCTAGCCTGTTTGGCGCCCCGGGCGAACACTCCCTCTGGCGCCCCCCAGCAACTTTGGAGCAACTGTAATCCACATTATTTCCTTAGTAATAAAGTATTCTGATTCTGATTGTTTCAGGCTGACGTGCCATTATCCAATCACACGTCTGCTTACCTCTATCTTTTGCTCGTTTCTCCTCCTCTTCTTTTCTATTTTTTCTAAACTGAGGACCTGATGGCTTTGAACTTTTCTTGTCCATCTTCCATTGGTTTTAATTTTGCACTCCAGTATGAACACAAATCCCCCAACTCAAGGATCACCACAACATAACCTAATAGACCTACACCTTAGTTCTTAGATTCACTTTGTCTAAGGTGTATTTCTGGGATTTCACACAACCCAGGATTCAAATCATGAATACATAATGGGCTTGGATTTACAACATTATGAATGAGCCAGAGAATCCCCCCGCCCTCTCCTCCCTGTGCCGCAAGCAGCAGGCGCACCTCGCAAATGGAGGGCGCCCTTACTCCCAGCAAATGGGCGATAGAAAACTGACATTCCCACTATGTGTCGGGGCAGCATGAGTACGAGCAACTTTTTTTAATTTTTTTTTTCCGATGCCCGTGATGCCGCCCCCCACCACGATGCCGCCCCGGGCAACCGCCCGTGTCGCCCATATAAAAAACCGCTTCTGAGTAAAATCATTATGAAATGTACATTATGTAAACGTTTTTCTTCATGTTTTCTTTCAAATTTGTGATTCTTTGTTATTTGAATTATGTCAGACAAAAAAATTGTAAGACAGGTACAACTTAAATTAAAATAGGAAAAACTGTAACACTATTAATGGCTATCAGCCATGTGTGTAATCAAACATTAGTTTCTTTGTTAGATTTAAAACATATAAATAAATAAAACCTTGAAGTAAAGAAAAATCATTGCAGAGCGGTCAGGGAATTTGGAGAAGGGGGAAAAGTCAAAAGGAAACACAGAGGAAGAGGAGTGTCATTACCGTATTTTCACGACCATAAGGCGCACTTAAAAGTCTTAGATTTTCTTCAAAAAGTGCGGCGCGCCCTATAGCGCAGTGCGCCCTATGTGTTGTAAGAAGGACGTAGTAGAGAACACCATGAGAACGTTAAAGGGTGAAGTGTGGGCGTTGATCGTATATACCGGGACAATCGCACATACCTGTATAAAAGAACAGGTATGTGCATTATGCAGGACATCGTTGTTTTAACAACCCTGAAAATGGCAAAGAGACACGCTTACGAAGCACAGTTTAAACTGAAGGCCATCAGCTACGCGGAGGAACATGGAAATCGAGCAGCGGCGAGAGAATTTAAGGTTAATGAATCGATGGTTCGCAAGTAGAGGAAGCTGGAAAACAAGCTCGACAGGTCAAGAATACGCAGCTGAGTTTCCGCGGACATAAGGCGATCATCGAGCAAAGAACGAGCGGGAGAAGCGTTTCGACGGTCACCATTCGGCTAAAAGCAGTTTCACTTTCACTTTTTATGAAACGGTGCCATTTTTCCATCCGGACCAGGACTACGGTAGCGCAGCAACTTCCAGCGGATTATAAGGAAAAGCTGGCCATCTTCCGCTCCTACTGCAGCAAACACATCGGCTACAAACACATCCAGCGATGGATGACCGATGGAGACCACAGTTTCACCAAGAGTGGAAGGCAGCGCCGGGCGAGTTACGCCACAATTTGCCAATGGATTGTAGATGCTTGGGCTAACATGTCCGCTGGCACTGTTGTTCGAGCTTTCGCAAAAGCCGGCATCATTTCCGAGGAGCCGCACGGCACGGAAAGTGACTCTGACAGTGAAGAAAGTGAACCTGGCATGTTTGATGGAGATTTAGCGCAGCTGTTCAATTCAGACACAGAGGATGAGGACTTCGATGGGTTTGATTGATGATAAAAATGTGAGTACCAAACTTTGTTTTGCTCCTGCTTTATTTTTAAATACGCACACTTGTATGCTTGTGTGTTGTTGATGATGACGATTACCGGCAATAGAAATGTGAGTAAGGTACCGAATTCAGGTTTGCTCCCGCTTTATTTTTAAATACGCATACGGTACTTGTATGCGCCCTATGATCCAGTGCGCCTTATGTGTGTGTTAAATACAGTAAGGGCACACATAACTGAGACTGCGCCTTTTAGCACAGTGCGCCTTATGGTCGTGAAAATACAGTAAGTTATAAAGTGTTCCCCATTAATTTATTTATTTATTTTAAAAGTCATTGTTGTCCAACTCTTTGTTTAGGAAGAAAGATGCAATTTTCCACATTTTTGTAAGTGTAAAGTCAACAACAGTCTTGATTAAAGAAAAAACAAAACAAAAGAGAGGATGTATGGTTGTTGTGGATTTCATGGATTACTGTTTCTCTTGTAATTGTTATTTGTACATAATTTGGGTTGGACCTAAAGACTCAAATTTTATAAAATGCTCATTGAAAAAGGAAGCTACCAAGTAGGTCCTGTGTTGCAATCAGATCCAGATTCCTATAACCAGTTGGATTTACAAAAACCTCTATGCCCATATTAAAATATGATTTACCATAATCCGGCGCACACTGTTGATGAACATGTCTGTTTTCATACATAAGGTGCATCGGATTATAAGGCGCATTAAGCTAAATAAAACAGCCCGATAAGTCAAACTTGTCACAGCCGTGTGGAGGTGAGGTAAGGACCCAAACGCAGGCTCTTATTTTGGTGAGAAAGAGCTTTATTCACGGGGAGGGTAGGATACAACAGGAGCGGAGATGGCATACGCAGAAACTAAGGAAACTAAACTGGGAAAGACTAACAAAACAGACCTGAAACCTGAAGACACAGAGGGAGAAACTCAGGAAGCCGAAACAGGGAGGAAACGCGGGGAGACAACAGAGACGGACCAACAGCAAGTGGGAGAAAACATAGGGTTTATATACTCACAGGGGCAATCAATGGGATACAGGAGGGCAAGACAGCTGGGAGAAATCAGAGCTGACGAGACAGGGGAAACGTAACCTGAACATACTGACAAAAGATACGGACCTTCAAAGTAAAACAGGAAATACAACAGGTATGCACAGACACGAACTTGACACAAGATATGGCAACAGGGAGGGAACACAAAGACGTGGGACCAGGGCAGGCATAGAGACACAGAACAAAAGAAATACAAAGAAACTAAACCTAAGAACGAGAAATTCCCAACAACAATGAACCTAAAATATTCAATACTGTTGAATTATCTCGCAGCTGCTCTATTCCCATGTTGCTGCATATTAATGACTAACCTTGTATTGTGGATGGATTATCTCAGTTGCTCTCCTGACTATGCTAACATAGCTAGCAATCACGTATCATTATATACCAGCTAGTCCAACTTCAGTAACCCTACAAATGTCACTGCTGTTTTCTGTCTTCATTCATGTTGGAAGTCATAGCAGAGCTGTACCTTTGAGTTTTTTCAGAAATCTCTCAGTCAGAACATGCTATATCGTGTTTAGGTGGAAACTAGTGAGCTAACTTACTGCTAACTTCTAACTCCGTTAAATGTAATAAATTCTGTTTTCATGGATGCCTGGATGTTGAAATTAATTGTTACACCTGGTAAAGCAGCTACGCTGATCATATTATTAAAGATGAAAGAATTTAGACAGTTTTAAACTTTCAGTGATGCCGCAGTGTTTGTTTGACTTTGGGACCTGAAGCAGACGGAGTTTAGGACCTAGATTACTGTGAGTCCGTGTCCACGTGGCTCCTGACTATGGTAGCCGTAATGATCCATCAAGCGGTGCGGCTTCGTAGCTTGCCAAAGTCGTACTAAAACATTTTTGACAGATTTTTGAGCGCCATGTACCACATAAAATCGGTTTGAGGTCAGTGAGCAAAACCAGAATTCATACATAAGGTGCACCGGATTATCCAGGGCATAATTGGCCGTTTTTGACTACTTTTGATTTTCCCTTTATATTTCACATTTAAAAGCGGTTTATCTGGCCTTGTTTGGTATCATTAATTTCCTCACAACCTCAAATAGCTGAAATTTGAGTTATTTTTTCACTTTGACATACAATATTAGCACAATTGATCTAAAGTCAGACAAAAAAATTTGAACTCCGAGTAGAAAAAAGTTATATTTTTTACTGTAAAACCATAAACATGTTTAACGAATCATTTTCATAACTTGAAATGTAAATAGAGATTTTACATTTCTAAAAATTATGCACAAGTTTTGCAAACAGCAAAGTTATATGGTACTATTTACCTAAAAATGCAGCCAAGGCATCAGGGGTTTTTATATAACCATTTAAATCTATTTACAGAACAATCAGGTCTTCTGCATCAAATAAGAAGTCACACAAATTATTTGTGCCAGTCCAAAAAATGTAGTTTGTGTTCAGTATAAGACAGAGGAGAACACCACAGGCCTAAACCCTGCAGGTCTGACAGCAGGAGGTGTAGTCCTGTTTTCCAGGTGGAGACAGCGTTTAGACTGCAATCTGCCTTTGGTGGCTTTTTTGGAGCAAATGTGACATTCACTTGTATAACTGACACACAAAACAAAACACTGACTACAAAACACACTAACTATAGCCTCCAAACATGCTAAACATTGCTAATGTCTCACATGTGATAACTCTCTCTCTCTCTTTCTTTCACTCACCCGCTTTCTGTCACGGGCGTCACTCCTAAAACTGCCCCTTAACCAAGTGCCACATGTTGCCATATCGTTTTTTTTTTGATTGGCTGACATGGTAAACTTTAACACCAATAGGGAAGGGGTGTTTTTTCTTTTTCTTTTTTCACTCGCAAGCGGAGAGTGTTTCCTAGCGCTGTCCATAGAAAACGCCGTTTTTTCCGTTCTTCCCGCTGTAAACACCGCTTTTGTTCAGGAAAAAACATCACGTGTATTTTTTATCATAACTCTGGTTTTATGTGGCCCATCAACACAATTTAAAAATTCCGAAATCACTTTCAACACAAGTTGAAATGGAGACTATGGGTTGCTGCATCTTGTTGCTGTGTCGTCCTAAACTGGTCCTGTGATTCTGACAGGCCGGCGCGTCTGTCGACCCCAGAGAGTTGAAGGATTTTAAGTGTGCCTTATAGTGTGGAAGATACAGTATTTCCTTTTAAGCGTAATATGTATTTTTATTTGCTGTATTAATATTTTTAGATTAAAAAAAAAGTAATTACACCTGGTCCAAGTTCTCATCCAAAAGTTATGTGAATTTTGGCCTTGAAGTTATTCAACCACAGCTATTTAAAAATATGATTTAGTTACCTTTTAAACTGTTACCTCTTAAAAGAAGTGTTAAAAAGAAAAAAAATGTATAATCTCTAAGTCTCTTATATACCGAAGAGGATTAGGGCCACTGGAAAAAAAATCTGAGAAAAAAGTAAGAATTCTGACTTTAATCTCAGAATTCTGACATTTTTTCTCAGAATTCAGGAAAAGAAGAAAAAAAAAGACATGCCCACATTTTTTGTCCACCAGTGGCCCTAATCCTCTTCCGTACTTATAGGTAAAGCTCACCTCTTGGCTAAATTTTATGTTTTTAATCTTTTAGATGGCTTGAACTTGGACTGTGTGTGTGTGTGTGTGTGTGTGTGTGTGTGTGTGTGTGTGTGTGTGTATGGGGGGGGGGGGGGGTGCAAGTTTAATTCTGAATTAAAAATGAATTATGTAGAAATGGATGTTCTTGTGAAAATGACTTGATGAGAAGTTTGATTGAAGATAAATGGCATAAAATGAATGAAATATCAATTAAAAGATATTCATATGTCACTGACTGTTCATATCTACTGGAACCTTTTATGTTAAGGATCACAAGAAAAAGTAATGATGTAATTTTTTTATATAAAATTTTCTTTCAAATCATCTTTGTTGAAAAGCACTTTAACTAGAAAGAGGATAATAAGGTGTGGCTGGACATCTGTGATTAGATGACAACATGAATGGATGGACAACATGGATGTCACAATGGGTGAGGCCAGCTTGTCATGTCTATCCCTATGCCTTAGTCTTTTTTTAATTAAGAAGGATTTGGACGTTCAGTCTTTTCCTGCTGCATTAAAACTTTTCCACTGTTTCCATGTGGTTTGTAATGTTGAGTAGCTTTGGATTTCCACATTCCTGGGGGAAGTTCCAAAGGATGCTGCGCTCCTAATGGATCATTTTCATCACCATGGAACACCAAGATAAGTGCATCTTCAGGCCTAGATGTGCCTGTCTCTTTACATGTTCTCTCCTCCCAAAGACAGAACAAAATCACCATTAGCTCAGAGTAGCTTAAGTATAGGGCTGGGTATCGTCACTGATTTCTAGAATCGATTCAATTCCGATTCACAAGGTCCCGAATCGATTCGATCCACAATTCGATTTAATTCGATTCTATTCAATTTGAATCTGGGAAATTTTGACAGAAATATTATAATTCAGATCAGTACATTTACATATTTTTGTATCTATAAAAAGGAAGCTGACACACACAAGACTTTATCACAGGTGTAAGCGTCACAGCAGATGCCTTTGTGTCAAAGTAGCTGAGGATAAAACACAGAAAAACATGAAGGTGATTTTCCTGGCCTGGGATTTTATAAAAATATTCTGCAGTACATCAAAAACGAAAGAAAACCATTAATCAACACATGATTGTAATCTGAAGTTACAGCGGTTTTATTAGAGACACGGCTAAGCATTTTGCATAATTTTAAAAAGTTTAAATTTGTTCAGTATTGAACAGCAGAAATTAGGTTTTCTTTTCGGAAGTATATAAAACGAAAAGAAAAAAAAACGTCGGCCGACAGCGCTGTAAACAACGGTAGTCTTGTGCGTAACAAGTAAGCGAATAATGAAGAAAACTGATTTTTAGATGGGAAACTGTTCTTGAAGTACAGAGAGAGAGAGAGAGAGAGAGAGCTGTGCATCGTGATCAAAGCAAAATAGTAAATGTAAGAGTGAATTCATGACGATGTTTATGTGAAGCATAGTTTGGATCTTCTTTTGCTGCTTGTTCGGTCAATATTGTTTGGAGAGACATCAAACTAACAGCTTTAGAATCAGCGCATAAAGGGCGTGAACACAAAGCGCGGACCCGCCGACAGATCAGAATTAGCAAGCTGTCGGCTTTTAGCCCCGACTGTGAGAAAGGCGACATCTAACTGATTCTGATCCGCGGGTCGCGCTGTGTGTTTAAGTCTTTGTGCAGAATCCGTGTTCCTACTCTCATTTACTGTCTTAGCTGTTTGGTGGTGGTTGAAATTTTGTGAGATTTCACCTGAGATTCTGGTATTTCGGGCAAAATAAATTTATATTAAAAAATCGATTCAGGATTTTAATGAATCGATTTTACGTTATCCAAGCCAGAATCGATTTTAATCGATAAATCGATTATAAAAACCCACCCCTACTTAAGTAGTAGTTGTAGCTGCTGTGAACTTGTGTAGCTGGTAGAAAAGGTCACTCAGGCCTGCTGTCTTTTCAGCAGATTAGGTGGGGAAGACACCCAAAGAGAGGTAGTTGCTGTAGAACTTGTGGAGTCCCCTCACCCACTGACACGCCTCATCCACCTGAACTCTGCATTGCCCACTGGGTAGTGAGTGATGTGTCGGTCGCGAACGAAACGACTGTTAGAGTCGACTCTTTGAAGTGAACGACGCGAGCCGGTGGGTTTTTTTTTTTCTTTCTCTTACCCTCTCTCTCGCACTTTTTTCCGCTTCACTCCTCACACAAGCCTTGTGCTTTGCGCTGGGAAGAGGGGGGAGGGACGGTAGTTACACTGGCAGTAGCACAGGAACAGAGCAGGAGGGAAAGAGAGCCAGGGACAACAACGTCACATTAGAAAGGTATAGTAATCATCCTCAACTATTTTCATTTGCGGATGATAAAGGATTCAGAAAGTTTATTCATGCAGGCCCATATGACAAAGAATGTGCATCTTTTTGTTTTCATATTTGAATTTATATTTAATTGTGTTTTGTGTTGTTTCACTTTAAATTTGTTTAAAAGGAAAAAGCTGAACATTTAATTAGTTAAAAGTTTAAAATGTAAATAATTGGTTTTTGTATTATATGATTTATTTATTACATTTTATGTGGAGTGAATAAATAATAGTATATTTACGGTGGCCCCTAGAGACAAAGCACGTACAAAACACAACAGAAGTTCTCCAGGATGCTAGGGGCAGTGTTGAGCTTTTGTCACCTAGTGGCTACACAAGCCAGGAAGTACCAATGACCGGATTTGGTGTGTGGTAGTAACAGGTAAATGAACATTTTTTTTAAATTATTTGAATATATATGAGTGCTTGTCTATAAATACACAAACAATACACACATGCTTTCAATTGTGTAATTTAAGTGATCTAGGTAGCTCTGTTTTGGAAGTTCTGTTAACGCTAGAAATGTGTTTTGGAATTTGTACATGCTTCAGAGTTTGTACGTGTTTTGTCTCTAGGGGTCACCGTATATATTTACATATATATAAATAAAACCTTTTTTTTTTTTTACATTAGTAATTCCTTTTGTGCATAATTTTATATTGTTAATAATAAATTAATTAAAGCAACAAAACAACCTGAAGAGCCGGGTGGGAGCCAAAAGAGCCGGCTCTTTTTAGTGAGCCAAGCCGAAAGAGCCGGTTCTCTAAAAAGAGACGGAAATCCCATCACTACCACTGGGTAATACCCATAGGATCAGTGATTAGGACTTTTTAAACAGAGAGCCAATCCAGACTTCCTCTATCTGGTCTTTAAGTCCGTCGACATTAGCCATGTCTGGATCTAAACTCTGCTGCAGTTCTCAAATTCAAACGATCACTGCAGCATTACTGACAGTTGAAAAACTGTCTAAATTCTTTTCTCTGTAATAAAATGATCAGTGTTGTTGCTCTACCAGGTGTAAAACATTTAACATCCAGGCATCCATGAAAACAGAATTCATAAAATTTAACAGAGTTAGAAGTTAGCAGGAAGTTAGCTCGCTAGTTTCCACCTAAACATGATATACCATGTTCTGACTGAGAGATTTCTGAAACAAATTAAGACGTACAGCTCTGTTATCACTTGAGACATAAATGACGACAGAAGAGTAAACAGCAGTGATGTTTGTAGGGTTACTGAAGTTGGACTAGCTGGAATATAATGATGTGCTACATGATCGCTAGCATACTTAGCATAATAAGATAAGATAAAATAAGATAACCTTTATTAGTCCCACACGTGGGAAATTTGTTTTGTCACAGCAGGAAGTGGAGAGTGCAAAAGTCATATAGCAAAAATTAGAATACAGTAAGAATAAATACAGTACACAACTGTACAGAACAGAATAAAATAAACTAAAATACTATATACAGTAGAATAAAATATGCAATAGGATAAAAATAGAATACAAATGCTGTATACAACTGAGTAAAAATACAACAATGCCAGAAAAGAGTATTGCACTTAGTGTTATTGCACATGTGAGGATGTGTGTGTTTGATCAGTTGGAGTCTTTGTTGTGGAGTCTGACAGCAGTGGGGAGGAAAGACCTGCGAAATCTCTCAGTCCCACACCATGGGTGCTGCAGCCTGCCACTGAGGGAGCTGCTCAGTGCTGTTAGAGCTTCCTGCATGGGGTGGGAGATGTTGTCCAACAGGGATGGCAGCTTAGCCACCATTCTCCTGTCACTCACCACCTTCACTGGGTCCAGAGGGTATCCTAGAACAGAGCTGGCCCTTCTGATTAGCCAGAGGGGACAGGGCCTTCTCTATTGTGGCTCCAAAGTTATGGAATCATTTGCCCATGCATGTTAGAGAGGCCCCTTCACTGTCCACTTTTAAATCACGTCTTAAAACCCACTTTTATTCCTTGGCTTTTAACCTCAGTGAGACTTAGTTTTCTCTTTTAATTGAAGTAGTTATTTAATTAATGATTTCACTCTTCTTTTATTTGTTTTTTTTATATTTATATCTCATGTAATTTTATTTTACAGTTCCAGTGTACAGCACTTTGTGTCAGCTGTGGTTGTTTTAAAGTGCTTTATAAATAAAGTTGATGATGATGTTCAGTCTCTTCCTGTCCCCGGCAGAGATGCTGCCACCCCAGCAGACCACACCGTAAAAGATGGCTGAGGCCATCACAGAGTCATAGAAGGTCTTCAGGAGTGGGCCCTCCACTCCAAACAACCTGAGTCTCCGCAGCAGGTACAGCCTGCTCTGCCCTTTCCTGTAGAGGGCTTCTGAATTATGAGTCCAGTCCAGTTTGTTGTTCAGATGAACACCAAGGTACCTGTAGCTGTCCACAGCCTCAATGTCCATACCTTGGATGTTCAGTGGTTGCAGTGGAGGATGTTTGTGCCTGTGGAAGTCTACCACCAGCTCCTTGGTTTTACTGGCGTTGATCTGGAGGTAGGCGTTGATCTGTGGGAGAAGTCTGCAGTGTAGATGGTGAAGAGGAACGGAGCCAGAACCGTTCCCTGTGGGGCCCCCGTACTGCAGACAACCCTGTCTGACACACAGCCCTGAGTTCTCACATACTGTGGTCGGTCGGTGAGGAAGTCCAGAATCCATGTAGTGAGGTGAAGGTCCACTCCTGAGTTCTCAAGCTTGTCCTTCAGGACTGTGGGAAGAATGGTGTTGAAGGCACTGGAGAAATCAAAGAACATGATTCTCACAGTGCTCCCAGCGGTCTATGAATTGTAATTTTAAATGGTTTAAAAGCATACAGAATAGCATATGTATGCAATTATATTTCTCCTTTTTTTTTTTTTTTATCAAGAAGCAAAGACAAAAAGGACAAAAATAAGAAACACGGCAGGGTTCGGTCCCCACCAATGCCAAAACCAAATCTACGCCTTTGTAGGAATGCTTGTTACAGTTGAGCTAAGTTACTTGTATCTGCTATGTAACACAGACAGGTGTGTCATTTTCTTGTCTGGAAGCTGGTTTACTCTGCCCGACAGTGTGATTTTACCTCTACTGTTTCTACACAGAGCGGGAAAGCAGTCCTGCAGTTGTTTCAGAAAAACTTAAAAAAGAGAAAAAAACATCTGTCATATTTTTCAAAAGCATTCTTCTCCACAGAGTAAACAGAACTCAGTCTCAAAGTTTTTATAAAGATGATTCGCATAAAATAAAATCCTTTTAGCAGTATATGCTGTTCTTTTTAAATGCTATGTTGAGTTGTGGGATTCATTGATTCGTGGGATTTTTAAACAAACTCTAAAATTGTTGTTACATTATTCACAAAGATTAATACCAACCAGATGCTGACAAAAATATCTGGAAACAGCAGATATTGAAGTCCATGGAAAACTGTGATGTAAAAAATAACACAGTAGTAGTAACAAAGCTGGTGGTATTCAGTTCTGTGTTTGTCTTTTTCATTTCGATGATCCCATCTAACGTCCACACATAAAAAAAAAATGCTTAATTTATTTTATTCACTTAAAATTACAAAATACAACCAGTATCATGTGATTTGTCAGAGACATGTCACTCCGATACACTGAACGAGTCAGCGCTTTAACTGTGCAAGGCTGAACCATTGTCAGAATTTTGTTTTTTAACTGGGTTCTTATTGAAATATCTAACTAATGGAAAAAGAGGGAATTAAATATCAGTTTGTGAAAATTTGTTTTAATTTGTCATTATTATTTTTGCCACATAGTTGCAGTTTATTGCTCTCAGTAGCACAGCATGTGCCTGAATATGAACAAGGTTTTCAGGAGTCAAAGGAGCTTGCAAAGAAAAGCGTCTGGACTTCTTTAAGTTACTTGAAGACGTTTCACCTCTCATCAGAGAAGCTTCTTCAGTTCTAAGGTCAAATGGTGGAGAGTCCCAGATTTAAACCTAGTGGGAGTATCCCCCCACAGAGGGACAAAAGGACCCCCTGATGATCCTCTAATCGCCTGAGCCAAGGTGTGAAACTGGGTGTGGGTCCCAATCAGCCAGAGTTTCGGGTGAGTTCATTGTGAAACCTGGCCCCACCTTATCATGCGAATTCCTGAGATCAGATGGCCCAGGATGTGAGTGGGCGTTAAGGCGTCTGGGAAGGGATCTCAAAACTGGATTATAGATGGCAGACAGTTGGTGTCGTAAAGCCCCGCCTCTGTTCAAAGATGGTCGCTCACAGTGGACATAGATGGCTTCTTTCACTCCTCTTTCAAACCATCTGTCCTCTCTGTCCAAAATGTGAACATTGGCATCCTCGAAAGAGTGTCCTTTATCCTTAAGATGCAGATGGACTGCTGAGTCTTGTCCTGTGGAGGTGGCTCTTCTGTGTTGTGCCATGCGCTTGTGAAGTGGCTGTTTGGTCTCTCCAATGTAGAGGTCTGGGCATTCCTCGCTGCACTGTACAGCATACACCACATTGTTAAGTCTGTATTTTGGAGTTTTGTCTTTCGGGTGAACCAGTTTTTGTCTGAGCGTGTTGCTGGGTCTGAAATGCACCGGGATGTCATGCTTGGAGAAAACTCTCCTGAGTTTTTCTGATACACCGGCTACATAGGGGGATGACAATGTTGTTGCGTCTGTCTTTCTTATCCTCCCTCGCTGGTGTCTGGTCTTCTTTTCTGTGCCTCTTTGCTGACTTTAAGAACGCCCATTTAGGATAGCCGCACGTTTTGAGTGCTTCCTTTACATGTGTGTGTTCCTTCTTTTTTCTTTCAGGGGGTCCTTTTGTCCCTCTGTGGGGGGTTACTCCCACTAGGTTACATCTGGGACTCCCCAACATTTGACCTTAGAACTGAAGAAGCTTCTCGGATGAGAGGTGAAACGTCTTCAAGCAACTTAAAGAAGTCCAGATGCTTTTCTTTGCAAGCTCCTTTGACTACGATGACCTGGATGACTGAGAACCTTCACAGACAAGATTTTCAGGAAAAAAAATCAGGCTGATGATGTGGAAGCATTGCAAAGTTAAGTGATCAATAAAGAAAGATAAACATATGAATTTTTAGCTTTCAGATTTCAAGATAAAACTATATTTATTCTAAATAAGAACTGGATTTAATGGATTTACCTTACTTACAAAAGATGCAACAATCAGTTAATATCATAAAAGTTCAGTTATCAATAATCTCATAGCTTGACTCAACAGATGAATGTATCATTATTTAATTCATCTCTTTTTTGTTTTCATTTCAGTCTTTATTCTATGTTTGTTTGGTTATAAACACGTTCTGTGAAAAATATTCTGTTAAACCTTTCAGTTGTATTTTATGTGAATTATTTTGAATCTCTTGTTTTTACACAACATTGTGGTTTATGATAATTATTTTCCATTGACCTCTTATGTTAATATGTGTATACACATATGTGGACCTTCAATCCACATACTGTATACATACTGAATCTGTATATATGTATTATAAATGTGAGAAATTAATAGTCTGTCCAACATTATAATATTGCGTCTTTTATTTGAATGTGGCATCCATCCTGTTAAAGGTGTGAATTATACTGTCATTGTCATGCAAACTGCATTTAAGTTTGACACTTCTTCATCCAAATATACCAGTTTTCGTTTCCAAAACATGTAAGACATGTACAACTTAATGTAAAATAGGATACATTGTAACACTATTGGTAATGTCTAGCAGTAGCTGACCCGTTACTCTCACTGTTGTTTAAAAGAATACTTATTGAAAAACTTTTGGAGGATCAAACTAAGTCTTTTGTTTGTTTGCATATTCAAAAAACAGAGAGAGCAGTTAGAGAATCTGAAGTAGGGTTTTAAACCCGGTACTTTGATCCCCATGATAGAACAGAGAAAACCCGACTCAGGAGTGGTCAAAACATTTATAATTCTTTATTCAATCATCTTCCAGAAGAGAGAGCCCTGCACAGCCAAAAGCCTTTTGAACTCCTGACATGAATAATGTCAAAAATTTTCTTCCCTTTAGCATTTGGCATTTTCCCAACAATATAATGTGACATAATCTAAACATTTACTCATCCTAACCTTGGTCCAGTCTTTGTCTCAGTGTCAAGTCAGTCCACACTTTAGTCCCCTTTAGTAATTTTAGTTGTGCAGCTTCTTCAATCAGTGTTTGCCTTTAGTTTCTCTAGTGATGTTGTGGAATAGAGCTCTGGTACATTTTTTTCAGTGACTTATTTTTGTTTGGAAAAAAGGTGGCTGAAAGTAATTTCCCCCACCCGGGCTGAGCCAGGTGCAGAATGGACATTGGCCTACCATGGAATATCACCTCTATGGTGGCGAACGAGTCTGAGTGACTAAGTTAGGGTGACAGTTACCAGTTACCTCAACAACATGAGCTCTCAAACCAGTCTAACGGGGAGAGGATATACTCTGTCCCAGGCTCTTGGTGAGAGGCGGTGGGCTGGGTTAAGTACCTTGGTATCTTATTCCCTTGGCTTGCTCCCTGAACATTGATTTTTTCCTGGTGATGAAGAGATTCTGTTTAGATTTTTTTTTATCTTTAACCCACTGGGTTCCAGGGTATAATTGTCCATTTTAATTATATGCTTTAAGGTTCACGTTTGAGAGTTATGCCAGGGAGTCAAGTTCTTCTGATTTGAGGCTTTCAACAGTATCAAAAGTTGTACACGGTGAAGAAGTAAAGATAATAACAACATAATTAACCTTTGTATGAGTTGGGTTCAGGTAGTTGCGCTGCAATGTGTTGGCACGAGGCATTAAGAAAGATAAGAGTGGATGAAATATATCCTTAACTTTCTTAACTTAACTTTCAGAAAGACATCTACTGTGATGAGATCTATTTAACACTGATCTCACAAAGGAAGGTTTTCAGGAAATACTGTTAAATGTTTCATTTGTAAGCCGTTTCATATATCAAATGTCATCATCAGTAAACTGTAAACCTCAACTAGAGGAAACATTTATATAGTAACTCCATTAGATTTAGCTTTACGGGGGATGGTGTGATCTCAATCAGGTCCAGGTTCCTGTTCTGCAAACATTTTAAATGTATATTTGTTGCCGGCCGCTAATCAGCCAATAATGTGGTTGTGCATTTATGCATGTAGACATGGCCAAGATAACCTGTTGAAACTCCTGAGCATCAGGATGGAGATGAACACTGATTTAAGGGACTTTGAACATGCCCTGGTTGTTGGTGCCAAACAGGGAAGTCTGATTTTTCTCAGAAACTGCTGATTTGCTGGGATTTTCCCACACAAACATCTCTAGGTTTTCCTGAGTCTGGTGTGAAAAAGAGAAAATATTGAGTCATTAAATAGTTGGAGCTGAGTTTATGATCAATTGCCCCTATGGTGGAAAAACTGGGCCCAGGTGTTTCCAGTCGCTCATTATCCTAGCACACCTGCTGGGTACTTGGAACACAAATTAAAAAATCATAAATAATCTGCCAGGCTAGCAGCAAGTAGAGTTAATGACATTGTTCAGTGTGGGATCATGCAAAGTCCATCATTTGTTTGATTGACGCCCATCATGTCACAACATTCAGTAATACACTTACATATAGACTTACACACTGTGGGCTGAACACCAGTGAAGAGCAGCGTGTGAATTTGGATCAAAAGAAAAAAGTGAATTAAAACGAGAGACATAAATGGTACAGTGGAGACTATCATTATTATCATTGTTATTACTACTATTATTTTCATTGTATGATGTATTTATCTGAGATATTGCTTACTCTGGTAAACATCTTATAAATATCTGCAGTTCACAAAACTTTTGGTATTGTTGAATTGTTTTAAATTTAATGATATTTTTAATGCATTTAAAAATGTATTTGCTAGTTCATTTAGTATTATTTTTCAGTAATTTCACTACAACACTTTAGCCCACCAAAGAAAAAGATCATTTTAATACCCGCAGGAAAGAATTTTATTTGTTTATTATTTTATTTATTTTAAGACTTGTCAAAACATAATCAAGTAAGACATTAAATTGGTCATTATCTGATAACAGCAATCAAATTGTAAAATTACTATTCTTCATGCATCATATCTATTTATTTATCAAATTTCATAGCACCATCAGTATACTGTAAACTCTAATTGGTGCTGCAAAATTAAACATGAAGGTGGATTTTAATTATATGTTGTTAACTAACTAACTTTTTTCCCCATCTTATTTTTCCACACAAGACCCAAGTACCACATTAAGAAGCATGTCAGATAACTCGTCTTCCTCTGCCATTGACTGCTTTACCTCAAGCATTGGAATTTCAAACACCATTTCTTTTTACATCACTAAGATGTTGGTCATCCTTGTTCTCTCCACCTTCATCCTCTACGTGGCTTACCAACGATGGCAGCGGCAGTCCTTCTTGGCAGCAACAAGTCACTCTGACATTTTCACCTATCATGTGACTGTCTTTGAACTGATATATGTATTGGTGGTCAGTACTTACTTACTTGGGAAAGACACTAATAACTCAGTGTTGCTTCTAATGGGGATGTATTCACTTTCTTTTGCCTACCCTGCAGAGATATTCTTTAACACTGTGACATGTGTGGAGCGCTACCTGGCTGTTGTTCATCCCATCACCTATATGGGGTTGAGACAGTCGGGTGGGGTCAGGATCAGAAACATCTGCATTGGGTGTGTGTGGTTGATGTGCTTTGGTTGGCTTGGAGTAACAGCTCTATATTACCCTGATCTTCCTTATGTTCCATATTTATGTATGATTGTGTCCTCATTAATCATCATCTCTTTTTGTAGCCTCTCTGTTCTCTGTGTTCTGATTCGTCCAGGTCCAGGAGAAATGGGAGCAAACAGGGAGAAGATTGATCATTCAAAACAGAAAGCTTTCTACACCATCACAGCAATAATGATAGTGCTGTTGGTGTCTTCTCTGGGAATGCTTGTTGCATTTGGTCAGAATAATTCAAATCTGTTACGTAACACAGACAGGTGTATGCTGTTCTTGGCTGGAAGTTGGTTCACTTTGCCCATCAGTCTGATTTTACCTCTATTATTTCTACACAGAGCAGGAAAACTGTCCTGCGGCTGTTTTACCAAAAAGTAAAGATAAAGCAAATAAACAATAATAATAATAATAAAAAGATTAATGATAAGAAGATTAATAATGTTTGTACATGTGTTATATTGTTCACAAGTATTTGTACCAAACTATTTCAGTTAAAGTAGGGACACTATAGAAAATCAAATTAAATAAAAGCAGGTATAGACAAAATGATTTGGAAACAGCAGGTACTGAAGTCGGTAGAAAAGAAACATAAAAAAAGCACTAAAAACAAATCTGGTGCTACTTATCTCTGTGGATTTCTTTTCATTTAAAGTATCCCATCATTTGTCTACACATTTGATCAGAAATATATTCTTTACACTATTGATCTTTTTACATTGCATAAATATTGTAGTAAAACTTAAAAATAAAAATGTCATTTTGTCTCAGTAACACTTGACCTTGCAAGATTGAATGAGTCAGCACTTTAACTCTGTGATGCCTCGACAGTGAAATAATTGCTATAACGTGTTCTTTAAACCTTCTGAAAATTAAAACATAATAAATTAAATTGACTTTCAGTTTGCATTTGTATTAAATTATATCATTGTTACATTTATTGCTCACAGTACCACTACATGTGTCTGATTTGACATACTGGTTTTTAGGTAAAAATAAGTCACACTGATGATCTGGGATGCCCAAAAACGTTTATTCATAGCCTCATTAATGATCACCTCTTTTTGTAGCCTCTCTGTTCTCTGTGTTCTGATTCGTCCAGGTCCAGGAGAAATGGGAGCAAACAGGGAGAAGATTGATCATTCAAAACAAAAAGCTTTCTACACCATCACAGCAATAATGATAGTGCTGTTGGTGTCTTTTCTGGGAATGCTTGTTACAGTTGGTCAGAATAATTCAAATCTGTTAAATAACACAGACAGGTGTGTCCTGTTCTTGTGTGTTTACTGGTTCACTCTGCCCATGAGTCTGATTTTACCTTTATTGTTTCTACACAGAGCAGGAAAAGTGTCCTGCAGCCTTTTCAACAAAAAGTACAAATAAATATGACAATATAACAAGAAAAAATATTATAAATGATAATAATTAAAAAGATTAATAACAATTAGAATAATTATCATCTAAGTACTGTTAACTATTAGATTTGTGAAAAATGTGCTTTTCCTGTGCTGATTGCATTAAGTTCGATCCTTTTAGCAGTTTGTGGTTCTCTTCTTAAATGCTGTCTTATGTACTGGGATTCAGTTTAAATCAGACTTTGAAATCATTCTTTGTATCTGTTGTTTGGAAACAGCAGATGCTGAAGTCGGTAGAAAAGAAACATAAAAAAGCACTATTGACAAAGCTGCTGATTCTTATCTCTGTGGATTTCTTTTCATTGAAATTATCCTATCATATGTCCACACATAAGATCAAAGATATATTGTTTACATGACTGATCATAAAGTTAATGTACCTTTATCATTAAATAAAACCACATTCTGTGAGGTGTCAGAAACATGTCACTTTGATAGACTGAAGGAGTCAGCTCTTTAACTGTGTAACGTTTGAGCCATAAAATAACTGCAATAAACTGAAGGGTTCATTGAACTTTTTGGCAGTTAAAAAGAAAGAAATGTGATAAAAATATTTTCATTATTGCAAATTAAAATTAGATTTCCTGGATATATTTACTCAAGCTGCAACAATCAAATGTTCAGTTATTTCTTTTTTCACAATTTGGTGCAGCACATCAGTACATTTTTATTTCATTCATCTCATTTTGTGTTTTTCATTTCATTCTTTATGTTATGTTTTTTGATGTTTAGTTCCATAAAATATTGTTTTTAAATTTCTATGAAACTTTTTGGTTACAATTTAGTTTAATTATTTTATTTGATGTCTTGTTTTTAAAGATTGTTCTGTATCATTACAAAGGTGTTGTGTTAAAACTGGTCCTTACTGTAAAAGTTCACTTTTAATGTACAGTGGCTTGCAAACGTATTCAGGCCCCTTGAACTTTTCCACATTTTGTCACATTACAGCCACAAACATGAATCAATTTTATTGGAATTCCACGTGAAAGACCAACACAAAGTGGTGCACACGTGAGAAGTGGAATGAAAATCATCAACAAAAACATTTTTTACAAATAAATAACTGAAAAGTGGGGTGTGCGTAATTATTCAGCCCCTGAGTCAATACTTTGTAGAACCACCTTTTCCTGCAATTACAGCTGCCAGTCTTTTAAGGTATGTCTCTACCAGCTTTACACATCTAGAGACTCAAATTCCTCAGTCAGATTAGATGGACAGCGTTTGTGAACAGCAGTTTTCAGATCTTGCCACAGATTCTCGATTGGATTTAGATCTGGACTTTGACTGGGCCATTCTAACACATGGATATGTTTTGTTTTAAACCATTCCATTGTTTATGTTTAGGGTCGTTGTCCTGCTGGAAGGTGAACCTCCGCCCCAGTCTCAAGTCTTTTGCAGACTCCAAGAGGTTTTCTTCCAAGATTGCCCTGTATTTGGCTCCATCCATCTTCCCCTCAACTCCGACCAGCTTCCCTGTCCCTGCTGAAGAGAAGCACCCCCAGAGCATGATGCTGCCACCACCATATTTGACAGTGGGGATGGTGTGTTCAGAGTCATGTGCAGTGTTAGTTTTCCGCCACACATAGCATTTTGCATTTTGGCCATAAAGTTCCATTTTGGTCTCATCTGACCAGAGCACCTTCTTCCACATGTTTGCTGTGTCCCCCACATGGCTTGTGGCAAACTGCAAACGGGACGTCTTATGGTTTTCTTTTAACAATGGCTTTCTTCTTGCCACTCTTCCATAAAGGCCAACTTTGTGTAGCCTAAGCCTGCTTTAAATTTCTCAATAACTTTATCCCTGTCCTGTCTTGTGTGTTCTTTGGACTTCATGGTGTTGTTGCTCCCAATCCGGTTGTTCAGTCTGACGTCACTAGACGTGTCTGGACCTAAACTCCGCTGCAGGTCCATATATCAAACGATCACTATGGCATTACTGAGAGTTGAAAAACTGTCTAAAGTCTTTCATCTTTAATAAAATGATCAGCGTTCTGCTCTACCAGGTGTAACAATTGAGTTTAACATCCAGGCATCCATGAAAACGGAATTTATGACATTTAACGGAGTTAGAAGTTAGCAGGGAGTTAGCTCGCTAGCTTCTATCTAAATACAATATAGCATGTCCTGACTGCGGGGTTTTGGAAACAAATTAAAACGTACAGCTCTGTTATCACTTCCAACATAAATGAAGACAGAAAACTAAACAGCAGTGACGTTTGTAGGGTTACTGAAGTTGGGCTAGCTGGTATATAATGATGTGCTACGTGACCGCTAGCAACACAGCTATGTTAGCATAATATAAACAAGCTAACTTTTTTTCCACTCAAAAGTTAACATGAGTGTTCTCGGTGGTCAGGAACAAATGTAATCGCATGGCAGGATGCTGTAAAAGGACCAAACTTCAGCCAGGAGAACAACTGAGATAATCCATCCACAATACGAGGTTAGTCATTAATATACTGCTGCATGGGCTGGGCTGTAGTTACATCCTAAGGTTTTAAAAACTGAGCTTAAATAAATGATTAGCGGTAATAAAAGCCGAGGGAGGTCAACGGTGATCACTGACTGTTTTAGGAGCTTTTTGAGATTAAATAGAAGAAAATACATAACATTAAACATGTTAACAACACAAAAGCCATATTAAACGCAGACTACTTTAGACCCGGAAGTAGGATTCCTCACGTCATCACTTAACAATCGGATATTCTCTTAGACAACCTCCGAGGCCATCACAGAGCAGCTGTATTTGTACCGACATTAGATTACACATAGGTGCACTCTATTTAGTCATTAGCACTCATCAGGCAATGTCTATGGGCAACTGACTGCACTCAGACCAAAGGGGGCTGAATAATTACGCACACCCCTCTTTGCAGTTATTTATTTGTAAAAACTGTTTGGAATCATGTATGATTTTCGTTCCACTTCTCACGTGTACACCACTTTGTGTTGTTTCTTCATGTGGCTGTAATGTGACAACATGTGGAAAAGTTCAAGGGGCCCGAATTCTTTTGCAAACCACTGCATGTCTTTGCATTAACCCCTTTAGTCAAGCGCACATATATAGACTTTTCTTATTGCAAAATCCATCTACTCTATCCACAGTATTTCTGATTTCGCGCCATTACCCCGATTCATAGCGGAAGTCTGTTTTTTACTTCCACTTGCGCTGTTGTTGACAGTTGCGGGGTTACACCTTCACTGTTGATAAAGATTTCTCTCACTGCAGTTTCTTTTACCTGGAGTAAATGGCAACACATCGAAGGTGGATACACAGTAGAGCTTTTTTAAAAAGCGGCGAGGACAGTTCAGTTGCAGTGCCTCACCCGTCACTTCTCGCGGAGTGGGTAGATGACATGAAACTATGGCCCGATGTTAGCTACATCGACATTATTAATTACCTTGTATTTTCCGAAGGCGTTGATGGCGAGGAATTACGTAATTACAAGAGCAGCGAGGCGTATAATTACCTGCACAGCAACAAAATTGATAAAGTACTGCTCAACAAACAAGGCGACTTTATTTTTCTTAAAGCAGCTGTAGAGCCGAGCCAGAGTATTAATCAAGCGAAACACTTAGCATGGGCAATACTAAGAGAAAGTGGAGTAGTGGAGACAGTCGGCTGTTCCTGTATCGCCAGATTAGGGAGATCATGTAGTCATGCGGCTGCTATTCTGTGGAAGGTATATCACTTATCTGGATATCATATCACAATGTTTAAATCACTGAAACAGAAACACTGGACTGGTCAAAGGCTACTGTGTTTTTGTTCGTATTACTGGAAGCTGTCACACTCAAAGTGGTCTGAGTGAGCTTTCTTCTTTTCTTCGGTGGGGGTCGGTCATAGCCCAGATAAAGCTCCGGGTCGGAGTGTAGCTCTGTGGGCTTTTTATCGATAAAATGAAAGGAGCAAACATAAACTCTCTTTGGAGGGTGTTTGAGTCTTAAAGCTGCCAGCCACGCTAGTTTCCGATCCTCCTTCCGTGGCATAGAGTGCAGTGCGTAGGGCGGTGGGCACGGACAGGCCTTTCTAAGTTGTTGATGCTCAAGGCAAAATGTTTCTAATGCGTTTTTCAGTTTTCTTGAATTATTGTGGCAGCCGACGACAGCACACGTTGAACCCGAGCTCATCTTCGAACAGGTAAAGCCACTTATTACCGCACAAAGTAACTGATTTTGTTGTTAGCAACGACTGAACGCGGGGTCTCGCTTTGAGAAACCGGAAGTATAAAACCGGACAACGGAAGTAGTGGTCTGTCATGGCAGCCTACGTACGCTCTTACAGAAACCTGTGGATACATACTGAATGTGTCTATAAGAATCATAAATGTGAGAAAAGGATAATGTGTCTAAAATTATAATATTGTGCATTTTATTAATTGTGGCCTGTATCTTTTTTAAAGTGTGAACGATACGAGCCGGCTCCCAAAGGTTTTTTTTTTTCTCTCACGCTCTCTCTCGCACTTTTTTTCTGCTTCACTCCGCACGCAAGCCTTGTGCTTTGCGCTGGGAAGAGGGGCAAAGGGCGGTAGTTACACTCGCAGTAGCACAGGAACAGAGCAGGAGAGAAAGAGAGAGAAAGAGAGCCAGGGACAACAACGTCACATTAGAAAGGTATAGTAATCATCCACAACTATTTTCAGTTGCGGATGATAAAAGATTCAGAAATTTTAGTCATGCAGGCCCATATGACAGAGAATTTGCATGTTCTTTTTGTTTTCATATTTTAATTTATATTTAATTGTATTGTGGTTTGCAGTGTTTTGTGTTGTTTCACTTAAAATTTGTTTAAAAGGAAAAAGCTGAAAATTTAAATAGTTAAAAGTTGAAATGTGAATGATTGGTTTTTGTATTACATGATTTATTTATTACATTTTATGTGGAGTGATTGAATAAAATTATATTTACGGTGGCCCCTAGAGACAAAGCACGTACAAACCCAGAAGCACGTACAAACTCCAAAACACATAATAACTCAGAAGCATGTACAAACTCCAAAACACGTAAAAACTCAGAAGCACGTACAAACTCCAAAACACATGTGCTCCAGGATGCTAGGCGCAGTATTCTGCTCTCACTATGGTGTGAAGCTGGTTTCTAGCTTGGCAGATAGCTAACAGGTCCACAATAAACATCCAGGAGTCAGCAGATAAGTTTTAGATATTTACTGCAGAAGCACTGTAAAACTGGTACAGAAACAAAAATAAAATATTACATTTCTGCTGTAATTGCATTTTCTTTACAACATCAAACATTAAGCCATGCACTACAATGTATATAACACATAAACACAAGCATATCCAAGCCCCTTCACTGGTTATTAGGCCCCGGGATTCAGAGAGTAGCTTGATGCTAACATTACATGGGAAATCCCATAGACGGGCTAACGCGTTAGCATCGCGGTCGTTTTTCCTCACAAAAGCAAGTTTCTCACACAAAACTCTAAACTGCTACACAAAACTAACGCTGGAAAGCTTACAAAACAGATAGCAACTGCTTACAGGCATGTGCTCTCTCAGGCTCAGCAAGAAAAAGTGAACAAAAAGTAGAACAGATAACAGTTTGGCTAAAGGACTGTTTTTCACTGGTGAGGTACTACGGCAAGTCTGCTGGTACAAAAAACACACACCCAAATTATCATGCCTGCCTTAAAGGGGCAGCACATTCAGTGTAGAGCTTTTGTTACCTAGTGGCTACACAAGCCAGGAAGTAAAATGGTCTGTATTTGTATAGCACTTTACTAGTCTCTAAGGACCCCAAAGACATCCAGTCATCCACCCATTCACACACTGGTGATGGCAAGCTACATTGTATCCACCCTGGGGCGTACTGACGAGGCTGCCGTACACTGGCGCCACCAGGCCCTCTGACCACCACCAGTACGCAAGTGTCTTGCCCAAGGACACAACGACCAAGAGTGTCCAAGCCGGGGCTCAAACCGGCAACCTTCCGATTAAAAGGCAATTTATTTGAATATATATGAGTGCTTGTGTATAAATACACAAACAATACACATATGCTTTCAATTGTGTAATTTAAGTGATCTAGGTAGCTCTGTTTTGGAAGTTCAGTTAACGCTAGAAATGTGTTTTGGAGTCTGTATGTGCACAGCAAATCCAGCATGTCCAAATTAACACTGTCGGATTTGATTTCAACACTATTAAAGTGTCTATATGGGTCCACACCAGAGAGTGTTAATTTAACACTTTTTGGAGAGTTGGTACGTTAACTCTGATTTAGTGTTAAACACCAAATCTGTCTGGAGTTGATAATTTAACACTTGGTGTTAAGAGTTTATATATTAACTCTCAAAGAGTATTTTAGTTTAACTACGTAAGAGTTATCTTCTAATTAATTCTAAAAAGCGGGAATTTTACTGTTCTGAACTTCTAGAAATTTCTTTTGGAAATAAACATTTACTAAAAAGACGCAATGGTTTTTGAAAAACATTTATTCTGAACTGTGCACCACAATTTCAAAACATTTTCTGAAAGATGTAACAGTGTACATGTTCTCACTTTCATTAGAATTGTGTTTATCAAAAGGTCTGACATAGGTGAGCTGGTAAATGCAAATAACAGCATTCTCAACACTTATTTCTTCAATATATGCATGTCCTTCATTCATCACTTTGTGGAACTTCAACGCACTTCTGCTCTCCCCCATATTCCATCTTCACAAGCATATCCTGTGCGGAGATTGAATAAAAATTAGTTGACACTAATTAATGGCACAAATAATCCAGTAAACAATTGCAGCACAGTAAAAAAAAAAAAAGGAATCCTCTTTGAGCCATTACTTGTGTAAAGTATTTTCCCAAAAGACAAGGACACAGGCAACAGGTAATACTGAACTAAATGTAAAACCTCAACCTTTTAAATTTTAACCTAAACCGTGTGCACAAAACTCTGGAGGGATCTATGCTAACGTAGAACCCAGTCAGGACCGTCTGCTACTGCTGTTTGCTCGTTTTTTTGTTTTTTGTTTTTTATGGGAGATCATTTTCAGGCTTCAAGTAGCACCATTATACCAACATTTCACATTCTAGACATTGTTTTAGGTGTATTTGACCAAAAATGTGACTGAAAATTCACATGCAAGCTTTTTTCAAGGCTGTGGTATTTGCCCGCAAACAATACCTTTCAGCTAGCTAAAACAGAATGTTATGCTATCACCGAGCAACATGGTTAATGCCTTTCACACAGCTTTGTCTCAACTCCAAAGAGCCACAGAAGTAAAAGATAATAATAATAATTGAAACAATCTTTGAAAAAATGACTTGCCAAGCATGGCAAACAACTCAAATATGTAAAGCAAAATTTTCTGAAACTGCTTCACTTCAGCTTCGATTGGAGCCTATGGTGCTGGGGGCGGAGTCTGTGAATTTACTCTGTTGGTGTCATAGCCCCTCTAGGAGTTCAGAGTTAAGAGGTCAAGAGTTAATGTTTCCATTGTAACACCTCCAGATTTGACATAGAAACACTCATTTTTAACACTCGATTTTAACTACTATCATTTTACACCTCAGAGTTACATTAAAAGAATGTGACTCTGCTTAGAGTAAAATTAACTCTACTTTTGCAAGAAGACTATTAACACCAAAACATTTAACACTTTTGAATTTGCTGTGTGCTTTGTCTCTAGGGGCCACCGCATATATTTATATATAAACATATATAAAGAAATTGGGTTTTTTTTTTTACGTTAGTAATTCCTTTTGTGCATAATTTTATACACTCAACAAAAATATAAACGCAACACCTTTGTTACTGCTCCCATTCCCCATGGGATGGACGTAGAGACCTAAAATTCATTCCAGATACACAATATAACCATCCCTCCCAAACAGTGGTCACAAATCAGTCCAAATGTGTGGTAGTGGGCACATCTGCCATATTGAGATAATCCATCCCACCTCACAGGTGTGCCACATCAGGATGCTGATCTGACATCATGAGTAGTGCACAGGTGTACCTCAGACTGCCCACAACAAAAGGCCACCCTGGAATGTGCAGTTTTTTGCGCTACTGGGGGTCTGGGGACCCAGAACCGGTCAGTATCTGGTGTGACCACCATTTGCCTCATGCAGTGCAACACATCGCCGCATGGAGTCTATCAGATTGTCAATTGTGGCCTGTGGAATGTTGGTCCACTCCACTTCAATGGCTGTGCGAGGTTGTTGGATATTCGTGGGAACTGGTACACGCTGTCGTATACGCCGGTCAAGCACATCCCGAACATGCTCAATGGGTGACATGTCCGGTGAGTATGCTGGCCATGCAAGAACTGGGACATTCTCAGCTGCCATCTGCCCTGAACAATGTGAACCATGATTCATCCGTGAAGCGCACACCTCTCCAACGTGCCAGATGCCATCGAATGTGAGCATTTGCCCACACAAGTCTGTTACGGCGACGAGCTGGAGTCAGGTCAAGACCCCGATGAGGACGACGGGCATGCAGTTGAGCGTCCCTGAGACGGTTTCTGACAGTTTTTGCAGAAATTGTTTGGTTGTGCAAACCAATTGTTCCAGCAGCTGTCTGGGTGGCTGGTCTCAGACGATCTTGGAGGTGAACCTGCTGGATGTGGAGGTCCTGGGCTGGTGTGGTTACACGAGGTCTGCGGTTGTGAGGCCGGTTGGATGTGCTGCCATATTCTCTGAAACGCCTGTGGAGACGGCTTATGGTTGAGAAATGAACATTCAATGCACGGGCGACAGATCTGGTTGACATTCCTGCTGTCAGCATGCCAGTTGCACGCTCCCTCATTGCTTGTGGCATCTGTGGCATTTTGCTGTGAGACAAAACTGCACATTCCAGGGTGGCCTTTTGTTGTGGGCAGTCTGAGGTACACCTGTGCACTACTCATGATGTCAGATCAGCATCCTGATGTGGCACACCTGTGAGGTGGGATGGATTATCTCAATATGGCAGATGTGCCCACTACCACACATTTGGACTGATTTGTGACCACTGTTTGGGAGGGATGGTTATATTGTGTATCTGGAATGAATTTTAGGTCTCTACGTCCATCCCATGGGGAATGGGAGCAGTAACAAAGGTGTTGCGTTTATATTTTTGTTGAGTGTATTATTGTTCATAATAAATTAATTAAAGCAACAAAACAACCTGAAGAGCCAGTTCGGAGCCGAAAGAGGCGACTCTTTTTAGTGAAGAACCGGTTCTCTAAAAAGAGCCGGAAATTCCATCACTACTGCAAATTGAAGTTTAGTGGCCACAAAAACAACACAGTCAAACCTGGTTTGAAACACACTTTTTAAAATAAGAAGACTTGCTGAATTTGGACAGTAATTTTATTTTTACATGGTAATAGTTGATAAACACATATTTTGGAAAGATAGTCAAATTCTCCAAATCCTTGGTTTAATTCTTTATGAACAAAGAACACTCTTTATTTAGATAGCGAAGCATACAGAGTTTTGCTCTCCAGTAAAACTAATGTGGTAGCTTCTAAACTCCATTTATGTTTGCCACTTTTTTATTTGTTTTTATTATTTTCTACATGTTTACAAAAAGAAACAGGGGAAGAGGTGAGTGTCATTAAGTCATGATGTGTGTCCACATTTTTTCATTTATTTATTTATTGGTAATTATCCAAATGAAATAAGTAATGAGTAACACATCTGGTTTATTCTAGAAAAAGAAAAAGACTTCAACATTTCAAAATAAAATCAGATTTGCTGTGTGCACAAAATACAAAAGTTATATAATCTCATAAAAGTTCAGGTACTACATGTCTCACAATTTTATTCATCGCTATTTGTGTACATTTTTAATTTTTTGCCCTCTCTTGTCATTACAGAGTATATAACAACTGTGTTGCGGAAGAAACTGGATTTTACTGTAAAAGTTCACTTTTGATGTATGTGTGTTGACATTAACCTCTTCTGTCAACCACAAAAATAAAGATTTCAGTGCAACATCCAGTATACATACTGAATAAGCAAAAGAGAATTTAACGTGTTTACTTTCATTTACAGTTTATAACCCTAAAAAAAGGCTCATTGGATTATTGCTTTTGCTTCTCACTTATGCAGCAAAAGCAATAATCCCACTGGAGATTTCATTTGCTTATGCAGCCTCAGCAGGTATGTGTGTGTTTACTATCCAACAGTTTTGGCAGCTGCAACACTTCAAATATCTGAATGATGTTTGTGAAGTTTATTCTAGTGTATTGTAATTCCAAACTATTCAATTCATATGCATCCATTATAAATCTGCAAAACATGTGCCTGCACATACAACATTTCTTGAATAGCAAGCCTTTCTTATAAATCCTTTTTTCAAAGCTAAAGTAAATGTTTAAATGGATGTAGGTCTGTAACAACAAATAGTGAATATTTAAACAAAACATTTACTGTGGATCAGTACTTTCATATTTCTCTCAATGTTTGAACAGCTCCAGCTGTCAGTGCTCCAGCACCGACAAGAAATGCAAAAAAATCTATCGTGCACTGTGGCATGGTGATTAGCACTGTTGCCACACAGCAAGAAGGTCCTGAGTTCAATTTCAACATCAGGCTGGGGTCTTTCTGTGTGGAGTTTGCATGTTCTCCCCGTGCTTGTGTGGGTTCTCTCCGGGTGCTCTGGTCTCTGTAAAGTACTTTGAATCACCTTGTTGTTGAATTGTGCTATGTAAATAAACTTGCCTTGCCTTCCTCTCACCGTCCAAAGACATGCACTTAGAGCACAGGTGTCAAACTCCAGGCCTGGAGGGCCGGTGTCCTGCAGGTTTTAGATGTGTCCTTGATCCAACACAGCTGATTCAAATGGTTAAATGACCTCCTCAACATGTCTTGAAGTTCTCCAGATGCCTGCTAATGAACTAACCATTTGATTCAGGTGTGTTGACCCAGGGTGAGATCTAAAACCTGCAGGACACCGGCCCTCGAGGCCTGGAGTTCGACACCCCTGACTTAGAGGGGATAGGTTAATTAATCTAGATTGCCCATAAGTGTGAATGTGAGTGCGAATGGTTGTCTGTCCTTGTGTGTTAGCTCTGCAAAAGATTGGTGACCTGTCCACGGTGTACGCCTCTCGCCCTATGAAAGCTGGGATAGGCTCCAGCGCCCCCCGCAACCCTGAAAAGGATAAGAGGAAATGAATGGATGGATTTAGGATTGTGGATCAATACTTTCAGATTTCTCTTAATGTTTGAACAGCTCCAGCTGTCAGTGCTCCAGCACCAACAAGAAATACAAGTAGGGAAATGTTAATGAGCAATATTATATATGTGCGTTTTTATTCTAGTTTTATTGTTAAACAAAAGGAAGTAGCCAAATGTATCATAATCTTTTTTAATGAATAAAATCAATATAATTACATTGTGATAACATTTATCTATGTTTTGCCACTTATCTGTATCAAAGTCACAGGGGCAGCAGTCTAAAGCAGGTTTCAGCAGGGGTACGCTGTTCATAGTCCACTGGCAGCCCCACAGAGAGCTCTGATGTACAAATATGTGGTACAACCGATCTGTGATAAACTGTTGCTTAAGCTGTTGTTGGTCTGTCAGCCAGCCATGTAGAAGAGCAAAGTTCTAACATGCAAAGAACTGAAGTGAAACTAAGTTTTTAAAAAAACAAGAAGCGTTCAGCCACTGTCTTTGCTTTTCATGCTGATCTTTCTGATTTATAAATTGTTTTTTTTTTACTGTTCTTCTGTTGCTGGTGAACTTTGGTTCCCTATTCCCATCCTATCAACAGACATATTTGGGATTTTGGAGTGCACAGGAACCCATCTGTGGTGGATAAAAACCTCTCTCTGCTTGCTGTTCTAATAGAAGCATGTAGGCAGAGACACATTTGGGACCACAAATTATGCTTAAGTGGAAACACCTAGATCTCTTTCTCCCTTGCCACAAACTTCAGCTCTTTCAGGGGAACATCACAGCTTTCCCAAGTTAGCCAAGAGAAGTAATGCCTCCAGTTATCCCACACCTAAGCATCCAGGAGACATACTTGTCAAATGCCTGAATTCCCTTAAATAGCTGGTATTTGATGCTTTTGCATCTATTCTGAGCACATCACAAATCACTGAGCTCCACAGCATTTAAAGCGTAATTATAGATAGATCCAATCCATAAACCCTTAATCTTTTCATGGCTAAAAATTATGCCCATCTATTCTTTCCATTCACAGGTTATGATCAGAATTCAGTAAACATAATGCGATTTGATATGCTTGGAGTTTATGCTACTAGCTGAAACAAAATGGCATTTTTAAAAAAAAATGCAAGGCAATGCTTCAAAACCCACATAAAATATAAGAAAATAACATCAAACTGAATTTACCCTCACTTTAATATTTAATGTTTTCATTTTCTGCAATAAATAATGACATTTTAAAAAGCAGGTAATAGACTGGCCAAAGGAGGAGATAGAAGCCACTGACATAAAGACAAGAAAGCTCCTTACCATGCATGGAGGGTTTCATCCCAACTCCAGCATCCTGAAGTGGAAGGAAGGAGGCCGGGGACTGGTGAGTGTCAGCACCACAGTCCAGGATGAGACAAGGAACATCCACGAATACATCACGAAGATGGCCCCACAGCGTGCTCAGTGAATACCTCAGGTAGCAGAAACCGAAGAAAGAGGAGGAAGGCGAGGAACCATCATGGAAGGACAGGCCCCTGCATGGTATGTACCACCGGCAGATAGCGGAGGTGGCTGATACCCAGAAATCCTACCAGTGGCTGGACAAAGCTGGACTGAAAGACAGCACAGAGGCACTAATCATGGCAGCACAGGAACAAGCTCTGAGTACAAGATCCATAGAGGCTGGGGTCTATCACACCAGGCAAGACCCCAGGTGCAGGCTGTGTAAAGATGCCCCAGAGACAATCCAGCACATAACAGCAGGGTGCAAGATGCTAGCAGGCAAGGCATACATGGAACGCCATAACCAGGTGGCCGGCATAGTGTACAGGAACATCTGTGCCGAGTATAACCTGGAAGTCCCGAGGTCAAAATGGGAGATGCCCCCAAGGGTGGTGGAGAATGACCGAGCTAAGATCCTGTGGGACTTCCAGATACAGACGGACAAAATGGTGGTGGCTAACCAACCGGACATAGTGGTGGTAGACAAACAGAAGAAGACGGCCGTGGTGATCGATGTAGCGGTTCCGAATGACAGCAATATCAGGAAGAAGGAACACGAGAAGCTGGAGAAATACCAAGGGCTCAGAGAAGAGCTCGAGAGGATGTGGAGGGTGAAGGTGACGGTGATCCCTGTGGTAATCGGAGCACTAGGTGCAGTGACTCCAAAGCTAGGCGAGTGGCTCCAGCTGATCCCGCGAACAACATCGGAGATCTCTGTCCACTAACTTCCTGTTTTTCAGTCTGGCTGAGCACTTAGTTTGTGAGTCAAAAGTGGCCTTGCTTTACAAACCTTCATTATTAAAGTACATAAAACAATATAATTAAAAAATAAGCACTAAGAACATATTAATTACATGACAGAGTTAACCAGCAAAATAAGAGACTGAGAAGAGGAAGAGAGAATGAACAGAAAAGAAAAAACAGCTGATGGGACCTCTCATGGCTGCAGAGGTCAGGCAGCAGGAAGCAGCTGTGAGAAGAGGGGATGAGGACGGGTGAGAGGTGAAGCCTGGTCTTGTTAAAGGCTGGACGAGTTAAAGTGAGAGCATATGAAAATTGGGTTGAAAATTGAGGCTGGCGGACTTGTGGAGGTTTAGAAAATGTCCAAAGCACTGCAACAGAAAGGTAAATAAAATAAATAAAGAAATGAAGAAATAAATAAACTAATAATTATATAAATGAATAGAAAACATACATACACAAATAGAAACATGTGAAATTCTTTTTGAAGAGAATCAGGAGCTGGGGGAGACAGTTTACATTCACAGCTTCACGCCAATATGCATGCATTAATCTGAATACAAACCCATACATGCTTACACTCACGAATGTTCATTCATTAGATAAATGCTAAATAGTGTAGATTTAACAGATACTTGCTATTAAATGCTGTGGTTATCCATTGCTGAGGAATAGCTCTAGAAGTCCAGGACAACAGGGGGCTTTTGTGAAAAGGAAAATATAGGGTATTACCAAACGGTGATCAGATAATAAATTTGATTTTAAAATAGTAAATTGGAAGTGATCCTGTGCTGATTGAGCAAAAGAAGTGATTACTGTAGGAAGAAAAAATAATAATAATTTAATTTTGTGGTAATGTTTTGAATATGCATTTCTGTTGTCCTGGTAACTTCTTGAGATATGACTCAATATGCAAATTAGTTGAATGAGTGGAGACAAAAAAAAAAAGAAAAAAAAAGAAGTTCTAATTCCCATAACATATTGTGATACTAGTAAGCAAAAACTTTCCTGTGATTAATCTGGCAGATTTTGTGGGGTTTTATTTTAGTGAGAGGTTGATTCAGCCAGTTAGGTTTGGGTTGTTTTCCTCTTTTCAGCAGAGAGAGTTTTTGTATACATGGACATGTCCAGAACTGAACCCAATATTTTTGTCACAGTGCACTTAGAGAAAACCTGTCAGGTGTCGTGTTTTGATGATTTAATAATCAGCTCTCGCTCTCTCATTTCTGTTCTAAGCAGGCCTGCAAGAAGAATTAACAGCGCTGTAAAATACTTCCTTGTGAGCAAATATAAGGTGAGTTTTTCCAGATTGTAATGGGCTGAGAAGAAGGCCACCTGTGGGGACTCTAAAAGGATTGCACCGAGTCAATCCAGTCCAAAATCATAAAGAACTTTTTTTGTTGTTTTTTTTTTTAAAAAAGAAAAAGAAAAAACAAATGAATGAGCTCATGTTGCTGAGAGTGGAGAATCTGAAAATTTGTGCGTGACACTCAATTATCCACAAGATCTAGTGCAAATGCGTGTGAATGAATGTATGACTGGACTGTGATGGACTGACGAGGTGGATTAAAGTTTTGACTGACTTGACACTGAGACAAAGACTGGACCAAGTTTAGGATTAGTAACTGTTGACAAACAATTCACCACGCCGGTAAGAAAGGGCGGAGGTTTTATTTATTTTTGTTTTTTGCAGGAGTAGGAGGTCAAGAGAGGGGGAGATTGTAGTTTCACATGACACTGTGAGCTGTAGACCTTTTGGCTGCTAATTTTGGGTTACTGATCTCTGGAGTAATAAAATTGGGTCATTGTTGGGAAATTCTAAATGTTAAAGTGGAAAAAACTAAGGAAAAACAAGAAAAACAAAAAGAAAAAAATCAGTTTCAAATGTGAAGGTCATATTAATTAACAGGTTTTGTTTTCAGGCATGGGTGATGTGGAAGAAAGCTCGAGGAGTTCAACAGATTTAACATGATAATTAAACTGATTTAATTTCTTAACACAGGCTTGCAGGCCTGGAGCAAATATACTCGAGAGGAGAATCGCTGAGGTTTTCTGAGGAATAATATGACTAACCTCTTTCTTTTAATTTCCTGGACGTGGTGTAGCCTTTTCATTCTGTGTGACACATAAAAATGTGTCAAAGGGGGGATTTTAGGTTTAATTTGAAAGAAGGGTCCATGATCAGTGTATGACTTTTTGTGTGCTTGATAACTTAGCTATGGTAAAACTTACGCATAAATCATTGTGTTCATGTTTAAGCTTCACATAAACTGAATCCCATTTAGAAGATAAAATGCCTGTGTTCAACAAAATTTCTATTTTTGTAAAAGAAAAGACCTTAAAAGTTGAAGAACTGCCATTTCTTCGTTTGTTTCACCTACAGATGTTTAAGAAGTTAATGAAACTGAGTGGCATTTATGTTGTGGTTTTCTACAATTAGTGGACACTGCTGTGTGGTTACTACAAGCAACATTCACACAGATCCACACATACATACAGCACTTTCAGACAATCACTCTTGAAGAGATTTTCCTTGAATTTTCATGACATTTTCCGTGAAATACTCCATGAACCACGATCATGTCACACGTTCAAATATGAGAGCAGCAGCAGATACTTGGCCAGGCAAAACTTCAGCAAGCTGTCAGGTCTGTTGAGTCTAAATATATCCTTCTCACCTCCACAGGGCCATGCAGAGACGTTTAAAGGGGCAGGTGCTCAAAGTTAAAAAGGGGCACATTGGACCAGGCTGAATAACAACAATACATTTACCAAGATTCTAATATGGGATTGCATCATACTATATCAAGAAAGTTATGCCAGGGAGTCAAGTTGTTCTGATTTGAGGCTTTCTACATTATCAAAAGTTGTACACAGTGAAGAAGTAAAAATATTAACAAGATGATCAACTTTTGTGTGAGTTGGTTTCAGGTAGTTGCGCTGCAATGTGTTGGCACGAGGCATTAAGGAAGATAAGAGTGGATGTAATATATCCTTAACTTTCTTAACTTAACTTTCAGAAAGACATCTACTGTGATGAGATCTATTTAACACTGATCTCACAAAGGAAGGTTTTCAGGAAATACTGTTAAATTTTTCATTTGTATGCCATCAATCAGATCAAGTTCTTGAGTGTAATTAAAGTGGTTGATGGGTTCTTTTACCCACCAGTTTATTTGATATCTGATAACATCAATCAAATTGTAAAATTACTTGTCTTCATGTATACGTGTATTTGATATTCATATATCAAATGTCATCATCAGTAAACTGTAAACCTCAACTACAGAAAACATTGATATAGTAACTCCATTAGATTTAGATTTACAAGGGATGGTACAGGATCTCAATCAGGTCCAGGTTCCTGTTCTGCAAACATTTTAAATGTATATATATACATTATATATATAATGTATATATATATTGGCTGACTGCTAATCAGCCAATAATGTGGTTGTGCATTTATGCATCTAGACATGGCCATGACTTTCTCAGAAACTGCTGATTTGATGGGATTTTCCTACAGTAACATCTCTAGGCTTTCCAGAGTCTGGTGTGAATAAGTGAAGATGTTGAATCACTGAATACAATACAATAAAGATTGTATTGTATTGAATAGTTTGTGCTGAGTTTATGATCAATTGTCCCTATGGTGGAAAAATTGGGCCCAGGTGTTTCCAGTCATTAATAATCCTAGCACACCTGCTGGGTACTTGGAACACAAAATAAACAATCATAAATAACCTGCCAGTCTGGCAGCAAGTAGAGTTAATCACATTGTTCAATGTGGGATCATGCAAAGTCCATCATTTGTTTGATTGACGCCCATCATATCACCACATTCAGTAATACACTTACATATAGACTTACACACTGCAGGCTGAATACCAGTGAAGAGCAGTGTGTGAATTTGGATCAAAAGGAAAAGCAAATTAAAACGAGAGACATAAATGGTACAGTGGAGACTATCATTATTATCATTATTATTGTTATTAGTGTTGGTATGTTAATTTTCACTGGTCACTAACAGAGGTTGGTCACACCTCTACATTTCATGTAAACTTTACTTCAGTTCACATCTCACACAGGTCACCATACAAAGTAAAGACAGTATTTTTTATGTATTTATCTGAGATATTGCTTACTCTGGTAAATAGCTTAATGAGTCATCTTTGCAGTTTATAACATTTTTGGCATTGTTGAATTGTTAAAATGTAATGATATTTTAAATATATTTAAAATGTATTTGCTAGTTCATTTAGTAGTTATTTTTTCAGTAATTTCACTACAACACTTTAGCCCACCAAAGAAAAAGAAAATTTTAGTAAATATAATGAAATAATTTTACTTATTTATTGTTTTATTTATTTTAAGACTTGACATGTCAAAACATAATCAATTAACACATTAAATTAGTTGTTATCTGATAACAGCAATCAAATTGTAAAATGACTATTCTTCATGCATCATATCTATTTGCTATTCATATATCAAATTTCATAGAAATTGGTGCTGCAAATGTAAACATGGGGGGGATTTTAATTAACTGTTAACTAACTAGCTTTTTTCCCATCTCATTTCTCCACACAAGCCCCAAACGCCACATTAAGAAGCATGTCAGATAACTCGTCTTCCTCTGCTTTTGACTGCTTTACCTCAAGCATTGGGATTTCGATCATCATTTCTTTTTTCATCACCAAGATATTTGTTGTTCTTTGTCTCTCCACCTTCATCCTCTACGTGGCTTACCAACGATGGCAGCGACAGTCCTTGGCAGCAACAAGTCACTCTGACATTTTTACCTATCATGTGACTGTCTTTGAACTGATATATGTATTGGCGATCAGTACTTACTTACTTGGGAGATACATTAATAGCTCAGTTTTGCTTCTAATGGGGATGTATTCAGCTTCTTTTGTCTACCCTGCAGAGATATTCTTTAACACTGCGACATGTATGGAGCACTACCTGGCTGTTGTTCACCCCATCACCTATATGGGGCTGAGACAGTCGGGTGGGGTCAGGATCAGAAACATCTGCATTGGGTGTGTGTGGTTGATGTGCTTTGGTTGGCTTGGAGTAACAGCTCTATATTACCCTGATCTTCCCTATGTTCCATATTGCTGTATGATGGTGTCCTCATTAATCATCATCTCTTTTTGTAGCCTCTCTGTTCTCTGTGTTCTGATTCGTCCAGGTCCAGGAGAAATGGGAGCAAACAGGGAGAAGATTGATCATTCAAAACAGAAAGCTTTCTACACCATCACAGCAATAATGATAGTGCTGTTGGTGTGTTTTCTAGGAATGCTTGTTACAGTTGGTCTGAATAACTCAAATCTGTTACGTAACACAGACAGATGTGTCCTGTTCTTATCTGGAACCTGGTTTACTCTGCCCATCAGTCTGATCTTACCTGTATTGTTTCTCCACAGAGCAGCAAAAGTGTCCTGCACCAGTTTTACCAAAAAGTAAAAATAAAGCAATTAAACAAAAAAGAAAATAATAATAAAAAGATTAATAATGTATGTACGTGTGTTATATTGAGCAACAAGTCTGTATTCCAAAATATTTCCGTAGGGACTTAAATAAAGTAGGGACAAAAGTATGGAAAATCAAATTAAATAAAAGCAGGTATAGACAAAATGATTTGGAAACAGCAGGTACTGAAGTCGGTGGAAAAGATACATGAAAAAGTACTAGTGACAAATCTGGTGCAACTCAGCTCTGTTGATTTACTTTCATTTAAAGTATCCCATCATATGTCCACACATGAGATCATAAATATGTTTTTAAACTACTGATCTTTTTACATTGCATAAATATTGTAGTAAACATTTTTTCAACATAAAAATGTCGGTTTGTCCCAGAAACTTTACCAGCAGCACACATCATTATGTGCCTCAACTTTCAGTCTTTTACGCATGCTAATCTGCCATTTTTTCTTCTTTGTTTATGTTTAGGGATTAGAGATCTGATCTAGTTTATCATATTAAAATTTGGAAAGCGTCATCAGTAGTGGATCTTGGATTCATTGGTTGTTTCGGCCATTTATCGCTAGACACCCTCTTCCAAGGAGGCCCTGCCAGGGTTGATCAGGCCCCAAAGTGTGTCACTGGTTTATGTTTATTTGTTATTTCTCCTCTTCTTTCTGCTGTTTAGTTTTCTACAGTTTTTTTTTTCTATCTATTCACTGCAACTGAGAAATAATACGTACCTTGTTAACATTTATGGAGCCTCACTTCTTCAAAGACATAGAAAAGGTGATGGAGAGTAAGACAAAAGGGACAAGATAGGAGAGAGCAGAGAGGGGAGCCAGAAGGGGGGTGCCCAATCTGGCTTCACACACCTCCCCCCCGGATTGGGCTGTATGAGTTTTAAATTGTATCTTTTTTGGGGGATGTATCAGCATGTGTCTGATTTGATACACAGGCTTTTAGGTAAAAATAATAAAAAATCACTGATGATCTGGGATGTCTCAAAAAGTTTGCTCCATTCACTGGACGAAAAAAAACAAAGAAAAAGTTCTTGAATTTACTTATTTAAAATTTGAATTTATTTATTTAAAAGGGACAGTGCAGTTTAACAGTGCAAGACATGAAACTGATACAACGCACATAAGTTTATAGCTACTGCTAATTTTCAACAATTATCCCTTGTTGGGCTTACAAGCTAAATAGGTACATTTTACAATAAAACATACATTTTCATGAAACCAAATTACATCATAAATACAATTAATAGACAATAATTTTAAATAGTGTACAATCCCTTCCTTTAAGACACTACCCCAACTTCTGTTTGGTTTATTGACCATATTCTGACCATAAGGCGCACCAGATTATAATGCACACTGTCATTGAACAGGTCTGTTTTCATACATAAAACGCACTGGATTATAAGGCGCATTAAGCAAAGCAAAACAGTCAGAAAAGTCAAACTTTTCTCAACTGTTTTTAAATGAAATAAAATTAAATACAGATAAGAGGCAAACCCTGGTTATAGTGGGAATCGGTTGATAAAATAGTGCAAGATACAGCGCTGATATAAACATCTATGATTGTTGGGAGCAGTTCTGATTGTACAGTCTGACAGCTGCAGGGAGGAAGGACCTGCGGAAACGCTCCTTCATGCATTTAGGATGCAGCAGTCGGTCACTGAAGGAGCTCTGCAGTTCAGCAACATTTACATGCATGGGGTGGGAGACTCTGTCCATCAGAGATGTTATTTTAGCCAGTGTCCTTCTGTCTCCCACCACCTGCACTGGGTCCAGGGTGCATCCCAGAACAGAGCTGGCCTCATAGCTGGACTGGCCAGGACTGGATAGCAGGGGCGGAGCGTGGGGGAGGCTTACTGGGCTTAAGCCCGGGTTGTTTTGTCAGAAGCCCGGGGTCTTTTGGAGTGTAATTTTTCATAGTTAGATGTCTGGCTGACAACTGTATAAAAGAAAAAGTACACACAATATTCGAAGCACATAGTGCACACTGTGGGAATTTACGACTGTGCGTGAATCCCCCCTGATATTGGTATGATCCGAGCTCAGGCACTAAGCGACTGAGCGAGGGGGCGGGGCAGCTGCTGCCTGTGAGTGCACTGTTGGAGAAACGGAGCCAGCCATACTAAGGAGAGCTTAAGTTTGACCAGGTACCAAAGCAAATCATTCGTACCGTATAAATAATGTAAATATGACGGTGAATCACGAAAGATTGATATCAAACTGATCACTTGACCCATATTACGTTACTTGCTCTTCAAGTGAATCAACAAATGGCGAAATGAAAAGCCGAACAAATGCAATTTTTTAGAGAATCTTAGCTTACGTGTGTTTATTTCATATTTTCAGTTCTTACCCTCCCCGACTAAATCGGTTTCAGTTATGTACTGAAATATAAGAATGGACATTAGAGGCTTCTTTCAAAGAAAAAACTCAGGTAAATGTTATTTTATATATTATGCTTTGTATGTTGTTCAGTATATTTCTATGCAAAACAAGAGGGATTTCAGTACACAGCAGGATATTCACATTTGTAACCAGATATTTACATACACTTTAGGGAGAAATTTTTTTTACTGTACAACATCAATTTAGAGTAAACTTTTGTTAGATAAATATTGAAATATCTTTTGAATTAGTTTAATGTCAGAATAAAGAGAGACAGAGCTTTCTGTTTTTTTATCACTTTGATCCAATTTAGGAGTACATGTACACTAAGTTTGTTAATTAATAAGAAACTCCAGACGATTCCATTCTGAGCTGAAGAAGCTTCTGATAGGTTCGTAGAGTCCATGTGAGTAAATTGGTGGCACACCTGTGGATGCATATAAGGCAAAACACAGAGCCTGTTTCTGTGACATGGGAACATCAAGAGATGTCAACCAAAACACCAGGAAAAGAACTGTGGAGCTCCATAAGTGTGGCTCAAGTTTGAATACAATTTGGTGCCATTTGCAATTAAGAAATACAGATAGTTTCTCTCTTTACTCTTAAAGTTAACAAATATGTTTTTTATATTTATCAATCTAAAAAAATAAACATTTAGTTTGATTTGATCTTACAATTAAAAAAGTGTTTGTGTTTTGATCTGAAGAGTACATAAATATGTGGTTTCAACTGTATATTTGATGATTGTCAGCACAAAGAGGGAGAGAGAGGAACAGAGAGGGAGAGAGAGGAACAGAGAGGGAGAGAGAGGAACAGAGAGGGAGAGAGAGGAGCAGAGAGGGAGAGAGAGGGAGATGGAGAATGAGGACAGAACAGAGGTGGAACAAGAGCAGGTGAGACATACATGTTAGTCAAATGGTTGTTTACCAAAAGTATCACCGTATCATAGGTACTCGTGTATCTCGTACCTAGTGTTTCTTTTTAGGTTTGTTATTTTTCAAATTCTATATTTATTAAGTTCTGCAGGCTTGTTTGCACAACAAGGCTAAATAATTATATAAACTTTTCTCAATCTAAATAGTGGACTTTGGTAGAATTAAAAAAATAGTGTAGTGCAGGTCTATGATGATTTTTAGTGCTACTATCATCTAGTTCTGATTCTGGTTCTGTCTTTGTTAAGTCCTAAGTAGTCCTGATTTTGAACTCTTGTAGTCCTGTTTTAATTCTGGATCAGTTCTGGGTCTGGTTGAATTGGGGTTTAGTCTTCGTGTCTTGATACAGCCCCGACTTTGTTCTGCCTTGCTGCTTAATTAAAAAACTAGTTTAAGGTGTCCTGCACATGTTATATATATATATTTTTCCCTATATGAAGTCATTCATTATTGAACAAAACTCAAAACAGAGCCTATTAATCTTTCAGTCATTTCTAAACACCCCCCCCCCCCCCCCCCCCCAAAAAAAAAAAAAAAAAATCCCACATGCATACTACCCTTTAGGGCTAAGCCCCGGGTGTTTCAAATGTCTGGCTCCGCCTCTGCTGGATAGTCATTTTTCGTTTTTATGGACCGATGGGTTTTGGTTTTTTCTTTGGTTTTTTCCCGTAACTGTATAAACACTGGAAGGTGGTGGATTGGCCAGATGCTGGGAGATGTGTAAAAATAACTCAATTGTTTGGTGGTGGCTATTGCAGAGCTTCCACAGATTCAGTAACATTAGCAAGTGGTGGAGGCCAGCAGATGCAACACGCTGGCAGGTGGATGACGGAAAGGCAGGAGGAGCAGAGACCTGAGGTTGTGAACTGAACTTCAGGTAAGAAGTTATGACCTGCAGTCTATCTGGGTCAGATATAAACCAAGTTTAGGTGGAGTTTATTTTCGTTATGCTGACTTTTTACAGTCAGTTACAATAACTCGTACTGCGTACTAGCTAGCATGACGGAGTTTATATACTGCTGGGCGGGTGCTATGATATTATTGATGTTGAACTTGTTTTACTTTATTTATAAGGTTAGTTAAAATTAAAAGCGCAATCGAAAAGAAAATATTGCGCGTTTGGTATTGAGGTGAAAACGAATACAGTTTGTCCCGGACTTCAGCTACAATGAAAAAGACACAAAGCTGGAGTTATTCTGTGTCTTTGCTGCACAGCTGCCTCTTCTCCTCTCATTCTCTCCCCCCCCCCCCCCCCCCGCTCTCCTGTTTCTACTTCAATTATGAAACTGATCAATGATCAGCTGATCGGCTTTTCTCTCTTGTTTGTTTATCGCCCACTTTGCTAAACAACAGCAGCACATTTAAGCTTGATCAGCTGTTGTTAGAATGTATTTAATATTAATTTCTAGTATCAGCTGATGTTTGCTGGAGCCACAGCTGTAAAAGCTGCTGGTCATGATATGGTTTGGTTATCTGGTGAGAGGGAAACATGAAGATGAAACCAGGAGATGTCCTTACTGAATCATCAGAGCTGAACAGGTGATGGAGAAACAGGTTTACCTTTTAGGTGACATGAATGAGTTGAAGGGAATTTATGAACTGTTTCTGAGAGACAAATAACACCAGGATCCTTTTCTAAGTAGTTGACAGCTGGTAACTGTGCAGGGACGGGTCTAGCAAAGTTTTGCCAGGGGGGCAGGTAGGACATTAACAGGGAAAGGGGGGCACAAAGAAATACTTTCTTATTCTCATTTAAAATGTCTTGCTTTTAACAAATAATTATCTGAATCTTACAACAAACGTTTTCATCTGATGTAAAATGTATAGAAATCCATTATTGTACATAGTAATTTTTTTAGGGTCCCATCATAATTTCTTCAGAAGTAGCTAAGTACTGTATATGATGCCAGTATTTTCCCACATTTTCTAGATTCTGTACCAGTACTGTGTGTAAAATGCCATCAAAAAGTCAATTAAGTTTTATTCTTTCTCACCTGTCTTTCTGTCTCCTTTCACTTATTAAAGATTGCCATGTTAGAAAAAATATTTTGCCCTGCCATGCTGCTTATTGATGTGGCAAATGAATGGTTTATGAAAATATATCTAAATCTGTCATCAGTAATCAGTAATGATCATGTCTCACCTCTAGTCTTCTCTGTCTTAATTTCAGGTTTTCACCGTGTGTTGTAGATAGTTTAGGAGGTTAACTTGACCAAGCAGTCTACTTGCCGGACACAGACGCCACCGGGCCCTCTGACCACCAGTAGGCAAACATGGGGTTAGTATCTTGCCCAAGGATATTTGGCATGCAGCCAGGATGCAGCCTGGGATCGAACCACCGACCTTCTGATTAGTGGCTGACCTACTCTGCCACCTGAGCTACAGCCACCCCTCAATACATAGCATCACTTATCAAACAGAGAGCTAATCCAGACTTCCTCTATTTGGGTCCTGGTTCCACAGATGGACAGTGCAAAAGTGATAACATCTCCAACAACTAGTTTATTTTGCGTAGTTTCGTTCTTCATCATGTCTGTCTTGCTGAACTATGCAACTATGCAAGGACTTCACAGAAAAAAATCATGACCAGAGTTTATAATTAGTGTTCCCTTTGCTGGGAAGACTGGGTCCAGGTACTTTGAGGTTTTTACAGTCAGTGACCAAACCTGCTGGGCACCTGAAACACAAAACACACAATCAAAAGCAGCCTGCCAGGACAGCTGCCAAAAGAAGTAATCACATTTTAGCTAGTATCAGGTAGTGAGGTAGTCAATAATCCACAAGGACATCTGATAGTCCACTCGTGCTCCCTGCATCTTCTCCTGTAGCAGCGAGGGTTGTATTGTGTTGAAGGCACTGGAGAAATAAAAAAACATGACTCTCACAGTGCACCTGGCGCTCTCCAGATGAGAGAAGGCCCGATGCAGCAGGTAGATGACAGCGTGATCCACCCCAATGTTCGGCTGGTAGGAAAACTGCAGCGGGTCTAGGTCTCTCCTGACTAGTGGGTGAAGGTGGTGAAGTATGATTCTCTCCATAGTCTTCATCAGGTGTGAAGTCGGGGCAATAGGTCTGAAGTGGTTCTGCTCCTTGGGGTGCATTGTCTTTGGGACTGGGACCACGCAGGAGGTCTTCCGCAGAATGGGGACTCTCTCCAGGCTGAGACTGAGGTTAAAGATGTATGTGATAACCTCACAGAGTTGATCTGCTCAGTCCCTCAAAATTCTGGAGCTGATTCCATCCGGACCCGTGGCCTTCCTGATTTTCATCTTCCTCAGCTGACTTCGCACCTGGTCAGTTGTGATGGAGAGGCTGCTGTGTAGGGTGTGGGTGGGTGGCTCCTGATGACTGCCATGGGGGTAGGAGGCAGTAGAGTCGTTGAAGGAAAAAGGGGGCAGGTGTGGTGAATCTAATGTCCCCGTTGCTATGGGGGGTTGCAGAGAGGTGTGAAGAGCTCTGGTGGATGGGGCTTCTGAATCGAACCTGTTAAGAAACTGGCTCAGTCTATTAGGCCAAACCTGGTCGCCAGACTCTGGACCCCCTCTGCTCGTTGTGCTTCGTCAGGTGATTGTGTTCAGTCCTCTCCACACATCTCTGGTGTTGCTCTGCTGGAGCTGCTCCTCCAGCGTCCTCCTGTAGTTGTCCTGACTTCATGCCTTTCCCCTCCTTATCTCTCTCCTTAGCTCATTCTTGACTCTAGTCATTTCCTCTCTGTTTCCAGATCTGAAAGCCCTCCTTTTCTTCTCCAGCAGGGTCCTCAGATCTGGAGTCAGCAATAGCTTGTTGTTGGAGTAACACCGTACTCTCCTTGTCAGTACAATACATTCACATCTTCTATTTTTAAAGTTTACGACAGCAGATCACTTCTCAACATCGGTAATAAGTTTGCACATGTAACCTTGGACACTGTTAAACCCGACCTGTCCTTGCTGACTGAGATACTACGCAGTGCGGACAGCAACAATGGACAGGATGCACACCTGAGGCAAAGAACAAAGAAGCGCCGGGGTAAACATGCTCGTGTTTGGAACAGACTGAGGCAGCAAGCGCACTGCAGGCCAGAAGCATTTCTACTCTCTCCAGCAACTGCTCGCCACATCTGGAATACCTGAGCATTACGTTCCGCCTTTTTTTTACCTTCCCTGCAAATTCACCACGGTAATCGCCAAGGTAGTCTACATCCCACCCCTAAACTACATGATGTTGCTGAATAGCAACGGGGACATTAGGACTCTGGCTCAGCCCTCATTGTAGCAGGAGATTTGAATAAAGCAAAACTCGGACAAGTCATGGCAAACTTTATCAACATGTCACATGTCTGACGAGCTGAACGAGTTCTACGCCCACTTCGAGATTAGCCAGGCAGCTAATGCTAACAACCGCCTGAAAACTGAGGATGGTGACATCATCAGAGAGGGACCGGCGATCATCATCGCAGAGCACGACATCTGGGCGGCGCTGAGTGAGCACAAGGAAAGCAGCAGGACCAGACGGCATCACCGGCCATCTGCTGCGTTGCTGTGCTGACCAGCTAGCAGGTGTGTTCATGAACTTTCAACGAGTCCCTGGCTAAGTCTGTGGTCCCCACAAAAGATCCACCATCATCCCTGTGCCCAAGAACAACAAGCCCTCATGCCTGAATGACTACCGGCCAGTTGCACTGACTTTGGTGCTAATGAAGGTGTCCGAGAGGCTGTTGAAAAACATCATCTCCTCCTCCATCCCAAACACCAAAGATCCACTCCAGTTCACCTACTTACCCAACAGATCCACTGAGGAAGCTATCGCCCATGTCCTGCCCAGCACCCTTAGCCACATGGACAAGAAACAGGGTAACTATGTGAGACAGCTGTTTGCTTATTACAGTTCAGCGTTTAACACATTAGTGCCTGGTAGACTGTTCACAAAGCTGAGGGATCTAGGACTCAACAGCTGTATGTGTGCACGGGTATTGGACTGGACAGACTGTGTGGCCACCCATGGCTCCAATACCATTGTGAAGTTTGCTGACGACACAGTGGTGTTGGACGCCATCTCCAACAATGATGAGGTGGCCTACTTGGATGAAGTGAAGAATCTGGCATTGTGCTGCCAGGATAACCACCTCCAGCTGAACATCGGCAAGACAGAGGAGCTGGTGGTGGACTTCAGAAGGAGTAAGCACAGGCACTACAAGCCCATTATCATAAATGGAACTCCAGTGGAGAGGGTGCAGTCCTTCAAGTACGTGACGCTGGCTTGGCTTAGTTAACCCTTAGCTTTTGTTTTGTGGCGCTAGTTTGCATTAGTTAACCCTTAGCTTTTGCTCCTGACTTTTTTTTCTTCATGTATTAATTGGTTGCCCATTGGTCTGTTGAACAGCCCTGTCATTTTTCTGTTTAAAGCATGCAATAAAAACTTTTATTTTACTCAGTTTTCTTGTGGGGGCTTGTGCATGTTACTCCCCTCCTGTCGCCTAGCAGATGGGGTCGTAACACAATCACAACCAGGGAAATTTTGTTGTTGCTGCTAGCTCTGTTGCTATATTAGGTGCTGATTTTCTTTGTGCCCATGGACTTCTAGTCGATGTTGCTAACTTCTTCAAAACTTTCTTCAATACCCTGTTTTACTCGGGCCGCCGAGGTCCTGGTATGGGCTAATGTAGTGACTTCCGGTGATGCTTTTCAGCATTTGCTTTTGGAGTTCCCATCACTGTCTGTCCCTTCTCTAATAGGTCAGCAAAGCACGAGTTTGAACATTATGTGCCTGCGGTCAGGCCCAAAGTGTTCATGCGGGTGCGCCTCCTCGACCCCACAAAACTCTCCATCGCTTGGGAGGAGTGTGCAGCCATGGAGCGCCTTGGCGTTGTAAGGCACTCGAATAGTGCCTGTGTCATGGTCTACGGTGGGTGGCTGGAGTTTCCATTAGGCTCCTGAACTGACCTGGGATCCGCCCCTGGGCAGGGCCAACTCCAGCTCCTGCACACCTGGAGCCTATTGCAGGCAATCAAGCCAGAGGGATTTAAACCACACATCGATGTTCACTCACTGCCAGTTCGTCATCAACCCATGTTGGTAACAGGTCTTGTGCTTCAAATTCTCGCTGTGATTTATCTTACTAACAAAGACTCTTTTGTACTACAGTTGCTGTACCCACCCTGGCTCACACTCCACCTCCGGACTCGGGATACCTAGTGATCATTCTGGAAATCCCTCTGTGCCGCACCTGCCTGCCCTCCTGCCATCACACTCCATCTGGAGCCCCGGATCTCAGGTCAGCCTTTCCACGCCACTCAGCCTCCCCTGGATCTTCATCACCCCCCTCTCAAACACTCCAGGTCCCTAACTGCAAGTAAGAATCGCTGCTCTTATACTGGCCACTCCTGAGCTGCCTTCACTACCTGCCTAACTCCTATATCCTCTTCCCTCAGTGTGACTGTTCCCCACTCAGCTCCGTTCCGCTTCTCAGGCCTCGTTCCCTCGCCCTAGCCACGTTCCCCTGGGCACGCCACACCAAGGCTCCACGTCTCGTCATTTTCTGTCTTTGCCACGTTTCTTTTTTTCCCCTTTGCACTTAACCGTAATAAACTGTTAAATCATCTACTGTCTCCGCTCTGGGTTTCTGCACCTGAGTCCTATTCAGTACCGGCCATCCGTCGCCGTGACAGCCTGGCCTTCTCCACTACACACAATGCTCAAATTGGATGGCGGAGATTTTCACTGTTTAAATGTCACGGCGAATGATCGTTACCCTATTCCTCACATCAACCTATCTTGCCAGGACCTCAATTTTTTCTAAAATTGACTTGGTGCACTTGGTGCTTCAAGTTAGCTGGAAGAGCATGCACATGTCTTAAATCTAAACTGAGGAGGAGTTTCCTGCAGCTGTTCCTAGATGGAGTTATTGAGTCTGTCAGGGCCTATGTGAGTTGCTTAGGCATTGGCTACCAACTAATTATTCATTTACCCATTCTAGATCAGGATTGGTTCTTCAGGTATAACAAATTTAACTTTGTTTAAAGTATTGTCATCTATACCTGGTAGATGGGATAAAAGGAGAGAATGGCTTGGGAGACATTTCCACTTACAGGAGAAACATTTGGTACACCAACTTGTACAGTAGAAATAAACTCATCTCCACTACAGATAGCAGAGTTTTACATACAAAAACAAATATGAATCAAATAGTCATGTACCTGTGACAAATCTTGTCCCTTCTTTCTGTGCAGCAATCAGAGGTGCAGGGGTTAATGGTTGTTTGCTGTTCTGAGTCCATGCTGATTCCATGCTTCCTGGAATGACTGAAGATGATGTTGAATGTGATGCAAAAAGCATCTGTGCAATGCAAACAAGTGAATTTCTTCACCAGGGTTGAGCAGTCCTTGAATCTCCAGCTGGGTGAAGATTGTGTAGAAAGGTTCAAGGACGTTTTTATACACATCCCTCCACATGCGCTCAATGCTGATTTCCATCTATATGCCAAAGGTGATTTGCTGCTGGTACACTCTACTGAAGACTACTTGCAGTCTTAATAGATAACCGTTGTATCTTGACCCCTTCTGGATTGACTCGTCTCATTTTTCAATTTCAAATATTTCAAATAACATGTAAGTCAGAAAACACTGTAACACTATTAGTGATGTCTATAAAAAGATGTATGGATCTTGTACTTAGAGCTTTTTCCTGTGCTGCCATGATTAGTGCGCATCTGTGCTCTTTCAGTCCAGCTTTGTCCAGCCACTTGTAGGATTTCTGGGCACTTCCTCTAACTGCCAGTGGTGCTCCCATGATGGCTCCTCTTCTTTCTTGGATTTCTGCTGCCTGTGGTATTCCCTAAGCACACAGTCAGTTGTGGGTGTCTTCCTGATGTACCAATGGATATTCGTTGTCTCACTCTAGACCATGGTTCTGACACTTACTATTCTCTGGCCTGCTTTCTTCCGCTTAGTGTACAGCCTCAAGGTGCTGGACTTGGGGTCCTCCATGCATAGTTCAGAAGAGACTGACATCAAGACAAATTGGTAAATGGTAAATAGCCTGTATTTATATAGCGCTTTACTAGTCCCTAAGGATCCCAAAGCGCTTTACACAGTCAGTCATCCACCCATTAACACACACATTCACACACTGGTGATGGCAAGCTACATTGTAGCCACAGCCACCCTGGGGCGTACTGACAGACAAGGACGCTCCTGTCTCCTACTTTGGTCAGTTTATTATCTGATTACCAGCAGAGCGTAGGTGTTGATGGCCCGGATCTTGTTCTTCCCATTCAGCTGACTCCTCAGGACTTGCCTTACTCTCTGCAAGTGGGTGCAGCTTTGCTAGTGCCCTTTTTGTGGTTCTTATTTGCCTGTGGGATTCCCAGGTCCTTGTAACTGTCGTCTCTGTCTGCAATGTTGCCTTCTGGCAGTGTGATCTATTCCCTTAGTCAGTCTTGACAATGATGTCACTGAGGGTGATCAGGCCTATGCAGAGCAGCAGTGGGGACAGAGCATCTCCTTGGTAGGTAACTTGATGGTGACTTTTGCTACAGGCTTGAAGTTGGCCTCTAGTTTTGTTCACCACAACATTAGAGTGCAGTCAGCTCCTACAGCCAGTAGGCATGAATCATATTAGGGCCTGGTGCTGAAAACTCTTCATACTAGAGACCTTTTCCTGGATGCCACTGTGATGGTTACTGGATCTTGTTCAGGGATGTCTGCTCTTAGACCCACTAGCTAGTCACGGCGCTGTTCTCATATTGTTCCCTGGCCAAGGCTGTGAATCTTAGCTTGGCAGTTTCCAAGGCCTCAGGTATGGACAGGATACCTCTTGGGCACCTTTTTCATCAAACCTTCTTGCAACTCCAATAGTTGGTTAACTTTCCTCCGTGCTACCTTGATCATGGCCTCGAGTCTCTGTTTTTGTAGCTAAGATTCTCAACATCTAGTAGACCTTCACAGGATACTTCACATAATCTCAGTAAGTGGCTGTGGAGAGACCAGATTTCAAGCCTTCAGTATGATCCTATCTTTCAGTCCGTTCCTGTTTCTTTCAGGTCAGTTCCTCTCGCACTCAGCACTCCTTCCATAATACAATCTTGGGTAAGGGTGATGATGATATCTCCAACCTGACCTGCTTTGTTGTACCTCGTCAATCTCTAGGCATACGAGCATTTCCTTCTTAAAAATGCTGGAACACTAAGCTACTAGTTCCAAGATTCCATTCCACATCCTATTTGTGTAACCTCTTCTGCTGTGGTTATTTGTGTAGTAGCATACAACAGTGGCCTGCTCTCATCTCTTGTTCCAGTAGCCCACTTCTCATCATGGTTCCCTGGTTCCTCAAAACCTGATGTGGACCATGTTAACCCAGGCGACATGTTTGACACCATTCTTTTATTTGCTTTCAAAGCTCTCCATGGCCTAGCCCCATCTTATCTCTCTGAGCTGCTACAGCCTTATACACCCACCCGCTCTCTCAGGTCAGCTGATCAGCTGCTCCTGAATGTACCCAGGACTGGGCGTAAACTTAGAGGAGGCCACTTCTTTACCTGCTTTTAAGTCACTCTTGAAAACCTCCTGTCCCTCTTTACCCTGGCCTTTGACACCATGTGAGATGTTGGTTTTTATTTTTATTTTAGTTGTTCTTATTTGATTCGATGATGTTTTATAATGTTTTTGTTTTTGTTTAGGGCTGTTTTAATTTTATGCATTATGTGTTTTATTTATTTATTTTTGCTGTTTTCTGTTATTCTATTGTTTTTAACTTATTTTTCTGTACTCTGTACAGCACTTTGTTCCTCTGCTGGGTATTTTCTCTACACCAACTAATACAAGTAAGAAACAAGTCGCCTTCACACTTAGTCAAATGAAGCTGAATTCACTCTTACTTGTAAATGCCTGTTTTTCTTCACTGTATTTTCCTTTTTTAGAAATCAAACAGCAGTTTTGAGAATATGATAAGTCCTTTTTTGTAATAAATCTAATTATACTTTAGGTGCGATGTCTGAGATTAAACTGAGATTAAACAGAATTCATTTAAACAAGTTGACAGCAATCCATAACCCACAGAAAGTTTACATGTTGGGAAACCACATTAAACTTATTTTGTAAGTATTTTTAATTAATGTGTATTAATAAAAATGTAATGCTTGTAATGTAATGTTTAGAGGGGAAAACACAGTTCATCAACAGATAATTAAGTGACTGTTATACTAAAAGATGTTCATCCACAGCAAATTAAGAATATTTGACCCGAATGTGATTAAGACAATTCTAACATTTGTCACATATTCCAGTAGCTCTGATGGAAACTGCTCGGACACAAACAAGTGGCATCAGTCTGCAAGACACAAAGCTGGCCAGAGCAAGTCTTGCAGATGCGAAGACCACAACAGAGCAGGCCACTGGGGAGATGAAGGCTGCCGCTGAGGGGTGGCCATCACCCACTCCCCAATAATGGGGCAGGCTGCCACATTCAGGTGGTAGAACCTAGTAAAGGCCGAATTGGATGACCACGTTGCCTCTGCACAAATGGCAAAGAGAGGCGCCCCTCAACAAGACACATAAAGTGGCCACCCTGCGGATCAAGTGGGCCTGCACTCCAGAGTGGAGGGGAACCTCTGCCGTCAGCCGGAGCCTTGCAGGGCAGGGGTGGAACAGTAATCCTCTTGCCTGGGACAGGAGGTTCAAACCAGAAGCTCCTAGGATATCCTGTCCAGAAGTTGAAGGATTGCTGAAAACCAAGACATGTGGGCCCAGAGAGTGCCCACCAGGATCAGCATCAACTCCTTGGTCTGAACCCAGTGGAGGCTCAGTGTGAATGGATGCTTATGTATACTGCGGGAGTCCAAGAGTGAAACTCAAGACGTGAAAACAGGCCAGCCTCACTTTAGAGGCCAGCAAGCGTTAGCTCACAGAGCTACTTATTAGCCACCACCAGGTCTTGCTGGCCCTGTAAACCTGCATGAGCATGGGCCATACACCAGATGGGAACCGAGCACTGCAGGCTGGAGAACTCTATGTATTATACATAAGCTGTGGGTAGTGACCGGGCTGGCGGGAATGTCTTTAAAAAGTATCAAGATGTCATGACCAAGGGGGGTCAAAATATTACTCACAGACCCATTAATGGGTGAGAAGTCAGACTGACTGCTTCTGGGGAAAGGATGTCCAAAAGACTGAGAAGTATTTCTTCCACTTGTTGAATATTTTCCCAGTTGAGGCCAGACATATCTTCACTGTCTTTAATGTTGACAGAGATACAAACTATATTTTTTTTAACTAAAAATAGAAACCAAAGAAACATTTCACAAAGACTGAATAGAACAATCTGTGTATATCAGAGAATATAGACACAAAACCTTCATTTTGCGAATGTTGTTTTCTGTATTTGGATTTTACCTCTGAACTTAATTTCTCTTTTTGATTTGATTTTAAAATCCATCTTGTATTGTGTTGACTTTTTATGACTTTGGTGTGAAAAAACTTTTTTTCTTTTATTATCAGGAGCCCATACCAGCTGTCCCTGAATATGGAGTTTATCTGTGTATTACCAGGGGGGACAGTCTTATTTATCATCTACAAAAAATCTATTTAACAATTCCTCTGACTTTGAACTGAGGGAACACTTAAATGATAACTGATGCCAAATGATTTCTAGATTTTAAGACTCATTCTGCATCACTCTCCTCTATCATTTATAATGTGCCACGTTTTTCTACTGAGCCTTCTGCAGATGTGCTCATACAATCAATGCAATTGACTTATCTTGAAAACAACTATCTTCAACTGTCTACTGGCAGCAGTCAGACAGTGTCTCTTTTATGCTGAGCAGCAGGCAGCAGAACAGTGTGATGTGTGGCTCCCTCAAGTGGTCAGCTCTGGTTTGAGGCCCAGGTTTGTTAGGCCTGGAGTTTGACACCCCTGCTTTAGCAGTTTGCGCTGTTCTTCTTAAATGCTGTGTCATGTACCAGGGTTTGAATTGATTCAAACTCTGAATTCTGTTTTACATTATTTACAAAAATTGTTACCAACTGATTTCAGTTAAAGTAAGGACACTATGGAAAATGAATAAAAGCAGGTATAGACAAAAAGATTTGGAAACAGCAGGTACTGAAATCGGTGGAAAAGAACAATGAAAAAGCCGGTGCTACTTAGCTCTGTGGATTTCTTCTGATCCCATTTCATATCCACACATAAAATGCAAGATATATTTTTTACACTATTGATCTTTTTACATTACATAAATTCTAATTATTGTAACTGTATCATTAAATAAAAACATATCCTGTGATGTGTCAGAAACATGTCACTTTGATAGATTGAATAAGTCAGCTCTCTAACTCTGTGATACATGAACTGTGAAATAATTGCAATACACTGAAGTGGTCATTGAACTTTTTTTTTTTTTGCTTGTTTTCTCTTTTTTTTTCTTTCAACAGGTGATCCAGGTGATCCTTTAGTGTCTTCACTCCCTGTCCCTCTTCCCTCTCTTTTTTCTTTCTCCCTTTCCTATCCCCCAGTCATGTCTGTCCTGTATGTAATAACTTAAAATAAATAAATAATAATAACAAAGGTCAATCAAATGGACCAACAACGGCCAGCCACAGCCACCCTGGGGCGCACTGACAGAGGCGAGGCTGCCAGACAAACTCCCAGCTCTTGAGCCACGATCGCCCCGATGGGAGTAGAATGGGAGGGAGAGCCTTCAGTTTTCAGGCCAATCTTCTGTGAAACCAGCTTCTAGTTTGGATTCGGGAGACAGACTCTCTACTTTTAAGATTAGTCTTAAAACTTTCCTATTTGCTAAAGCAAATAGGGCTGGACCAGGTGACCCTGAATCCTCCCTTAGTTGTGCTGCAATAGATGTAGGCTGCTGGGGGATTCCCATGATGCATTGAGTTTTTCCTTTCCAGTCCCCTTTCTCACTCACTATGTGTTTATACACCTCTCTGCATTTCACCATTAGTTATTATTAATTTCTGGCTCTCTTCCACATCATGTCTTTGTCCCCACACCCCAGCTGGTTCTAGCAGATGGCCGCCCCTCCCTGAACCTGGTTCTGCTGGAAGTTTCTTCCCATCAAACAGAAAGTTTTCATATGGTCATATGATTGCTGAGGTTTTCTTTGTGCAATCTATCTTCAAAAAACCGTGTGGCAATCTGTGTGTTCTGTGGCAAACAGATTCCTGTAAGCAGCATGGATTGCAAAAGCTCCTTCCTCATAATAAAATACTGTTTACTTCTTCAAGAACTTAATAAGTGTAATTTGATCAAAAGTAACTGAATATAAAACGAAACACAACAATGGGAAGGACTGAAGAAATGCTGCCATGGTTAGATTTTTTTATCTGGAAGAATCAAAGTACAGACATCAAGACATTTAACAAATGAAAGCATCTGTGTATCACCACTTCTCATTTTGTAATTTCCTGACCTTTTTTTTTTTTTATCTTTCAGTTTCACCTCTGATCTTTACCTCACTCACTGTAGTTCTTCTCACACAGTACTGTACATTGCATATTTTATACAGTAGACAAGGTTAAACAAGCCTGTTTTGATTGGGAGAAGATTTATTTTTAATAATGTTATATTAATAATCCACAACATCACTGCTGAATAAAGCTTAACCTTTATCATTTTTGTTATGTTACAGTTATAGATTTTTAAATAAATCACAACTCTGTAGTTTAGGACACATTTGCCTAACAAGTGAATGGTTGATTACAATGAGGAGACACAAATCCCTTTGGGTGTGTGTCAGGAAGTCAATCTAGTGAGAACTGGAAGCACTTTGACTCAATAAGCTGCCATCATCCATTCACAGGCACTTACAAATTCATAAAGGGCTTGTTGCATTTTCATATATGTTTGCATATTTGATGTAATAAATGCACCTATTTTCCACAGATACAGATATAAAATGAGGAAGAAGATACAAAGCATTATGAAAGCTATGCAACAGTTGGACAAGTAAAAGAGAAAATAAACATGTCTACTTTCATTTACAGTTCATAACCCAAACAGCAGCTCATTTAAAACTTCACTGAATCTAGCATTTAAACATTTGTGAGTATCCTGATTTTACTCAGCACAATGACGTCTTCAGTGGGATTATTGCTTTTGCTTCTCACTTATGCAGCCTCAGCAGGTATGTATGTTTACTAGCCAACAATTATGACAGCTGCAACACTTCAAATATCTGAATGATGTAGGTTAATTCTAGTGTATTGCATTTCCAATATATTTAATTCATATTCATCGATTATAGATCTTTAAAATATGTGCCAAATGTGCACATGCAATATTTATTGAATAGAAAGCCTTTGACACAAATCCCTTTTTCAAAGTTAAAGTTAGTGTTTAAATGGATGTAGGTCTGTAACCGCAAATATAGTGGATATTTAATCAAAACATTTAGGGCTGTGGATCAACACTTTCATATTTCTCAAAATATTCCAACAGCTCCAGCTGTCAGCACTCCAGCAACAACAAGAAATACAAGTAAGGAAATGTCAATGATGAAAATCTATCTTTTCATTTTTATTGTATTTTGTGTTGTTAGACAAAAGAAAGCAATTAAATGTAACATCCACTTTTTTTTAAATGAATAGACTTAAAATAACATTCTGATAACATCCATCCATGTTTTGCCACTTATCTGTACCAAAGTCACAGGGGCAGCAGTCCAATCAGGGTTCATCAGGGATAGCCTGTAGTCCACCTGCAGAGAGCTCTGATGTAAAACAATATGTGGTCCAGCTGGTCTGTGATAAACTTATGCTGTTGTTGGTCTGTCAGCCAGCCATGGAGAAGAACGAAGTTCTAACATGCAAAGAACTGAAGTGAAACTAAGTTTTTAAAAACAACGAAGTGTTCAGCCAATGTCTTTCATTCTCATGCTGAACTTTTTGATCTTTGATTTTTTTTCATTGTTCTCCTGTTGCTGTGGATTCTGGTTCCCTATTCCCTTCCTATCAGCAGACATATATTTGGGATTTTGGAGTGCACAGGAACCCATCTGCGGTGGATGAAAAGCTCTCTCTGCTTGCTGTTCTAACAAGAACATGCAGGCAGAGACATATCTCACGTTCCCTTGCCACAGCCTTCAGGTCTTTCAGGGGAGCATCAAGGCTTTCCCAAGCTGGCCAAGAGAAGTAATTTCTCCAGTTATCCCAAAACCTAGGCACCCAGAAGACATACTTGTCAGATGCCTGAATTACCTTAAATGGCTGGTATTTGATGCTTTTGCTTCTATTCTGAGCACATCACAAATTACTGAGCTCCACAGCCTTTAAAGCTTAATTATAGATAGATCCAATCCAGAAACCCTTAATCTTTTCATGGCTAAAAATTCTGCCCATCCATTCTTTCCATTCAGAGGTTATGATCAGAATTCAGTAAACATAATGTGATTTGATATGCTTGGGGTTTATGCCACTACCTGAAACAAAATGGCAAAAATTTGTAAAAATGCAATCAGGAAATGCTAAGGCAGTGCTTCAAAACCAACATAAAATATAAGAAAATAACATCAAACTGAATTTACCCTTACTTTAATATTTAATGTTTTCATTTTCTGCAATAAATAATACAATTTTAAAAAGCAGCAAATACATCTAACCAAATTGTTATTTCGGATTAGTAGAAGTTCAACAACAGAGAAGATTGTAAAAAGTGTTTGAGTATTAACATTTGTCACAATTTCCCAACAGCCCCAGTGGACACTGATTGGACACCAACAAGTAAGAAACGAGTCAGAGTCAAATGAAAATGAATTTACTCTTACTTGTAAATGTTCAATTTTAATTTATGAACTTACAGTTGTTGTAATTTTATTTTTAGAAAATCAAAGAAGAGCTTTGAGAAGATAAAAAAAATATTTCGTTTTGTGTGATAAATAATTATGCTTTAAGTGTAGTGCCAGCTGAGATTAAAAAGAATTCATTTCTAAAGATAGCAATCCAAAACCCACAGAAAGTTTAAGTAAATATGTCATGAAACCACATTAAAACTTATTTCATGAGTAATTTTATTTAACGTACTCCTGCTTTAATGTTTAGAGGGGAGAAAATGATAAATGAAATGAAAATGAAAAATAATAATTGCATCTAGTCCAGCCAAATCAGATAATTAGGTGAATGTTACACTAAATGTTGTTCAACAACAGCAAATGAAGAATATTTGACCCAAATGTGATTAAGACCATCCTAACCTTTGTCACAATATTCCAACAGCTCTGATGGAAACTACTCGGACACAAACAAGTGCACGTGAGAAAAAATGTCAAATGTGTCAAATTAATTTACTTGAAAATGATTTTGTTCTTTATCTTTAGACAAAAATCAATTAACAGTTTTTAAAGTTTGGGATTTCTTTACTTTTAAAAAATGACTATTATATAATGTTGTATATATTGTATAATGTTGTCTTGAAATGAAATATCCATTTCACAAAAGGGCACATAGACCTGCATTATACAAAGTTTGCTGTGAAACTCGGTTTAAAATATGCTCAGTATACATTGAATTGAACATTTAAACAGAAACTGACCGGAAAGTTTGTGTTTAATTTGATCTGACACAATGAAATATAATGTTTGACATTGTACTTCTGTTACAAAAAAACTAAAACAGAAATAATATACAAATTTATTTGTAATAAGATTACTAAAGTCAGCATTTTGGGCATGTTTTTTTTTTTATCTGAGTGCATTAATTTCATTAAGTAACCTAAGTAAGACCTAAGTAAAAAGTTGGGGGGGGGGGGGTTTTGTTTGTTTTTTGAACCCGTTCTTGTGTATATTTTAGGTCCTCAACCTGGCATACAGCTTAATGGTGGCATCATCGCTGCCATTGCAATTGGCATTTCTGCTGTTATTGCAACAGTCGTAATAGCCTTTTATGTAATAGCCCGGAAGTGTGGTAAGTTTATTTTTTGCATTTGGGAGTTTGTTTGTTTTTTATTATAGCTCATCTTGTGTACATATCAACTACGTTGTTATTTATGGAAGCCCATTTCGGCCACTAAAAAAAGACAGGATCCATAACTCGAAATTTCAAGTTATTTTCTCAAAATTTCGACTTACTTTTCTCAAAATTTCAGGTTAATAAGTCGAAACTTCGAGAAAATAACTTGAAATTTCAAGTTATGGATCCTTTTTTTTTTTCTTTTTTTTAGTGGCAGGAACGGGCTTCCATACTTATTAAACAAACCAAAAAGAAAAAAAAGAAAAGGGAAAAGAGGGAATATACATCAAAGAGACACTTAATTTTTTTATGATTATTATAAGCAGGTAAATTATTTTTTTAAAATTGTCAACTTGTGCTACTTTTATTGCAGTGCGTTCAAAAGAAAATGTATCATTATCTCTGAGTTTGTTTTAAACTAATATTCATCTTTTGGCTTAATTTGATGTTTTTACTCTTTCTGCTCTATCTTTCATGTTTACTGTGCTATAAATGATTGTGTTTAAGCTTTCTATTTATCCAAAATAACAAGTGCATATGCTCGCACAGTCACTCGTAAATTCTGTTTGAGGTCACTAACACTGACTGTGTTTGTGTGTGTTTTTATAGGTGCAACAGACAGCGAAATCACAACATTTTGCGACATACTTTGCTCTTGTTTGCGCTGTTGTCTGGCGTGCTTTGAGTTTGTGGTTGTCATAATGGAAGATACTGAGTAAAAGAGTTTGCTCTTTGCTCTTTTAGATATTGAAGATTTTTCCATCATACTGTTTTTATTGAATCTTTCTTTTACATCTGTTGTGCTACACATGTTTATTCTTGCATGTTCTAATCCAACATCATTTCTATTTCTGTCAAAGAAAAGACCTCAAAAGTTGAAGAACTGCCATTTCTTCTTATGTTTCACCTACAGATGTTTAAGAAGTTAATGAAACTAAGTGGCATTTATGTTGTGGTTTTCTACAATTAGTGGACACTGCTGTGTGGTTACTACAAGCAACATTCACACAGATCCACACATGCATACAGCACTTTTGAACAATCACTCTTGAAGAGAGTTTCCTTGAATTTTCATGACATTTTCCGTGAAATACTCCATGAACCGCAATCATGTCACACATTCAAATATGAGAGCAGCAGCAGATACTTGGCCAAGCAAAACCTCAGCAAGCTTTCGGGTCTGTTGAGTCTAAATATATCCTTGTCACCCTCATGTGTTTCTATTTCTGTCCTTATTTTTTTCCATGTCTTGTATTGAAATAATCCTCCACTGTAATCAGTTATTATATTTTTGATGTTGCATTTTACATTAATGCTGCATTTTGATTGCAAAACTACATTCATATTCAAAACAACTTTACTTTTGGCTCCCTTTGTTGGCTAGAGCTGAACAACTAAACAGCAGGTGGTGCAGTTGTACATTTTATATTTATTATTATTATTATTATTCATTTATATTCACTGTTGACTGTAACTATGCTCAAACTGTTAATGCTATCTTATTTTAATAAACAACACTGTAATATGCAAAACTGGGGTGGCACTTGGGATGGCAATGGATCATTTTAGGGTGGCACTTGCCACCCCATGCCACCCTTCTAGATCCGCCCCTGGTTTAGTTTCTGTTTTCCTTCCTAACCACTCTCATCTAATCAAACTCCTGTATCCTTCAAAAGATATTTTGGTAAGAGTATACTCTTTTTGTATCTGCATTAACAGCAGACATTTTTTTGGGGGGGGGGGACCTCTTGTGCTCCTCACATCTCCGCACACCAGGTCCTGTCTTCATTCATCCACTTTTTCCTTCCTCAGCTAAAAATACACACTTGTAAAACTAGATAAATACAAATAAACCTACAATAAAACACCAAAGAAGCTTTAGGTGAGTTACATATATCTCACTCATTATTTTCATACGCATTAATAATCATGAGTTTAGAAAAGCAAAAAGAATTTATGGTTTTTGTGGATCCCGTGGATTCCTGTTCACCTTCTAACTCTTATTTGCATTAGTTAGTTAGTTAATTATTAGTTGGAGGAGCAAAATTGTTATGAAATTCTCAATTTTCAAGTCAGTTCTTTGAAGAGGGCAAAGCTTTGTGTTGCAATCAAAACTGACAAAAAGTGTGACTTACAAAAGAGCTTCCCACATGCGTTTTTCGAAGATGCTTCAACTCTCATCCAAGAAGTTCATTAGTGAGCCCTGAAAGTGCTTTTACACAATAACCTGCATTCATCCATTCATACACACACTCACAGACTAATGAAGGACTTCCTGTACTGCACTTTCATTTATGTTTGCACATATAATTTGATAAATGGATTTATTTTCCATTCTGCTATTAAAAAAATTAGGAAAAAGAGGTTTCTAAAAAAAAAAATCCACACCATTGAATTCTGTTTCCACAGACACACTATAAAGGAGGAAGAAAGTATGGAGCATTGTGAAAGAGAGACACTAGTTTTCACAACCAAAGGAGAACATAGGCACACACAGCACTAAATCTAGTCATTAACCATTTGTCAGCTCCCTGATTTCACTCAGCACAATGAAGACTTCAGTGGTTTTACTCATTTTCTTTCTTACTTACGCAGCCTCACCAGGTATGTTCACTGGGAAACTGTTTTAATAACAGCAACGTTTAAAATAAGTCAGTCAATCAGAGATGTTACAAAGGGGTCAAATTCATATTCGGCCAATAAAGATCTTTTAAAAGATGTGCCACACACACATCTCAAGTGGATGTAGGATGGAACAGCAAATAGTAAATATTTAATCAAAGTATTTACAATTGTAAGTCGGTACTTTCATATTTCTCTCAATATTCCAACAGCTCCAGCTGTCAGTGTGCGAACGCCGATAAGAAACACTGATAAGAAAGGACAAAGATGTGTATTTTCATTTGTTAGACTTTTTTATTGTTAAACAAAAGCAAGTTAGTGAATTTAACATTTTTTAATAATTAACTAATGATTAATCCCATTCTTTTTTACTTGGCTATAAACTGTACCAACAGTAGGGTTCGCCATTTCATTAAGACAGGAGTAAAAAAACATGTCAAGTCAAATGAAGCTGATATTACTGTTGAGTTAATTATCTGTTCTCACTTGTTGTATATTTTAAGACAATCAAAGGACAGTTTTGAGAATAAAACTAATCGTTCTTTTGTGTATTAAAATATGAAAAATAATTCATTTACATGAGTTGTAAATGTTTGATACAGAGATCCAAAACACACAGAAACTTTAAGTAAATATTTGGAAAAACACATTTAACTCAGTGTAATCTAACCTCCATAGTTGTCATTGTTCTTGGCACATCTCGTTTAGATCACGACAGTTCTCTACTCTGTGGTCTGCCTCTTAAATTATTTGTATTACGTGTTAATTACTTTGTTATTTGCAGTGTTGGGTAAGTTACTTTAAAATAGTAACTTAGTTACATTACTAGTTACTTCTCTCAAAAGTAACTCCATTACTTCAAGTTACTCGTTACTTTCAAAGTACCTAGTTACTAGGGAAAGTAACTTTGGTTTTACTCAGAATTCTCTTGTTAATGTGTTGCTTCCATAACTTTGCCAGTCTTCTAGCTTGCTTACTTGCCACAAGTGCACTGTGCCACCTACCAATAGAAAGGAAAAGATAATGTGCATATTTCCACAAGAGAAATCCCACACCTGGACCGTCATTGACTGCTGCCATGATTCTAGCCTACGTCACAGCGTCATGTGCGCCTTTTACATCCAACACAAAAACTGCAGTCGTGGTGCTTTCGATTGTACTCAGAACTCGGAAATTCTGCCTTCTGAATAGGAAGATGTAGGTAACACCAGACTGCAGATGAGCTGCATACAGAGCTGGACTGGGACAAAAAAATCGTCCCGGGCATTTTGACTAGAGACCAGCCCACCATTATAGGAAAAATCATAAAGCCTTTGAATGAAAATAAACACTGTTGTGACAGTGATGTACACTGTTTTGATGGTATATATGCATCAATCTATCAATCGTTCGTTGTAAGATTCAGATAATTATTTTTTAAAAGCGAGACATTTTAAATGAGAATAAGAAAGAAAAGTATTTCTTTGTGCCCCCCTCTCCCTGTTAATGCCCTACCTGCCCCCCTGGCAAAACTTTGCTAGACCCGCCCCTGCACAGTTACCAGCTGTCAGCTATGTAAAAAAGGATCCTGGTGTTATTTGTCTCTCAGAAACAGTTCATAACTTCCCTTCAACTCATTCATGTCACCTAAAAGGTAAACCTGTTTCTCCATCACCTGTTCAGCTCTGATTCAGTAAGGACATCTCCTGATTTCATCCTCATGTTTCCCTCTCACCAGATAACCAAACCATATCATGACCAGCAGGTTTACAGCTGTGGCTCCAGCAAACATCAGCTGATACTAGAAATTAATATTAAATAAATTCTAACAACAGCTGATCAAGCTTTAACGTGCTGCTGTTGTTTAGCGCGACATCCGCTGGTTTCCTCTTTCGGCGCAAAGTGGGCGATAAACAAACAAGAGAGCCGATCAGCTGATCATTGATCAGTTTTCATGATTGAAGTAGAAATGGGAGAGGGAGGGTGAGAGGATGAGAGAAGAAGAGGCAGCTGTGCAGCAAAGACACAGAATAACTCCAGCTTTGTGCCTTTTTCATTGTAGCTGAATTACGGGACAAACTGTTCCTTTTCACCTCAATAAGAAACGCGTAATATTTTCTCTGAATACCAGGCGGGACGGTTGGCAACTCTAATAACTTATAAACAAAATAAAGTTCAACATCAGTAACATCATAGCACCCACCCAGCTGTATAGAAACTCCGTCAAGCTAGCTAGCACGCAGTATGGAAAAAGTCAGAATAACGAAAATAAACTCCACCTAAACTTGGTTCATATCTGACCCAGATAGACTGCAGGTCATAACTTCTTACCTGAAGTTCAGTTCACACTTGGACCGGTGGCCGCCTCGGGTCTCTTTTCCTCCCTTTCCCTCATCCACCTGCTGGCCTCCACCACTTGCTAATGTTACTGAATCTGTGGAACCTCCACGATAGCCACCACACGAAGTAACGAGTAACGACCCTATCTAAATCCCAGTAACGACTAACGCGTTCCTGATTTTGGCATAATAACTAGTTACCGTGCTCGTTACCACAATAATAACGTAGTTACTGTAACGCGTTACTTAATAACGCGTTAGTCCCAACACTGGTTATTTGTATAATTAAAGGAAAAAAACAGAAGGAAAAATGGAATGGTCAAAAAAAATTACAGTATTATATGTACCATGATTTCAAATGCACAATATAATACATTTTCACTTTGCTAGTGTTGCTAATTTGACAAAGTGCATCAAAATAGCTACTAAATTATTTTATGATTGTTTTAAGAAGGTAAATTATGATAGGTATTTGTCAAATCTGCTAACCTGTAACACACTGAATTTGTTACTTTTATTCATCTCCAGGTGTAGCTGCATCATCTCTCAGCTTTTTCTTGACTAATATTTACATTTTGGGTACATTTCATGTTTTTAGTCTTTCAGACTAATCTTATCTTTAATCATGCTTGTAAAAGATGATTTTTAAGCTCTTTAACATTTTATACAATGTTACTACATACCTATAAATTATCCATGCATGACTTTTTACACAGTGCGTGTGGGTGTGCGTGTGTGCGCATGTGCACGTGCGTGCACGTTTTAGGGGGTGGGGGGATAAAAGTCCAGCTGACTCTTTTTCCTACCTGGTGATAACACTGTCATAAAACCATGTCAATAATTAATGTGGCCTTTTGTGTGTTTTCCTTACACACACACACAAACACACACACACATCTGGTGTTACTAGACAGAAAGTGTGTGTGCGTATTGGTGAGAGGGAGCAGAGCTGTTCAGACTTCGCCCTACCTGCAGGAAACTGTCGCTCAGTCACTACATTGCCAACACTGCAACCAGCCGAGGAGCTTCGCACCAGCCCCTGAGTACAAACTGGGGAAACTGTGAGGAAGGTTCACAGCTGGTGTGGGTGGGAGGCACACAACAGCCTAATAGTCTTCACTAATCCCAGCTCTGTTCAATACAACATTTCCTTACAAGAGCAACAAGACAGGAGTGACTGTGGTGAGTGTGCTGGTTTACCTGAGGCTGAGAATGGTTTTTGTATTGCTTTCTGTGTTTTGGCCAGTGTTCACTTTGACAGACACACACCCACTGAGTCTTTCCAGTTTCCAAGGATCACCACACTGGGAGTAATGCTGCTGGGACAGTTACTGCCTCTCCTGTGGGATTAACCCTCTTCTGTTTAAAGGTCAATCTTTGTCTTGTCTGGTTAGTTTCACCCTGCAATCTTAAACTTTTTACTTATATCACATTAATAGTAATGGGTGGAATATTCAGTTCCAATTTGCTGTTAGCCAATGCATTTTCTTGCTGATGCTCCATCCAGGGACATGACACTGGCATTGTGATGCTAACCACTGGTTTTGGCCCATCTCACCAATCTGGCCAGATATTTTGAGTTCTCTGCTCGATGGTAATGACAGAACAGCCGGGGTGTTTCTTTGGTACTGTTCTCCTTCTGACCACGGTTAACTCTTTTAGTTTTATCACTCTCTTCTGCATTACATCAGTTTTAAAGCAACCTTTTTTAACCTTTATCTAATCCCATATTTCAAATGAATAGATTCACTTGTGACCACTTTGTCCTATATTTTGACTACTAATCAATCCATCACAATGATAGTTTGACGTCTGAGTATTGGAATGCAAGATGGCCTGAATGAGTCAAGCTACAGGAGAGAAAAGTGAAAAACCCCAACACTGCTGCTTCAAGCTGCTGACGCTCCACACACTGAATGTGAGTTTGAGCAAAAACACGCCTCAAAGGAAGTATCAGCCACCTTTAAACCGAGCTTTAAAGAACCCGTGTGAGTCATTCTTACAGGAGCGAGATCAGAGAGCTTCAGAGGTTCTCTGCAGTCTGCACTCGGAGAAAACTCAAACTATTCTGTCTGGATCATCAGCAGCCAGTGTGTGTCATTTGCAGAGACTCAGAAAAACACACCAACCACAGTTTCAGACCCATTGATGAAGCTGCACAACAACACAAGAAGGAACTTCAGGAAATTTCGGAGATATTAAAGAAGAAGTTGAAGGTTTGTGAAGAAGTCCAAGTGAAGTTTGATCAAACAGCAGAACACATTAAGGTCCAGGCCCGACACACAGAGAGGCAGATTAAGGAGCAGTTTACGGTGCTTCACCAGTTTCTAGCAGAGGAAGAGGAGCCCAGGCTGGCTGAACTGAGGGAGGAAGAGGAGCAGAAGAGTGGGATGATGATGGAGAAGATGGAGGCTCTGAGCAGAGAGATAGCAACTCTTTCAGACACAGTCAGAGCCACAGAGGAGGAGCTGAGAGCTGAAGACGTCTCATTTCTGCACAACTACAAGAATGCATTGGAAAGAGTACAATACTGCCCCCTGCTGGATGATCCACAGCTGCCCTCAGGAGCTCTGATAGACCAGGCCAAACACCTGGGCAATCTGACCTTCAACATCTGGAACAATATGAAGGACATGCACTGAAAAAAAATTTCTTTCAATTTACTTGATTTTATTGTGTACATCGGTCCCACATAATATGAATAAGTATGACTGACTTAATTTTCCACTTTCCCTCAAGTAATTAATGCTTGTCACATCAAAGTATTTTATTTACATCAGATTACTTTAAAAAAAATCATGTTTGATGTACTAATATTAATCTATTATCATAATATCAATGTATTGCATAATGTCAATATATTTTAATATTTAACACCAACTTATTTTTATTTGCCAGTGGTACGCAATGATATTATGTAATGTAAACACATTGCAATTATGTTCTTGCAAGACAAATTATGGCTTTAAATCCTACTTAATTTTTTCAATTGAAATATTAACTGATCATTATTGACAAAAAAAGGCAAAGACTGAGTGCTACTGACCAATACACCTTTATTAAACTGTAACAGCAGTGAAAGCAGCAATTCTGCCATGAACAAGTCCAAAATCGCATCCATATAAACTTGTTAACACATTTTTAAAGATAGCCCGCAGAACTAACTAAAAGAAAAAGTTAGTTTGAGAATATATTTGCAAATGTTTCACAAAAAACTGACCTTAGCAGCAAATAAAAGAAAGTGCTTATAGATGATCCTGTCATCTCTTACATATAACATTTGTATTAATTACACAATTGAAAATGTAAACTAAATTAAGACTACCTGAAAAAAAGCAACACGCTTTTATGAATAAACAGATTTACACAAATATAACTTGTGTGTTATTTGACAACAGTTTCAGCTTCTGTACAAGTATTTACCTGTACAAGATTTCAACTAAGTTGAGCCTTAAATGACATTGTTACATAACTAATACCAAACACCTACATGAATTTTAATATTCATTTTAAACATGTAAGCAGGACATTAAGGTTGATTTAGAACATATTGCTAAAAATCGTCAGTAAAAATTTCTTACAACACGATACCAAAAGGAAAAATCATCCTGCATTGCAGTCACATGAGGGGAAAGCAATAAAAACATAAGCAGTATAACGTTACTGAACACAAAATGAAAAACTGCAAAGAATTGCAGAAGTGCAGTCTTTGACTTCTCAATGAAACAGATGGTTTTTTTAAAGCAAGAACTTTAGAGAGTTTAGCTCCATCCAGTTCCATGAAAACCTTCTGGAAAACATCAAAGTTGTAGCGAAGGTCCGCAGGGTAGGCAAGGTTTAATGCATACATGAGTCCAAATAGCATTATCACAGCAAATGCTACATTATCCAAATTCTTCGCCACCCTGATGCCTGCAAGGACAACTCTTGTTCATCTGCTGAAGCTTGCTCTTTAAGAAGATAAATTCAAACAGTGGTGTCTTCAACAGTCTCACTGATGGCACGTTCTTCCATGCCCTGTAAAAAAGAAGCCATGTTAGTCATTTCATGCCAAGTAAGTAATATGACACACTGTGGAAAGTCCGAAAAAAAAGAAAAAAAAAGACAAGTACATACCACATACTCCTGGATAAGCATGCCAGGGTCTTCACCCATGTAGATACACACTCAGCATCAACATCTTCACACTGAAATGAAATGTATGTAATTAGCATCTTCATTCAGCCCTTGTCCTTCATTTAAGTTTTACTAGTGTACTTTACATGAATGTTTTTAAAGTAAAGGCACACAAATTAATAATAGGTTTACTGGCAATTAATAATAAGTTGACAAAGTGAAGGTTAAAAAAACAAGCAGATGTAAAAATACAAAATGAGAGAATTTATCACAGGAAAACATTTGAAATCTTCCACAATTGTAAAGTTTCATCCAAAGAGGATCATGTTAAGTGAATGTTGAGGCTTTATCACTTACATTATCCATTTATGCCACAATTCTTTTCAGTATTAGTCCAAGCTCTCCTCTTCTGTTGACCAACTTCACCAGGTTGTCCAAGTGGAGAGCCAGCTGAGCCAGGAACTTTGTCTGAGGGGGGATGGTGGCAATTCTCTTAAACTCAGCGTTGATCTGAAAAAAATGAGCACAGAGGAATGAGCTTCAAAGGTTTAATACCTGGAAGAAGGCCGCAATCACTCATGCTGAAGAAATGGGCTGTCAAATAACAACTGTGCCTTAACCATTTTAGGCTAATACCACAAGAACACCGTGTATGAGGCAAACCTTACCTCATGGAAATCAATTAGAGCAGGCCATCTTGCCATGAAAGCCTCCACCATTGGTGCATCACGAACAACTTCATGTCTTCTGTATGAAAAAGTCTTTTCCATCTTGAGTTTCACCAACTCTGTTACTCTTTTTTTATGTCCATGTGGTGGGCTTTGACATGTCAATAGCTTTAAGAGTCCCTTTGTCTGCTACTTCTGAAACTGAGGTGAGGTTAAGAAACTCATTCCCAAGCAAGGAATCCATAAACTGAAGTCTGAAACTGCCCTGAAGACAACACTGTCTCTTGACTTCAACGATGAGATCCTCAGTTGATTCAGGCGCTCCATTAGAGAGTGAGCCTTCGACAGGTTCCGTCAGCCAAAACAGTCTTTAGGACCATAGGACTCCCCATAGGACTCTGTAGGAAAAAAAGAATTACATATCAGACATTCAGAAAGAATCCTTTCAGTTTAGTTTTCATAAAGCTATCCATACCCAATACTCAAAGTTATAAAGATCAGACATAAAAAAAGAAGAATTTATTTAATGAAATACATGCTACTGAAGCTATTACACTTATATGAACACCTTTTATTTCTATATGCCTTTTTAAAGTCACAATGTGGATTGATCCAATCTCATAGTCAACCAATGGATAAGTATCAAGGAGTTCACAGAGTGTATATTCTTGTGGATACTGGGCTGAGCTCAAAAGCTCTGTGGTGCTCTCTGTACCAGCCACCAAGCTCTCTGACAATGTAGAATATGCTGTGGTACAATGCAGATATGGTTTTTCAGTATTCTGGCAATCCACCTGCTGCCCTTTGGGCCAGTACCATTCCATTTCTATACGTTATGCCCTTTAATGTCACACACTGTGCAAGGTTGACCTCTAGAATGTCAGGGAATATGTACCTAATAATAATAAGCTATCTCCTCTTTAAGCAAATCCACTAGAAAGGCAGATACAGCTGAGACCTCTAATTCAGACTTGCCAAGAGATGGGGAGTTTAGATGGTAAGCTATCATCATCTGATGTTTTGACTACTGTAATCATAAAGGTAAAAATTCCACCATCACAAAAAACATTAATTTTAATTGAAAAAAGATATTCCAGTCCAGAAGAGCATCAATGGTTTCTTTAAAGTACCAATCTTTCTCTCATTTATACATAATGTTTTGAGAAGCAGCTCACATATGTTCTACACAAAGTAGAAAAAAAGTGGGGGAAAGGGTCCTAATTTTTGTTAGGACAATGTTGGAAAATTCACAATACATCACTTAATAAGACATACTCTGTTGAACAAACTTATCTCCTTGTAGATATCTGCTGTATTATTTGGGCTTAACCAATAGAATAGTCAAGTAAGTGACACTTCACCTAAAACAATGACTAAATGGAAAAATGATTTGGCATTTATGGGCACAGGTTCTTAAACCCACGTCTAAGGTGGCAGGATCCTTATTATAACTTGAGTGTGTGTCCTCAGCAAGAATTAAGGTATGGCACTGTGCTCCCAGCTTCTTAAACTCTGACGGTTACAGCCAGACTAATTACCCACTGTAGCCATAACTAGCACGAGTAACACAAACACTATTGCGCTCTCTCAGTGACGTTTTAACTTGCTAAGCCATCAAAAACGTCAGTGCTCTCTGTCACATGCATAAATTCCATATCTGACCGACAACAGCTGCTTTCTCCCGACTATGTGCAATTTGTTAATATTTTTCAGCTTTAGCCACAAAGCTAATACCAACTTTAGCTAGCACTGTAAAAACAACATGTAGATGCATTACAGACTACTATTTATATAGCATGCACTACAACAATTCTGTGAAAACGTACCCAACTAAAACAAATGTATTTAAATTACTCACCTTCTCAGTATGCCTGACTCAGTGCCAAAGGTTGCATGTGGCTGAACAGTCTTCCAGAATCTGGCGGTCAATTGCGCTCTCCTTAAATTATGTTGTTGTCTTATTGGATAAGACTCTAGGTCTTATTATCCAATCATATTTAGTTGTTGTCTTTGAATATATTGCATCATTTCCGGTTGTGGTCAAACATGATTACAATGGTTTTAGTATTCTAATTTAGTAACTTTAAATCAATGCAAGAAAAATGAGTAGTATTGTATTGTTTATAATCAAGTAAATAGTACTTTATTTAATCATGTAAATAAGAGAAACATGAAAGGCTTGTGTAGCATTAACTAAATTCATTTGTGCAAATTCAAAAGCCTGCCAATTCCCATTTTTTCAGTGTGGTCTCCTACACTCCTCTCATTCTGGATCCCAAACACTGCTCATCCAAACCTCATCATGTCTGAAAATCTGACCAGTGTGATAGGAGGAGAAAGACAACAGCTTCCTGATAATCCAGAGAGGTTTAATGATTCCTGCTCTGTCGTGGGCTCTGAGGGCTTTAACTCAGGGAATCACAGCTGGGATGTCGAGGTTGGAGACAGTATACGGTGGGGACTGGGTGTGTTTGCAGAGTCTGTGCAGAGGAAGGGAATCATACTGTCTGGATTATCAAGAATAAGGTTCTATGAAAGTAAATACTATGCACGCTCACCATCAGCTCCTCTCACTGCTCCAGAGGATCAGAGTGAACAGAGGACAGCTGTCGTTCTCTGATCCTGATACTAACACACACATACACACCTTCACACACACTTTCACTCACAATATGTTTCCATATATTAACACTTAACAATAAAGCCAATGTGCTGTTGTTGAAAGTACAGTGTTAGTGGAGCAGATGACTTGAGGATGATTATATTTCTAATGTTGTTTCCTGTCAGTGAATTGAAGCTGTGAAGCTGAAGCAATGATTCATGTTTAACTCCATATATGAAATGTTTCTGATATTTGATTAAAGACTTTCTTCATGACAGAAATTAGATTTCAGTACATTAATAAAACTAAATAAGATCAGAGTTGAAAGGTTGAATTATTATGTATGTGCTTCATTGTCAGTATCTTCGGGGGGATTCAAAGTTATGAGATAAACTAGTGTAGAGGCATGTAGAGAAAAATATCCGAGCTTTATTTTGTTTCAAATCGGAGGAACGGCTAAGACGGCTTCACATGGAAACGTCAGCAGGAAGTTTATAATGACGGAGCTTGTTTCATCAGCTCATTTTTCCTTCATTTACAACAGAAGAAGAACTAAAATTGTGTGTGGATTCAGAGCGCTCGCTGTCAGAACAAATAAAGGAGGGGAACGGCTTTAAAGCAGCAAAGCGCTGTTTTTAGAACCGTATTTGTTATATGCATCTTATGTCCCACAGAAGTCAAGATTTGAAGATGAAATTGTTTTATAGCTGTAAATTCAGTGTGCACAGTGAAAAGCAGAGGGGGAAAACTATGATTACAAGAAAACACATATGCAGGAAGTAGCCACTTCATTAGGTACACGTGTTAAACCCGCAATAGAGCAAATATCTATTCAGATAATCACATGACAGCAACTCGGTGCATTTGGGGATGTAAAGATTGATCAAGATGACCTGCTGAAGTTCAAACTGAGTATCAGAATGGAGACAAAAGGTGATGTAAGTGACTTTGAACATGTCATGGTTGTTGGTGCCATGCAAACCAAAATCTTTAAGGAATAAAGTGGCTGGTGAGTGTATGTAGACATATATTTAGTATAGAACATTTTAATTACACACATTTTATTCTTACATATAAACAAATGCTCAGATTCTCTCACTGCTGTTTATATAGGTTTGCTGCTGTTTTTATTAAAAACTGGAGACTAAATTTGAGATAATTAAAGAATGGTCAGTCGAGGGGATTCACTTTAATGTGATCCTGTTCAGTTAGTTTCACACTGCACATTAAAAGGTGTTAAAATAGTATCCATTAATGTAACATTTGTTTTGTATAATTTTAAGTGAACCTGTTGGGGGTTTTTTTTGGTTTTGTTTTGTTTTTTTTATTTACCATTGCTGGTGGAACAACACTTTCTTCAAGTGAATCACTTTTCAAGAAGAACTTAGACATCAGTGTAACATTTTGGAAAAACTGAATCTTTTGAGCTTTAAATGAATTTATTAACTGATGGGCTGGCTGTGATGTATATGCCACGGCCACCACTAGAGGGCACCATGAGTGTCTCATTTAGACAAACTGTGCGGTCACCACAGGCAGGTACATACCGGAATTTTGAAAGCACACCTCAAACAAACCAACACTGTGATCATTTTAGTCTGGTGTATTATATTTTTTATTTTTCTCTTTTATATCTGAAAGTATTTTATATATTTTATGGTTTAATGTAACTCTCTGACGGACTGTGGCTTTATATTAGCTGTATGTGTGCTAAATTTTGGAAGTTACATCTTACATGTTTACATGGATGTGTTAATGCTGCGTTGTTCAACCTGCTTCCCTCAGGGAAGTGCTACAGGTGCATCAGCACAAAGACTGACAAACTCAGGAACAGTTTCTTCCCAAAAGCCATAACCACCCTGAACTCACACAAGCACCAATAACACGGTTCCACCCCCATTCCAAAGACTTCCCTCTATATACCACCACCACTGTGAAATAACCCAAACTGTAAATAAACAACATTATTTATCCATCACATATTTATTTCCTCTTTTTTTTCTAGATTTGTATATCTGTACACAAACACACACACATAGAGGTGCGAGCCCCTTCTTCTCCAACATGCTCTGTATCTCATCGTACATCTGCATAGTGACAATAAATGCCTTCTATTCTAATGTGCACTGTCGCTTCAGAAATTAAAAAGAAAAGATGTGTGAGACATCACCGTTTTTTTCACACGAAAAGTTTTCATATTGCTGTCCTTAATCTGCGTTTATCTGCTAAAAGCTCATTTAACACAAGCTTTCAGCTTTCAAATCATTTTTCCCTCCTGTTTTGATGAAATCTGATATTTCCCAGTAGTGTTTGAACGCGCCATTGGACCCCCTAAAGCGCTGTCCTTGGTGCTGAAACGCAAACACCCCAAACTCTCCTCCTCCTCTTCTCTATTCTCATCCAGATGTAGTTTCGTATCCTGCCAGCGCACTGAGGTCGCGCGAGCATCGTGACATCATTATTATTCGTCTCCAACAAGCAGCACGAGCCCGCGCGGGTGTCTCGTGCTCAGGGGGGCGTCGCGGGGATCGCTCGTAGGTGGCGAGGGCCGACGTGCTGACGTCACTCAAATAACGTGAGGCTCCCCTCCCCGCCGAAGATCGTTTTCGTATGAAAGATGGAGGCTCCGAGGACAGAAATCAAAACAATGAACGCGAAATTAACTTGTGCAGGGATTCCAGAAACTTCATCAAATATCTGCAAAAGCTCTTTTTGATCACAGCAACATTTTCTGAGTTCTTACAACTGCTTCCTTTTGGTTTTCCCCTGAGTTCAGTAAGTCTCCATGGTGTTTTGTTTTGTTTTGTTTTGTTTTGTTGCTCAGATATTAGTGTTGTTTGTCAGGAGAGATAATTAAAACTTCAGAGCAAATATTACTTCTGTGGTTTTGTTTCCTGTCTGATATTTGAGTTCTGGTCACTGTTTGATGGTATTTCTTCTTTCTTGTATTGCTAGGTCTTTATGTCTTCCCCATGTGTTCTGTGTTTCTTTGTTTCTGGCTGCAGTCAAACACTCATTTCTTCTTAGAAAGGTTCCTAACCCATTAAACTGTCCCCAAAGCACCTCTGTGGCAGTATATTCTCTAAATACTCAGGAGACAAACTCCCTTTGTTACCTCCTTTGGTAGAGGACACACTGGACCTTAAATCGTCAGTGCTAATGCTCAAATATAGTAGAGAGGCTGCATTAATTACCCACCATGCCCACAGCCAAGTCAGGTTAATTTAAAAGAAATTGATAGGGCTGTCAGACAGTGTAAACATTTGGGTGAACTGGCCCTTTAAATAATCCAGAGGAGAAAAAACAAAACAAAACAGAATAAAACACCTCAGATCATCTTAAAATCTGCTGCCTGTGGGGCTCAGAAAAAATGTTTATTAGTTGCTGAATAAGATAGATAGATAGATAGATAGATAGATAGATAGATAGATAGATAGATAGATAGATAGATAGATAGATAGATAGATAGATAGATAGATAGATAGATAGAAGGGATAGGGAAATAATTTCTTTAAGGATTAATAAAATATTCCGATTTTGACGATTTTAATTATTCCTGATGTTCTTGTGGGAGATCTTGAGAAGCATCCCCATATCTTCTTGGAGGTTTGGTGTGCCCAGAAAAAGCTCTAAAAGTTGAAGGTTTCACATAAATACCACAAAATTTAAGTGACTAGAGAGGTCACAATATTTAAGATCCACACAATATTAATAATAACCACTACTGTGAATGCTAAAAAAAAACCCAAAACAAAACAAAAAACTGTTAAAATAAAAAAACATCAAGTCAGTCGATGTGTAAGAAATAATTTCTTATTCAAACTGTGACTGTGAGTGACAGCTCACCTGTCTTAGGTGTAGAGAAACAGATATACTGACTTACAGTGATCCTCTCTGAATAATGCAGTAGTAACTGTAGCTGCAGCTGCTGCGCCACAGTGTGAACTTATGTAAATGTCTCACTTTGGAGAGGCACCTCTGGGTCCTGTGAAGCTGCGGGGATTTAATGAACATAAAACTCCAGCTTCCGTTAGTCTGCTTCACTGCTAAACCTCTTCATGATGTCACACTGACACATCTGTGCACATCTGCCAAATCAAACACATGAGCTGTATGCTGGGCTCTGGCTGAACTTTATGTTGAGACTAAACAAGCTTGTTTTCCCATTGAAGTCCAGCTTTTAGTTTTGGTCTCATCAAGCATGTGATTGAATAGAGAAAGTTTTCCATGAGCCATAAACTGAGAGCTGGACATCCTGGTTTATAAGCACATCACATCACTGGTGGACAAAAGGGCAAAAGAATAAGATCATAAATATGAAATGAGTTTTTAGTGCCAGCATGAAGAGGCTGGTGTGATCCATTTTCTCATTAGAGGATCTTTGCCCTTCCTCTTCCTCCTCTCCTCCTCTCTCTCTCTCTCTGACTGAAAATAGATCCAGCTGGGTTTGGTTTGGCGATCAGCGGCTCGCGTTTCCACCACATTTTCCTCCACAATAAGCGGACAGTACCGACTTTAAAGCGAACCGGAGGATTTACCGCCGTCTCTTCGGGCTCCACCTCGCTCCCGTCCCAGGCTCCGTGCTGTCCGTGCAGCTTTCACATAAATATTTCACACACCGTTTCTCTGTGGTTGCTGCCTCCGCCGCTGAAGTGATGTCTGTCGCGGGGTTGAAGAAGCAGTTCCATAAAGCCACCCAGGTAAGAAGAAGCGAGAGACCCGCTTCCTGTTTCCCTTCATGTGTCTGTACATTTCTCTGCGGGAAAAAACAAACAAACCTGTGGACGCACATAAATCCACTGATATCAACAAAAACACGTTTAGTCTTTAATGAAATCACGTTTATGCCGTTAAAAGCTGCGAGTTAGTATTAAAAATCTACATTTTACCTCATTCAGATGTTTTTAAATTTGTTTTTGTGTAAAGAACTGTCTGATTATTTTCCTCAGATAAAAACGAGATTTGTGTGTAAACTATTCAGATTGCTCGCGATGTTTTGTGTGAATTAAAAGCGGGGTATGCCCCCCTCAAACACACACACTGAGAGGTTTGCATGTAATGTTATGTAACACTGTGTGAGCTGAAAGTGTGTGTGTGCAGCTGATTGGCTGTTGATCCACGCAACAGGGAATTCCCTCCTTCCTCCTTCACATCCCTCCATCTTCTTCTTCTTCCGCCATCTCTCCATCCTCTTCATCTTCCTTCATCCTTTTTAAAAAATCTACATACCTCTAAAATACAAACTTCCTTCATCATCCTCTTCCTTCTCCTTCATCCTTCCATTCTTCCTCCACACTTTCTTCGCCTCTTCGTGTTATTGTTATTCATCCCTCCTCTATAACGCTGCTTCATCTTTCTCCTTCTTGTCCTCCTTCTATCATCTTTTCCATCTTTCACCCATCCCTCCTTTTCTCTCTGTGCCTCTTGCATCACCTCCTTCTCCTGATCTCTCCTCTGTTTCCTTCCATCCTCTGCTTCTTTCTTATCCATCCCTCCATCCACATTCTGTTTTCCTTCCTATCCCTCCATCTTTTTCTTCTTGCTCCAATCCCTCTATCACTCCATCTTTCCCATCCTGTCTCCTTCTCCACACGCTTCTTTTTCTTTTTATCCATCCATTACCAACCCAACATCTTTTAGCTTTAGACACCTGAACATCCCCTCTGCTTCTTTTTCTTCTTTCTCTTTTTACTTTTAAATCTGTTTTTCAGTCCTCCCTTCATCTTTTCCTCCACTCTTCCTCATCCTCCTGTTCTTTGAGACGTTCCTCCACCTCTTCTCACTTCTCCCCCTCCTTGTGCTATTTTTCTGTCTTTTAACATCCCCTCATCCACCCTCTGATCATCATTTTAATCCATGTTTCCTTTATTCTTTCTTCCTCCTACACTCATCCTCTGCTCCTAGATTTTTTCACCATCGATCCTTCTGTTTAATCTTTTTTTTCTTTTTTTCTGATCATCATGCCTCCATTTTTCATTTTCCACTTCACATCCACCTCCTACCGCCCTCCATCATCTGTCCATCATTACAGCGTAATCATAACTCGGGCTCAGATTTCAGTTTCATTAATGATTAGGATTTATTTTTAACACTTGCTGACATGTTTTTGTTTGGAGGCTTTTGGGGGAACCGCTTTAACCTTTCAGCCTGTTTTCTGGTGGTTGAATCTGAATGTGAGATGAATACAAAGAGTGAAGCACAAACAGACAGACAGACAGAACCTGTATGACCCGGCGTCTGTCCGTCCGGCCTCCTCCCCACAGGGTTCCTCGCTCATCATGTCGGCTGTGGAGTGATGTCGGTCGTGCTGGCAGCTCTGTGAGGCTGCAGATGGAAAAGTGGCAGGACTTTGAGCTGAATGGTCATGTGTGTGAAAAATAGTAAGGGACAGGAGGAGGGGGGGACTCGGGTTCCTTATATTGAAGTTTGTTAGGACTGCAATTATTCATCAAGTAATTTGATTAAATAAATTCTTGACCCAAATTCTTTGCTTCAGTGCTTAGTTTAACGCATGGCTCTGTTGCACCCTGATGTAATAAACTATGTAAACTAGAGTGTTTCACCTACATTTGAGACTAAAAACAGACCTGCAATAGATATGTATTTAGGAGTAGCGTATGATTAAAAAGTTGAACAACATCAAGGCCACAGTGCCCCAAATTTCAGGCCGAGTGAAGGAAAACATCCAAAACATCAGCGGTGTTCCTGCACTCACCTTTTACATTTTCAGTCCTTCATTAAATCACCTGATCAACAAACTCCAACATGAAGAAAAGCAAACTTTTTACTCCTCCATCCACCACCGTTTGTTTTATGCTGAGAAAAATCAGCAGTAAGCCTCCAGAAGTTGTATTAAAATATACAAAACTGTTAACTTAGTCACACTGGTTTAATTAGACAGCTTCCTGAAGGCTGACAGCAGCTGTCCTGTTTTACATGGAAGCGAACAGAGCTGAGTCTAAGAAGGGCATAGGGTGTATTGCAAAGCTTTCGTAACATTTTTCAGATTGAAAGTGAAACAATATCAAATTGGACACTGTCTGTTGGACACTGAATTATTATTAATTATTAACATCTACACCATTTTTTCAGCAGCACAAAAAAGTTGCCTCCCATTAAAAGGGAGTTTTACCTTCCCACTTTCGCCAAAGTGCTTGCTAATACGATTGTTGTTGTTTTTTCTGTATGTATTATTGTAGGGTCTACCTTACAATATAAGTCGCCTTAAGGTGACTGTTGTTGTGATTTGCCGCTAAATAAAACTGAAATAAAATTCAATTAATGTCAGAAAACCTTAAAAATTGACAGTAAAGGTAAATATTTATGCCTTAGTTCAGATTGTTTATTTATCTTATTATATTTGATTTGACCTTTGACTGTACTTGAGATTTTTTTTATATATTTTTCCATTTAAGAAAATGTTTTCTTTAAAAAAAAAAAAATTTAATATGGTGCGTTTATACAGTCAAAGGGTTTAGTTATTTTGTTTTTTGAGATGTTGGTTGCAGTTAAACGTTTAAAAATTGCAATTTCTAAAATGGAAACCAATAAGCAGTTCATTTTGAAAGACTAGTTTTTTCTCTCTTGAATATTTACTATTGCTCATTAATAAGACAAAAAATAGTTTTCATCTGATTGCTTGATTAATTGGTGGAATAATCAATAGATTACTCGATTGCTAAAATAAACGATAGCTGCAGCCCTAGAGCCCAAGCAACAAGCCTCCACTTGAGGCTGTGTCTATGTTTAGAGCCTGGTTACAAAAACCGTGTTAGCCCCTGTGGATGGTTTCACTTTCATAATAACTGTGCTTCCATAGCTCCTACATTTGGAAACTGAAGAACAGGGCGGGGCTCTTAATTGACAGCTAGCTCACCTGAACTAATTAAATCGTGGAAGTGGACCTCTCCACTACATCTGTGGTGCCATTTTAATGGAATTACATAACAAATTTCCTCCACTGTGTGGTTCACACCATCAGTTCTAGTATTTTATTAATCTGTAGTTATTATTAGTGTTCATTTATTGGTGGGGCTTGCTCATAAGCTCACCAAGCTTGCTGATAACTACACCACGCTTTAAGGTTGGGGCCCAATCTTCTTCCCTTCACCTCCAACTAGTCACCGCTGTTCCTCCCTGCACCTGGTTCAGCTGGAGGGTTCTTCCTGTTAAAAGGGAGTTTTTCTTCCCTACTGTCACCACATCATTTGGTCAAAGGGGCCGATGTGATTGTTTGGGTTTTTCTCTGTTTTCTCGGTATTATTGTAGAATCCTTGCAATAAAGTGTTTGACCCTGTGAAAGTAAAGCAAATTATAAGGTTGTGTTGCGGGATAAAGATCTTGGGGAGCAAAGATGGTCAGATTGATTTGCCATTAGCTCTCAAGTAACTGTGGGGGTTTGTTTCAGCTTGTTATTATGAATGCATTCATTTCCTGTTCTCAGAATTGTTAGATTAATTATTTTAGTTCAAGATTCCAGATTCAATGTGCCTTGATACCATTCATGTCAACACCTGTCCATTTAAACAATCCCTGCAGACCTGGGCTCGTACTGTTTCCTCTTTGACATTAATGAATCTGTGTAGAGTGTCTTCATTGATCCAGAGTTAGAGAAAACAGAAGGAAGTGTGGTTTGTTTTTTAATCTGGTTTGACTTTAAATTACAGTTTAATTAACAAGTACACTTAACCCTTCTCCACAGCCCTCCTCAGGGACAGTGGTTGGTTATTGATTATTGGCGATCTCGCAGCAGGATGACGGCAGGAGCAGGTCAACAAACCCGAGTATCCAGTTGTACCTTCAGTTGTACGGGTCGATTGAGGCTCAGGAGGTGAAGCTGGAAGGTCGGAGTTATAATAACCCAGCTCCTCTAGTCAAAGTGTCATCGGGAAACAAGCTGAACAACAAATTGCTTAGCGTGTGCTTGTCACTGGAGCGCTTCCCCTTTTCATTGAATGCTTGTGGTTTGTACCTTTCAGAGGCCAGTCTTTAACCTCCACTGACAGTGTTGCACACTACAAAAATGGACTTTGTGAAAAATGTTGCAGAATTTCTATGCATAGTACCAATTAGTATTTTTTTTATATGTGATTGGGGAAAGACCACAGTTGCACAGTGCATTTCTAGTCTTACTCAAAGTGGTCAAACAACTTCTAACTTGTCTATAAATTAAAAGGACTTCCTCTCTTACTGCTGCTTTTACCGCTCTTACTAATGCAGCTGATGCCCCTGCTGCTCCTATACTTATTAAAACAGCTCTTATTCAGATTATTTTGCAAGAAATATTAACAGCTAAGTGTCTGCAGAGAGTCACTGTAAGACACTTTTACTGCTGTAGCTGGTAGTGGTGCTATAAACACTTGGATAGTCACGCGCTGTTAAGGTTCATAAATTGGAGACATCACAGACGATTACCAGAGAGGAAAGAAGAGGAAATAAAATTGTGACACACAAATTACTCTTATCTTTGCTCTTCTTTGGTAAATTAATGTGTGTCTGTGCTTGTCTGGGCCTCCCACTGTTCTTAAAGAGAGTCGAAATCAATGAAAATGTTATTAATATGACATTTTCATGCAGTAATCTGACCCCGAGGGCTTCACTAATGTCATTAAAAAGTGTAAAAAATAAAATAGGAGGAAGAGAGAGAGGAACAAAAACAGCCGATCGATGTTGTCCATGTTTGCTTTCCGTCTCGTCTGTCATCGGGACAAATTCCTACACATTCGTTGCGTTTGCGGGTGCTGATAAAGAGAGAAGATGATGTTTATTGATCCCTGAGGGGGAAACTGGGTCACTGCAGCAGAGCAGAGCAAAAAGCAAAAATAAAAAGTACAGCAACAGAGACGGAGGGCGTCCTGCATGTTCAGACAGCTCCAGAGGACAGCGTTAACTCTGAAACTGGTGCACCAAAGGCAGTCTCTGTTTCTTTGTAGCACAGTCTATCCAAAAGAGACGACCAGCTGGCTTGGCTGGTTCTGGATTGGTACTCGTGTCATACTCATTTATCGAAGGCTGTTTTTCACCTTTCAGATATCTAAGCAGGCTGTAAAGATGTGTGCAAAGTAAAAAGTGATCTTCTTATACATGATTCTCTGATCATCCACCATATATCCCTCATCATATATGAGGGTATAAATACACTGTATGGACAAAACCTTTCTACCCATTACACTTACAGTAGCTCTTATGGCATCCCATCAAGCTTTCCACAATATTTTGGAGTGTGCCCACTTATCCAGAAGAGCATTTGTAAGGTCAGACACTGATGTTGGATACGAGCGCCTGGATCTCAATCTCCCAAAGCATTCATTGTTCGTTCTAGTTCATCCAAAACTGAAAGGGCTGGTTCTGGCATAGTTCTTTTCTACTCTACTTGAGCATTCAACATACTTTATTCTTCAATTCACATACACATTCATACAAGCACTTTTTTCTATGTCAAAGTGCTTACTATCTAACATTCACAGTCCAATGAACACAGCAGAAGTGAGTCTGGGTTCAGTATCTTGCCCAAGGATGCTCTGGCCAGCAGAATGGTGCAGCCAGCAAACCATCAACCTTCCAATTACTAAATGAGCTGCTCTACCTCCTGAGCCACAGCCCCCCCGAGGTGTTCAATGGGGTTAAGGTCAGGACTCTGTGAGGGCCATTTAAGTTCTTCCACGTCAAACTCATCCAACCATGCTTTTATGGACCTTGCTGTGTCACTTGGTCACAGTCACTCTGAAACAGAAAAGGGGTTTTCCCCAAACTGTTCCCACAAAGTTGGAAGCTTAGAATTGGCCATCTTATCTTGGTACGCTAAAGAATTAAGATTTCCTTTGACTGGAACTAAACCTTAAGGCACGTTCTCCTGGCATTCGCCAAACACATTCATCAGACTCGTCAGATGATTGCTCTATAAAGAAACATGACTCCTCATTTCCACTGCTGCAGAGAACAGCAGTGGCATGCTTTCCACAACTCCATCCAGGGCTTGGCATTGTATGTGGCGATGTCAGGCTTCCAGCCATAGAAACCAGCACAGTGAAGCTCCCAGAGCACAGCTTCTGTGCTGATTTTAATGCCAAAGAAAGTTTGGAAGTCCAGAGTCACTGACTCAGCAGAGTGTTGTTGACTTTTATACATAATGCTCCTCAGCACTCAGCAACTGTGCTCTATAACTTTACATGACCTGCCACTTTGTGAATGAGCTGCTGTGGCTCCTAAACACTTCTGTTTTGCAGTTCAGTTGTCCCTCATTTATCACTGGAGTTACGTTCTATAACCCGCGATGGGTAAAATCCGCGAAGTAGCCAACTTTATTTTTTACAATTATTATAGATGTTTCAAGGCTGTAAAACCCCTCACTACACACTTTATACACTTTTCTCCGACAGGCACGAACATTTTCACACTTTTCACTCTTGTTTAAACACTCTCAAAGTTCAAACCTTCGTAGAAAAATAAGTCCAGAGATAGAATGAACCCAAAGGCACCGGCGGTTGTCTTTGATGGTGCAAAATGTTTCATCGACATTGTTGTGTCTTTTTGAGAAAACTTACAAACATACAGTACAGCACTTCAAAGTCACACTGATAGTGATCAAAGATTTTGTAATTTAGCTTGTCAAATTTGTAAATTTGACAAGCTAAATGCATTCTGTCCTGTACAGGAGACAAGGCACGAGATGGATTAACAGTGGTCTACAACCAATTAGGATGCAGAACACAGTGGGCTATAAACACACACACACACACACACACACACACACACACACACACACACACACACACACACACACACACACAAAAACTTCCAAAAATGCGAAACAGCAAGGCTGCGAAATGTGAATTGTATTATAGCGAAGGACCACTGTAACACCATTTAGAGTTGAGCGTGGTATATCTAAGGGAAGAAATTTCACAGACTGACTGGTTGCAACTGTGGCATCCTGTTACAGTACCAGAGTTGAATTCGGTGAGCGCTTAAGAACAACCTGTTCTTTCATAAATGTTGAAAGGCATCTGGCATTTGTGGCAGTGGGACTGGAAAATACCTAAATTCAAGATTAAGAGACTGTGTAAGCTAGTACTTTAATATTAGTGTAGTGTACAGATGTTACAACTCAGAGATAGTAACTGCTAAATAAGAACAATGCTGATGAAACTCTGGATGGAGAACAATTCTATGAACCTAAAACATTTTAAAGGAGGCAAACAATTAAAAATGGAAGCAGAGGATTAAAGGGAAACTTAAAAGATAAATCTGGTGTTGCTACATAGAAAAAGAGCAGAAGCATCAGTATGTGTTGAGTTTAGCCCCCAGTAATTTCAGATTGGACTCTCTGTTCTATTCAACATGGAAATCTTTTAAAATGACTTGTAAATATACAGTTTTATTTCTGGAATAAAGCTGAGTATTATCCTTGTTCGGGACTATTTCAGTGGCAGATTATTGACATTTGGTGCCGTAGTGACTATTTTCAGAAGCAGGCTGAGTCAAAATAAACTAAAATCATGAATGAACTTGTCATGTTGTGTTGCTGTGTATGGTGGATCACAAGCTAAGTGTATGAATGAGGTATTGTCTCAGTTATAAATCCAGGTTCTACAGGTGTTTCTTTAAAAACACCTTTGACTTGTCACATATGAATTTCCCATTTGATTGGAGGTGGTGACGGATCTTTGAGGTGAGATGTCGACGGCTAGCAGGCAGGTAGCGAGGCCTGAAATAGATCTGTGAATCACCAGTAGGCGTTATTGGAAAGTGAGGGGGCAGCAGGCAGCACGAGACGTCAGAGACCCGTAACTCTGGAAACCAGAAAAGAGGGACTGTCTGTCTGCCTGTATCTATGAGTTTCTCTCTGTGTGTAAACTGAAATATAAACCCGATTTGTCATCTCTCTGGTGCTGATTAACCATCGACACTCTGACTGCTGTGGTTTATTCATGGCTGTACCAGGCAGAGTGCAAACACACAAGCACAAAGCAGAGAGAACCGAGTCTGAGCGACAGGGTAGATGCTGAGCTGCAGAGGTGAGAGATAATAACCCGTGATTACATGCAGCAGCGCGGCAATACAGTGTGCTGCTTTACTAAGTAATAGCAGGTTGGAAAAATCTAATTCAATAGGAGAAATAACACATTGAGGAAAGTCTGAACTCAGAAAATTAAAAGACATAGCACATTATTATGAAATTAGGACTTATGTGTTTGTTTATTTTCAGCTTCTGTCTCATTTCAGGAATGTCAAGTTAATGTTGTGTAAGAAAAATAAAGGACAAAATTCATCCACTGGCCACTAGAGGCACACCCAGAAATATTAGTTATTCGCCATAGACACAGATATCTAAAAAAAAAAAATACTAATAAAATGCCAGAATTTAACTCACTGAAACTGATTAGCATAATTAACTGCAGGGGTTGATATAGTGGTGAAAATCCTTCAAAAAAAAACCACGTCCTCCATTCATTTGTTATTAACCATGATCTAGTTCACAGCCATGGTTTATGTCAGACAGAGAGCAAAACTAGCTTAAGAGAGTAAAACTGTATGAGGTTGTAAACACATTTATTTCTGCTCTAACAGGAGTCAACTGGTATTGACTCACTTTTGGAGCCATTGTCAAGAAGCTGTTAGAAGAAACTGCAGGTTTTGGTACTCCAGCGTTGGTGTTGTGGATCTTGTTGCCTCACAACAAGTAGGTCAAGGGTTCAAATCCAGGATGGAGTTTTTAGGTTCTCCCTGTGCCTGCATGGATTCTTGTCTGATACTCCAGCTTCCAACCACAGTCCATGCACGTGAGGCTAGCTTGTGATTTTAAATCTGTGTATAGCAGATTACAATGGATGGGATAGGCTCCAGGCAAAAATTAGATTAAAAGGTTAACATATAAATTTTAGCTATAATTGAGGTGAGATTGTAGAGCAAAATGAATTAGGCAGAGCTCAACAGATGAGTCATATGTTGCGACAGCTTTAACAACAATCTGTTCACCTCATTTGACCAGGGTCATCTTATCTGTGACAGAAACCTTGCAAGCAGAAAATTTTTCAAATGGAGAGCATAAAAAAACCTTCGTGTTTTCCACTTCTTGCTCATGGGGTGTGTGAGCCAATCACACGCGAGAATTGGGAACATTAAAACTTGATTTGAACTTTTTGCCTGCTGAGACGTGAATCTGGGACACATCCCAGCATGTGTGTGTGTGTGTGTGTGTGTGTGTGCTTTAACAGATGGGAAAAGAACAATCAGAGCTGAGCTAAGCAAGCAGTGGCAGTGTGAAGCCAACTGCCAAGTCGCAGTGCCACCAACCAAGATGGCCGCCAAGCAGGAAATGGGACACCTCGGTCTAAACGGTTGAATAAAACATGAGAGAGGGAGAGAAGACAGAGATCGATATCCAACTGTACAAACGTCAAAGAAAGAGGAAGAACAATAAACAAAAGATCAAAGAGGAAGTAGATCATAAACAGGCCTTTCATTTAATAATTTCATACGTTTTAAATCTTCATCCCTGATTTTTAACTTATCCTTCACTGAATTTGCCTTCATTCATTTAGTATTCCCAATTGTTTGAAATGTGGCATTTTAAAGTAATATTTTGTTGTTTTATTTAACAGGTGTCTCCAGTTATTTCTACTTTTCAGATTTTGATGGTTATAGCCATTATAAGCCACTCAGTGATGCACAAATTCCCATTTTAGTTGTAATTTTGCATGTTTTAGATACAAGCATACTTAATTGTTATTCAAATTTACCCATTACAGTACACATAAGATTGAGATTTCATTGCATTAGCTCCAATTGTAGAAAAATTTTGCACTTATCTTCATTTGTTTATCTTTGCTAGTTACAATGATTCGCAAAACAAGTGGCCTCCTGATAGCCAAACTACAATCTTATCAAAGGGAGAGCCCAGCCACTCTTCAGAGGAAACTCATTTCTGCCTCTTGCATCTGCACTCTCACCCTTTCAGTGATTAGCCAGAGCTCGTGACCATAAGTGATGGAACATAGATCAACCTGTGAATCGACAGCTTTATTTCCCTTTAATCTTGCCGAGATGTCATTTCTGGAAGACTTTTTAATGGGAAGGGACACGGGGATTGATAGTTGATGATTAATGAAAATTACAACAGGTAAACCTTCGATATGAAACATGACCACAGAATGTTATAGGCTTTGTTGACTTTAATTTGGCAGGAATTTATATAAATGAAAATACGAAGGTAATCAAAGGTAATGAAAGGCTCCCTCACTCTTTTGTGGCAGTAGACTCATTTGCAATGAATCCACCTGCTTCTTCAAAGGTAATCTTTTCATCTCCCCTTTTTGTTTTCTGCCATGTTTCTTTGGTTTAGCCACTGTTTCTTTCCTTGAGCTCTTCAGTTGAAACATGTTCCGCATAGGCTTGATAATAAACTACTATCATATTACATCCTTATTAGCAGCAGTATTGCTACATACAGGTAATTCAGAATGCAGTCGTCCTTACGCATACATGGAAATTTGACCTTCAGTTTGACCTTCAGTTCAGTACTACCTTTAAATCCATTTAGTATTTCATAATAGATTCTCTGCCTCATCTTCACTGATCTCACCTGGACCCACAACACCAATGTCCTGGTAAAGAAGGTCCAGCAGCAGCGCTTCCTTCATGTCCTGAGGAAGAATAACCTGGACTGGAAGCTGCTGCTGGCCTTCTACCACTCCACAGTGGAGAGCATGCTCTCCTACTGCCTTGTGTTTGGTACGCAGGGGCCACAGCTGAGAAAAGGAAGGCTGTGCAGAGGGTAATAAACACTGTCCAAAGAATCACTGGCTGCCCTATACCAACCCTGGAGGCCATCACCAGATCCTCCTGTCTCAGGAAAACCAGCACCATCACAGGTGACCCCTGCCCTCTGCCCACTGCATATTTGACTCACTGCCCTCCGGACAGTGCCTCAGGTCAGTCAGGTCCCACACCTCCAGACTCACAAACAGCTTCTTCCTCTGGGCCATTTGGACTGTAAACAAACACTATCCCCCCACACCCCACTCCTGCCCACCCACAGTCACTCAGACCACTACCACACAGACTCTATACTTGGACCAAGTCCTTTGCACTACATTTAGGCACTTTGTAACTTGTCCTTTTAATGTGTGTCTTCCTCTTATTTTGTATATATTCCTCTTTTTTGTTATTCATTCCTGTTGTCTAACTATTTATGTGAAGTTATTCTTTTATATGCTATTGTATTCTAAAGCTCTGTGGTTTGGTCCCTCAGTACATTTCTGACTTCTTCAGTTTCTATAACCTGATTAGATTTTGCAGGTCATCAGGTGCAGGTCTGTGAACTGTTTTATTAGAGTTGGATCTAAGTGTGTTCAAAGTGCTTTCAATTACTGTGGTCCTGTTTTTGGGAACAAGCTGCCCACTGACAGACTCAGAACATTTTTTATTCTCACAGTTGCACACTTAATAACAGTGTGTGTGCACATGTGCTTTTCATTGATTTGTGGATTTTTTTTTTTTTTTTTTACTGTTATAAGCTATGTGGGGGTAGAGCAGGTCCCCTACTTATCGGAAGGTTAGTGGTTTGATTCCTGGCTCCTCCAGTCTGCATGTCAAGTATCCTTGGAAATACTAACGCCAAGTTGCTCTCCGAGTATGAATGTGTGTATGAGTATGAATGTGTGTATGAGTATGAATGTGTGTATGAGTATGAATGTGTGTATGAGTATGAATGTGTGTATGTAGTTAGGAAGCACTAACTAGAAAGAAAGTGCTTGTGTGATAAGGTGAATGTGGCATGTTGTATAGACCTCTTTGAGTACTCCAAGAGAGTAGAAAAGCACTATACAAGAATCAGTCAATTTACATGTTGTAGACCCACATCAGTTGTTTTTATCTTTCATGTTCAGCACACTGAGTTTACATGAAATTAAATGGGCTACATAAATAAAATTCTGTTTTCTGATCATTTTAAGTGGCTAACATTAACATGTGATCATGGGTCAGGTTAATGTCGATGATAGCTGTGTAAAATGAAAATGTTGAATGTGTTCAGCTGCTAGTGAGGTGAGGGGCTGTGCACCTGCCAGTTGTGCATCAGCTGAATGAGGTGAATACGGCACTCCTAGTATCAATACTGCTGAGTATCCAACTAAGTGTTACGGTTTAGAGTCATTATGTCTATATGCTGCCCTCAGTGTTGTTTTCCAAATTTTCATATCAAAAGATATCAGGTGTAGTAAATGTTATCAGTCCTGCCCATCTGTAACAGTAATAGACAGTGTTAAATGAACAAGATAACACAGTTTAATGTGCCTACAAAGTGTCAAGTTTGTCTGTCTGGTTGTACCAGAGAAAGTATCTCAGCAGTTGGAAACAGTGGCTGCCTTCCTTAGCAACCGTATTTGATCAGCACCAGAAGCAAAGCATTTCCTCAAAGAGCCTAAAAATAGTCATCTTTCATAGTTTGCTCTACCTAAGGAAGTATTGAAATATTTCTTGTGTGTGTGCCTGCGTGTACCTTGCAGTTATGTTACTATATTATTATTGTTAGTAGTAGTAATACTAAAGATTGAGTAAGTTCTGCGTTTTCCTTGTTCTACATAAATCTAAATGCAATATTTGAGAGATTTGAACTGTTAATGTGGCAAAGTAAGTCTTTTGTGAGATTGTTATGAATGAAACACTCAATGAGCTAATTCAGAAATAATGGTCCTGAGATTATGTTTGCAGGCTATTACACTTATATTCACTATATTCTGAACCCACAGCCCTGCTCTGCATCAAGAGTAAAGGAAATGAATGGGTGCTTCAAGTTTCTTTGAGGATTTTCGGTTTCCTTAAAGGCTGAGGTTCAGAATGATCTCTGATCGTCCAGGTTATGTTGATAAAAGTTCACAATGAGGTATTTATTTTCTGTGGAAACATAGTGAATTCATCTTGTATTTCACTGCGTGGTAGTTCTCTTTCCACATTTTTCTTTCAGCTTGCAGTCTCTGTTTGTGTTGACCCTAGACTTGTATTTGACGATGAATGATAGAAGAAGAGAAAGACACAGGAAGCACCCTGAAGATAATTAGAGAGAAAGAGGTGAAGAGGATTGATGGAGCAGACTGAAGAAGCTGCTATTAAGTGGGAGCAGATGGGAGCACAGTTTGTCTCTCTTAAATTCAAATTATGGTGACAGGACACTCAAAAAAATGAGGAAATAGAAAATAATGTGTCAATAATCAGATTTAATAAGACATAAAGATGTGAATTTGAACAAAGATTGAGGATAAAAAGGATGTTAATCAGTCTGTCTCTGCTTCTCTGTTGCTTCCTGATCAAACATGCTTCTCTCTCCCTTCGAGGGACGTGTTGTCCTGGCAACCACACACGTGTGAAGTGAAGGCAGGCTTGATGCAAACACACATACACACACAGGCCAGGCTGAGCTCTGGTTGGCTCGCTCAATAATTGATTGTCCCTGAGGGCTTCACACGTGAGCAGAGGACCCGCGTGTCTCCGTGTCCTTTCCTTTTGTTTTCAAGTCACTTCATCAATTTGACCTTTGACCTCCTCACTGCGTGCTGATGATGTGGCTGCAGCCATCAGCCACTGTAAGGGAATTCAGCCTAAAATCAATGAAAGCTGGACGAAGACAGAAGCTCTGCTGCCCGAGGCAAAGCTCCAGCTGGGGGCAGAATGAATCCCATTGGCTGAGATGAACCTTAGGCTGTGTGGGTGTAATCAATATGCTGTATATTACAGTGTGGAAAACAGACGAGTGCTGTCATTTTGACCTCCATGATTTTAAATTGCTCATTTGTATTTAATTTTTTAAAATTACTCATCAGATTTGACAAAAAAAACCAATTTAAGATCCAGATTAAGAGTCTTACAGATTAAACATCTGTTTAACAGATGATGACAAAAACTTCTAAACTGAAACGTGAAAATCTTCCAGAATCCACAAAAAATCAGCACGTCCTTGTTTTTGTATCCGTTTTTGTATCTAATCGTGAGGTTTTCTTTGTTTATTATTTTTATTGTTACCAGCTGACAGCAATCACACCACTTTTTCTCACCAACACATTTACTTGATCTGATGCCTGCAATTTAACCATCAGGTCAAGTATAGGTTAAATGAATTAAAAATAACAGTTCATTTGAAATACCATCACTCTGATTTATCTATTTCATAGTTGTTGTCTTTTTCCACCTAGCATACATTTTAAGAATAGCATTGACCATTTAATTACAGATTGGGAAAGTAAGACATATTTTTAAAAAGCACAAATAGGACAAAAACTAACACATCTGAATAATCTAATTACTAGAAGTAGAACTAACATGTTGCTTTAGCTACACTAAAATAAGGAAATAAAAGAGCAGGCTGAACAGGTCACAGTCCACATTTTAAATATGCACCTCACAGTTATCTACAACAGCTTAAGGAACGCACTTTTAACTCTTTCTTCAGAAACTGGTGAGATCATTGCTGGCCTGCTATCCGGTTGTTCAGTCTGACGTCACTAGCCGTGTCTGGGTCTAAACTCCGCTGCAGGTCCATATATCAAACGATCACTATGGCATTACTGAGAGTTGAAAAACTATCTAAAGTCTTTAATCTTTAATAAAATGATCAGCGTTCTGCTCTACCAGGTGTAACAATTGAGTTTCCAGGCATCCATGAAAACAGAATTTATGACATTTAACGGAGTTAGAAGTTAGCAGGGAGTTAGCTCGCTAGCTTCTATCTAAATACAATATAGCATGTCCTGACTGCGGGGTTTTGGAAACAAATTAAAACGTACAGCTCTGCTATCACTTCCAGCATAAATGAAGACAGAAAACTAAACAGCAGTGACGTTTGTAGGGTTACTTTAGTTTGGCTAGCTGGTATATAATGATGTGCTACGTGATTGCTAGCGACACAGCTATGTTAGCATAATATAAACAAGCTAACTTTTTTTCCACTCGATAAAAGTTAACGTGAGTGTTCTCGGTGGTCAGGAACAAATGTAATCGCATGGCAGGATGCTGTAAAAGGACCAAACTTCAGCCAGGAGAACAACTGAGATAATCCATCCATAATACGAGGTTAGTCATTCATATACTGCTGCATGGGCTGGGCTGCAGTTACATCCTAAGGTTTTAAAAACTGAGCTTAAATAAATGATTAGTGGTAATAAAAGCCGAGGGAGGTCAATAGTGATCACTGACTGTTTTAGGAGCTTTTTGAGATCAAATAGAAGAAAATACATAACATTAAACATGTTAACAACACAAAAGCCATATTAAACGCAGACTACTTTAGACCCGGAAGTAGGATTCGTCACGTCATCACTGAACAACCGGATAGAGATTGAAAATGTGACGTCACTCAGGGGTAAAACCGCAAAGAATTCTGGGAACTCGTGGCAAGAGGTACTAGCGCACGCAGGTTTTCAATTGAAATCAGTCACACAGCGATAAAAAGAAACACAAAAAATGGCAAGAAGCTGTTGTATTATTAACTGCAATAGCCGGTCGCATGACAGCCACGGAAAGCCGACGGGTAAAGAGATCGGTTGTTATCGGATTACGTCGTTGAAGAGAAATTGTTCGAGCCATGTTTCCGAAGCAACAAAGAGGCAACGGGTGGCCTGGATTGCAGCCATTCAAAGACAAAATATAACGTCCCAGAACACTCCAGCTCACAGGTTAGTCTGCTCCAAGCATTTCCACAGAGGTCAGTCTGCTGTTGTAGTTAATGCGTCATTTTTCATAACATAATTGGTGATATAGGTTACAAGCAAGTCTGGCGCTGAACAGAAATTGTCGCGCTATGCTCCTTTATTTATTGTGCATAAATAGTAAATTGTCCTGACACAATATTGCGTTTCGCTTCTGTTATTACCATGGTACATTGACAAAAACATATACTTTTATTCACAGGGTAAAACAGTTTTTTTGTATCACTAATTGTCCAGTGCGATTACAGCATACAATATTATTGTCACTGCTACATTTCTGTAATGCGTACCAGAAATTATTTCCACTACTAATTAATTACCGTTGAGCTCAAAGGTCCTATTAATAAATGGTTAAAGAATGTGTATTTATGACGACAATTTGTGAGGTAAACTTATGATACGTACAATAGTCTTTCGTTCTACATGGTGCATTTCAAGGTCCTGCACCCATCTGTCGGTAAACTGTACCTGGGCTTGTTGCAGTGACCTGAAGTTACTAAACTTCACGAGTGTGTGCACTCACTCCAAGAAACGTATGATTATAAATATGAGCGTGGTGAAAGTTGGGCAGCACGCTAACGTATTTTGTCCCTCTGTGTGCTCGTAAGGGTCTGACCCTTTCACTGGTTTGATTTTTTTCCTCGTATCTTTTCTTTGACTTTTCATCAAGTCTGTCTTTGTACGGACCGGCATTGTTCTCCTTCGTTTTGTACATACCTTTTTTGGGGGAAAAGAAAAAGCAAGAATTTATTGGAACCGAAGAATGAACGTTTTGCGGTGCTGCAAATGCTTGCATTTGATGCGGTACTTGGATTGTTTTGCCACGAGTTCACCGCATGCAATGCGCGAAAGTCACGTGGTCTGTCAATCTCTATATATGTATCAATATAAATGCTGTATATGTAGTATATTTATTAATTTAAACATATGTAGCCAGTTGGCTAAGGTAGATAGCCGATAACAGTTGCAGAGTAACTTAAAATGGACCAACTTGGTTTGGGGCATCTTATTTTGAAAATCTAATCACTTTACAGAATCTTAAAACATCCAAAGATGAACTGGAGGGTTTTATTTTGAAAAAGTATCACTATAAAGTCCATTATCTACAATAGGAGTGGGCAATCTGGCCTTGAAATTATATCACAATATTTCTAGGAAACACTGATATTGATGTGGAAGAAAACAATGAACAATGCTCGCAGCTGCGACTGAGCTGAATTTATTAGTGCAAATAAAATGGACAGTTTCCATTCTCCTCTTTCAGTGAGCCACTGCTATTAACGACAAGGGATGGGTATCCGGTGCCATGATGGCAACCAGACCGGAAAGCAGCGCACATTTCGGTGCTTTATTTCTGTGCTTTTTTTTTTTTTCCTGAGATGTCATACACTTTGGATTCCAGCCAATCATTTTACCTTTGCAAGTGTAGTAGGCGGGCCCAGGTACGTACGTTCTTTTAGAGCAGAGCTACAGATTAAAAATGCCCAAGGTGAAGCGGTCAAAGTCTGGCTGTACTTCACAGCAAAAGATGCAAACTCAGCAGCCTGCAACAAGTGCTTTAAGGTGATACTGTGCAAAGGAGGTAACTCCTCGAATCTGATGAAACACCTGGCGACGCATAGCGTTTTCTTTAAAAGCCGAGAAATGCGCCGTATTTGATAGCTTGCTGTGAGACCTCACACTGAGCACATCTACTCCGGGTGTGGTGCCTGTTATCGGACCAGGAGTTTGCAACATCCCCCAAGAACCCGAAGAGTAGAGTCCTGGCCCCTAGTCCTGCCAGTGTAGCAGAAATGATGACGGATGATGATGGCAGCAGCAGCCGTTCTTCTCTGCGTGAGTAGCTTAATGTTGTTCGTGTGTAATTTACGTTGAGTAGGCTAACCACGTTATTACATTAATGCATGTAAGGTGAACTAGCAAACACAGTCGTAGTTACATGCGGCTGTCTTCTTGTTTGATGGCAGATACTCCCATCACCCTGGCCAAAAAGGCTAAAAAGACCAAAGAAAAAGTGGAAAACAGTTAAACATGAGAAGTTTTTGGACAAAGTTAGTGGTTTTTTTTCACAAAATTGTGAATCAATTGAAACAAGGCGCCGGCTGCAGCGCCATTACAGTGCAATAGTAGTGACACAGCATAAGTCTAACCTAAGCATAAAAGTCACCTCACTGGTGCTTTTCTCTGGAAATGTTAAAGTATAAAATTACTGAGTAATATTTTAACAATAGCTGAAGTAACTTAACCTTTGAACTGATGAGGTGCTGCACAAAAGTGTTACAGTGTTGTTTTATGTATTTCCAGCTGCTTATAGTTCCATTATGTATCAATTCAATTCAATTTTATTTATACACGCCAAATCGCAACAACGATCATCTCAAGGCACTTTATATTGTAATGTAGACTGTACAACACACAGAGAAAAACCCAAGCAAGCACTTTGGCGACAGTGGGAAGGAAAAACTCCCTTTTAACAGGAAAAAACCTTCGGCAGAACCAGACTCAGGGAGGGGCGGCAGATCATAGTTTCCATCCACCCTTTGTGCTCCAGCGATGCTCATTTGAGCCATTTGTTTTTGTTTGGGTGACACATTACCAGCTGCTAGCATCACCTCCTCACGTGCCCTAGTCACCTCATCATTGTTGGAGGTTAGCTATGTGCTGTATGATATGCAGACTCCTCTTCATCAGGACCATGAAAAGGGGTGGATTTGTGAATTAACTTTTTAAAGTAATGGCCACCGATATTATGTTTTTATAAACAATCAAACGCCCCTTTGCAACCAGAGAAGTTGCTTCCTGCTGACTGTTAGGAAAAATGCAGGTTTGATGCTAAAGTCGTGTCCACCTTTTTTATACAGTCTTTTTTTGTGCCCAGTGGGTTACAGGGGAATACTGGCATTGTGGTATGGCCACCACATTGTACAAGTAGCAATTACTTAGCTATGATGAAGCAAAAAACTTGTGTTTCTATTTTAAGCACTGAGGTGAAGTCTGGTAATTAGGGCCAGGATTAGCCTAATAACTGAGAGTAGGAGGACCATTAGAGCCTGCTCAATTGCTCATTTAAACATAATACAAATGGAGTGTGAATGTATTTTCTTAAAAACTGTCATTTAATGTAAAATATAATGTAAAAATCATTGATTTGTTATAAATTATAGCCTTAAACTGTCCGTTTAATCTAATGTGCAAACACTACCAGTCTCACCAAGCATGACTGAAGATGGTTCAGTCCCATAATCCAGTGTTAAATTTCCACTGAGTAGCATCAGTTACATGACTGACTAAGTGGATGGGTGGATTTTGTTCAAGCTGCCGTGTTTACTCAAATTAAAAGCCTTTAAATTCATGTCATAGATATTTATTTTTTGTGCTGCATTTTGAAATGTTTACCAACTTTTGTTCAAGGTCAGCCTTCTGCCACCAAACTAATTAAAAAAAAAACAAAAAACAAGAAGTTAGGTGTGCATGTTGATTTTTTTTATTTTTCTCCCGGTGCTCTGATCCAAGGTTCCCTCTTTCAAAATAAACGCCCTGCTTGCCAGCCCCGCTGACATGATGACACACTAGCAATTCTGACAGGGACGGCGCGCTCGGCTCTAAATATATCAGAGTGATCGAAGCGTGCATCTGTGCTTCTGTGTGTGCGTTTGTGTGCAGCTGCAAAAACAACTGGTCGCAGTGATTGCAGACTATTCATCCTCTCAAGCAGGAAAATCGATGCTCAGCAGAAGAGTTACAACCTTGCCAGTTTATTTTTTTCCCACTTATATAAGGCTGCTTCAGCTTTTAACCTCTTCAGAGAGCAGCACTAACATTAACAATCATTTAGAGGGGTTGGAAATTTTCCTGAGTAACACATTTCAGGAAACTGCTGCTAAAAAGTTCAGTCCCCGGTAATCAATAACCACAGTCCTGTGATTGTGGTTATTGCACAATACTCCACTGCTCTGCTCGTTACAGTCCAGTGTGATAAATAATAAATACATGAGGCCAGTTGTCCTTTTGGAAGCTGTGACACAGTTGCTGATTTTCCAGAACGGATTTATCAGATCTTTCTGCTTTAGTGCTTGAAAACTGCATTTGTGCTTACAGCAAAAGGTCCAGGTTCACATTTCTGCAAAGTCTTTCTGCTATAAAAATGAGAGAAAGGGCAGAGATGGGAAGGGAAGCCTTCAGAGTCCTTGTAACAAACCATTTGCACCCCCCTGTTGTACAGGCACGACATCATTCCTGGCATCATTATATTTTATATAAAACTGGAATAATTCACTGACTTCACTGCGGTTTTTCACGCATTGCAAACCCTCTGCTGGGCCTAACCCTTCAGGCCACATGTTTGACACCTTAAAAAAGGTAAAAATTCTGACGTGTTTCTGTAGATTAATCATTTTGAACTGAGTGCACTCGATCTCTGTGGGTCTCGCAGTTGCTTCTAGCTGTGTCCAGCTGACAGGTTAGTTGGCTTTGAAGAGGTACAGATGTACAGGTGAAGTTAGCTCTCTGTCTTCATTCTTGTCTTTGCCGGCTTGTGTGTTTTACTTCTGTGGTTTTTGCTTTTGGCCTACAAATGCTCATTTTTGTAGCATACCCCACCCGTCTCTCTCCTGCTGTATAAAGCTGGTTTGCTGAGGTGGACAGGTCCACTTATCAAAGAAAATGCTGCACTTCACTAAACCTTTTGCCCAGGTGCTTCGCCGCCATATTGCTGTGACAGTTCGACACGTTTCTTTATCACTGTGTTTGAGTTTTAGCACTGTGACATAGATAACACTGCCATCATCAGAAAAAGGTTAAAGTTACTGCCAACTGTCATTATCATCCATCATCTTATAAAAAGTTTGATTGGTCAAACTCAAAATTGGACAAAGACCATTTTATATACATCAAAGGTTTGAAGACACCGTTTTGCAGTTAAGTGCAGTGGATGAACCGATTATATCCGATCGCACATTCTTTTTCCTTTGGATGCTTCTTGTTCATCCCTATTGTTTGCTGTCACATTACAAAGTCATACTCCGCGTCCTCCTGAGCGCTCATGCATACGGGCAACAACAGGGCAGCCCTGCAGGGCTCGAGCACAAAAAGCCCTCTCATATTCTGAATAAAGTCGAGTCAGAGCCGTGTACTGGACGGCTGGCTGGTCAAATGCAGGCTGAGCCGTGCAGATATTTCCTGAAATATAATTTCTGGTAAACACAAAACGTCAGAGGGGAAATACATGGAAATGGATAGAATGGCAGAGAATCAACAACAGTGATATATACATACATATAAATATATTAGGGGTGCAACAATACTCGTATCGATATTGAACTGTTCGATACAGTGATTTCGGTTCGGTACGCATATGTATCAAACAATGCAAAATTTTTAATTTATTATATCAACTTTTCTTCTGACGATGCTGTCTGTCTTGAGAGCTCAGTGGATCTGCGTTCGACTACTCCGCACTGTCGAGCGCAGATCCACTGAGCACAGCACAAGCTAGCAAGACAGAAGCTAAGCTCGTTGCAACATGGCAAATTGAACCTCCCCCACCCTCATTCAGATCTGGCCTTTGGAATATATGTATATGTATGTATATATCACCACTCCACTCCAGCGTCTCCTTTCATGCCATTTTCAACTTAAATATAAATTAGTGCATATAGAAATAACAGCCTTCTTTTCGCTATAGCGTTCCTGACTTCAGTGTATTTCCCAAAAAATTAAATAATTTCTTTAATTCCAAGGATTTAAAATTTTGAATAAACCAGCCATTTTATACACGTTTCATTTTTTTTAATCAGACGATAAACTAAAATACCACATCCCACTTCTAAAGAAAGTAGAAGGCGATCTGACTAGATGGAAATCTTTACCCATATCACTAATGGGAAGGGTCGCCACTATAAAAATGATGATCTTGCCAAAAATAAATTACTTATTTTTGATGATCCCTAACAAACCATCACAAGATTGGTTCAGATCTCTGGATTCATATATTTCCAAATTCCTTTGGAAAGATAAACCCCCGCGTATTAGCTTAAAAACGCTACAAAGAACCAAGGATAGAGGAGGATTAGATCTGCCTAATTTTCACCAATACTTCTTAGCCAACAGGCTTCAGTTCATCTCAGAATGGTTAAAACATACCTTCTTAGTTGAGCCCTGGCTAGATGTTGAACAGGCACTATGCAAGGATCTAGAGATTTCAGACCTACCATTTATTAGCTCAAACATCAAAAGACATGAATGCTTTAAAAGTATCAACATCAGCTTTTCTCTAACAGCATGGTGGGAGTTTCTAAAAATAACGGAGTCTTCATTAATCCCATGCAAACGTACACCTATCTGGAATAACCCTGACATATTACAAAACAATAATATGATTAATTTCCCAGAATGGAGTTGTAAAGGAATTAAATACTTAGAACATATATTAGAGGGAACAGAATTTATTCCATTTGACAGACTAGTTGAACAATATGGGATCAACAAGACAAGGTTTTTAGAATATCAACAAATTAAATCCATAGTAAAAAAGAAATTTAACCTCAGTCAAGTTGAATTACAAACACCAGTAAGTGCGGCACATTTTCTTACTCTTAAATCCCCCAAATTATTATCTAAAATATACAGAACACTTTCTAAATTAGATGAATCAATATCCCTTCCTACTGCAAAGTGGGAAGCAGATTTATCAGTCAACCTAGACCAAAACTTCTGGTCTCAGATTTGCTTAAAAACTTTTAAATTAATTAAAAATCCCAGTCTGCAATTAATACAATACAAAATACTTCATAGAGTGCACTATACAGGTCATCGGATGTTCAAGATGGGCTTTACATCTTCCAACAACTGCTCACACTGTCAAGGCAATACACCAGACAATTACATCCACGCTCTTTGGTTCTGTCCACCAGTGCAAAAGTTTTGGCGCGAGATATGTGAAGACTTATCAAAGTGTCTGAAATGTAACATTCCAACTTCCCCCTTAGTGTGTCTACTGGGCAGCTTAGATAATGTCACTTCAGAAAAGAATATAGCCCATATGATCTTCACTGCCCTATGCATAGCCAAGAAAACAGTCCTCATGAACTGGAAAAATAAAAATAATCTTAATACTAACCAATATAGAAATTATCTATTAGATTACATTAGTCTTGACACAGCCTCTGCCACCACATTAGATCAATTGCTCTGGGCCCCTTTTATCAGCTCCATCACCTAGTGGGGGTGGGGGGTCATAGTTTGGTCCCGCCTTCACTGTTGTGATTGGTGAGGGGGTAGGGACAGGCTTAGGGCGTCGGGGGGTTCCCCGGAGGCATCTTCCTTGGGCGGCTCAACCCGGGGTAGCGGTCACGTCCGGTTGGGGGCTCTGTTGGCTCTCAGGTGACTGTTTCCTCGCGGCTGCGTGCAGCGGGGCTAGGGGAGGGTCTGTGCTGACGGACGTGGGTTACTGACCTGGCAACCTGGCTGCCCCTGGGTGGGTCCGGGATGGGCGTGAGGTTCTGGGGGCGCTCCGTCTCTGGGCTGGGGCCCGGGCCGGGCCTCGGGGGCTTGGGTCCTGGTTGGTGTGTTGCCGGGGTTGTGGGCGGGTGGGTGCATGGGGGCCCGGCCCTGGAGCAGGGTGCCGCCGGTGCGTCGAGCCGCCTGGGGGGCTCTTCAACTGGTGGGGGGGATGGTCACATCTTGCAGGAGCTTTCTTCTCTTCAGGAACTCTCTGCAGGAGGGGGAGATACAGGAGAGGTGGAGGAAGATCTCAGCCTGGGCGTTTACCGTCTTATGTAGTCTGGAAGATGTGTGGATGGTGGGGTGGGTGCAGTTTTCTCTGTGGTGGGGTTGGGTGGACTGTCCAGGGCTCTGTGGAGCCGGAGGGCGCTACTGCACTGGGCCCCGGTCTGATGGGCCTGGGCCCCCCTTCCCTGGCGGGTCGCGGAGGGTGGGAGTGCCTACTGGGGTCAGCGGGGGAGCTGGCCCCAGGGAGGGGTTACCTGCCCCTCCCTTCCTTCCCTCCCCATCTCCAGCTGCCTCCCTCTTCCCGCTCCTCCACAACCACCCACACATGCAGGGCCTTGGAGTGGGGGTATGTCACCAGGGTGCAGAGGAGGCTACCCCCCCCCCGTCCCCCCCCCCCCCCCCCCCCCCCCCCCCCGTCCCCTTCTGGCTGCCTCTGCCTCAATTTTATCCCACAACTTAGACATTCACATTATTCACACTCTCATTACACATACATATAGGATCTTGGGGGTGGGCACAATCACGGAGTCCAAATTACCATCAGGGTGTATACCTCACCCCTGACGTCGTTGCCCACCTCTCAATTTTAAATACACTTAGTCATTGAGGGCTAGCAGGAGGGACTATGCGCTTACCTGCTGCTCCTTGGCAGGTAGCTCCATGCCCTCCTGGGTTTTAATTGCACCTTAGAACACATATGCATCAACACTACAATGAGCGGGTGGAGGGAGGTTTGGAGTCTTCTCCCACCCCCATTCTCTGCGGCCTGCTGGAGCGGGAGGGCTAGTAGGAGGAGTTGGCCGTCCGACTGCGGTCTGGGGTGTGGGGCCTCCCTGCTGCTGCGGAGTCGGGGTGGTCTGCCTCTCCCCACCGCAGGGAAAAGGGTAACACCACCTGGGTCTGGGTGCAATTCCCCCCTCCAGGGGCAAGGGTACCTAGACCCGGTTTGTAGAGTACGCTTGGGGAGTGTGATCGTGTGTACAGCGTCTCTTTATGTCTGTCTCCACGTTGGTTGAATGTGGAGTGAGTGCATATGAGAGCATGAGGGTGGGAATGGATGTTTGTGTCTGTGTGTGCCTGTATGTCTGTGTCTATATGTCAGGTTGGGTATCAGACGCCACCTCTCTGGGGACACCTCAGGCCCTCCAAGGTAGAGCAGGGCGATATGGCTAAAAATATTTATCACGATATATATTTGAAAATTTGCGATAACGATATAACCGACGATATAATTGATGCGAGACAAAATACAACTCCACAACATTACTAGCGCAAAAAGACAACCTTCCATTTATTTTCACTTAAACAAGAAGCTGGTTTTTATGTACATTAAAGCTTTATAAAAATGTAACAGTGCAAATGCAAATTCCTTGCTGAAAGTTTAACCAAAAGGCATTTCCAGTAGAAATGGGCTGACATATCCTGAGCATAACCATGTATAATATCCACTGAAGTTAAAAAGAGGTGCAGTACGCATTTTTCGGACCATAAGGTGCACGGGATTATAAGGCACATTAAGCGAAACAAAGCAGTCAGATAAATCAAACTTTATTAAACTCATTCTTCTTGCTTCCTCCACTTCTGTACCATTGATTCATTAATGTTGAATTCTCTGGCAGCTGCTCTATTCCCATGTTGTTGCAGTATATTAATGACTAACCTCGTATTGTGGATGGATTATCTCAGTTGTTCTCCTGACTGAAGTTTGGTCCGTTTACAGCATCCTGCCATGCGATTGCATTTGTCTCTAACCATGAAGAACCTTCACGTTAACTTTTATAAGTGGAAAAGTGTTAGTGTTCGTCCTCCAGCTTCACTGTTTATGTTATGCTAACATAGCTGTGTCGCTAGCGATCACGTAGCACATCATTATATACCAGCTAGCCCAACTTCAGTAACCCTACAAACGTCACTGCTGTTTAGTTTCCTGTCTTCATTTATGTTGGAAGTGATAGCAGAGCTGTACGTTTGATTTTTTTCAGAAATCTCTCAGTCAGAACATGCAATATCATGCTTAGGTAACTAGCGAAACTAGCGAGCTAACTTCCACTAGCTTCCTGCTAACTTCTAACTCCGTTAAATGTAATAACTTTTGTTTTCATGGATGCCTGGAAGTTAAACTTTATAGTTACACCTGGTAAAGCAGCAATGCTGATCGTTTTATTAAAGATGAAATAATTTAGACAGTTTTTAACTCTAAGTGATGCTGCAGTGTTGTTTGACCTGAAGCATATGGAGTTTAGGACCCAGATTACTCCCAGATTTAAGAGCATCTTAGTCCGACAAATATGACAATAACGACGGCCGCTTGCATGTTCTGCAAAAAAATGTGCTTTGTTGTGTATCTGACGGACAAACACCAAACCAGTTCCACATCACGGAAGTTGCACCATTTTTACAAACCAATTCTGGTTCATCTGTTTCACTCAACAATCGGCCATGTGCGTATGAAAACAAAGGCACTGCGCATGCGCGTTTTACTCCCATTCTATCGCGATATTTCATTTTCCTATCGTTGCCTAACATTATACCGGTATTACCGTGAACGGTATAATATGGCCCAGCCCTACTCCAAGGTTTGGAGGCCTATCTCCACCCACCACCACTTCCCCTGCCGGTGGCGGACTCCCTCAGGTGTCGGTGTGTTGGTGGTTCTTTGTGTCTGGGGGTGGGCGTCCGGGTACACACCGGCTCACTCCTTGGCGGCCGCTTGTCGGGGCCTGGGGCCTGGGGCTCGCTCGGGCCCCTTTGGAGGTGGGGTGCCCCCGGCCTCTCGGCCTGGGGCTCGGTCACTCAGGCACAGCTGGGGGCCGGCGGAGCTCACGGGCGCGTCACTGCAACTCCCCCTGACTTCTGCTCCGCGGCTGCTGGGCGAGCCCTCATCTGGGACTCTCCTCAGCTCTTACTGGAACAGTGGCGCGGCTGCCCCTCTGTTGGTCTTCCATGGTCTCTTGTGTTCTGGGGGCCTCTGGATGTCTGGAGTTTTGATCTCCTCCATACCCGCTTCACACCCTGGAGGACGGGGCTGTGGCCCCCCTACACTCCCTAGCAGATCATTACATGGAGAAACCTTTGGAATGCAAGCATGCTGATCCACACAGGTATGCACACATGGGTATTCACAGACGCGGACTAAAGCTTTCTTGGCTGCTGCCTCAAAGCACACTGTGCGCTGTCTATCTTGCGTGCTGCACAATATCGTTTATTATTTAGTAAATATTGATATCTATGACTAGCTAGTTTATTGTGATGGTGCTTTGTTTTCTCTATTATTATGTTGCTCTTTGTTGTTTGCTGTCTCCTCTGTTTGTTTTTTTTGTTTGTTTGTTTTTTTTTTCTCCATACAGGTGACCCAGGAGTTCTTTTTTTTTTCTCTCTCTTCCCCCCCCTTCTCACCGTCTCTTCTCCCCTTTGGTTTTCTTTCTTTCTCTCCCCCTCTTTCTCTCATTCATTCCCCCTGTCCTATTTATTATAAAAAATAAAAATAAAAAAAAATAAAAAAAAAATGACAAAGGATGAACTGAAGCTCTGCCATCACGTAATGTCGCATACTGCTGTTTCTGATGTCATTAAAAGGAAAAGAAAAAAAAAAGAAAAAAAAAAAAAAAAGACGATAAACTGAAAGCAGTTTCACGGTCAGGTGAGGCTCGCTCCTTTGTTGTTTAATGACAAATGAAGCAGACATAACATCCAAAGTTGGTTCACTGTTGAATTTTTGTGTTTAACAGCTTTTCACTGTAATTTTAATGTCATTTTTAAATATGAGGCCCAAAGAGGCATCAGTGGAAGAGAAGCAGGACGTCATCGGGCTGAAAAAACATCTTATTAAATTCAACAAAAAACAACTCAAGTGCATGATGACGAAATTGTTTCCATGGTTTTATCTGTTCCAACATTATGGAGGGCATTTTGTCTTAGTCATCCTTTTAATTTAAAAGGGATGGGGCTTGGAACTACTGCCGAGCTCCTCGCCATATCTGTAAGGCTGAGTCCAGGCATGCCTCAGAGGAAGCTCGTTTCTGCTGCTGGTTTCCACACTCTCATTCTTTCTGTCACTGCCCACAGTTTGTTGACACAGGTGAGGGTCAGAAAGTAGATCGACCTGTAAATGGACAGCTTCCCTTTCACACTCAACCATCTCTTTGCCACAGGATCAATACAGAATCCGCAGCACTGCCACTGTTACATCAATCTATCTGTCAATCTCCGTTTCCACTCTGTCCTCATAATTTAGGAGTAATTATTTTGGAAAATATGACAGCTTTTGAACAATTACATAACGTTTAGGATTTGCCGTGTGGTGCAAGCTGCTTCGCAAGCCATCCCTTTCCCTTACTCCCGACTGATCTGTTGCCACTGATGAAGGCTTTCTCAATCGGAGGTCCCCAGAAATTTGCACAGAATTTGGTTGGTGGCTTATTGAAAGTTTCATGGAAGGTTTTACTGTGTGCGTCTACCTGTCTGACCTAAATATTTGTACAACAGTGGCATTAAAGTAGCTGTAGATTTGGAAGAAAATATAAAATTGTGTAAAAGAAGTACTTTAGGATCATAAAATACTTTGCTTTGAAACACCACAGATGACCAAAACCTGCTGTATTTATTTAGCCCAGGGCTGTGTTGCTTATTGGAAGACATCTGTTAGTGTGATTGGTGTGAAAGGATTTAGTATTCATTGTACAGCCTGTGAATCGTGACTTGTGCATGCTGACAGGATGAAGAAGCCGCTGTCTGGTGTTAGTATAAATGAATGTGGTATTGGGTTCAGTAGGTCTAAGATACTTGTCTTTCCTTGAAGTTTATCTCTGGTTGTTCTTTCAAATTCGATTTCTTTTAATAAGTCTGGCGGATCTTTGATGTCTCTTTGTCCGCCTGAATGTCTCAGTTCTCGCTGTTTCATCTGGTTTCTCACCTTTTTTCTTTCGCACTTTCCACCACAACTGAGGCTGTGGGTGTAATGTGACATCATTTTTATGAGCTCTATAGTAGCTATGAATGATCCCTTGTTTTAATATTTCTATATGACTAAAGTCATAACGTTAGAGTGAATGTAGGGGAAATATATTTTTAACCGCATTCATTTTATGTGCTCTTCAGCTGTCAAGCAGCCTTTGTAATCACTGGAAAAGTCTAAAATAAAAACACTGAATAAAATGCTTGTTTGCAGTTGTTTCATATGTTTACAACCAGATTGCAGAACAATTCTTCTTTCCTAGTGGTTCATGTCCGCTTAATAGAGGGTCCACTGTTTTGCATGCCTTCCTCCACTTCTTCCTATCCAGAGCATCTTACAGTGTCACAGTCATATCATCTTTGATTTGGTCCATCCAGCACTTTTTGTGGTCTTCCTCATGGCCTTTTGCCACCTGGGTCTAATCGTCGGGCTGTGTCCGAGACAGAGTTCTCATCACAACGGCCAACATGGCTGTACCATCAGACACGCGACTCTTGTATCTTGTCAGTGATCTGCGCCACTCTTCATCATTTCCTGAGAAATCGGTCGAGAGGTAACAGAGTGATGATCGAAGATGTCAAGCTGAGGTGGCCCCGAGACCCAGGCGCCACCTCAACATCTTCATCTCCATGGTGTGGACTTTATCCAAACATTTTATTTTATGCACTTTATGAAACAGTTTTCTGGAATCCATTTTTTGTGCTTTATATACCCACCATCCACCCCAACCTCCTCCTAGAAGTTGATATCTGCATTTCATTATTTAACAGTTAATAAAAGGTTGCTTCTACTGTAAATATAATCAAGTCCCGACTGCAGGCTTTATATAAAAAAATGAATACAGCCACCATCACATCAAACGTTGGCTAACACGTCAGAGCTTCGGCATTTGTATTTTGGCTGGTCGATTGTGTTTGTTTTTGGAGCCAGTAGTGACCATACATGTATGCAGTGCTGCATTATCAGCTGCATTTATAAAGTGCACACGAGCAACACACACAGGAAAAAAGCAAATAAACAAAACGAGGACAGATTAATGGTGCCACTTTTATAGCCTACTCGACAAATTCAAACATAAACAACCTATCTGGAACCACAGTATGCATAATAACCATAAACACTCGGTACACTCAGAATAATTTATTTTGGAAATTAAAGGTGAGATCATTCTTTTAAAATAAAATGCCTCATGAGCTGATGATGACCTTTTTGTAGTCCCAAAGAGACCTATTGTAGCCTATAAGGAGTAGCTGATGACCCAAGAGCACAGACCCATGGTCTCTAAAATCAGTGTCCTTATTTGTAACACCTCTACTATTAGCTAAAAAATTTACATGGGCTTGATTGTTACTACGATAGCTTTTTAAAAAAAACAATAACAAAAAAAACAAATGTATAAATCATATTTGGTTTATAGTGATATGTAAGTAGAACTCAGCTTAGGGGTCACCGACCCCCGGAGCTCATCCATAATGCCGATGCCACACCTGCTACCTGGGCTCATAATTCAGACGCCCTCTACAGAAAAGGACAGAGCAGGCTGTACCTGCTGCGGAGACTCAGGTCTTTTGGAGTGAAAGGCCCACTCCTGAAACCTTCTATGACTCTGTGGTGGCCTCAGCCATTGTTTACAGTGTGGTCTACTGGGGTGGCAGCATCTCTGCTGGGGACAGGAAGAAACTAAACAGGCTGATCCGGAGGGCCAGCATTGTTCTAGGATGCCATTTGGACCCAGTGAAGGTGGTGAGTGAGAGGAGAATGGTGGCTAAGCTGTCGTCCCTGTTGGACAACATCTCCCACCCCATGCAGGAGACTCTGACAGCACTGAGCAGCTATTTCAGTGGCTGCGGCACCCATGATGTGGGACGGAGAGATTTCGCAGGTCTTTCCTCCCCACTGCTGTCAGACTCCACAACAAAGACTTCAACTGACCAAACACACACAAATCCACACATGTGTAGCAGCAATAACACTAAGCAATAACACTAAGTGCAATACTCTTTTCTGACATTGTTGTATTATACTCAGTTGTATATAGCATTTGTATTTTATTTTATTCTATTCTATTGTGTACAATTTTGTACAGTATCTTATTCTTATCCTATTCCAGTGTTTTTTCTCATTTTTGCTATGTAACTTTGCACTGTCCGCTTTCTGCTGTGACAAAACAAATTTCTCATGTGTGAGACTAATATTGGTTATCTTATCTTATCTTACTTGATGCTCTGCAGCAGATTAATAAAACAGGCTGTAACTCAAACCAAGGCATATTATTACTCTGATAACGCCATTCAAAATGGTTCACAAAGCACCAACAGCACAAACACAGAGGTCCACGTACATTAGAGTAAATGAAGCCACCCAACAGCACTCGGACACGTCAACTAGAGCAGCAGAGTCCCTAATGTTAATTTTAAGCAGGAGCTCACATCACTTAGACTCACTTCACAAATTACAGCTATATTTGGTTTTAAAAACTCAAAACCTAAAAGCAAAACACAATCCTCCTGGAACTGCAGCTTTTAATACTTGAGCGTTGGCTTCACCTTTCAGCCCTGACTGCTGCTGCTCTCTTTATGGCTGCAAATATCTCACAATAGCGGCCCTACTGATTAAAAAAAAAAAAAGGGCTTCCAAACTCTTAAATGAAGTGTTGCATTTAGAATCAGAATCAGAAAGGGTTTTATTGCCAAATGTTGAGCAGGTTTACAACATTAGGAAATTGCTGCGGTGCTTCAGTGCAAACATACTGTCATAAAAATATAAAAATAAGAATAAGAATTAAAAGTGCTAAGTGGATAGATATATACATGATATATACATGAGTGCAGGTGGTGATCAGTGCCAAACATGGAATGATGCAGTGAACACAGCGTAGGGTCATGTGTTAGTGGTGGGAACAGTCATATGGTTATTGTTCATGTGTCCGACAGCAGAGGGGAAGAAACTGTTCTTATGGCGAGAGGTTCTGGTGCGAATGGACCGGAGCCTCCTGCCTGAGGGGAGCAGGTCAAACAGACTGTGTCCAGGGTGAGAAGGGTCAGCTGAGATCCGAGCTGCACGCCGCAGTGTCCTGGAGGTGTACAGGTCCTGCAGAGATGGGAGTCTGCAGCCAATCACCTTCTCAGCAGAGCGCACAACACGCTGCAGTCTCTGTTTGTCCCTTATATGAAGAGCTTGCAGTAACTTAACAGGGCAAACAGCATGTTTTCTTCTGTGTTAATAAATTAGGTTGTGTTTGACATCATCAAATCTTTATTAATGAAAGGATTGAGTTTATGAGGTGATTTGTGGCCCTGCTGCATTTCCTTGCTCTTCTCCTTTTCCCTCTACCACTGCTGTTAATAATGCATGAGTGTTGGTTGGTGAGGTGCTTGTGTTGTCTGTGAGCTGCTGCAGTGCAGCTGGTCAAGGGCTTTCTGCTGGAATCTGAATGTCGCCTCTTGAGAATTAAATATGTGTCTGCAGAGCAGTGCAACCTGCAAGAATTATAATGCAACACGTGAGGCAATGATCCTCTGCTCCTGCTTTGTTTTTCTTTGCCCCTTCATGTCCTCCAGTCTTCAATTTTTTCATCTCCCTATTCTTTCTATCTCTTCTAATTCACCATGAGGCCCCTGATCCGATCTTTTCCTGTCCTGTCTAGATTACAATCTCTTTAGAATCATTTAGAGAGGTTCTGAGGAAGAGTTTAGATTCAGATAACGGGAATAAACAGTCCTCCAAAGACCTTGCAGGGTGTGTGATCTCCGTCTTTCCGAGGGTTTTCCTGCCCTTGGGTTGAATTTTTTTTAGGGGGTATTCATCCAAAACACACACTTCTTCAAAGCTTTGTGGTTTTCAAAGCGGATTGATTCATGCTTCTGGTGTTTTTTCCAACATCCTTTTCATGCATTCTATGTGTGTCTCATTCTGCCTTCCTGTTTGGGGTCTGTAGAGAGGGTGGGGTCAGTAGTACAGAATAATAAAAAATAAAAATCAGCCATAATGTTCATTTTCTTGAAGTCGAAGGCCTATCAGAAGAGATAAAATACAGCTATAAAGGAAATATGATTCTTAAAAAGTGTTATTCCTCTGAGAGGAACCAAATAAATTAATAAGCTTCATATCCTGAGAACTGCAGTGTCTTAGTTAATATTATCAGGTTAAAGAACTTATTTAAAATCAGTTTAAAACACCTGGATGAAAAATATGATCTTTCCTGCAAAATATAAATATTAATTTCACCCCATGAATACTGTTTTTCACACATAAAGCTACTTTTGGCTCATTCACTAGGGGTAGCCACCAGGGGTTGCCTTTCATGACACAACTATAGTGGGATTTTCGTCTCCTCCTGGACACGTGTAAGAAGCTAAATTGATCCAAAAAAAGTGCTAAAGTCAATATTTTTAATGAACAGGAGCTCAGAGGCCAAAAATAAAAGTTTTTGAAGAGCAAACCCATAGATAATTATGACACTGTGTTTTAGCTTCTTTCAGCACTTTTCTTTAGTTTTACAGCCAAAATATTTGTTGAAATTTACTGTAAATGTTATTATTTATTGATTAAGATGATAAATTATGGTCATTTACTTCCACTCAGACTCACTTGTCAGTTTTCAAATCCTCGTTCAAAGCATAAAGCCAAAATACTCCATTTATTAATGAACGGCTGGCAGTGGATGTCTTTTTATTGTATTCCTGATGCTCAGGGACGTGTTAAATTTGTGTGCAGTGATTGGTGGTTTGCTGGACTATTTCTTCTTGGTTTGTCCCAAATGTAACATATTCATCAAGAAGGACAATGTTGTTCTGCTCCCAAGAAGCCAAAAATGTAATTTTTCAAAGGCTTAACGTTTGGTTTAAAGAGACAACTGGCTCTGGTGGGTTTACTTTAGCATCAAAGTTTTAGTTTAGGCTGGCAATATATGTAATTAAGCTAAAGAAATAAAGAAACATAATGTTTACATTGTAACGTGTTACATCTGCAGCTCTCCAAACTGCACAAAAGGAACTGCCTGCGATTTCCACCTGCTCAGCAGAAACTTACAGACTTTTTTGGATTTAAAAAAAACTATTAAATACAGCACATAACCCATAACTGACAATGGCTTTTACTGTCCTAGAATTAATATTTTTCATTGGATAACTGAGAAATCCCATGCTGATGAAACTGTTATATAGATTTCTTACACAGAAGGGTAAATCACATCTTTTCTTGGTTTGTTTTCCGAGATTGTGTAATTTCTCTTTATTTCTCTAGCCTTCTTACTTCTCTGACCTCTTCCCTTCTCACTCATTGCCCCTCTGTCTCTGTAGATGTACTTTTATCCCCTCACGCTGATTTTCAGCCCTGCGTGTCATAAAATATCAAAAAGCTATCACTCCCCTCTCTCAGTCTTTCATCCTGATTTACTGCAGGTCTAGTAACTACACCTCCCTCTCCCTCAGTGTGGTAATTGAAAGCCTGCTGCGCCTCACATTTTCTCTCTGAGGAGTAAATTGCGAGGAGACGACTCATAATTCCTCAGCTAAATAAAGCTGCAAGGAGCGGTTGGTGTTTAGGTTTCTCATTGTGAAGCTGATGGCGAAAGCTTGCGTAATTTTCCTGAACATTCACCAGCTTTCTACATCAGATGATATAACCATGGCTGCTGCTGGTAAAATAAATGGACCGTGTGTAGGAACCTGGCTCCGAGACAAAAGGCTCTCGGCACTTTGTGTAATAAAATCACCTCTGCCTGGCAGCAGTGCACAGAACAGGAGATTATACCGTAACACCTAATGAATCATATAAAAGCAGCACTGGACATTGTTTTAAGTGAAACTGTAGCTGACTAATGATCATGTTTGTCCAAACTGGATTCAACATGACACCAGGAGGTAATTAAAGTGACACCTGAGCTGTTTCACCATCGTGAATATTGAATATGAGGGATTTCCAAAGTTTTTTTAAGTTTCCTTAAAAATTCCCCAAAATATACAAACTTTCCAATCTCAGACCTACAAATAAGTTAACATAACTCTTTATTGTCATTGCACAGTCATACTTAGCACAATAGTACAACCAAATTGGAAAACTGTCCCACGTTGACACTAAACGCAACACAATAAACTTTAACGTGGATAAAAAGTGCAAAAAAGGTATGAATAATAAATTAAAGAATCAATATTCAGTGCGCATTATTGCCCCCCCAAAAATCCAAGGGGGTAATTAATCAGGTCAGCTGTTAGCCTTGATTAGTGTTGCAAATGCTGTCCTTGAGTCCTAACCCTAATCCTGCTTTTTACAGTTACAAAACAAGTCAAATTTCTGTAATGTTTTATTTTAATACTATATTAGTATTTGTTATAATCAATTAAAAGGGTAAATCTTAACATTGAGATTAAACTGTTTACATCTCACAAAACTAAAATCTTTTCATGTAAACAGACTACTTCATAGTTTAGTTTCTTGGCTTTTGGCATGGTTTGTAACTGAACAAATAAAACCAGAAAGCATTTTAATAACCAGTGACTGAGTACTGTATTTTTCGGAGGCGCATAAGGCGCATTAAGCTTAACAAAACAGTCAGATAAGCCAAACTTTACTCAACTAATTCAAGTTAAGTCATCTTTGAGTCCAGTCAAGTCATCTTTATTTATATAGCACATCTAAAAGAGGAATATAATGAAAAGAATTCTTCTTGCTTCCTCAACTTCCGCAGTGTTCATTTGACTTTGGGACCTGAAGCGGAGTTTGGACCCAGATTACTCTGCGAGGCTCCTGACTACAGTAGCCGTAATGCTCTGACAATCCATCAAGTGGTGCGGCATGAGCGCCGTGTACCACATAAAATCGGTTCGAGGTCAGTAAGCACAACCAGAATTCATACATAAGGTGCACCGGATTATAAGGCACACTGTCGATTTTTGAGAAAATTAAAGGAGTTTAAGTGCGCCTTATAGCCCGAAAAATACGGTAATGGTTAATGTAGATTTATTAGCTATTTTTGGCTTTGTTTCAGATTCCTGTCTGTCCTAGAAACCAATGATTCATCTGAAACTGGATAGGTTTGAATTGATATTTCTGCGTGCTAAAGGGGTCTTTCTCATCAGATGTCCTTTCATAAGCCTCCTGAAACTGCAGTGGCTCCACACTCATTTGAATCTGTACATTTGTGTCGCAGCATCAGCTTCCTGCCAGATTCACACTTAAATTGTAAACGTACTGAATGAAAGGGCCAACTGCAGCTGATGAATCAAACAAAGATGAACCTCGTATGCAGATGGCTGAGGATGGCGTGCTTACTCTGAAGCATTATTACTTCATTTAAATGAAACGCCCTACAGTGAAATACTCCTGACCCCCCCGATGAAAAAAACATTAACTTGTGAGTGCAGAGCTCCTTCACAGTGGCAGTAAATGAAGCAGCTTTAATGGTTTAAAGTGGTGCTTTGTCCTTGTGTACTTGAATGTATCACACTAATAATTATGGTAAATTATTTTTCCATAATAATTATGGACTACAAGTAGGGCTGGGTGATATGGCCTAAAATTCATATCGCGATATAATTTGAAGCACGTGCGGTAACGATATATATCACAATATATTCTTTTCTTCTGTATAACGTATTTTCCACACTATAAGGCACACTTAAAATCCTTTAATTTTCTCAAAAATCGAGATTGTGCCTTATGTATGAATTCTGGTTGTGCTTACTGACCTCGAACCGATTTTTGGCGTGCAGAAATCTGTTAAAAAATATGTTTTAGTACAACTTTGGTAAGCCGCACTGCGTGATGGATTGTCAGAGCATTACGGCTGCCGTAGTGAGGAGCTTTGTGGAGTAATCTGGGTCCAAAACTCCGTCCACTCTAGGTCCCAAAGTCAAACGAACACTGAGAGTTAAAAACGGTCTAAATTCTTTCATCTTTAATAAAATCATCAGCGTTGCTGCTTTAGCAGGTGTAACAATTAAGTTTTACATCCATGCATCCATGAAAACAGAAGTTATTAAATTTAACGGAGTTAGAAGTTAACAGGAAGTTAGCTCGCTAGTTTCCACCTAAACATGACATACCATGTTCTGACTGAGAGATTTTTGAAACTAATTAAAACATACAGCTCTGCTACCACTTCCAACATAAATGAAGACAGAAAACTAAACAGCAGTGGCGTTTGCAGGGTTACTGAAGTTGGACTACCTGGTATATAATGATGATGATGCTAGCGACACAGATATGTTAGCATAACATTAGCACAGTGAAGCTGGAGGATGAACGCCAACTTTTTTTCCACTCGATAAAAGTTAACGTGAGGGATTCTGGTGGTCAGGGACAAATGCAATCGCATAGCAGGATACTATACACGGGCCAAACTTCAGTCAGGAGAACAACTGAGATTATTCATCCACAATACGAGGTTAGTTATTAATATACTGCAACAACATGGGAATAGAACAGCTGCGAGAGAATTCAACATTAATGAATCAATGTTACGGAAGTGGAGGAAGCACAGTTTTTGGCTTTCCCCATATTTCAAAAGTGCATCTCTTTGCTATGACTGTTGCCTGCCATAATTTGCAGATGATAATTGTTGTAGCCGCTGCGATGCTTTCGACCAATACAGGCGCAGCTTGATGACATCATCAACATGCGCTATCGCGATAGAGCGGTATAGTCAAAATCTCTATCGTTGGCCAAATTTATATAGTTTCTGTCGTATATCGTTTATATAAAATTAAAAAAAACATCAAGATGGCGCTGGAGTGACGGCAGCCTTTCCAAATAGCTCTGCAACACCGCACCTTTTTTGTTAACTTTAACTTTTTAGACTAGGCTTTTCAAACTTTTTTTTCACCTTCCTCTACTTATACCTCTTAGATATAGCAATACAAGATGGATAATGCACTTTTTAAAACTTCTGGAACCAGTTCCTTCATCTATTCGAGAGCGGAGCTGCTGGCACTAAAAACAAAGGGACAGACCGGCATGCGACACAACATCCCGGCCGAGCTAAAGAGGAGCTACAGAGGCTGCAAAGCTGGAGCGAGGAGAGCGGATCACCGGAGGCGATTCACTGTCAATCCCGACAGTGATCATGGGCAACGTGAACTCGTTACAGAATAAGATTGATGAACTGTGCGCTCTGAACAGCCACAGACTATACCGTGAGTGCAGCTTGTTTATCTTCACGGAGACGTGGCTAACCGAGCTAACGCCGCAGGCTAACGTAGACCTATGCGGTTTCACATCCGTGAGAGCCGATAGGGACACGCAGGCCAGCGGAAAAAGCAGAGGTGGGGGACTCATTGTCTACGTTAACAACAGATACTGTAACCCTGGACACGTCTCCGTTAAAGTTTCGGTATGCCGTCCGGACCTGGAGCTGCTAGCTGTTAGCTTGCGGCCATATTATCTACCTCGGGAGTTCAGTCATGTGATCTGTGTGTGTGTTTACATCCCTCCGCGGGCCGACGCAACAGCTGCCTGTGAGAAAATACACACAGTCACAGCAAGACTTCAGACACAAAACCCCGAGGCTTTCATTATTATATCTGGAGACTTTAACCATGCCACACTGGACTCTACTCTGGCTGCTTTTCACCAGTTTGTGAATTGTCCCACAAGGAGCAACAGGACAATTGACCTACTGTATGCTAATGTGAGAGATGCATACAGAGCCACCCCCCTCCCCCCACTAGGGAAGTCAGACCACAACCTGGTTTACCTACAGCCACAATACACACCCCTCGTCCAAAGGCAGCCGGTCACAACGCGCTCCATCCGGAGATGGACCCCAGAAAAGGAGGATGCTCTGAGGGACTGTTATGACACCACAGACTGGGATGTGCTCCTGAGCCCACATGGTGAGGACATAGAGGGGGCGACACACTGTCTTACAGACTACCTCAACTTTTGTGTGGACACGGTCGCCCCTGCTAAGACGGTACGGTGTTATCCTAATAACAAACCGTGGGTAACACAGGAAGTCAAAGCTGTCCTCAACATGAAGAAGAAGGCTTTCAGGAGCAAAGTGAAGGAGGAGATGAAGGCAGCACAGCGGGAGGTGAAACGCTGCCTGAGGGAAGCAAAGGACACCTACAGGAGGAAGGTGGAGCAGAAGTTGGAGAGGAACAATATGAGGGAGGTCTGGAATGGTGTGAAAACCATCACAGGCCACAACACCAAGAAAAGCACAGTGGGGGGGACTGTGGAGAAGGCAAACGAACTTAACAACTTCTTCAACAGGTTTGACCAGCCCACAACCCCCCCACCCTCACCTTCACTACAGAGTCCAATCCCCACTCTCCTACCTCCCTCGCTTCCCCCCCTTCCTGACACCATGACACCCCCCTCCTCCAATCCCTCTCTCAGCAGCAAGACATCTCCCCCCCTCCCCTCTTCCCAAACATCTCCCAGTGTCACAGTGGATCAGGTCAGGAGACAACTGAGGAAGCTTCGCCCCAGAAAGGCAGCAGGCCCAGACAAGGTGTGTCCTAGGATGCTAAAGGCGTGTGCTGCTGAACTTGGGGAGCCGCTACAACGAGTCTTCAACCTCAGTCTGCGACTGGGGAGAGTGCCCGCACTATGGAAGACATCCTGCATCGTCCCGGTCCCCAAAAAGAACCGGCCCAATGAGCTGAATGACTTCCGACCGGTGGCACTGACATCACATCTTATGAAGACTCTAGAGCGGCTCTTCCTCAACCTCCTCCGACCACAGGTACAACATGCCCAGGACCCACTACAGTTTGCATACAAGGCGGGTGTTGGAGTGGAGGATGCCATCCTGTACCTCCTACACAGAGCCCACTCACACCTGGATGGGGGAAAAGGCACGGTCAGGATCCTGTTTCTTGACTTTTCCAGTGCCTTTAATACCATCCGGCCCTGTATGCTTCAAGAAAAACTGAACAGGATGGAGGTGGACCCCTGCCTGGTGGCTTGGATCTCCGACTACCTCACCGACAGACCACAGTACGTCAGGCTGAAGGACATCACGTCTGACACAGTGGTCAGCAGCACAGGAGCACCACAGGGAACTGTGCTGTCCCCTCTTCTCTTCACCCTGTACACCTCTGACTTCGGCTACAACTCTGAATTATGCCACATTCAGAAGTTTGCAGACGACACAGCCATCATGGGGTGTATCTGGGATGATCAGGAAGAGGAGTACAGAAGTCTGGTGAGGAACTTTGTCGCATGGAGTCACACAAACCACCTGCAACTCAACACCTCAAAGACTAAGGAACTGGTTGTGGACTTCGGGAGGTCTAGAGCAGGTCCACTGCCGGTTCAGATAGAGGGGGAGGAGGTGGAGGTGGTCAACAAGTACAAGTACCTCGGGCTGTGGGTGGACAATAAACTGGACTGGTCATGCAACACAGAGCACCTGTATAAAAAAGCCCAAAGCCGACTGTACTTCCTCAGGAGGCTGAGGTCTTTTAACATCTGCAGGAAGCTCCTGAGGATGTTTTACCAGTCGGTGGTTGCTGGAGTACTTTTCTATGCTGTGGTGTGCTGGGGGAGCAGCACAGCAAAGAAGGACTCATCCAGGCTGGAGAAACTGATCAGGAGGGCTAGCTCTGTGGTCGGCATGAAGCTGGACACTCTGGTGACAGTGGCAGAGAAAAGGACATTAAAGAAACTGATGGACATTATGGACAATGCCAGGCATCCTCTGCACACGGCCATTAACAACCAGAAGAGTCTGTTCAGTGACAGGTTGCTTCTCCCAAAGACAAGAACTAACAGACTTAAAAACTCCTTTGTCCCACACGCCATCAGACTGTTTAACTCCTCTCTGGAGGGGAGAGGGAGGGGAAACAGGAGGACAAAGGAGGGGGGAACAACTAAGCTGTAGTGCCTCTTCACCTCACTGTGCAATACCTTTTGTGCAATACTTTTGTAAATAGTCAACGGTGCAATAGACTCAATACTTGAAATGTGCAATTCACTTGTATTTTTATTTTTATTCCTATTTATTCTATTTATCCCCTTTGTATATTTTATTTATATTGTCTCTGTATTTATATATATATATTATATATATGTGTGTGTGTATATATATATGTGTGTGTGTGTGTGTGTGTGTGTGTGTATATATATATATATATATATATATATATATATTAGGGGTGCAACGATATTCGTATCGATATTGAACCGTTCGATACAGTGCTTTCGGTTCGGTACGCATATGTATCGAACAATACAATTTTTTTCAATTTTTTTTTTTTTTTTTTTTTGTGTCCCGTTTGGATCTATAGCCATCAGAATTGTTGTCTTGAGGCCAAGAAAGATGCCAAGAGGATTTATTTTAAGTGGATCATCATATTGGTCCATTTGATTGACCTTTATTATAATTATGAATTTATTTTATTTTCAGTTGCAAACGGGACAGACATGACTGTGGGATAGGACAGGGGGAAAGAATGAAAGAAAGAGGGGGAGAGAAAGAAAGAAAACCAAAGGGGAGAAAAAAAAAGAACAATACAAAATTTGTAATTTATTTTATCAACTTTCCTTCTGACGATGCTGTCTGTGTTGAGCGCTCAGTGAATCTGCATTTGACTACTCCGCCTAGGCTCGAGAGTGCAGCCTAGGCGGAGTAGTCGAACGCAGATTCACTGAGCACTCAACACAGACAGCATGGTCAGGAGGAAGAGCGCAGGGCAAGCTAGCGAGACAGAAGTGGACCTCCCCACCCTCATTCAGATCTGGCGTTTGGAATTATTTTGGTTTTCATGTGACGTATGACCCTGAAGGTAAGCGAGTCATGGACTAAAGTAAAACAGTATGTTGGATGTGCCATGCAATGCTCAATTACATGGGTGGGAGCTAGTGTGTTAGCGCAGTTAGCTCGTTAACGTGTTGGCCGTCTAGCCCCTCTGTATAGGGTAGCTCGTTAACAGAGATTTGCCGTGTTGTGGCGTTAAGGTTATTTCAACGAGATTAACCTGAAAGCACTAGTGGGAACACAACGAATATGACTGCACATTTACACCGACATCATCCTAGTGCAAAGACAAAAACAACAAGCATGCATGCTACAAACTTTAGCCGAGTCATTTAGACAGCTGTTAGCACAGGATTCTCCTTATGGAGACCTGATATGTTTAATATGCTGCTGAGAATATAGCCCAGAAGAAGCGGATAGTATAGCTTTTATTTTGGAAAGAGACATTTCTCTGTAATAAACTCTCTTTTCCAAAGATGAGTGATTCCTCAATCAGATACAGGGCTCGCAATATCGCTAGCCCGACGTCCCGGGGCTATCTCTGCCCTGCCTGTCGGGCTATTGTAGGAAGGAAAAATATATGTCAATGCTTTTGCATTCTTTCAGAAATGTAGCTGGGTAATTATGTCATTGGCATCGGTGAGCCACTGTGAATATGTGACATATTGAAATCGTGTTTGAATTTGCGCTTGTTTTTTTGCTTTCACTTTGCAATCGCGCGAACTGTGTATAGAGAGCGACAGCACTGATCTGTGAGTGATGATAATTTGTGCACCAATTCCTCTGACATCGTCTTATTAATCGTTAGCTTACTATGCAAACATGACAAGTGAAATCTCCCGCAGCTTAAACATGTGAGAGGTTGATCGCGCAGAGAATCGCTGAGCTTATGTGAGTGCGGCAGGATATATATTTCACTACGATGACCTGGATGACTGAGAACCTTCACAGACAGATATATATTTTAGTTCTGCTGAGCCAAATAAGACAGGTCAGGGTGAAGAAGTGACAGCCAAAGAAAAGCTTACCACAAAACGGAGAAGTTATGACAAATCAGACTATAAGGCAAAAAGAAAGTGCAGCTTTATGGTTTCATGGACAAAAGAATTTCTGTGGCTGCAATATGACGAGCTAAAAAACAACACGCACAAGGGTTAGGGTTAAATTTAAAAACTGTACTTTTGTGTTAAAATATATATTTATAATTTTAATAAATGACAAATTAAAAAGGCATGAACATTTTTTTTTGTATCGAAAAAATATCGAACCGTGACACCAAAGTATCGAACCGAACCGAACCGTGAATTTTGTGTATCGTTGCACCCCTAATATATATATATATATATATATATATATATGCCACATGCATGGAGGGTTTCACCCCAAGTCCAGCACCCTGAGGCTGTACGCTAAGCGGAAGGAAGGGGGCCGGGGACTGGTGAGTGTCAGCACCACAGTCCAGGATGAGACAACGAACATCCAAGAATACATTGGGAAGATGGCCCCAACTGACCGAGTGCTCAGTGAATACCTCAGGCAGCAGAAACCCAAGAAAGAGGAGGGAGACGAGGAACCATCATGGAAGCACAGGCCCCTGCACGGTATGTACCACCGGCAGATAGAGGAGGTGGCTGATATCCAGAAATCCTACCAGTGGCTGGACAAAGCTGGACTGAAAGACAGCACAGAGGCACTAATCATGGCAGCACAAGAACAAGCTCTGAGTACAAGATCCATAGAGGCTGGGGTCTATCACACCAGGCAAGACCCCAGGTGCAGGCTGTGTAAAGATGCCCCAGAGACAATCCAGCACATAACAGCAGGGTGCAAGATGCTAGCAGGCAAGGCATACATGGAACGCCATAACCAAGTGGCCGGCATAGTGTACAGGAACATCTGTGCCGAGTATAACCTGGAAGTCCCGAGGTCAAAATGGGAGATGCCCCCAAGGGTGGTGGAGAATGACCGAGCTAAGATCCTGTGGGACTTCCAGATACAGACGGACAAAATGGTGGTGGCTAACCAACCGGACATAGTGGTGGTAGACAAACAGAAGAAGGCGGCCGTAGTGATCGATGTAGCGGTTCCGAATGACAGCAATATCAGGAAGAAGGAACACGAGAAGCTGGAGAAATACCAAGGGCTCAGAGAAGAGCTCGAGAGGATGTGGAGGGTGAAGGTGGTCCCCGTGGTAATCGGAGCACTAGGTGCGGTGACTCCCAAGCTAGGCGAGTGGCTCCAGCAGATCCCGGGAATAACATCGGAGATCTCTGTCCAGAAGAGCGCAGTCCTGGGAACAGCTAAGATACTGCGCAGAACCCTCAAGCTCCCAGGCCTCTGGTAGAGGACCCGAGCTTGAAGGATAAACCGCCCGCAGGGGCGTGCTGGGTGTTTTTTTTATGTATATATAATATTCTGTAACTCTGTAACTTCTGTCAGTGCTGTGCTTTTTTGGAAATCGAATTTCCCACAGGAACCCACCCGAGGGATTAATAAAGTTCTATCTAATCTAATCTAATCTAATATCGTCCACCCCTAACTACAAGTTCAGCTGTTCTTTCCTAAATGCAGTAAAATGAAAACTAGTGATACAGCGTGCTGGGTTGAGGGTCATTAAAAATGCTTAATTATCTTTTATTACCAAATAAAACATTTCAAAGGCCAGAATCACCAGAAATTTCAAAATATTGATGGAGATATAAATGTTTGTTTTTCTATAAATCAACCTTATTACATTTTGGCATAACAGCCTGCCATCAATCCAGCCTTTTATCCATCTACAGTTCAAGATGGCGTTTGAGTGTTTTGGCAGCCGTTCAGACTGATAGATGAGCTGACTCCGGCTGCCAACCTTTACTCTCCCTGATTGCCCAATTCCCTTCCAAACAAGATTTATGTCAGCTGGAGGAAAAGCTATCTTCTCTCTCTGCTGGCAAGGTGCCACAACCTTTGACCTTTGACCTCTTCGCTGTCGTTCCTGTTATGGCAGTCTTGTAATTAGGTTTATTTTTTTGTGGCATCAGTTGGAGTGAGTCAGCAAAAAAAAGAGAGGGGTGAGGGGGAAATCAAGGACAGAGAGAGGATGGAAAGGAGAGAAAATGATAACGAGCAACTGTGGAGGTGGAGAGATGTAGAACAGATGGGGTTTGTTAATGCCTCAGTGGTCTAAAAGGTGGTTAGCTTTTACTGTCTGTGTTTCTGTTTGTGTGTGGGAGGTTGTGGGTGTGAAATGACTTTCTCTAGAAGCACCCACTGGGTCCATTTTTGAGTTTTTATGTGTTTAAAGCCAAAAAAGTAACTTTTTCTGTGATTTGTCGAGTAAAAAAAATCCAAATCCACTAATCCTCCAAGGGTAAATAAGGGATAGACACAACTACCAGGATGGCACCTTTTTCTAACTTTTTTGGAGTCTAAATTTTGAAGCCTTAACATTAGCAAATGGTTGCTGCCACTTTGACTTTCTTGAAGTCAAAAGTGGGCATATTCACATGAGAAGGTAGAGTCCTAAGTTGTCAGCTACTGCTAGCAAACATGGTTAGCAAGCTGTATCCGTACAGTAATTAGAATATCACTCACCAAAACTACAGCTGGAGGATTTGTTGGATGGTATTTTAGTACAAGTACAAATAATATCATGGAAAATAGTCATAAAGGCACCAACAACATAAACAAGAGGTCCTTTAAAAAAGAAAAATCACCTAGTGGGGAAAGTGTATCCATAAGGACTAAACCATTATTTACTTGGAAGGAGCTTGGAAGGAAAAGGACTCTCCGCCATTGTTCTTAGAACTGGAGAAGATTCTCGGATGAGAGGTTCAGTCCAGTTGCTTTTCTTTCCAAGCTCCTTAGATTACCAAGACCTGGATGACTGAAAACCTCCCCAACCTTGCACCATTAACATGTTTATTTTTTATTTGAAGTTGGCCTTGAACCTCTATGGCAGCAGTGTCCAACTCCAGGCCTCAAGTGTCAGTGTCAGCGGCAGTTTATGACACTTTCTGCAATGGCTTCATTTTTCAGCTCTGAAGCCTTGGAGGCTAAGCAGTAACCTCCTGGGCTGAAAACTGAGAAGCAGTTTCAGTTCAGCAGTTTAGCTCCTGCTTCTTTAAGACAACTTTCCTATGATGCCTGCTCCTTGTAAAGTTCATTGGAGGAAGCAAGCTACCCTAGTGGTGACCCCTTGTAAATAAGGGAGCGGCATTATTAAACCTTGTTAAACGAAACCTAGCTCAGTAGACTTGTCTACCAATTAGACGATCAGTGGTTCAATCCCCAGTCTCTTTAGGTAAAGCCCCCAGAATTCCCCTGTATGCATTCATCAGAGTGCAAGTCTGTATGTGTGAAATACAGAAAGTGCGTAAATGTTAAAATAAAGAGGGTGTAGCCTGTAATTAAAAGCATTATAAGTACTCAGAAAGCAATACATGAGTAACAGTGCAGTCAGTTTACCATAAACACTCATGTTTATGCAACAGGAAATAAGAAAAAGCAGTATCGGTCCTCTTGAAGGCATGTGTTTTTGTTTTTCAAAATCTGACGCCTAAAGCATAGAGCTGCTCATGTGTTCATGATCGTCGGTAGTGCGTATGCTTTTTGTGACCTGACAAAGACTGAATGGCACAGAAATATTGTTCGTGTTAATCAGATTGTATTTCTGCTGTAATCTGTCATGTTTACACTGTGCTCGAGGTTAAATGTGTTGTCATCACTTTATCAGGGTTTTGTTTAGTATCTGGTATCTCCGTGAAGGCAGCTTTGACTCAAAAACAGACTAATGTCATGTTTTTAAAATTAGATGTGACAGCCTGGAATCGGTGAAGGAGTGATAATTTGATTAGCGCCTGTTGCTCCGGTGTTCCCGGTAGAGTAAATCAGCTCATCAGTTATATGTAATTGTGGTGTTAAGCAAATCTCTCTTCTATCTGTGCTGTGATTCACTCTTTGCATTATCAAGTACAAAAATAAACTGTATCTAAACAAAATCATGCTGTTATTGAGATGTACACGGTGCTGTTTTCCACAGTTGGTTGAGGTATTTTACAGTAAAACACTGTGTGTTTGTGAAAGTCGCCACTCCTCAACAACTGCAGCTGCACACTGTTATTACCATGCTGTAATGAAGGAGTGTAGGAAGGTGCTTTAAATGTGTGCTGTCAAATCAACGAAACACTCCCCCAAAAAATTATTTTTCTAGTGCCAGTAGCACTTGTAGGTGTAGGTTGTTTTCTGTGTTTAAAAACAGCCTAATCGTCTGGTGATGAAGTTTAATTGGTGTGTTTACTGCTGTGGAATTTATAGTGAGATGCCTTGTAAATTGCAGAGGCATCCACACACAAAGGTATAATTCTTTTATAATAGATTGTGACAAAAGCCATATTTGTTTATGTTTTTTTTCCTTTTATATGCTTGGCCTTTCTGGGTTAAACAAAAATGTAGTGATTTGGTTTTCGCTTCATACAAGTCTAACAAAGGGTCGGTCAGATCTGTGTTCAGTATACCAAAGGGGTCGGTAACAGCAGCGGTCCCCAACCCCTGTGCCATGGACTGGAGTCGTTTGGTACCGGGCTGCGAGAGTTGAGGCTTGGGTGTGAAATCTTTTGGTTTTCAGGGTTTTTATCAATTTTTGCATTATTTTTTTAATTGTTTTTATCGTTAACTTGGTTTCCCTGGATCTTTTCAATCAATCAATCAAAGCTTTATTCGTCACATGCAGGTTGCCCTGCAGTGAAATGGGAATCCCCCCGACCTTACACATATAGCACAAACATTACATGTGTGTTATGAATAAATCTTCTTTTTTTTTGGTACTGGTACTGGTTTTATTTTGTTGTATTTATCCACGACACCTTAAAGGCCGGTCCCTGAAAATATTGTCGGACATAAACCGGTCCGTGGCACAAAAAAAGGTTGGGCTGCTGGGTAACAGGAAAAGCTAGCATTGCGTGCATGGATGGCGAAAGCTAACAGTGTCAACAGGTTGGAGATCTAAGAACCCTAATCCCTAGAATCATGTGATCTTGGACTTTTGAAGGATGTTCACTGAAGTTAGGCCCTGAGCTGGCAACACTGTTGCCTCACAGCAAGATGGTTCGAGGCTGTAAGCTAGCTGGGGTGTTTGCATGTTTCCCCTGTGCCTGTGTGGGTTCCCTCCTCCAGTTTCCTCGCACAGTCCATACACCTGAATGTTGGGTTATCTAGTGATTCTTTATTGGCTAAAGGTTAGGTAGAATGGTGACCTGTCCACCTAGTAGCAACTGAGATTGACCTAGAGCTCCTGCGACACTGGAGTGGATAAGCTGTGGTGAATTGATGGAAGTTTCTCAGAGTGTTGAAGACTTTGAGTTTTCACATTTTGCAAAGCCAACCAATGGGACAGCCAGTCATCGAGCTGTAGGTTTAAAGCGCTGAAGTTTAGCCTCATGTTACCTTATTAGCCTCTTCCTCAGGCTGAGGGATACAGCTTATTAAATTAACACTGGTGTCAGATCAGTAACCAGTATCAGCAGATGCCTAAAGCCCTGTATTGAAATAGGAAAAAGGTTAAAAACATTATGGAGGTACAGTGAGACCTCGAGAGCTCCAGAAATGTGAATTTTCCCTCAAACCAAACTTACATCTTTTGCTAACATGGTGTGAAACTCTGTGAAGAAAACCTGACTTTGCACCTTTCTAGATGATGTACAGCTTGCAGTGTTTCCACTCTAAAAGATGGAAAAATAAACATCAGCGAGGTGTAAACGTGGGTCGTCACATACAGCATGGAAGGACAGTAAGAGGGAAATATTACAAGAAAGCAACACTGCTGAGAGAGAAGCAGTTACGTAACAGCGTGTCAGCGCGCCGCTCCGCAGCCGCCTTGCAGACGACAGGAGGGCTGCCAATGTGTGTGTTTGGTTCTCAGAAATATGAAAGGATGCAGTCAGCTCCCTGTCTCCATGGTAACTGCATCTTCCTCCTCATCTGTCTGTACTGCTCACTTTCTTTCCCCGCTATTGTTTTTCATTATTTTTACATTTTCATCATTTCTATTTTTTCATTATTATGTCGCCTCGCTCTCTCTGCCTGTCTGAGAGACCCACTCAGCCTTGTGTCATAACAAGCACACACAGGTGCTCAGGTGCACAAGCCGTTACATAAACAAGCACATATTTATCTTTATGCTTGCATGGCTTGTTGCTTTGATGAAGATGTGTGACATCTGCTGTACCAGACACATATTTAGCTGCTCATTCCACGAATTGCATGTTTTCATAATTTGCCTCCATGTGTGCAGAAATGGAGAAACAAGTCTTACCAGAAAAGTCCACTTTAATTTTTACCTTTGGCATGACTACATATGTTACTGTTGCTGCTAAAGTGGAGTTACTTTTGACTACTGCATATCCAGTTCATTGGCTCCTATCCAAGTGATCATTTTTAGAGGTTATGAAATTCAATCAGTCAATCAAATGTTTATTTCGAACATATAAGCAACAGGTCTTAGTAACCATAAAACCAAACCAAAAACAAAAAATAAATAAACATAAATCACTGAAAGCATATTTACACGAACAAAAAAACAAATGTTGATGATTTCCTGTTGGAAAAGGAGTCAGAAGAACCAAATGTTTATTCATTCTTGCCTCCCGATCTTCACTGTGGGTTGCAGTGGGTAGGGATATCTGGGTTCTGTCACATCTATGTGTTGGTGTTTGGGCTCTAATTTGGGTGGTTGATGGGTGTAGGAGTTTCCTCACTGAGTGAACCACTATACTGCCTGTTTGTATTTGTTGTTGGGTTTTTGTTTTTTTCTTCTCTGGCCTTGCTCGAGTGTTTTGTTTCTGGATGTCTTTTGCCTTTTTAGGTAGAAGAGATGGTAGTCGGGGTTGCTCGTGCCATAATGCTAAACAACATTCACACAGGATTCATGTTAGCTGAATTTGGTAGCTAGAGCAATGGGGTATGTTGCTTAGTTTTCTTAATTAGTCTTATTTGTATTACATAAACAATGAAATTACATTATTCTGTTTTGTAAAAAAAAAAACAAAAATCCAAATTGCAGACTGTTAATGTTTACAATATGTATATTTAATTAGTTTTTACTTTATTTGATGGAACTTTATTTTTTGTCATTCTAACATCATACTTTAATCATGCAGCACATTTGAATCGGTTGAATCGTGTATGAAACTTAAGAGAAATGTTTGGCAACTGTTTCGGATGATCATTTCACGGTTTCTTATAGTACTGCAATAGTGGCAACAGCAGTTCAGATATTCATTTTCACCCGTCACGCATGAGCATACATAAGTGCAGCTGTCTGCTGTTGTTGCCATATGTTGTTTTTATGCATTTGTTTACTGGTATCTACTGTATAGATAAGTGGAAAGGTGCACATGGGTTCACTAAGCTGTGGGTGTCTGATATGAGTCACGATTGTGGAAAATCCCTCTCTCCTCCTTCCCTGCAACCTGAGGCGATTAGCAAGCAAGCAGTGTCACTCTGCAGCAAGTCCCTCTCCTACAGTGACAAGCAGAGCAGAACAAAGATCTATATATAAGCAAGGCAATATCTATAACTCACTGAGCATCAGTGTGATTGCAGTCAGATGGAGGTCACAGCATTTGTGATGAGTCTGCTGTCTTTGCTGTGCAGACTTCATTCGCTCCACTATGTCTTTGTTATTACAGACAGGGCTGTAGTTGTGTAACGTTAAGTCCTGCTTTTTTTGTTCAGTCTGAACTCTACAAGAGGAGATTTTTAGAGGAAATAATCACATTTTGGTTAAGTGAAGAAAAACTGGTACTGCTTGTTTTGAAAGAGATGAATTACTTGAGGTTACTTTGTGTCGTTTGTTGGTGGTCTGTGGACTCTTTGTGGTTAATTATGCTTGTCTTTAGGATCATTTCAGTAATTGTGTCTTTGTGTTTGTTTTGTCTCTTAAGTGTTTAATTTCCTTACTTCACAGGGGTGTCTGATATATGGATATTTCCCTTTCCTTGTTACTCATTTCTTTTTTCTTCTGTGTCTCTTCAGGGTTGTTCTGCTTGTGGTGGGGATTATTTTGGTAATTTCAGTCGTCTTTGTGGCCATTTACTGGTGGCTTTTGATCCTTTTTGATTGTTTTGAGTGGTTTGCGTTGTCTTTGAATGGTTGGTTTCTGGTTGTTTGTATCTCTTGTCTCTGATTATTTTGCTTGTCTTTAGGGCCGTTCTGGTAACTTTGTGTTTCTATGAGGCTGTCTCCCCCCCCCCCCCCCCCCCCCCACCCCCTATTTTTTTTAAGTTTGTGTCTCTTTGTGGCTGTTTTCCTTCTCGTTTGGTTTATTTCTGTAATTTTGTGTCTTTGTGGTCACTTTGTGGCTGCTTTGGGTCTCTGTAAGCTTTTGTCTTTTTGTGGCCTGTTGTTCTTTTTTGTCTCTTTATGATTGTTTCCTCATCATTTTGGTGTCATTTAGATTACTAAGGGTGTTTTTCTCGCTCATTTTTTGGGTCTCTTTGTAGTTAATTTTTGGGTGTTTGTGGGTCTTTTGTGTATCTTTAAGGTCATTCTGTGGGTGTTTATTGTTATGTTAGATTGGAGCTATTTGGTAATTTGGGGTCTCTTTGGTGAGTTTGTGGTGATTTGGGTTCTTTGTTATTATTTTACACTGTTTAACTGAGCTCTGGTTCTCATTTTGAAGATCACATACTGAAGTGACTTCATAGAGAAGCCAGGAGGCTTTTTGGTGTTCAAACTCCCAGAACTGTGATGGTGGGATTGTAAATGAATCCATTATCATCCATCACATTCGTGAAGAGTACCACTCATAATTGAGCAATCTTTTTTTTTCTTTTTTTTTTTTTGCCCTGTCCCATTTGGTTCTTTAGTCGTCAGAATTGTTGTCTGAAGACCAACAAGGATACCCAGTGGATTTACTTTGCCAAATGGATCATCGTGGCATTGCCGTATTGGTCCATTTGATCGATCTTAGTTTTTATTATTTATTATATTTTATTTTCAGATGTTACAGATGGGACAGACATGAGTGAGGGATAGGAAAGGGAGAAAGAAAGAGGAAGGAAAAGAAAAACAGAAGGGGAGAGGGACAGTGAGAAAGGGGGGGAGAAAAAAAATCTCCTGGATCACCTGTTGAGAGAGAAGAAGAATAGAAAACAAGCAAAAAAAAACCCAAAGCAACATACTAAACACAACACCATCGCATTAATCTAGCTAAGTGTAAACAGCAGTAAATACTAAATATTCAATGTTGTTGTGCAGCACGCAGGACAGACAGCGCACAATGTGCTTTGAAGTAGCAGCCAAGAAAGGTGTAATTTAAGTCTACAAACAGTGAACACCCGTGTGCACACCTGTGTGGATCAGCGCGCTTGTATTCAAATGGTTTCCACATGTAATGGTCTGCAAGAGGATGTAGCGAGCCATAGCCCCGTCCCCCAGGGCATAATTGAGCAATCTTCTGTTGTCCTAACCCGTATTTTAACATTTTAAATGTCCACATTTTGATAATATCCACACCAAGACTGCAGGTGTAAGCAAAAAAAGTGATTTATTCTCAGAACAAGTGATTACAAGTTTTAACCTTTTATTATTTTATTGAATAATGTAATATAGTCAGCTGAATATTCCCAGCTGGAGTTACTTTGGTATCTGACAGGGCTCTTACAAAGAAATGAATTCAGCTGCAATAATAGCGAGAAAGCTGCAGGTTTCAAAACAATTGTAAAAACATCTGAATTGCTTTCTTGTGGTGCGCTGCAGCTGACTTACAGGAAATATCCATGTCTGTCTAAAAAGAAGACCGCGGGAAAGAAAAATCACATTATTATGTTTTCTTGATACATTCCTCAGTTAATAAGCCTTAATAAAATAAATTTTAGCGCTGGAGGTTCAGTGTTACGGTTCATTGAGACATCTAATGAGGGTGAACATAATACCAGGTGAACGCAGATTCAGATTGTCTGCTGTCTATGAACTCAGTGGTGCCACTGGCTTGAACGTGTTTCTGAGAAAAATATTGAAGCATTGCAGTGAAAGCAGAAAGCCGGCTCATCAGTCGAGAGATGCTTGGCCATCTGAAAGAGGTTTTATTTAGGATGAAGAGACTGTCTGAGAATTTAAACTGCTCAATTTCTGCCTGCACAGGCCAAGGACACAGATGAAAATAAACTGTTATTGACTCACTCTGAAACACTGTATTCTAATGGTATTAAAGTAGAAGACAAAAAAATCGAGGAATCAAAGGTTGAGTGAAAGCTGTTGTCACTGCACCGACTTTCCTTCTCGTCTCTTTTTTCCTGCATAAATTATTTTGTACAACACTTTTTTTTTCTGCCTTTGCTCTTATCACACAGCCAGACTTTCTAACTTTCTTCATTACCACTTTAAACGCAATTTGGTGTTTCTTCCTCTGAGGGTGGGTTTGAGTAATCAAAGCTACTCAAATATGAAAGTATTAACCATATTTCTTCCCCTTTCTGTCTCTTTCCCCTGATTTCTTATTACAGAAAGTCAGCGAGAAGGTTGGAGGGGCGGAAGGAACCAAGCTAGATGATGACTTTAAAGAAATGGAGAAGGTAATTACCTGTTTGTCTGTGATCTGATACCAGATTTAATCTTAGCTTAGTGTTAAGCGTAGAAGCAGAGAGAAACTGGATCTCTCTTACCTCTGCTGGTAGAGGTTAGCTAATTTAAAAGTTATACTTGTTATAATCGCTAAAATAACCTGGAAGCTTCAATGACAATTTTCTGAGAGAAGGTTTGGTGCCAGAATTCTTCTTGGATCTAATCCACAAAGTAAGTGGGCACAGCAGAGATAGACTAGCATACTTTTGTTTGTTTTGTTTTTTGTTTTTTTTAATTAAACAAGACATACGTAAAGGTAAAGTTTGGTGCTCTAACTACAGCCTAACTGGCTGCTATGTGTTGCTTCACTTTGACCACATATGACTAACTTGTAAACCTGTATTACACCAGCAGATTTTTTAATGTATATCTAAATATATCTAGAAAATATTGCAAAGCTGTATTCCATGTAGTATATAGAGCAACTTTATTACTTGATTAATAACTGATGAGCTGTTGGCCTTCATCGTGGTCATTAACAGAAACAGAGCGTTCACCTTCAAAGTAAAAGTGCACTTTTTAAAATGCATTGGTTTCGACATTAAGGTACAGCTTCCAATTTGAAGGTGAACATTCTAAGTTTCTAGTTTGTAGGGTTGGGGAATACACATTTTTCCCCTAGTAATATTTGGTAGAGGGGATGGCAGACCTATCTATAGGCCTATGTCACTGAGGGTGAAGTTGCACCTTTCCAGGTTATGGCTATATAAGGTACCACCCAAGTTTTCTATTGCCAGAGATAATCACTCTGTATGAGTGTTGGTCCCATGTTGTTGTTTTGATTTATTTTTTCTGCTTTATGAAATATCCTTCCAAACATGTTATATGTTTCATAATTACCTTAATGAAGGCCACAAGCCTAAATACACAGGAAGAAAAATTGTTATACTGCATACTGAAAACGTTGCTGGAGCTGCTCTATGCAGTTTGGAAGTAGTTGAAGTTGTTCCTGGACTTTCTACTCTGTTTATACGAGTGAGTATCAGTTGACATGCTGATAATCTGGTGTTTCCCCTGCAGAAGGTAGACGTCACCAGCAGAGCAGTGTTGGACATCATGACCAAAACTACAGAGTACCTTCAGCCTAACCCAGGTATTAAATATACAAAGGTTGCAGAATACTAAAAAAAATTGCAAAACTATTATATTGTAATTCAAATTGTGACTCCTGATGTTACTGATGTTATTTCTGCTTTTTAAAGCATCAAGAGCCAAGCTGAGTATGATCAACACCATGTCAAAGATCCGTGGGCAGGAAAAAGGACCTGGTTATCCGCAGGCTGAGACCGTCCTAGGAGACGCCATGTTGAAGTTTGGACGGGAGTTAGGAGAGGAGTCCAGCTTTGGTAAATGTATACCTGTTAAATGACGTAAGATGTATCAGAAAGTTAACCATTTTTAATTATTTTTTCCAATTCAAGATTAGATAATAGAGGAAAATAGGTCATAAGCAGGTAGCAACCTTGGCAGCTCAGAAAAATTGGCTTTTTGCTAATTTCTCACTTTACTTCCAGGCTTGGCCCTCATGGATGCTGGTGAGGCGATGAAGGAACTCGGGGAGGTGAAAGATGCTCTGGACATGGAGGTCAAACAGAACTTTATTGATCCACTGCAGAATCTTCATGATAAAGACCTCAAAGAGATACAGGTCGGTAAACAAGTAACATTAGATATGTGGGAAATTGAATTTATAATGGTGACATGTTGTTGAATTCTTCTTCAACATGAATCTTAAATTGTTTATATCACATGTTCCTTTCTCATCTATTCCAGCATCATTTGAAGAAGATGGAAGGCCGACGTCTGGACTTCGACTACAAGAAGAAGCGTCAGGGGAAAGTCCAGGATGACGAAATCAAACAGGCACTGGAGAAGTTTGATGAGAGCAAAGAGATCGCAGAGCAGAGCATGTTTAACCTACTGGAGAGCGACGTAAGGATAATGTAATATACGTATTCCAATTCCACCATAACTTATTATTATCAGAGTTGAAGGTAAATATGTTCCTTAGCTCTACAGAGAAAAGTGTTAAATAATCTCAGATCATTAATACCAAAACAGAGTTTTGAAGACCAATCAGAAGAAGAAAATCTAATCATATTGTGCCCTCAGCAAATTAAAAGAAGATTTTATATTACAGCCACAAAAACATGTTCAATGTTTGTTTGTTTTTTAAAAAAAGGGGGGAACATATGAAATCAAATATTAAGGTCTATTCTTGTTACTGACATGTTCCAAGTAAAAAATTTTATGTTATATACAAACATGGAAAAGACAAGCAATCTTGTGCCTTGCTGTGCCAAACCAGTGCCAGCCCAGCGTGGGTATGGAGGATGGGTTTGGAAGAATAAAAACAACAAAAAACACGTTTATGTGTGTGTTGCAGATAGAGCAGGTGAGCCAGCTCTCAGCATTGGTCCAAGCTCAGTTTGAATACCACAGTCGTGCCTCTGAAATCCTCCAACAGCTCTCCAGGAAGATGGAGGACAGGTATCGATCCAGCCTCCTACTCAGGATAGAAATAAAGCTATAAAAATAGACTGTGTGGTTAGATAGAACTTAACTGTGTGGCTTCCTTCCAGGATAAAAGAAGTGTCCAGTAAACCGAGGAAGGAGTACACTCCAAAACCCAGAATGACACTGGAGCTGCTGCCACCCAGCGAAAGCCACAATGGAGGGATACACTCTGCCAAATCCCCAGGAAGATCACCAGGTAGAGAGAGGATGTCAATCTTCGATGTGCAGTTAGATGACTACCAGTATCCAGCTCAGTGGTATCTGTCAAATAATGTCCAGTAGAGATGAGGTATCTGCAGTAGTGTCTTGGTAAGTCAGGATCTGGGATGCCTCATGTAGTCTGAGCAAAAAGACAAGCACATCTACCAGATAGAAGAAGCCGTGGGAGTTCAGATGAGATTTAGAAGAACGGTTTGGCCTACTAACTGCAGGGTTGGCAGTTCAATTCCTAGCCCTTCCTGCCCATGTTGCCAAGTGCAAGGCACTGAACCTTAACATACGATGCATCCTGTAAAAGCGGTAGATACTACAGACTCTACATAAAAGCCTTGAGGAGTGAAATCAGTCCAGCAGTGCATTAACCCTATTTTAAGCAATCAGCAGGGAATAACTCCACCGGTTAAAATAAGTCTGGTTGTATTTAAGCGTATAAGAAAATTGCCCCAGTTCTCAATTGCTTGATGTTTTTAATCTTAGTCGCTATTTCAAAGTCATCTTTAAGAGAGTTTTGTGTTTATTTTTTAATATATATTCCTGATCTGGGTCAAAATTGTCAAAAATTATTTCTGAAAGGCCTATAAACAGACTTATTGGCCACATACCCACTGGTTTGTGAAGTCCTGTTGTGAAGCCTTGTAAATTCATAACTGTGAGGCAAATCGGACTGATTGGCATTGCAAACTTGTGATTGATAAGTCGTTATCTATCTGTCTATCTGTATGTCTAATTTTCAGTCAGACTCCATGTTCAACACCTCAATTGGAAAAACACAGGAACGACATCAGAAATGCTTATCTCAAGGTTTCACAATGAGTCTTCACCATCAAAAAAAGGCCATCACAGTGGCTCATTGCTCTATCTGCCTGCCAGCCCCCCCCCCAAAAAAAAATTAATTAATTAAAGCATGTCAGAAAGGAGACACAAACCAAGCCTTGGGGGTCGCAAGCTAGTGTACTCCCAGTGCTCGGCATCTGGTGTAAAGATGAGTTCCAAATTAGCATGCGCATCCATCCACTGTGGCATCCCCTTGGGAAATTATTTAGCAGCTGAAAGTTTCTTTCTACCTTCTAGAGTAGTATTAGAGTCTGTTAAACTTGTTTCATATTCGAGACAATTTACTTGTATGGACTTGCATGATTTTATTTTAAGTTTAATTATGAAATATACAAAGTTATTTAAAAGATTCCTGACTTTCTCTGGATTTTAGTTGTGCAGGATTTCAAAGTTAGTTAGAATGGTTTTCAGTTAACAGGTGAGCCTTGTCAAACCATTATGTTGATATCCAGCAAATTAGCCCCGTTCAATGCACAGCAAGAAATTCTTAAGTAAAACAAAATAGGCCCCGTATGTAACAGTGTCATTAAGCTAAACCAAAACAAACCAGATAACCAAAAATGCCGCATAGAGAGTGAAACTGACTCGCTATGTTTTGCTTCTGTCCATTCACAGCCCCTATGGACCAGCCATGTTGTCGAGCGCTCTACGACTTTGAACCAGAGAATGAAGGTGAGCTGGGCTTCAAAGAGGGGGATGTCATCACCCTGACCAATCAGATCGATGACAACTGGTACGAGGGTATGATCAACGGCCAGTCGGGCTTCTTCCCCATCAATTATGTGGATATTCTGGTGCCGCTCCCTCATTAGGTCCTGTTACCAACCTTCCGCTTCCCCTCGACCAATCCAGACACCCAGAAAACAGCCTGTATTTGCATAAACAACAAACCACGCCCTCCTTCTACTTCTTCTTCTTCTTCTTCTGTGCTTCTGTGCGATTCTGCTTTCACAAAATGGACTGAAACGAGAGAGAAGCCCGAGATGGGATACATAAGATGCGGCAGTAGAACAGCGATTAGAGTAGAAGAAGAAAGGGAGAGGAGGATTATAGCGTGAGAGCTGCATAAGCAAGGGACTGAAAGAGATGAAAAGACAAAGAGATGATGTTCTTTTATAGCGCAGTGCTTGGCCGGGCAGCACAGAATACTGTGAGGTTATGGAGACTTGCGAATAAGGCACGGTGTATATGTACGTGCATGTATGTGTCTGTATGTGCGTTTTGACCTGTTCTTACTGTATTTATGATCAAGCCAGCACAAATTCCTGCTTGTCGGTTTAGCTGCCTGACAGCTTTTTTGTGAGACTGTCTTCTTTCTTCTTTTCTTGCTGTATTTCTCTAAAAGTAACTGTTCTTTCTACCTTAACTTGCCTTCTTGTGCTCTTTTTCATACCTAAATTTTTCAGAAACTGTCACAGTTTTACCAGCTGTCTATCTTTGTTACTTTCTCTTGTCTTGTTATTTTCTTTCATTGGGTAGCACTACCTTTTAGAAAGGCTCCATAGTCCAGATTGTAGACCATCAAAATAACAACCCAGAGCCACAGATCCATAGAGTTTACGATTTAGGTATATTTCAACCTCTTTCTAGCTCTTTTTGTAACACCCTCTGCCTTTGCTGACACTGCATAGCATTTCAATTCAGTGGCTGAATGCATGATCCAGCCAAAAAAAGATTGACTGTGTTGAAGTAAGCTTGGTCTTGCTAGAATGGAAAAGAGAACATTTATCCACTTGTTTTTAAACCCATTTATCTTGTAAAATGGAACTTTTAGGAGGGTTTTGAGGCTTGAGGATCAAGAAACTCATTCAACACATCACTAAGCAGGAGTTCAAGTGATGAAAAGGAGAAGTTTGGGTTACTCTTTTTACCAAGCAGCACTGATTTGCCATCACAGCCACAGATGAATGTTATTGAACAGAGCCTTGTTTGTTTTTGTTTTTTATTTGATACACATTTGAGCATTCCAGTATGCATAGTGAGAAAGAAGTTTGTTTGTTTTTTCCTTTCTATATACTGTGGTTTCCTTGTACTCTGTGGAGTAGGAGCTTGCTGATTTGTCTAAATATGTGGCTTTTGCATGCATGACTGTGTGTGGCTAGATGGCTTAAAAAACAGCAATTTTAGATTTCTTCAGATTTTCAATAACTCATGCTCAGAAACATAATTAAGTTTGGGAGGTGATACTCCCTTGCCAAAAGGCACGTCAGTAGGACATGTAGTAGCTGATGAACAGTTACAACTAGTGCTCCCAGCGTTAATCTCATTAAAATGACATTAATGCCATTTTAACGAGATTAACGCTGGGAGCACTAGTTACAACAATTAATATCTACCCAACAATCTGTCTGAGAAGTATCAGTAAAGTCTACTGTGAATGACCATGGCAGACCCGATGACATGAACGTGCTTTGCATCCTTTATTTACATACAAACACATAGAGATTTAGCTCTCCTGCTGCCAGCTCAACAATATCACAACAACTAACCATCACAGGACCCGTCAGCGGGGCATGATTGCAGATGCTGTGCAGGTGCATCTGCCTTCCTTGCATGGCACCGCAGGCCCCACCCCGCCACATACCCCCATCGCCCGACTGAGGCCGGGCAGACATCCGGCCGAACCTACTCCACCACCACGAGTGGGAGAGGGGATCAGCCCGGATCGTCGGTGCCCCTGGCCCCTGGCCAAGGGGTGTCAGTTCAGGTGGCCGCCCACGAACCCAGCGGCGCCGGCGAAGCTTGTCCGGAGGTCAGCCGCGTGGCAGGTGGACACGGCGCGGCTGGCACGGTCGTGAGCCCCAGCTAACAGGCGGCTGGGCAGATGTTCGGTGTACACCGGCCACTGGTTGGGGTGAGGCCGGTCTGGCGTGCACGTCCAATTGAGCATGCTCCCCTGGCACAGGGACCTCCATCTCCTCGCGCGGCCCCTCCATCACCACCACCACCGCAGCTCCAGGCTGGAGCAGCCCCTCGCGCGGCCCCTCCGTCACCACCCCTGCTTCCAGCTGGCGGGGACCCTCACATGCCTCCTCCACCACCAGCGATGGTGTAGCAAGTTCCTCCCACGCTGACCTCCAGCTCGGGCTGGGCAGGTGGGTGAGCTAGTGGTGGGCTCAGCAGTTGCTCCTTGTCCCTCCTCCGGAGAGCAGGAATGGGAGCCGGCCCCTGCTGGGCACAAGCTACTCCCACCCGAGGAGTGGGGAAGGGTGCGGTGACAGGCTGCGGACCGGCCACCCCAGAGGTGTCGGGGAGCACCTGTGGGGGTGGCGGCGGTGTCGGGCAGGACCGGATTACCACCGCCAGATCCTTCATTCTCTGCAGGTTCTGCTCTGTCTGGTCCTTCAGCTCTTTCTGCTGCCGGCGACACACCGCCGCCTGCTCCCGCTGCATGGCTGCCAGCTCAGCCACCATTTGCACCATCTCCTCTCTCTGCTTGCCCAGTCCTGAGTCTGCCGAGCCTCCCGTCCTGGGTTTCGGCACCACTGTGAATGACCACAGCAGACCAGGTAACATGAACATGCTTTGCACCCTTTATTTACACACAAACACACAGAGCTGCAGCTCTCCCGCTGCCAGCTCAAAATTACCACAGCAACCAACCATCGCATGATCCAGCGCTATGCTTAAGTCGGCGGGTGTATTCGCCTTCCGTGCACGGCACCGCAGGCAACGCCACATCTACGCTTTAATCTTTAGAGTGCTGTTAGGGGCCCGACTATTTTACATGATCATAGTTCCCACTAAACAAAGTATCTGAAATTCCGTGGTGAATATTTCAGAATCTTTCCAACTTTATTGTTATTTGGCAATGAAAAACTAATAGTATTTTGGTCTCAAACACTAAAACTCTCTAACACTAGTTGCTAAGCTTTATGTTGAAACAGTAAAGCAAGATCAAAACATTTTGCTGTCATGAAACCTGTTGTAATGCTAATACTAAATTCCAGATTCACATTGTTTATGTCAAAATCCCGATAGCTTACCAGGGAGAATATACTATATTTTTGCCTGGTCATGATACCAGTTGCCTGTTATAGCTGTGTTTAATGGCAACTAACTGGGCCGACAAAGGTCAGTGCAGCTCAGATGTGCCATATTCACAATGGAAGTCATTCGCTAAACCATCTGCATTGAATAATATCTATAATGTAAAGTTGCACACAATGGAATTGATTCATAGCAATGTGGCAACCAGAGGCCATAAGAAGTCTGTGACATTCAGTGACTTCAAGCGACTATGGCCAAAGTAACCACTGGCAATGGGAAATGGATGGGATCCAAGATAAACTTTTCTCATCTTCCAGGTGAGCAACTGAAGTATATAACAATGAAGAGTGAAGTCTATTGAGTTTGGAAAGAAAAGCTTCTGGACTTTCATCTAAGAAGCTTCTTCAACTCTAAGAACTGAAGGAGCTTCTTGGATGAGAGGTGAAACATCATCAACAAACTTAAAGAAGTTCAGACGCTTTTCTTTATAAGCTCCTTAGACTGCAGTGACCTGGATGACTGAGAGCCAACAGACAATGAATAGTGAAGAATATCTGTATTGTCATATGACCTGATAGTGAATAACAATAGAAGGTAACCTAGGCAACCAGTGGCCGGAACACTCACCAGCAACCAGCTGTCAGCTTCAAAGTAATGCGTGATGACCAAAATTGCTGTTTGATGACCAAACTTTTTTTTAGGTTGCACTCAAGTTTTAGAATTTTGTCTGCCTTCTTGTTCATAGAATGATACATTTTGTTATATCAGAATGTTGTTAATGCCCTTAAACATCTCACTAAATTCAAGATTTACTCATTTATTTATTTTAACCCTACGATCGTGACATCTTTTTTGCTTCTGAACCTGTTGTCATAATCTCAGGCATAATTATACCATTCTTTAGCCAAATGCTTCAGATATCTCATTCTAGTTTTCTCTTAAACAGTTACTGGAATAGTTAAATGTTAGTAAGAACTCTGTGTTGGTGGTAGCTCCCTGCTGCAAACGCGATGTGTAGCATCTAGCAGGATGGCTACAATGCCAAAATGCTTCTCATTATTCTCAGTTTCTGGACAGATCTGCAGTATTGTTAAAAGCAGTGTAAAGGAGTCTACTTTGACAACGACCATATGAAAAAGGTTGATATTATTTACTGTTAAAGGTTCTCTGATAAAGCAACTTTTAAAGATCTGGACTCACAATTAGAGAGATGACTCAGTTTAAATAACTGAAACATTCCAGTAATATTAAGAGCTCTCTTCGAAATAGAGGACAGAACTACAAACCTATAATTACATGTGCTACTTGTTGAAATAGGCATCTAAGTATAGTTCTGGGTTTATGTCAAATCAACTGATAAAGGAAAACGACAACACCTTGGTCATCTCTGCTTTGAATTCTAGTTGTAATTTACCAGTCACACATTTTTTAACACGGACTGTTTGATACTTATTGTACAGAGTTTAAGAATAATTTAAAAAAAAATCTTAGGGTTCTAGGGTTTTCTATCTGAGCATTATTTATGAACCAGCAGGAATCTGTGTTAGCATGGCTGATGCTAATGTGCCAGAAGTGGCTAACCAGCTAGCCTTTAGCTTAACATTCCTGTACTCTTGCTTTGTTGATGCAGTGTTGAGCAGAATACGTTAGAGTATTTAGTGCCTGATTACTGAATACCTCATCTTAAATGTAACATATAGGCTATTGAAAACAACAGAGAAATATAACATATTCCGAATTTTTCTAGAATACTCCGCCAGAAGAGCGGCTTTCATGTTAAACAGGTTATACTACAATCTTTTTTCCTATTACTTACAGACCATTAACATATATGATCATTTTATACTACTAAAATCAACATACTAAGATCTATTAGCAGGTTAATGGTTTACATGTATAACGTGGACCATATTAAAATATATAAAATCTTTACGGTTTCTACCAAACTTTAGGCAAAATGACGGGTTTGATTGTCTGCTTGTTAAGTAATCAGGTATTAAACCCTGTTTCCAGGTATCAAAGCTCAAGACATTGAACTTAGGACCACAGTTTTTCATACTAAGCAATCCAAAACATGCAGTAACACACTGATTATTATTCATGTGTAGTGGATGGTGTCATCTCTGACTTCTAGGCTGATGTTTTATCTGTGTCCAGTGTTTTCTGTCTTCCATATGAAGTTTATATCTGCCAGCAGCGCATCCTCTTACATTTTTATTGAGAACAATTTAAGCCACATCCTACATCCTCATCCCTGTGCTGATGTGTTGATATTAGCCTACCTATTGCTCTGTAGCCAGCTACAAAGGAGTAGATCATTATGTCAACTAACCCAACTTCAGTGACCCTCTATATGTTACTGCTAGTTTCCATAGCAGTCTTCATTTGCATCTAGAAGTGCTGTATGTTTATAGTTTTTCAGAAAGACATCAGTAAGAACATGGTATACAGTCTTTAAATGACAACTATCTCAGTGACTAAAGTCAGCTTACTGCTAACTCTGCCAAACCCCATAGATCACTGTTTTAATGGGTGCCTGGATAATAAATTATAACACCTGGAAAACACCACACTGATAATTTTATCGGAATCTGGACCTTAAAAAAACAAAAACAAAAATGAATAGTGTTCAGAAAGGACATTTGGACCTGGAGATGGCTGATGAGGTTAGGCTTAAAAAGCAGATATAAAAAATCATGACCATTATAATTATATTTACAATCTTATTGCCTTCTCTTGCTAAAGTCTAATGATTAATCAGTGCATAACACATACCAGAGAAAGGCTATGCCACCTAAAATGGCACAGATACTTAAGAAGTGTGACAGAGGCAAGACAGAAAACAACAAAAACAAAATGCTTTAGTTGAGATATTTGTCAAGATAAAATATTTGATAGAAGTTTGATTGAAGGACGGGAAAACCTAAAGCTACTATACAATCCTTTTGAATAGTAATAATAATAATAAAAAAGGAAAAGTACTGGTTCAGACTAAACAGTATCTTCTATAAACTGTCAATAATACTGAATATAAAGGCAATAAGTTCTGATGGAACAATAAAATTTAAGGTTTCATCAAAGGAAGAGGTATCTACCCATCTGTCTGTCTATCTATCTATCTGTGAAAGAGCTAAGACATCTCTTCCATTGCCAAAGCACATGCGTGAAAACAACAATACAATCATCAAATAAAACTTTATAATAATCTCTTTCCAGTCTTCAATTTTTTTTCTGCCATATACCTGCTTTTGCATAAATGTTACAGGTTTTTGTAAAAGACGGAGGTTTGGTTGGTGCAAACATATGTTCAGTGTTTTCTTTTTACTTTATTCTGTCGGTAAGTTCTGTGTCTGAAAACCTGATTTTTCTGAGTCTGCCTGTCGAATGTGTGTGAGCTGCATGCAACTGGACCGCTTCACGTCTGCTTTTTGAGATGGATTTTTTAAAAGTCAAAACATTCAAAAAGGGAAAAAGAGAAGGGGGAGATGTTCGTCCTGCTGGCTTTTGTCTTGCAGTGCAGTGAACCTAGGTTAACTCTGCTACTCTTCTGTTTTTTGTTGTTCAGTTATTGTACTCTTTGACCTGTTGAAAATTCATATGGCACTCTTCTTCAACTTACAAAGTGCTTTAAGACTTTTTGTATTTCTTTGAATGATGTTTTTATTTTTGCTTTTTTTGTTTCACTTCCACTGCGATTTGCCCTCTATGGCGACATGTATTCTAACCTCAATGAGGGACTTGTACAGTGTTACCCTCCATTTCCCCTGTTCACCTTGGTAAGAGTCAGACCTAGGCCACATTACCTACCTAAAGTCAGTTTTACCTCTCCAGTTGAGAGATCAGTCATGACACTCCAAACAAAAGCTGCAGGTCTCCAGTCTTTCCTCAGAGGTACAGCTGTTCTGAAAGGAGAAACACCGTCATTGTCTGGGGCTAAACTTGAGAAGCACCAGCTGGCAGATTCTAATATACTTTACATTTGGACTTCTGCTAAAAAAAAGTCATTTTACATTAATTATGTATTAATAAGCAGGTTAATAACCTAAAAGAAAGCATTTGCAAAATTGTATAAGTATTATTGGTGTCTTGTGATAACTGGTTGGAGAAATTACAGGCTTAATTATTTTCTTGCTAACAGTAGCTTTAGAAGATTTAGGGGCTTCTCATAGCTGATGGTTTCCACCAGTGTACAGCAACAATGAACTAAAAAAATATGTTGTATAATTTAACAGTAAGATACAATAGTTAATATCACCTCCCACTTCATTATGGACATCTGTTTAACCTCTTGTTACCCATATATAAAATCAACCAATCACATGACAGCAAATCAGTGCCTTTATGCACTATGACTATGAATACTTAGATAATGCTGAGGGAAGAAACAATATTCACATGGCTTTGAATGTGGCATTGTTGCCACACAGGGATCTCCAGGGTTTTTAAAAATGGTCCAAAAAAAGACAAAATATCCAGTCAGTGGCAGTTCCCTGAGTGAAAATGTCTCGTTAAGGTCAAAGGTTGGAGCTGATAGGAACGCAACAGTAACAGTAACACTGTGCCATTCCTTTCAGCTAAGAGTGGGAGACCGAGATAGCAATTCACATAAGCTCACCAAAATTGGACAATAGAAGAGGGGAAAAACATTTCCTGATCTGATCAGTCTCAATATCCGCTGTGATATTTAGACAATAGGATCAGAATTTGACATAAACAAAGCATCTTGCCTTGTATTAACAGTTTAGGCTGGTGATAGAGTGATATAGTGTGGGATATTTTTTTGGCAAAGTTTGAGCTCTTTCTACTAGGTGAGCATCATTTAATGTGACTGCTTACCTGAGTATTGATGCTGACTGTCTTCTGATGGGTGATCAGAGTTCATTGTATTCAAATGGTTCCCCACAGTTACCAGATCTCAATTTAATAGAGCATCTTGGGTGGAAGACGAGAGTCACATCATGGGGGCGTAACTGACAAATCTGCAGCAACTGTGCAATGCTTTCTTTTTATATGCACCCAAATAAATGAGGAATGTTCACAGAACCTCGTTGAATCTATGCCATGAAGAATTAATGCAGCTCTCAAGGCAAAGGTGGGTCCAACCCAGTACGGTAGTAGCAAAGTGTACTTAATAAAGTGACCAGTGAGCAAATATACTCTCTGTGCTTCAGAATTAGTGTTGGAGTGATGTGAAACCCCTGAAGCTACAGCCAGTTATCTCGGAGAAATAAAGAATTGATTGTCTTGCTTGGCTCAAAGACGGCAGCATACACCAATAAACTGGGCTTGATTGATCTATACTTGATTGATCAACAGATTAGGATTTGAGGTGTAGAGTGTCCACTTGCAAAAAAAATAAAATAATGTAAGCTACTTTCCTTTGTGCACCAAGGATGACAGTATATTTAAATAAAAATTGGTGTTTTATTTTTAACTCAAGCTGTTTTTTGCTTTTTTGAGGCTCCACCTGTGAGGTTTAACTCAAGCAGAAGGATTTCTCCCAAGGGAGCGGGTCTGCCTCTGAGAGCTGACCTGCTTCAAAGAAACATTTGCAAAACTAAATCTAATCTCTGCACCATGATTTTTGGGGTGTAATAATGTGGCCGGGGTCTGAACTGTGGCTGTGTTACATAATCATACTTTATGCCTTGTGGCTGTATGAAATGGCCCTATGACTTTGGAACCTGCTGTCCTCTGGTGAGCTACTTGTGTGTATGTTAATATATACACACCTTGTTGGTATTTATTTATTTATATATGTATTGTATGTATTGATTTGGTTATTTATTAATTTATTTATTCCTGTGTCCTATTTAATGGTTAGGCACCTGTGACATATTTGACGGTCGTCAATACATTGGTGTATGGTGTAGAGTATGGGAGGGGTAGTGATTGGGGGGAGGATGAAGGGGTATTTTGGGGGGGTTGGGGGTGGGGTTGGTCAATGGAAAAAATCTAGCTGTGATACTAACTCTAACTGTTGCTCTCCTTGTATTGGACAATGATATAATCTAAGACCACTGTATGTATAACTGCTTGTCGTGAAGATGAACTACAATGTAATGACAATAAAGATTAACACTATGATGACACGGCGCAAACAAGGCTCCAATCTGTTCTTCACAATGAGTCGATAAACGGAGGGATCAGACAAAGAGCTACAGCACCACTGACTGCACAAAAGTGGAACTGCATCAACAACCAGCAATGATTGCTAGTTTTAAAATCCTTCCTGTAATTTCATATTGGAAATGTTTCGGTTTGAGTCTATAGCACATAATTTGCAGGTCAAAGAAAAAAATGAATTCATGAGCAAACAGTTTTAATCTGCATTTTAATCACATTTTCTCAAAATTACTGTTAATATATTATGTTGTAAGTTAAAAATGATAACCACAATGATACATTAAGCTACAACAACGATAATAATAATAATAATAATAATAATAATAATAACAATAATAATAACAATAAATATAAATAAGTGAAGGCTATAGTGTGTAGTGAAAATGTCATAAAGTCATAGTGAAAGTGAATTATCTCACATGCCAGACATTTTTTGCTAGTGATAAGCAATTCTTCATTATCGTTTATATTAATGTGGAAATAAATGAGATATGATTTTTCTTTTAGAGTTAAGTTACTGCACGTGGTCGACTTTTTATATCTGTGTAATGATTCCAAATGACAGTATAGTGGCGCTGTAGAGTATTGTTTCCCTACTGCTGCCGTTTCCCTCCATTTACAAATCAATATCTGATATGTTCAAGATCACCTCAGAAACTCGAAATTTACATACTCAAGCTGAAAAAACTCAAACTGTCTATATCACAGGAAAATTGGTGAATTTATATAGCATCTAGTAAGGTTTAAGGAATCCAGCAGTCTTGAATCAGTTTTATTATCACTGTTTAAAAATACTGTCCGCAATTAAATGTTTTGGCCTATTTGTATTAATTTTTAGTCATTTTCTGTGCGAAGGCTAAATATCTGATTTATAACTCAGGCATTCAATGCACCATACGGCTTGACCCACTTTTCCACATGCGCCACTGGAGCGTTCCGAGCATGCGTCAAGCTAAAGCGAGTACACTAGAACCTAAAGGAGGTTTCGTGTGTTCCCGCTAAAATGAGATGAAACGTAGAACTCTCACACGCGCTGGATAATCTCAAGACGAAATAAGTGCATATACGTGGATGAATTATAGAGTGCATGGCCTGAAGGTAAAGTGTGCGAACCTCTGGGCGGAATAAGCCATGTTTCTACTTCCGCTATACCACGTAACCACAACTTTATTTTGAAAGCCGTTCCCGGAAATGACGAGTATCTATTGTGGCTAGCTTCACTCCGGTTCCGCGTGTTGATGCTGAACAGAGGACGAGAGAGAAAACAAGCTTTCCATAACGTAAAGAACCAAAGCCAGGAAAAACCGGAGGAAAATGGACATGAAGAAGAGGGTCTCCTTAGAGTTGAGGCACCGGTCGCCCTCGGAGGTGAGTCTCTCGGGTTGTGTGCTTCTTTATTGGAATTGATCTGCTGTAGACCGGCAGGAGGAGGGGTGGCGAGCACATGGCAGCGTGTCTGCAGCTTGAGGGGGAAAAAGTGATTAAAAAACAGCATATCTTAAAAAAGCAAGTTTAGATCTAAGCTAACACAAAGTCTGCGAAATTCTTGAATTAGCTGCTTCCCTTCAACTAAGTAGCTGTTATCGCCGCTCGCAAACAGCGCAGTCACGCAGTTGTTTACCACGTTGTTTTCATTTTATGCCCACGCATTTCTCGTTTTATTCATATTACTGATGCTCTTGAAAGTTATTAAAATTTAAATGAAAATCCCCACGCATGAAAATTAACTTAAAACCGCCTGCTTATCGGGAAATAAAAATATAATCGACGTCTTTCGGGCCTGGCTAATTCTAGAATTTCATTTATTTCGAAGTCGATAGATGGCATTTTAATTCTAAAACCCCCCATTGCGTATTAACATTTTATTTACTTGTTAATATTTTGTTAAAAATATTTTTCTGCAACTCACCGAGTCACTTTTTAAAAATAACTGTTTACGAAAACGCGTTTCCAGAGATTAGTCGGATCCAGCGAGCATAAACGCGCTAAGGGCGCGTAGCCAGCGGCGTGCTAGCGCTACTTTTATAAAGTGGCTGAGTCGTTGTGGCCCGAATTTACGACACTCGTTTACTCATATCATTTCTCATAGAACCACCGTAATGAGAGACATTTTCCGCCGCAGTACCTTATCATTTTGGGTCGATAAGTGAGGGCTCCGCAGAGCGGAGGGGCTGGTAATAACACGCAGCTAGCAACAGAGCTAACTAGCAGCGTCACGTGTTGCTACGAGTTTACAAACAGAGCCTCGGTCGGGCCCCGTTCCAACATGAAACCGCACAGGCGTCCTCTGTAGGATCCTAGTTTGTTTTTCTTTTGAAAACAACTGAAAATGACGAGATTTACAACAAATAAACTGATATACACCTAAAGTGTTTTGGTGGTTTTTGAAAATAACATATTGTATGTAATGCTGTTGTATTTCAAACATTACAAAAGGTTTAAATACTGAGGGCAATGTATGTACAGGTAATCTCTGAGCTCAATGCTCAGGTATTAGGCAGTGTCTCTCTCTCTTACTTTTTTCTCTCCTTTTGGCTGTCCCCAATCTCCCTACTGTGGCCATTTCAGAAGTTTTTGAACCAATAAAAATCATGGAAAGCTACTCTTGGAGTTGGTGTAATGTTTAATTGGGCTAATGTGGTTGGAGTGATAGGTTCAAGAGTGAAAGGGAATGTTTACTAGATTGTCGTGAGAACTGCTGCAATGTATGGTTTAAAGATGGTGGCACGGTCAAAAAGACAGTAGGCAGAGCTGAAGATGTTAAGGTTTCTGTTTTGAGTGAGCAGGTTAGGACAAAATTAGAAATGAGAACACAAGAGGGACAGTTCGGTTTGGAAGACAAAGTTGGAAAGCCAGTTGGAGGCTGAGATGGTTTGGTCATGTGAGGAGGAGCAATGGTGGATATACTGGACAAAGGGTGATAAACATGGAGCTGGCAGGCAGGAGGAAAGGAGGAAGACCACAGAGGAGGATGCAAAGTATAGGGTGATCAGTTATCAAGTTATTCCAGATTTCCAGCTGAAGCAAAATTCAGGTATGAGGTGGACACTTTAAGGTTTTGCTGTGGCGCCCACTAAAGGCAGCACTCAGAGAAAGGAAAAAAAATGTTGAAGTTTTGTCCACATTATTCAAATGAGTGAAAATTATTAACTGATTATGCTTTTTGTACATTTTAAATCTGGCTGAAAATAAATGTCACTACTACGACCGGAATACTAGCACATTAATTAATTAAGCCATTGCATATTTTTAATACAGACCACTATTTAATACTAAAAAGCTGCCGTATGTTATTGCCCTCTGGTGGTGACTAAAAATACTGCATCTTATAGACCGGAACTTCATCCATCTTTTATGGTGTCTGTGGGTATGCAGTGTTTTTCTAACTCTGTTTTAGGTACATATAGACTGAAAAACTGATTGAATGAATCATCAGTTTGAGGTGAAGGGACGTCTTTTTTTTTTTTTGTTTTTTTTTTTGCTTGTTTTCCACATGACCCCAAGTACTGCAAGCCAGTAAATGGGTAACTTGTGTCAGCTTAACATTCTGCAAAAGTCCTCCTGTTTATACGTAGGGGATGATTGGGTTTTATTACAAGGGAGGCGCTGTGATCATACAATGAAACACTGACATGTTTCAACGAAAACGCCGTGGAAACTCCCGTGTTCTCGCGCTGCTTCTGTGGGTAACCACGCTTTCTATTTGAAGTCACCTTACCCGTTAGGCAGTGCTCAGTACAAGGAAAATGAATTAGTCACATTGACCTCGCTATTTAATCAAACCATCAAGTGAGTCATTTGAGGTTACAGATTTGTTTCATGTCACCAGCTGACAACGAGATTACAGCGGCAGCTCGACTGATTTTTGCAGATTCTTCATCCACATGTAAACGCAGAAGTGGAGTTTCTGAAGAACTTAAACTTGGGAGAGTTTCGGTGATCTAAAAAGTTGTTTACATGTGAACGAAGGATCAAAACACACAGGGGAAAAAAACAAAACATAAACTAGGGCTGGGCAATATGGCCTAAAATCCATATCAAGATATAATTTAAAGCAGCGGTCTCCAACCCCCGGGCCTCGGACCGGTCCGTGAGTCGTTTGGTACCGGGCCGCAAGAGTTGAGGCTCGGTGTGAAATGTATGGTTTTCAGGGTTTTTATCGGTTTTCAGCGTTATTTTGTTATCGTTTTTATCGTTAACTCTGTATTCCTGGGTCTTTTCACGTGTGTTATGAATAAATTTTCTTTTTTTTCGGTAACGGTGCTAGTTTTATTTTGTTGTATTTATCCGCGACACCTTAAAGGCCGGTCCGTGAAAATATTGTCGGGCATAAACCGCTCTGGTTGGAGACAGCTGATTTAAAGCATGTGCGGTAACGATATATATCGCAATACGTTCTTTTCTTCTGTATAACGTATTTTACACACTATAAGGCACGCTTAAAATCCTTTCATTTTCTCAAAAATCAACAGTGTGGATTGTGTATGAATTCTGGTTGTGCTCACTGACCTCGAACTGATTTTATGTGGTACATGGCACTCAGAAATCTGTCAAAAATGTTTTAGTACGACTTTGGTAAGCTACGAAGCTGCACCGCTTGATGGATTGTTGGAGCATTACGGCTGCTGTAGTCAGGAGCCTCGCGGAGTAATCTGGGTCCTAAACTCCATCTGGTTCAGGTCCCAAAATCAAACGATCACTGCAGCATCACTGAGAGTTGAAAAACTGTCTAAATTCTTTCATCTGTAATAAAATGATCAGCGTTCTGCTCTATCAGGTGTAACAATTAAGTTTAACATCCAGGCATCCAGAAGTTAGCTCGCTAGTTTTCCACCTAAACACGATATAGCATGTTCTGACTGAGAGATTTCTAAACAAATTTAAAAAGTACAGCTCTGCTATCACTTCCAACATAAATGAAGACAGAAAACTAAACAGCAGTCACTTTTGTAGGGTTACTGAAGTTGGGCTAGCTGGTATATAATGATGTGCTACGTGATCACTAGCAAAACAGCCACGTTAGTTTAAGATTAGCACAGTAAAGCTGAAGGATGAACGCCAACTTCTTTTCCACTCGATAAAAGTTAACATGAGGGTTTCTAGTGGTTGGGGACAAATGCAGTCGCATGGCAGGATGCTGTAAACAGACCAAACTTCAGTCAGGAGAACAACTGAGATTATTCATCAACAATACGAGGTTAGTCATTAATATACTGCAACAACATGAGAATAGAGCAGCTGTGATGGAATGCAGCATTAATGAATAGATGGTAGGGAAGTGGAGGAAGCACAGTTTTTGCCCATATTCCAAAAGTGCTTCGTCTCTTTGATTTTACTGTCGCCCGCCATAATTTGCAGATGATGTTGTTTGCAGCCACTGCCATGCTTTCGACCAAAACAGGCGCAGCTTGATGACACCATCAACATGCACGGTAGAGCGGAATAGTCAAAATCTCTAACACTGGCCAAATTTATATAGTTTCTACCGTATACCGTTTATACCGCCCACCCCTAACATAAACCCTATGAATACCTGCGTATGTGTGGAAGCACAACTGCAGATTATTATAAGGAAGTTTTTATTTTTGCATAAACAAAGTAAGCAGAGAGGAAAAGCTCAACTAGATTAAACATACAAGAGCACACAGTGTATTCAAAAAAACGTTGATGTTTTATTATTTTTTTATTACAACATGCTGTTACTGTATCAACCATCACGCAAAAATCGAAAATGATATGTTGAAATCTGGAGGCTAAACATGAAACATTCAGGGTTAAAAGTGGCGAAGAGTCACAGAGTCAAACTGTAACCAGTTTAATGTGTCACTCTTCTCACATGCTGCTTAAAATAGAAATAGTGTTTACAGTTATCCACTCTTTCACCCGGTTGGCGACTTTGAGCCATGCTGGATTAACGGCGCGCTGTCCCTTCTCTCCCCTCAGGTCCAGGAGCTGGTCCTGGATAACTGTCGCTCGAGCGAAGGAAAGATCGAGGGAATCACAGAAGAGTTCTCGAATCTGGAACTGCTCAGCCTCATCAACGTCGGCCTGACCAGCGTCGCAGACATCCCAAAGCTGGCCAAACTCAAAAAGGTGAGAGGGCCTGCAGAGCGTCAGGAAACCAGATGTTCATGTAAATGTTTGAAGAAGGTGCAGATGTTCAGCTTTGCAGAGCTTTCAGTTCCTTTTCCAGCATGTTTTCTCTTTGTAGTTTCTGAAAGGTGATTCAAATTTGATTGTTTGGTTTGTTATTGGTGAATTTCTCAGTTACGTAGCCTGTGGACAGCTGCCTCTGGTATACTTTGCTTGCTTTTTGGTGCAGCAGAGGGTTGAGAAGCTTTGTGTTTGGCTTCAACTGTCACACAGTTTGATGGCTTTTTGTGTCTTTCTTTTTGTCCTGTCAGCGCTCTAAAAGTAAAAGACACTAATGATGTAATAATATAAAGCTGCGATATCACCAGGTTTTTAAAAATATATATATATATATTTCTGTTTGATTTTTTTGATTCACAGCTTTTCTTTGTGTCTCTGCAGTTGGAGCTCAGTGACAACAGGATATCAGGTGGTCTGGAGGTCCTGGCAGAGCGGCTGGTGAACCTAACGCACCTTAACCTCAGTGGGAACAAGTTCAAAGACATCAGCACCCTGGAGCCGCTGGTGGGTGGAGTCTACATCGTTATTTAAAAAAGAAGTGACAGATCACTGCTGTGTGCTTTTGTATGTGAATAGGTTGTAACCATCAGTAAATCATATAACAGCATGAAACACAAACACATTTATATATGTATATATAAACAAACAGTTTCTATAGTAACAGCCAACATGGACGACAGTCAGCAGCTCTGTTATCCTTATACTGACATGTAGGTATACAATATATGTGCTGGTCTCAGGTGTCCATAATGCAGTTTCAGCTTGTAGTGACATAATAGTGCACGAGCTGTGGGTCGTCAGTATTATGTCCAAAGCAAACTTGCACACAGTGTGCTGTAGCCAAACGAGGGCAGCACTTTGTACTTCTTCATTAGTTCTTTGAAAATGTTTTCAGAAAACTGATCGGATGTCCGTCTTTGTCCCTCCAGAAAAAGCTGCCCCAGCTGAAGAGTCTCGACCTGTTTAACTGCGAGGTGACAAACCTGGCCGACTACAGGGAGTCCATCTTCAAGCTGCTCCCCCAGCTCACCTACCTGGACGGCTACGACATCGACGACTGCGAGGCCTCCGACTCCGAGGGCGAGGGAGACGGCGTCGACGATGAGGACGAAGAAGGTGAAGGTTTGATTTCTAGAAAACTGAGAGAAAATTAAAGCGACAGTAATATTAAGATAGTTTTTTTTTATTTTGCAGAGGGCGAGTCAGAGGACTTTGAGGAAGAGGAGGATGAAGAAGACGTAGTGGCTGAGGAGGACGACGAAGACGACGACAGCGGTGATGAGGTGAGTTTGGAGTTAAATCAGTAACATTTACATAGAAATGCTGAAGAACGATGGAGGGGAAATGAGATGCGAAGTGTCTTCTGTTTATCTGTGACGTATTTGCTCGTCTGTCCTCCACATGCTGTCTAAAACCACTTTCATCACAGCATCACAGTCAAATGCCCTCTGTCCTGTGAATTTGGTGCATTAAGACTACAATAAGATGGAGTCAGTCTGCAATTTAATGAGGTTAAGTTGGCGTCGTTTACATGTTACAGTTCGTGATGAATCTCTGAAAAGTCCAGGCAGAACCTCAGAAATGTAACCAGAATGCAACCAGTTAAGTGCCATACTGCACAGAGACGTGTTGCAGACAGGTTGCATTCAGGGACACAAGAGTTGCTCAGTATTTGCAGCATGTTGGGAATCTGTCTGCATATATAAATAATTAATTCTAAACTCCTCGACAAAGTGACTGCAGGCACGCTGGGATTGGTTGGAGGCAGGTTGGCTCCCACCAGGAGACCCGTGCAGTTAAACACCCATATGGATAATTTATAATACAACAGCTCTGTTTGTTTATAGGTACACACATGTGCTTTCATGTAGTCCTCCAAAACCCGACAGGCGTCTGTAGGTTAAACACAGATTGCTTGGAAAGGAACAGGGAAGCTTGTGGTGCCCTTGATGAGTCAGGAGAGGGTCTCCTTAATTCTTGTTCACGAAAATTAAAAATCGTCATGTTTGATAACAAGAAAGGAAACTGGCTACACTTAAAAACAATACGGCGAGAAAACACGTACACAAAGTCTGACGAAAAGCTGTATGCCAAGCACAGTTTGCTATAACAACCCCACACCACTATAGGTGGTTCCAGTAAAAGCAACGAAAGGCAGGATTTGTTTGGTTCTTAGCAAAGTAAAACCATTCAGGCGTCACTAGTAAAACATCATCATGCTTTTTCTCATGTTCATGAGTAGAGGCTGGTCAGTGTTCTGTGCGTGGCTGAGTCGGTCAAAAATACACAGCTTTTGCAGCACAGTTTAAATGTTCACAGTTTACGTTCAGTAAACAGTAGTAAAACTTTGATTGTAGCTTGTGGTACATTAGTCTGCTCTGACTTTCCGAGCGGGGTAATCCCGAATTGAGGGAGCGTTCCACAACACATTTCCAACTGGGAACTCGGACTTTCCGACTGATTCGGAAGAGGCACTGTGAGTTTGCATCAGCAGTCTTTGTCCCTGCAGGATGGAGAGGTGAACGGAGATGTGGACAGCGAGGAAGAAGACGATGATGAAGATGAGGAGGAGGATGGTGAGTAAACCTGTATTTTTCCTCACTATTACTTCTCTTTGTTTTGAGGAACACTCGAACACTCATTTATATCTGATGGTGTCTGTTGAGTTGGTTCAGTCAGGTGTAGCCAAGTAGTAACTAATCAGCCAAATAAAAGACTCCCATTGTTCTTCCTGCAGATGAGGACTCGTCTCCAGCCAAAGGAGAAAAGAGGAAGAGGGACCCCGAGGACGAGGATGATGATGACGATGATGAATGAGGGCCTGCAGAGACCCCTCCCTGACCCCCGCAAACCCTGCTGACCTCTTATCCACTCAGTCTAAATGTCTCATCCCTGCTGCCAATTCTTCCCCCTCTGCCTCCTCCCACTTTCACTCTGGGCCACGTCCCATTTCTGACTCTGGTCTCCTCGCTTGTCGCCTGCCAAATTGACATCCGTTATTGTCTAAAACGCCTCATTAATTATTTTTTTATTTTTTTTTTTAAATACTTTCATTTCCACAAGTTGAGCCAAATTTTTTTTCCCATTGTCATCAACAACTTACAGCCTCCATTTAGTCCTCTGTTTTTGCCGCAGTGTTATTCTTTTGGTTTAATGGCAGCACGTTTATTTTTTGTGAACTCAGGAAAGAAGAAAACACTTTAACAGAAAAGTATCTGTTTTCTCGTCCCACCATCAACTGTATAAAAGAGTTTGTTTAGCTATTAAAATAAGAAGCTGCAGAGAGATTCTCACATTTTTAGAAGCTGGAACCAGAGGATGTTTCGCCTTCTTTGGAAACCTGCAAATCTTCCATCAGAATATACAGCTAGACAGTTTTTTATTTGTTTGTTTCATCACAGTTTACATTTAAAATGGGGGGGGGAAACAACCTAAACTTGTGCTAACAGGAAAGAAACCATCTGAACTCTAAATTCCAACTCTTGTTTGTGGGCAGTAAATGCATCACCAGTCTGGAAAAGCTCAAAAAAACAAAACGTTGCAGACTTTACGTCAGTTTTCCTCTTCCTCCTGAGAATAAATGTCTCTCCTTAACTTTTTTTTCCATTGTATGTGGGCGTGGTTTCTTTTATTTTTTTACAAGACAATAAAAACATGAGGAGTTAATAAATGAATTAATGAAATCTGAACCCAACTCCATTTCCTTATTCTTCCCCTGATGTCATCGGTCTGTGATGTAGCTCGTCGCTCTGATGACATCATTGTGTTAAAGCCAATCTTAAAAAAACAAAAGCTACCCACCCTCCTCCCTCTTCCTGTTGCCAAGGCCAAACCTGCTCAGGGCAAACCGTGTTGTCTTTTTTTGCCAACAGAGCTTTTTAAAAGAAATATTTTTTCAGAGGAATTTGTTTTTGTTTAATTTTTGTATGGTTGTCTGGGGAAACGCTCTGCCTCTTTCCTCCCCCCTCTCCCTCTTTCTGCCTCCTTTAGTTTCTGTCTCCTCAGTAGAGAGCTCCAGATGTTCCTTCAAGCTTACACTGACTAGTCGAGGTTGTTTTCTTTTTGATTTGGTTTTTTTGTGTTTTACTTTCTGTAAGTTAAATGAAAGCAAACAAAAAATACATACAAAAAGGACTTTGTAAATAAAATCTTAACATTTTGCTCCTGGCTCTCTTGTGTCCTCGTCTCCCCCCGTCTCGTTTAGTCTTTTAAAGCCAGCGCTGCTCACAGTCAGTAGCGGTTTTTGACATGGGTGACATGGGCAGTTGCCCAGGGCGGCATCACGGGCATCGGCAAAAAAAGTTGCTCGTTCTCATGCTGCCCCGACATCATGAGCGCATATTGGGAATGGCATAGACACCGCTCTATTTTCTATCGGCCACTTACTGGAAGGGCGCCCTCTGTATGCGAGGTGCACCTGCTGCTTGGGGCACAGGGAGGAGAGGGCGGGGCAGCGGGTTATTCACTGGCTGGTTGGAGCAGCATCTAATAACCAACCCGCACTAATATATACAGATCACTCAATTATACATATCAAGGATTAACAGAGGTTAGGTGCTTGTTGGGAATCTCAGTCTCACTGAACGTGCTCCTGTGACTAGCCAGCATGTCATGGAGTGGGTGGGAGGTATTATCCATAATTGTCCTTATCTTGGACAACATCTGCCTCTCAGACACCACCCTAACGGAGTCCAGCTCCATCCCCACAACATTACTGGCCTTGTGGGTCAGTTTAGTCTGTTGGCATCTGTGACCCTCAACCTGCTGCCAGCATGCAACAGTATAGAGGATAGCACTGACCTGATACAACAAGATAACATTAATTAGTACGGATAGTGAAAACTTCTGTTTATGTTTGTTAGCCACTTGGCTATGATAGTAAACAGTAGACACTGATGTAGCTGACTGAATTTTTTGGCCAATTTTTTAGCACAATTGCAGTTGTGCGGACATATACACAGTGGACCAAATGGTTCTGTGACAAGAACCCCACAGGCTGAAATGCAGAGCAAAACCATAACAGAGCCGCCCCATGTTCTTCTATAGATCAGATTCATGACTCCATCAGATCTGTTTTCACTGATTGTTCAGTCCAGTTCTGATTTTTGTCCCTCAGCCTTTTCTCATCTTTGACGTTCTGTGTCAGGTCTGTGCTGGATTTTAAAACATTTATTTCCGCAAGCTGATGTGACGTCACAGATCAATCAACTTTAAATATGAAACACGATTAAGTCAGAAAACTGCAGTTCCTCTAATGGCCACTGGAGTGAGTCACTCATCACAAACTTTAAAGCAGAAACAAGAACATTTACAGCCTGGTGCGAAACACATTTTTGGTCTTCATAGCTAAATTTCCGGCACACGGGAGCTGTGTGTGTGCTGATCTGGAACATAATATTACATAATGTAATTACCTGACTAATGATATGGCTCTATGTGTGTTGCAGACCACCCAAAACAAATAGTGCTTCAGTTTTGTTGAGGGAAACACTCATATTTTATTGGTCTTACATTCATTTTAATGAGTATTCAATGAAACCACAGGACTGAGGCTTCAAAGAGTCCAGAAACCCTGGGTGACTACATCAAACATTTTCATGCAGTCCAGTTCCAAACTTCATTCAACATTTTTTGCACACTCACACTGTGTTTTTCATGAGTTTTGCGATTTATGCATTTTAGCTCTTTTGGCCTACCAAAACAGCAAGGTCATGTATCTTACCCTTGAAATTAGTTTGCAAACTGCTAACAAGAAGATCTGTGTCCTTCTGCCCCTTCCATTGTTTCCAACCTGCTTGCACCAGTAAAAGTCACTAGAGCAGGTGGTGTGTGTCTGCTGCCTGACATCACTGCACCTTGCATGTGGTCATAATTACACTTAGCTCCATAAGTATTTGGACAGCTTTAATTCAAGAGTTTTAAGAAATTAGCATTTTTGCATCCCATCATCCCAGACGCAGGGTTTCTTATATTCGATGGTGACCATTGTGTTTCAGGTAGTTTGTGAAGTATGAAGGAAAATAGTCTCTGCTCCCAAATAAACCATTTTCAGGAATTTTAGGAAAACAAGAGTTGTGGCTTCAACTACAAAGTCCAGTCTGTGGAGGATAACTCCGCTGTCTGTGGGTCACGCTGTCTCTGTAAGCCCCTCCTACACAGCAGGGTCTGAATCAGAAGGTCGCTCTCATGTTCTTTCTGGTGTTTTTGATATCCTGCTCCAGCTGAGCAATTTTCATCTGCAGAACGTAAAAACACAAAAATATAAAAAAGTATCTGACAAGAAATTCTGATAACGTACTGTTTGTGAACTCACGTCTTTCTGATGGAGCTCCTCCTTCATGCCTCTGATCTCATCCTGCTGCTTGTAAAATGCCTGGAGTAGCTGAAACAGAAAAAACTAGGACTGAGTTTGTGTGCAAGAGAAGGAGACACTCTTCTGAAGTGTTTTATTATTTATCCAACCTCACACTCGGTCATTGGTGGCGGTCTCTCAGCAGGCTCGCAGCAGTGCGGGGTGCAGCAGTATGTCCACAGTGGGACCTGGGTCTCGTCTGGCTGCCACCCCGACAGATCGCTCAGATCTTTGGGATATTTGGCATCCTGATAGGACAGCTGCTCCTCCAGAAAAACCTCAACAGAGAACAGCAACAAAAGTATCAGAGAACTACTCTCCAAAAAAGGCTCAGGTCTCAGGTCAGTTTCGAAGGATGTGACGGTTACTGTAGCAAAACATATTTCCTAGTTTGTCTAAAGGAAACAGAAGTTTCTAAAAAGAGTACGGTGGCATGAAAAAGCATTTCCCCTCTTTCCCAGTTTCCTGTTTTTTGTAGGTTTGTCACATTTAAATGTTTCAGATCATCAAACAAATTTAAATATTAGGCAAACATAACACAAGTAAACACAAAATGCCGTTTCTATATGAAGGTGTTTATTATTAAAGGGAAAAAATCCAAACCTACATGGCCCTGTGTGAAAAGGTGATTGCCCCCTAAACCTAATAACCTGTTGGGCCATACTTAGCAGCAACAACACCAATCAAGTATTTACAATAACTGGTGATCTTTACAGATATTTTTACAGCCTTTTACTGTTACAAATTTAAGTGTGAAAAAACATACTAAAAAACAGGAAACAAGATAGGGACCAAGCACTTTTTCACACAACTGTGTACCACTTTAAAATCAAGAAAAGGCACCCCAGATTGGTATATTTTACCCTGCAATGTCAGGTAAAATAACCAGATCACACTTTACCTCCTCTATAAAGTCTTGGCCTATCTCTGTCACTGCAGCCGGGCTGCTCTGAAACCTGAGGGAGCTAAGCTGCCTCACCAGCCCCTTCTCAGCTGGGGTTTCTGGGTAAGGGTTGGGTACTCGAGGGTCTGGCTTCAGGGACATCAGCACTGGGCCTGGTGAGGAAATGTAAGAGATCAGTGATAAACTGAATGATCTATAGAGAGTAAATATCTTTAGTGTACCTGATGGCCCAGCTAGGTTACAGACCTCTGTTGACCCCCAACAGCCACTCCTGAGCGGTCATGGCTGCCTGGTTTCCAGCTGTCATTGGGTACAGATCCTCTTGAAAAATTCCTGACTGGAAGGAACAAGAAAAAAACTGGACCAATACTTCTTGTACTCTGATTATACTCAAGATAAGTACATCATCCCAACCTCTTTGCGTGGTATGATCATGGACAGTGGTTCCACCAGGTCTTTGATGGCAATCAGGCGATAAAACCGGAAAATCTCACAGGCGGTCACATCTAGGCCACGCTTTGGCATCACCCCTGGAGTGAGTCAGACGTCAAAACACATTTTAGTCCTGTGTCATAAAGTATTGTGGATATTCTAAAAGTGACACTAAACTCTTTGCCTTTTTCTATTATTACAACATGAAAGTCTAGACTTTAAAAAACGACAACATCAATATTTAAAGGTTGGTGAGAGGGTGGTGGAGCAAGGCATGGGTTTTTCAGGCAGAAGACTGGTCCTGTATAGAATGCCTTAACAGTCTTGCAACCAGACATAAGACAGTTTCAGAAATGTAGGATGACCAACAGGCATGAAAAGACGACGATTGACCAACATTTGTTGAGTTGTTGGGGCAGAAGCTTGGTTCTTGGTGTCTTCCATCTGTTAACATGACCGCAGGATGTAGCATTGAAACAGTGAAGGAAATTATCCATCAAAGTCGACATTTAAGTCAAGTTTGTTAGATCAGCATCAAAGTGCCTGTGAATGAACTTAGACAAGCTTTCTTAAAATTGTGTCGGTACCTTGAAATGAGTATAGGTATAGATGATGAGTTGGATACAAAGTTTTAGGTTTGTTAAAAACTGCAACCAAATCACTGTTACATTCACTTCAAGAGGATCACAATGCTCTATGATTTTTTTCATATCCAATCAAAGAACCAATATCCTTGAATATCTGATAGTTATAATAACAACATGGAACCAATTTAATGTTTGTGAGAGAGTAAAAGAGACAAGCATGTTTGATCTGCTTTGATGATTTACCCAAGTTTGACTCAAACAGCATTTTGGGTAAAAATCCAAAGGGTCATGTCACCATGTGATTAGATGTCTGGTCAGAAGAAGTCATGGAAACTCAAAACTCTCTTATTTACCTACATTTTGATACCAGGCTCACCTGATTCCCAATTGTCATAGTATGAAGCCAGAATTTGCATGACTTCATGATAAGTTGGAAAAGGAGGAATATCTATCGATTCGCTGATTTTCTTCCACTTATCTGAGTGGGGTCGCTGGCCCCATCTTGTTCTGGTTCTACCTGATGAGCAGGTCTTACTCCGGGGTCTCCACCCAGTTGGGCATGCCCAGAGTTCAACATGGAGGAGCAGCTGTTCTACTCTTTATGTTTGAGCTCCTCACCTTAGCTCTTAGGGAGAGTCGACCTACTCTTTTATTTTGTGACATTTTATGACTTTCCTCTGTAGGACGGCATTTTATGACTTTCCTCTTTTGGTCATTACCCAGATTTCATGACTGTAGGTGAGAGCTGGAACAAAGCTGGACTGGCAGCTGTATAAATTATGTCATTTACTAGCTAACACACTTGTGTGTGTGTGTTGGTCTCACCAAGTCCTTTTTGTGGCAGCAGGGACCTGTACTCAGTCAGGTAGCTGATGTAAGGTTTTTCAGCACTTAGCTCATAGTACCGGATGTTTCCATCACCCTACAAGCATAAATACAACATATACAGTGGTGCTAAACCTCCTTGATGATGGTTACTCAAATTTAACGGCACATTTTGCCACAAGCAGTTTATGTTTTTTGACCTTTCCAGCCAGATACAACATGTGTGTGTCTGGGTCATAAAACGGGAAGAGTACTCCAGCTGACCCATCCAGATCTTCTTCATATAAGGGTTCAGATAAGTCATCCTGCATGAAAACACATATGGGAATGAATGTAGAGCAAATTGTAAAGGGAAAAAAAAATCAAGTTAAAATATGCAAAAGTTGCTCAATTGAGATATACAGTTATATAATTAATTCTCCAGTGAGATTCTCTTAAATCATTTCACAAGAAAGCAGTTTTTATTATCAGCTGTTTAATTTTATATGTTTATTATATATTTATTTGTTTTTGTCTATGTGCCTCATTTTCAGCAATCTCTTTTTTAATCATGTCTTACGACCCAAGTATTCTTACTCCTAGAAAATGCTGGTAATTGGATTCAGGTTTAAGAACAAGCACAGCTTAGATTAAGTTTCAGATTACAGTTGAAAGGAAAAAAACTATCTTACAGGGTCCCACAGGACGATCTGCCGGTGGTTCCAAGATGAGCTGCCAGTGGACAGAAGCAACTTCAACCCCCCGATGTATAAAACTTTGTTGGCCTTGTGTGAGTTACTGCTTGATACCTGCAGAAGTATCAGTTACCTTCCTGGCAATTTTCTGTCAGGACTCGCATTCAGATACAATAATCATACCTGTAAAATCTTTCCTGTCCGAGGGTCCAGGACTCGAACGTGTCTGTCTTTGGATGTGACTGCCAGCCTGCTGCCATCACTGTTGAAGCTGACTGAAAGCAGCAGTGCCTCAGATGGGTAGCGGTGGTGGATGGGCATCAGCACCACCCGAACTGGATACCTGATAACTGCACCAGCCTGGGATACATCCCAGAGAAGGACCTGGAGCAGTAAGTGAGACAAATTCACGTCTGTTTTGAAGCCTAAATGCACTGGAATTACTGATTGTAGAGTGTAGCTCTTTAACATTTGGTTCTCTTGTGTTGATACTTTCTTTACTGGTTCAATCCTGTAAGGTGTCTATTATAGAAAACGTCTTATGCCAACCATTGGCTTTTTCTCTAAGATTTCTGTGCATTATGTTCATAAGATATATTGAAGGAAGTTGAATACAACACAAAAGCAAAGACGGTTTCTTTTAACAAAAATACGGTACTCATTTAAGCCAGAATGTTATATGATTGGCACTGACCTTGTAGTCATAGGCAGCACTTAGCAGAAGGTTCTCAGCAGTTGGATGCCACTCAATTAGCCCCACTCTTCTGGAGTGGCCAATCAGGGTTTTCCTGGCCTTGGTGAGGTTCTGTTGGACTCCACAGACTGGGATATCCCAGATCTTCACCTGAATACATGCACAGGACCAAAGTGTATGTGCTGTAGACTAAACGCTATATAATTCCCAATAATTTAACCCCATCCTTATCCTAAACCTAATTCCAAAGTTAATCCTAGTTAGTCGTTAACTAACTGCCATACAGTGCAGTCCTCTGAGCATGAGGCGATGCAGTAATCATCGAATGGATTCCACTTGACGTCCAGGACTCTGCCGCTGTGGCCACAAACCCTCGGATGCTGAGGGTCTACTCTGCCTGTCTGAGAGAGAGAACATGAAACTATTTTAAAACTTTAGGTTTCCCCATTTTTTTTATCCTTTATTATGTTAATTCAGAGGAAATTAAATTAAAAAGGCCTATGTACATGATGGATGGGCAGGACTAAAAAGGACCCGCCTCCCGCGCACTCAGTCACCACAGCGATGAAGCAGGGATTGGCTGAGCAGTAGTGGTTGTCGTGGACACTACGTGTGATTGGCACCCCGTCGTAGCTGTGCTCCTTGGTGGCAGACTTTCCAAAAATGTGACGAAACTTTGAGCAGCGAAAGGATGATCGCCATGACATCTGGTGGACAAGAGTACAGTAGTATCAAGCTTAGAGGAGTTTAAGTTTTGGTGCAGATTTATATCAAGAAATCAGAAAATGGGGGGAAATCTAATGGGGTATGTTAGATTAATGTTAATCATTGAAGGATTAATCCTTGACTAGATTAAAGTTAGGGGAAGTTAGGATAATGTTTAAGGTTAGGATAAATACAGGCTAATTTTGGGTCAAGCGAAAACTTAAGATGAACCTAAGCGAAGGCTTAGTTGGTTTAGATATAGGCTGAGTGTCACGGTCCCCGTGTCTCTCTGGTTGGCTCACGCTGGCTACAGGTTTTGTTGTTGTTCTTTTTTGTTTTTGTTTTCTTTGTCTCTCCTCCTCCTCTCTGCCTGGGTGGAGCTCGTTACGGGCTCTCGTTCTTGGCCCACGCACCTGTGTGATTGTCTCCACCTGCTGTTGCTCTGGCTGATTTCCCCAGCTGCTATTTAAGGCAGTGGCACAGAGCAGCTCACCACTGGAATGTTGAACCTCCTGAGTTTGTGCTCTCGGCATTATCAAAAGAATCCCTTGTATGTATTTTGTTGTGGAACTAACGTTGAATTCTGTTGAAGAACGTTCAACTAACGTTGAAGAGGAAGCGTGTGTGTGGATTCCAACTTAAGTTGGTGTTAAATCCAGAGAAATCCAAGTTCATGTTATTCTCAAATGGCAAAGAGTTGTTAGCTACGTCTCCTAAGATTAAAACAATTCAAGGAACTGAAATTGAAATGGTCACATCTTACAAGTATCTAGGGATCATTATAGCTCAGAATTTGTCATTTAAAACTCACATTCAAAGGCTTGTGTCGAAGTTAAAACTAGGTTACTTTTTTAGAAATCAATCCTGTTTCTCCCTCCAAGTGAGAAAACATTTGATTCATGCAACTTTTTTACCTTTATTGGATTATGGTGACCTGCTTTTTATGAATGCACCTGCCCACTACCTAAAGAGATTGGATACTGTGTACCATTGTGCTTTACGTTTTATTACTGGCTGTGGAAATCGTGTACATCATTGTTCTTTGCATATTCGCAGACTCTCCCATTGGTTGATCTTTATCTATAAATCTCTCCTTGGGCTGGTTCCATCTTATTTATGTGTAAAAACCACAACCAATACAGCCTTCGTTCTCACAATATCATACAACTGATTGTCCCAAAACTCAGAGCAGAATTGGGGAAAAATGCTTTTAAATACGCTGCCCCTGCTTCCTGGAATAATCTGCAGAAGGAACTGAAATTATCAGAATTGGTTTGGAAGAGTTTAAGTCTGTCTTAAAGGAACGAGAGAATAACTCTTTTACTCAGTGTGATTGTTTTTAATGTCACTCTTAATTTGATCTGTTATTGTATATTTTACACATGTTGGTATGGGATATTGTATTTGTTTTAAATGTTATATACTTATGTGGTATGTGTATTTTGACTTTTGTTGCCATGATGCCAGGTCTCTCTTGGAAATGAGATTTTTAATCTCAATGAGATGTTTTACCTGGATAAATAAAGGACTAATAAATAAGATAAGCTAATTGAGTGTAAGATAATAACCTCACAATATGAAGCCATTCAGGTAAAAAACATTTAGCAACCTATTGTTAATTTTCAGACAGTTGTAATGTCTTCTGAATCAATGGAGAAACGACTGCATGTGTTTGTTTTGGAAAGAGCTTCAGAACCTCAGCAGCTGCATTATTGGCTCTAATCAATAATGCAATTTGCTGTTATTAATGGCTTTCATAATCTTATCAATAATAAATCAGTTTCTTCAATAAATGATCCTAATCATTTACTCACACACACACACACACACACACACACACACACACACACACACACACACACACACACACACACACACACACACACACACACACACACACAGTGATATATCCATCCTCCAAGACAGCTTATTTGTCTCTATTAAATATTTATTGGCTACACACACACTTCTTGTTGTTACAAACTCCCCTAACCTGACCTTTGACCTTTACTGTGGCTGAGACAGATCACCTTACTGTCGAGTGAGGAGAAGGAAAGAAATAGTAAAGGAAAAAGAAGATGATAATCAAAGGGGAATTTTTTTAATAAAATTTACAATAAATGAAATCAAAGCACAGTTTAAGTGTTTTGTTTTTTTTATTTCAATTCGACTAAGTGTACCTGTAATAAACATTGTACATTATCAGTGGCAGATTTAAAGTATTTAAATCTTCTTGTACTTATTTGAACTCCACTTTTTTTACGTGCCATACTTGTTGGTGCCAGATAGGCTGATCTGGGATTTTACCACACAACAATCTTCAGTGTTTACAGAGAATGGTCTGACAAAGAGAAAATATCCACTGGATGGCTGTTCGCTGAGTGAAAATACCTTGTTGATGTCAAAGGTTAGTTGAGGTTAGACTGTTTTGAGCTGATAGGAAGGCAGCAGTAACTAAAACAACCTCTTGCTACAACCAAGGTATGCAGAAGAGCATCTCTGAATGCACAACACTTTGAACCATGAGGCAGATGGGCTAAAGCGATAGAAGACCACACCAGGTGTCACTCCTGTCAGCTAGAAACAGGAATCTGATTGTCATACGATCACTGATTTTCATACATATATTTAAAAAGAATATATAACAATGATGAAATCACAGTGGTTTCTTAGTTAGAACTTTTATAGCCTTGTATAAAATTGTAAAATTATGAGAGATACAAGATAACAATTTCCAGTTATTTTCTTTGTAAAAAGAAACAAAATCTGAGGTTGTGTAGTTTTTATTGGTTTGAGCGAACAACACTTCAGAAGAATGATGACTCTTTGGTATGCCCAACTCTCAGGCTGGAAACCACTCAACTGGCACCTCATGTTGGAGCAAGGCTAAATACAACAGCTACTGAAAATGAAAAGCCCAAAACAAAGCAAAACAAAAGTCCCAAAGTAACAGTCCTACAGGGGACTGGGACCCTGGATGAAAGTCAAGATTTTATGTCTTTAAATAATTCCAATAAAAGCTTTGCATAAATGGTATGCATAAATGTGGCTTAATTTAAATTAAGAGTAAATTAAATCTAGTAAGAGTAAGGTAAATCTAAAATTGGTTTATTCTTATCACAGGAGAGAGAGAGCTTGGGTTTAATCAAGGCCATGAAGGCTGGGATGAGGTTCAATTAATCCTAAAATGAAGACAGGTCAAAATTAGGTTCAGCTTAACATTAGGAAAGATTATGTTTAGGTTTGATTAAGCGTATGGATTGTTCAGATAAGGTTAGGTAAAGTTTAGGTTCATCCTGAGGTTAGGAAAGATTAGATTCAGTTTCAGTTAAGGTTTTCGAAAATGTTCATTTAAGGTTAGACTAAAAATAAGATTAAGGTAAAACAAATAATGCTTGATAGCCTTTCACGAATGATCTTTTAAGAAAGGCATACAATCTTCCCTGAAAAATATCATTTGAATGAATGAATATGGTCTTACCTTGAATTCAGTTACTTAGGAATCACTGGGATCTCTTTCTGCTAAAAACATAAACTGTTATTATTAATAACACTGCTACCAGTTTTGTGACTTCCACTTCTTCTGCAATACCTTTTATTAGAGGTACTATAACTGTGATACAAATAAGTTTTTTTAAACCTGCTCCCTCCGTGTCTACAGCTGAGCTGATCTGCATCCACCTCTCTGTGTGTTTCCGTGTGTGGATTCACTCCTGATCCATGACGTCTAGCCTCTGCTCCCGTATTAGCCAAGCTGTTTATGCACGGCTGCACACACACAAACACACCTCTACAATCCGATACGACCAGCATAGTTGCACGCACTCACATTCTAATGCAGCTCCAAGAGCTAAGACAATAACATATTTCAAATCTACTGGAGAGTTGGGACAGTGTAAAAAATATATTTTACCTTAGAACTTGGTGAGCCTAACAAATACCATTCGAATTTCTTATGACTATAGTTATGATTAAGACACTCCTGTTCTAATTTGTAGTCATTTGCATTATGTTAAATGCTGGGGTAGATCACCCCTACATCCAACATCCATCCATCCATAGTCTCCTTCCACTTATCCAAGTCCAGGTCTTGGGTACAGCTGTCTCAGCAGACATCAAGACCCTGTCCCTGGTGACGACCTCTAACTCTTCTGGAGGGACTACAAAGCCAGCTGAAAAATATAACCTCTGCAGTAGAACATGTCCCAAATACCTCCTCTTGGAGGCATCCAGGAGGGATCATGGTCAGATGAACCACCTCAACTGGCTCATTTTGATGTGGAGGAGTAGTGGCTCTACTCCAAGCCCCTTCTCGGCGACCTTCTTCTCCTGTCTCCAAGGCTGAGTGTAAACATCTCCTGTTTCACCACATCCCATAGGTGCTGTATTGGATGAAGAAGACATTAAATATGGAGGTAATTTGAGTACAGGGAACTCATTTTCATGTTCATGAAATCAGTTTGAGATTATTTGAGCTTTATGATGTGTGTGGGAGCAACCATCAGAAGATGGATACACTTCATAAAGACATGGACATGGTCAGCAACAATAACTTCAAATATCCTTTCAGCAAAAAAAGCAGATCAAATCAGCCATTAATTTTAGCAATGGTGTATTTTTCTAGCTTGGTGCTCAAAAGGTATTGTATTTAGTTATTTTATTAATGCTGGATTAACAAACATTCAGTCATTGTGCTAAAAACACATAGCAACTTAATATAAACATGAATTTCCCAAAATTTAATAACCATCTGGCTTTCCCACACCTTTCCCACACCTCCCACACACACCAAGTAATTTCCCCATGGGGATCAATAAAGTATCCATTATTATTATCCATTAGTTTAACATCAGGTTCTCTTTCTGCAACAGGCTGACTCAAGTCAACATCTGTCTCTTCAGTTACCACATTTGCTTCTCCTACAATGACACCTGGTTTCATCTATCACTTCAATAGTTCATATCATATTAATATGAACTATTATACTGATAAAAGTTTTTCTTTTTGTACAGCAGCCACAGACCAATTTTATTAATTCTGAAAAAGAGAATAATCTCCTAAAGAGTCTCCACAGGGAGGCAGCAATAGGTTATAGACTAGAGCGTTCCATCTGTTTTTCAGTTTCATAAAAACTCTGTGAAATCTCTGAAATGTAATTTAGAACTACATAAGTAATTAAATCTAAAAGAACTACTTATTTACATTAGGTAACTTCATTTTAACTATGACAAAAACTAGTTGTAACAACTACATAAGATTATTTTAGCATAAAAATAAAAACAAACAAACAAAAACATTGTTTCAAGTTAATGAACGCTAACTACAAAACAAGATATTGACGAGGGCAGAGATGCTTTATACATCTGGCCCTGCCTCTACAGTGAACTCTCAAGGACACTATTGGCCCTCACCCAGGGAAGTATTTAAAGTGTGCTGATGCCGTTTAAAAGCTGTATTCCTTCTATTCTTTTGTGTTTTTACAGAGAAGAGATGACACAAAGACGACTTGAAAGTGATGGTAATGGTGACATCATGATGTAGCTTCCAACATTCAGATTATCTTAAAATCCTTTATGTGTGTGTGTGTGTGTATATAATATATATATATATATATATATATATATATATATATATATATATATATATAATTTATAAAACCTTAAACAACATGCCCACATTAAATTATCTCATATCTCAATGAATTATATGTATAAATTTGCATCTAAATATGTTGTTAGTCACTTATTTACTTATTTTCTTAATGATATCATGAACCATTAATAGTTCCTGAGTAATTACATGGTATAAAAATGTTGTCATTAATCACATTGTATGTGATTTTATTAAGCACTACTGAACGATTTTTATCTCTGCTTATAAATCTTTCCATTCTGCAACAGCAAAGCTTTGAGAGCCTGATAACATTATTACATCAGCACTTACCCTGTTGACCAGAACATCTATAACCTAAATTAGCAAACCTTCTATTTAAGTAGAGATTTATAGAAAGAGGCCTGGCTAAGAAGTTATGTCTTTGATCGATGAAAAGGATAATTTTAATTTCTTTATGATAGAACAAAGGAATGTAGAAATGACAAAAAATATTAAAGGCTTTGTTGTTTGCTTGTCCATATTCTTGTATTTTTGGATAGCTATTAATCAGTAAATAATTAAGCAGTCATTTCAAGTATTAAAAAGAAAACACCAGCTTAAATTAGAGCTTCACAAAAATCAGGAAGAGCTGTCGTTCATTGGGGGGAAACATAAAGGAGACTAATGATATCCAGTGGAGGTGTGGCAATGCTCATTTTTGTCTGTTGATTTTAAAGTAGAGCTAAATGTGGCTGTGTGTTTGTATAGGTGTTTGTTTATTTCCATGTTTCAACTTTTTTGATTTACTGGGTATGAGTATTTGTAGGTGAAAGACTGTTGTGTGTGGGAAGGGCACAGAGTGGAGGCCAGACAGGTGAGCCCATTTACATCCACTTATCAAGGGCCTGAATTTGGGGATACTAAAGGTTTATTTGAAATGTTATTTTTCCAGGGAGGAATGATTGTGCAGCATACATCTTTAAAAAGCAAGTATTGTTGGGGGGGCTTTTCCATCCATAGGAGGTCAAAAGTACAAAGCATCTGGATGGTGCACATCAGATGCTTTTGATAGACATCAGTATTCAACATGATTTCTTGAGGTAGAGAAATTAATTAATCTATTTGATAATTAGAGGTGGGTTGCATGAATAAGAATCTGAAAGGGAGCATGACAAAGAGCATTGATATTTAAAGCATGCAAAGTGAAGGCTGATTCTCAAAGCAGATGGGCGAGAAGATGATTGGACTAGAGCAGGGGTCGGCAACCTGCGGCTCTTTAGTCCTTATAGTGCGGCTCGGCGTGGTTTGGGAAAATAAATTAGAAGTATTTAGCTGAAGTGTATTTTATTTATGTTAGTTCTTTTTTAACGTGTAGTTCTAAATTGTTAGATTATTGTGATATTGAAATATAAAAATATACATCTCTTTATTGACCACTTTTCACACATGGTTGCTGTACGCATACAGCCGGCTGTAGCTTTGCAGCTCACAGCTCGACACACACCAACACAACAGCACAGATAGCACAGACGTTAAGCCGGTGAGGCGTGATTGCAGGTGCCGCTCAGGTGCGTCCGCATCCCCTGCAGCGGTGCTGCAGACCACGCCCCGCCACACACATTTATCAGGTAAAATACATATTTAGGCAGAATTTTGCAAATATCTATTTTTCTTTTTTAGCAGCATAGTTTTAGTTCAGCTGGGTGTCTTTCCTTTTGTTATATTTCTTTAAGAGTTCAAAATGTGTTAATTACATAAATAAAATGTAATTTTCTCTGTAGCACTTCATGGATTTCATAAGCAACACACCTTAGTTGCTCTGTGGATTCTTTTAAAAAGCAGTTAAAAACTTTTCTGTTCAAACAAGCCTTTTGTTGATCTACGTATTTTATATTCTTTACATTCTTTACATTTGATCTTTTACATTGTGTATAATGTCTATTGATTGTATTGTTTATTTTAATATTTGTGTACAGCGCTTTGTGACTGCCTGTCTGTGAAAAGCGCTTAATAAATAAACTTTACTTACTTTAGTTGTTCATACAAAGCATAAAGGTAAAAAAAAACAATATATACAGCGTTATCTGCATTTTAAATGTCAAAAAGTATTTGCGGCTCCCAGTGTTTTCTTTTGCGTGGAAACCGGGTCCAAGTGGCTCTTTGGGTGTTAAAGGTTGCTGACCCCTGGACTAGAGTAATGATGTCAGTACTGAGTTTGACAGCATGGGAAAGTGATAGTGGTGTAAAGCACTCCCTTATCAAACACACATTAACCCCTTTTATGCCCCTGAGCATTTTGACTGTCATTGCCTTACTTTTTGAATCATAATGAATGCAAGACCTAAAAACGGTGTACGGTCATGGTGACTTCACAAGTTAGACCCACCTTAAAGCAACTTCTGCTTTATTTTCTTTCTAGATGAGGATAATCTCATACTTGCAAGTGAGACTAAGCGGTAAATGAGGTGTCTGGAAAGTCAATCACTGCTGAGCAATCAATATTCACAAATTACTAAATTCCACTTTTAAATCAACCCCGGTGAACTTTCATTTCTCCCGTCACCACCAACTGGTCGGAGCACATAGCTGCCCCTCCCCGATCCTGGTTCTACTGGTGGTTTGACCTTAAGATGACAGTTGTTATGATTGGCAATATAGAAATAGATACAAACTGAACTAAAAATTGTTAAATTTAATAAAATTCAGTTGTACTTAATTTGTATTAATTCTCAGTTCATTTCATTGACAGTTGGACAGCAATTAAAACTAAAGTTTGTCTGTTTAAGTAGAACTAGCTGAGCTGGTTTGGTGATATGGTTGTTTGTCGTCTGGTATTCATTCTCAGAATATCAAACTAACCTGGATTCTTGTATGACTGCAAACTTTAACTATCGGGAAAAATCTCTGAAAAAGTGAAAATGAAGCAGACACCACACCTATGGCTTTAAGCCTGATGCCCTCCAGATAAACACCTGCTGATGAAAGCCAAGCACAAAAGGCTTCAATCAATTTTTTTTATCAATGCATCTTTTTCTCTTGGTGGACTAATAATACAGTAGTACTGTGTGAAAGCATTGAGCTACCTGTAGTTTCTTTATGTTTAGCTAGGAAAAAGGGAAATATGTGCATTGAATTGTGTGCAAACGTACATGGAAATAGACGATATACTGCAAAAAGAGTTTGCACAACTCTAATGCTCTTGAACATCAACACAGCCTGCAATATAAATGTCTCCAAGTAGCGTTCAGGAATATCTCTTCAAGCTTCTTGAAAGACATTCAAATCTCTTTTTTTGCCTTTTGTCCTGTTCTTTGTCATCACACTGCATTGGTAGTGTGTTAGGAATAATTGGGCCACATTTGGTAACAATTGCGTGGGAACGTTCTTATCCTGTGCAAGGAGTAAAACTAAAAATAGGCCACGACATAAAAATACTGTCAGATTTATGAAATTTTTGTTTTCACCCTCGTGCGTATGTCAATAAATCAGAATTGTTTGGAACCAACAGCCTTGTTGAATCTGTATACTGCCCCACAGCAATTTCTCTGTATACCGACACGTTTATTTCCAGGTGAAGCAAAGAAAGGGGTGAAATGAGAGACAAGATAAGACAAGAGATCATGGAATATGTTTCAATTGACAAATGCTTCATGGTCACAGCTGCAGTGATGCAGATGCCGCACCGGTCTGTTGTGGTGAAGACAGAGCTCAGTGTAAAAGTAAAGCTGTTGATTTACTGGTCGATACGTCCCCTGTGCTTTCCCTAAGTGATAGTATTTTGTTTTCCTTTATATGCCTTTTTAAAATATATAATTACAGGATCTGACCTACTTACTACTGTCACCAAGTGCTTGCTCATAGGGGGTTGTCTGCTTGTTGTTGTTTTTTCTCCACTCTGTTTTATAGGCTCTTTACCTTTCAATATAAAGCGTGTAAAGTATAAAGTGCCTTAAAAGGTTATTTTTGGCAATATGGAAATAAAATGAAATAAAATTTTTAAAAATTGAATTCAATTGATTTGTATTAACTCTCAACTCATCACACTGACAGTTTGTTAATAACTAAAACTAAAGTTTTTCTGTTTAAGTAGAACTAGCTGAGCTGGTTTGGTGATATGGTTGTTTGTCGTCTAGTATTCATTCTTAGAGTATCAAACTCACCTGGATTCTTGTATGACTGCAAACTTTAACTATCGGGAAAAATCTCTGAAAAAGTGAAAATGAAGCAGACACCACACCTATGGCTTTAAAGCTTTTGCCCTCCAGATAAACACCTGCTGATGAAAGCCAAGCACAAAAGGCTTCAATTCAGTTTTTTTTAAATCAATGTATCTTTTTTTCCTCTTGGTGGACTAATAATACAGTAGTACTATGTGAAAGCATTGAGCTACCTGTAGTTTCTTTATGTTTAGCTAGGAAAAAGGGAAATATGTGCATTGAATTGTGTGCAAACGCAGCCTGCAATTTTTCTTATAATGTCTAGTTTTCAAAGCAGTTTTTTGTATGCTGGCTGCCTTTTGTCTTGTTCTTTAGGAATAATTGGGCCTCATTTGCTAACATTTGCATGGAAATGTTCCTACCCTGTGCAAAATAAAAAACAACACCTCCAGGTGAAGCAAAGAAAGTGGAAAATGTCTCTCTTTGAAAAAAACTTGCCCAACAAACTGTAGAAAACATTCCTTCTGAAACAGATTGTTGGACCACATTTTTGAAAGAAGGATGTCTTTTCAAAAACCTGTTTCAGCAAGAATTTTTTTCTCATTAAGTAGGTCAGAGTCTGTATCTTTGGGTCTTTAAAAGGCAGGAGGCTACAGAATTCTCTACTCTGTTTTCAGAGCCGAGCTGTTGCTTTCCAAACCTGCAACTGCTGTGATTCCTCCAATAACTGAGACGATGGCGAACAGTGAGTATAAAATATATATTTATATGTTTGAATTATCAATATATATAAATGACAGTACATTTAGAACAGATACAGTTTGTCTGAAATTACATAAAAGGTGGACATAAAGTCCAGATTTTACATTTTTGGTTAAAATGTTCATCAGTACAGAGGAGAGATCTTGGGGGTTCTGTCATGGTCTGAGGCTGCATTTTAGCCACTGATGTTAGCATTTTTGGAATTATGAAAAACAAACAAATGGCAGCCTGGCTGCCTCAGGAATTTAAACACGAGTCTCTAAAATTAAGTACTACTACTATTTTTAATAATAATAACAATATTAACTACAGTTATTGTTGTTATTGCCAAAACACTATAAACCATAAAATGCTCAGAATTACAATAAAAAGCATATAAAGAAAACAAAATATTATCACTTAGAGAAAGCACAGCCACCCTTTGGAGGACTTATTTCAGCCGCTACGCAAAGCTGGTGACCACTGGTCAGATCGACCAGTAAATCAACAGCTTTACTTTTACACTGAGCTCTCTCTTCACCACAACAGACCAGCACATGGTCACATGGTCACATCTGCATCACTGCAGCTGTGACCATGAAACATTTGTCAATTGAAACATATTCCATGATCTCTTATCTTATCTCAACAAGGCTGTTGGTTCCAAACAATTCTGATTTATTGACATACACACGAGGGTGAAAACAAAAATTTCATAAATCTGACAGTATTCTTATGTCGTGGCCTATTTTTAGTTTAGAAATTGGGGTGGGGCAGTGTACATATGTAACAAAGCTATTGGTTCCAAGCAATTTAAATTTACTGACATATGCACTGTGCTGAGAACAAAATATATGGGTACGCATGTTTCATAAATCTGATAGTATTTTTGTGTGCTGGGATTTTTTATATTTATTTTCATTTTTTGCACAGGGTAAGAATGTTAGCAAATGAGGCCCAATTATTCATAATGCACTACCAATGCAGTGTGATGACAAAGAACAGGACAAAAGGCAGCCAGCATACAAAAATGAGCTTGTCTTTCAAGAAGCTCGAAGAGATATTCCTGAACACTATTTGGAGACATTATAAAAAAGATTGCAGGCTGTGTTGATGTTCAAGGTCATTAGAGTTGTGCAAACTCTTTTTGCAGTATATCGTCTATTTCCATGTACGTTTGCACACAATTCAATGCACATATTTCCCTTTTTCCTAGCTAAACATAAAGAAACTACAGGTAGCTCAATGCTTTCACACAGTACTACTGTATTATTAGTCCACCAAGAGAAAAAGATGCATTGATAAAAAAAAAATTGATTGAAGCCTTTTGTGCTTGGTTTTCATCAGCAGGTGTTTATCTGGAGGGCATCAGGCTTAAAGCCATAGGTGTGGTGTCTGCTTCATTTTCACTTTTTCAGAGATTTTTCCCGATAGTTAAAGTTTGCAGTCAGACAAGAATCCAGATGAGTTTGATATTCTGTGAATGAATACCAGACAACAAACAACCATATCACCAAACCAGCCGTACACCAACTACTTAAGGTCAAACCACCAGTAGCACCAGGATCAGGGAGGGACAGCTATGTGCTCCGACCAGTTGGTGGTGACGGGAGAAATGAAAGTTCACCGGGGTTGATTTAAAAGTGGAATTTAGTAATTAGTGAATATTGATTGCTCATCATTGATTCTCTAAAAAAAAAAAAAACATCTTGTTCTCACAGATGTTTGAAAATAGTTGAAAATTATTAACTCTTTTATAAACTTTCATTTTTTCACAGTTTTCAAAAGCCCTTAATATGTGAAAGGGGCACTAACAGGAAGTAAATAACAACTTAAAAAGAGGTCATTGCAGAGGAATTTATGATCAAAACTGAGATATTTGAGATAATTTGAATATTTTTGAATCCTAGAAGAGTTAAAAACAGTAAGATAGGAAACCTGTGACTCAAATGTCATCACTACCATTTCTGAATTATAACTTCCTGTAAAATTTCAAGCTTGCCAGTTAACAAAGGCTTTTCATGTCATACTTATAGTTGCTTTTGTGGCTCTCTAAGATAATTACATTTGTACTCATGTTGTGTTTTTTGTTGCAGGAATTAACAAGGTGAATTTTCACTGCGTGACTAACAACACTGCTCATCGCACCATTGAAATTACAAGAAAGCAGCTGATTGTTAGGCGTGGCCAGCCCTTCCTGCTGACCCTGGAAATGGTGCAGCCTTTCAGTGTCAGAGACACACTCCTGCTCACTGTGGAGACAGGTAGCCACTTGAACTGGTTTTAAAAGCCAATTTTTCTGCCACGCTGTTTGTCATCACATCACATGCTTCAAAACATTAAAATAGTCCACTGATAAATAACTATTTACAATATAATGTTTAAAAGTTCTTAATATGGTAAAGTGTCCATACAGGAGTTAAATAACATTATATTTGAACTCAACAATTAACATAACACATTTGTAACTCTACAAAATCACCTGTTGATGTCCTCCAGCTTATTGGCAGTCTATTATGGTTAGGCTCTGGTTAACAACCATTGCCTAATCATAGTCCTCAGTGACCTGGTGGAAGTAAAGAGGTTAAGTAGAGTTTTTTGAAGAAAACAACAAAATAAAACTGATTGATCCCTGAAATGTAACAAGTGCTCTTCCCCACTTCTTCCTTACTTCAGGTTCTGCTCCATCAGAAAGACATGGAACACGTTCTCAGTTTGGTAACCCGTCTGCCAAATATACCAGTGATGCCAAGGCAATATGGAAGTATGAGATTGACAGGAGTGCTGTCCTGGAGAGGGGCATTGTGGCTCTCTCTGTGACCCCACCAACTGACGCTCCTGTGGGGAAATACTCCCTGTCTGCAATGACACATGGTGAAACAAGAAATCTGGGAACTTTGGTGGTGCTCTTCAACCCCTGGTGCTCTGGTAAGAAGCAAAGTTTTAGTCCTGATAAGTAAAACAAAAGAAAAAGAAAAAAGACAGACAATCTGTAACTAATAGAAGTTATTATCTATAGATAGAGGTTTTTGTTGTGTTTTTGATATATGAACTTACCATAAAAGCTGAGTCATTCTGCTAATAAATTTGCTAAGGATGCTTGCATTATATTTGCATGTGTCTGCAGATGACTGGGTGTATCTTCCCGATGACAGAGAAAGACAAGAATATGTGATGAATGAAGAGGGAACCGTCTACACAGGAACATCACACTACATAGGTTCACAGCCCTGGATCTTTGGACAGGTCAGCACCAGAGTGCTGCCATGCTTATGCTGCCATATTTGGCCAGTATTCTGAAGGTTACGCAAAATTGAATGTTAGTTACAACAAAGTGATTTATATGAGAAACAGGAAGATTAGCTAGTCAATTATCTGTCAGTTTTGTACTTTCCCTAAACCTGTAACAATTAGTAATATGAGTGAAGCAAGAAAGCTGAAAATATATTTGGAAATTAGCTGAAGCACATAGTCATGTGAAAACTTCAAAGGACTGTATACAGCATAATGAAAAACTTAAGTAAATCCAATGATTTGACAGCTTCTAGAACCTACTTTAACAGCAATACACAGAGTTTTGTTTTCTGCATGGCTTTATGACTTTCTTAACCCACTGTACTGACAGTTGATATGAGGTTTTTGTGCTAATATGTTCTGTTTGGTTTTTCTCCAAAGATCGTTCTGGCCAAACATTTGCACTTTGGTATCATCTGTCTTCTTCTTCCAGAAGTCTTGTGATTTGTTGAGCTGCACTGCGATGTTGTTTTGAGAGAAAAGAGGCTTTCTCCTGGCAGCTCAGACTTGTTCACTCTTTTTCTAATTGTACTGTAGAGAACATCAAGATGTAACATGCTAACTGAGGCCTGTAGAATACCTCTGGGATTTTTCCAGGTATCCTGAGTATTGGATGGTCTGATCTTAGGGTGAATTTTCAGCAACATAAAGTTATAAGAATATAACCAGATAATTATTTAGAGAAACCAAAATCATTAAAACCAGAAGAAAGTAAATGGCCTGTATTTATATAGTGCTTTACTAGTCCCTAAGGACCCCAAAGCGCTTTACATATCCAGTCATCCACCCATTCACACACACATTCACACACTGGTGATGGCAAGCTACATTGTAGCCACAGCCACCCTGGGGCGCACTGACAGAGGCGAGGCTGCCGGACACTGGCGCCACCGGGCCCTCTGACCACCACCAGTAGGCTACGGGTGAAGTGTCTTGCCCAAGGACACAACGACCGAGACTGTCCAAGCCGGGGCTCAAACCGGCAACCTTCCGATTACAAGGCGAACTCCCAACTCTTGAGCCACAATCGCCACAATCAGTAGAATAATTGAATTTGATTGTTTTGTGTTTTTTCACTTTTTAAAATCATTTTAGGCTCTTTATCTTCCTATTTAAAGGGCTTTGAGACAGTTTTTGTTATGATTTGACGCTAGATTTTTTAAGACTTGATTTGAATTTGAATATGACATAAATACACTAAAAAACCTGGTCTGCGCTTCCACAGGCCCCCGCTGGTTTAGAGACTTATTCCTCATGAAGAAAGCAAGACAATGACGGAACCGGGTTTTACATGCTAGCAAGGGAGGCTGTTGGAACCAGGCTCTTGGAGCTAAACGCTCCTCACCTGTCTCCTAGCCAGCATCAAATAAACAGCCTTCCTTGCTGCCTTTCATTGAAAACAGTTACAGTACACACAAGCACCACCCATTGTAAAAGCCCCCTATGGTTCTAAAAGATAAGGCACTATGTGTGTGCACGTGTAAGCACGTGTGTGTATGTGTGTGTATGCATGTGAGTGTGTGTGTTTGTGTTTGGGGGTGCGTTTGTGTGACCTCCTGCTTATCAAAAGGGTAATAAAAGCAGGAAGCTTACTAACCAAGAAAACAAAACCCTCACATAGATGTCCCTATAATAAAACACTACAGCCTCACCCACCATTTAACAGGCTGGAGAGGTGGTCAGAGACAAAGGAATGTCTTTGATCATACAGTTTGAACTAAGACTTACAAATTTAAATAACACAATGACAACATTTAATAATTTGACTCTAACATGATGTTGTGACTTTTCTGCTGATTACAGGTGACTTCTTTTATCAGACTAACAATATTGATGTTTCCATGATGCAGTCACTGGAAGGCAATTGTCAATAATTTTCGATGTAAAAGTTAAAATTATTGATGTTGGTCCAAAATAGTAATTATACAGCAATACGCACCAGTAGCATATTCTGTTAGAAATCCACATTACTTTTATTTTTCTACAAGAGAATTAAGAACGTTAAAGTGTGCTGTTTAATTTGAAGAATATTTGATACACCGTGTCATGACAAAAGTGGCCTTTGAGCTTTTGACTGGTCACAAATTCATGACAAAGATCCCTAAGCTTACAGCCAGATTAATAATACATTCTTTCCTGCAATTGGTATTGTAGCTCTAACTTGTGCTTCTTACCCAGTTCGAGGAGGAAATGGTTGACATTTGTCTCAAGATATTGGATGCCAACCTCAAACACAGAAAAGACCCAGCTGGTGACACCTCTGCTCGTTGTAACCCCGTCTATGTTAGCCGTGTGATCAGTGCCATGGTAGGACCTAAATTCACGTGCATTACAATTTACATTTAACACTTCATTTAAAAACTTACAAGTTAAGTTTTTAATGCTACCTGTTGTAACAATAATAATAATAATATAAACCAAATTTACTCTTATGCAACCAATGGATGAGCAAGAATGGAGCATTTGTCTGATTTGCAGGTCAATTCCAATGATGATGAAGGTGTACTAGTGGGACGCTGGGATGGAAACTATAATGATGGATGCAGCCCCACCTGCTGGACTAGTAGTGTTAGCATCCTTCAGCGCTGGTTTCAAAACCGCTGCTATCCTGTCAAGTACGGACAGTGCTGGGTGTTCGCTGCTGTAATGTGTACAGGTACTGTGGTTACTGTGTTGTTTTTGTGTGGCAGAGTATTGCCATGAACTTTAAGCAAGACCGAGACGTCATTTGACTTGATCATTTTGTTGTCTGTGATTTCAGTGATGCGATTCTTTGGTATTCCATGCCGTGTCGTCACCAACTTTCAATCTGCTCATGACTCAAACAATAGCCTGACAGAGCTATTATATTATGCAATTTAAAAACCTCAGAGATATAAACTGGAAAGCTCACCTTTCTTGTGCAGGAACTTCCATGTGTGGGTGGAAGGATGGATGAAACGACCAGACCTCATGAAAGGTGGTATCTATGATGGCTGGCAGGTCTTGGATCCCACTCCACAGGAAAAAAGTGAAGGTAAAAACTATTTAGTTTTTATTTAGAAATGAATGCACTGAGACAGATGCACAAATGAATGATTCCAATGAGAAGTACAAACAATTATTTTGTTGGTTCTTTAAAAAAGTTTTTGTTAAATTTGTAAAAGTCCAGCTTTGCTTTTGCTGCTCCAGGTGTATTCTGCTGTGGTCCAGCCCCAGTCAACGCTATCCTACGTGGTGACACAGACGTCAAGTATGATGTACCATTTGTCTACGCTGAGGTCAACGCTGACATTGTCAAATGGATGGTCTGTACCAGTGTTATAAAATAACCAGCTGTATACTATACAGTCTGTCTATACAATCTGTATTTCTACCTTTTATCTGAAGAATTAACTCTTTCAGCTCTTTTAAACTCAGTTTTAACCTTAATCCTAACCTTAAAAGATCTGGTACCTACCATTTTTATCAAGTTTCCCTATTATATGTTATTGTTATTGACACGTCTTCCACAGAGGAAGCAGAATCAGGGGATGATGGAAATGACCTGTTCATCACCGGGAGTAAGGTCACTGAGGCAGTTAAACAACAACCTGGTGGCAGGGTCCCTGGGGTGGATGAGGTTCACCCTGAGTTCCCGAAGGTTCTGGATGTTGTAGGGCTGTTTTGGTCAACACGCCTCAACAATAGAGATCAGAGTACTTCTGGATTAACAGACTGGTGTGGTGGTTCCCATCATCAAGAAGGGGAGCAGAGGGTGTGCTACAACTGTAGAAGGATCACACTCCTCAGCCTCTGCTAGAAAGTCTATGCCAAGGTGCTGGAAAGGAGTGTCTGTCCGTTAGTTGAATCTCGGATACAGAAGGAAAAATATGTTTTTCATTCAATTCAATTCAATTTATACAGCAAGTTTAGTTACAGCACTTTCAGAAAGACATCTACTGTGATGAAGTCTACTCCCCACTGCTGTGTAATCAATTATTGTAAATTTAAACAGTGTTCAGGAAACACTGTTAAATGTTCAGTTTTTATGCCATATGTTAAAACAAGATCTAGAATGTGATTAAAGTGGTGGGTGGGTTCTTTTACATTTTGAGAGAAACCAATTGAGTCTAATAACAGATTAAATGCCATGTTGAGGCTGTCATTTTTAGCATCTACATGGATGTTAAAATCACCCACAATAATTATTTTATCTGAGCTGAGAACTAAATTAGATAAAAACTCTGAGAAATCAGAGAGAAACTCTGTGTAAGGCCCAGGTGGACGATAGATGATAACAAGTAAGACTGGTTTCTGAGTTTTACAGCTGGGGTGGACAATGTTAAGCATCAGGCTTTCAAATGAATTAAAAGTCTGTCTTGGTTTTTCGTTGATTAATAGGCTGGTGTGAAAAATTGCTGCCACACCGCCCCCTCGGCCTGTTCTTTGAGATATCCGGAAGTTAGAATGACTCGGGGTGTTGATTCATTTATTCAATTCATTTATTCAGTTCAATTATTAAGTCATGTACTAACAGAGACTTGGAGGAGAGAGACCTAATATTTAATAATCCACATTTCACAGTTTTACTCTTTGGTTCAGATGTGGATACTGTATTGTTCTTTCTTTGTAATTGTTTATGTTTAAGTTGTTTGTTGCTGGTTTTTAGTTTGTTTTTTGTCTGTTTGGGAGCTGACACAGTCTCTATGGAGATGGAGGAGAGAAGCTGCAGAGAGGCGTGTAAGACTGCAACTCTGCTTCCTGGTCCCAACTCTGGATAGTCATATTTTGAAGGGTTTAATAAATTTGTCCATATTTCTAGAAATGAGAGCTGCTCCATCCAAAGTGGGATGGATGCCGTCTCTCCTAACAAGACCAGGTTTCCTCTGGAAGGTTTGCCAATTATCTATGAAGCCCACATCGTTTCTGAGACACCACTCAGACAGCCAGCAATTTAAGGAGAACATGTGGCTAAATATGTCACTCCTGGTCTGATTGGGGAGGGGACCAGAGAAAACTACAATATTGGTTCAATATTGGTTTTAGTGACCTCTGATTGGCGTAACCGGGTGTCATTACTGCCGACGTGAATTATAATTTTACTGAATTTACGTTTACTCTTAGCCAGCAGTTTTAAATTTCCTCCAATGTCTCCTGCTCTGGCACCTGGAAGAAAAATGACTATGGTTGCCGGTGTCTCTAGCTTCATGCCTCAGAACAGAATCACCAATTACCAGAGTTTGACCACCCGTGGGTGTGTCGCTGAATCGGGAAAAGCAGGTAGACACATGAACAGCTTGGTGGTGTTCAGTGATCCTGGCCTCCAGACCTGCAAATTGGCTACATTTGTTACAAGTATCATTACTGCCAAGCAGTAACTAAACATCTGACACAATGAGCAGGAAAGTGCAGGAGGAACAGGTGAAGAGGCCATGCTGCTAGCGACTCGGCTACAAGCTAAGCAAGTGAAACCCTAAAGACACAGCGAGTGAATACTTGGACTCTAAATTGCTTCGAATGAAGCATGTGAAGATTGCACTATGAAATAAGATTTCTTTGATTAAATTGCTACGCAGATAAACTACACAAAAACACCACTGTGTGTTTGAACACAACACAATACTCTACTGCAGAGAGCGCGAACACCAAGTGACAGCGCCACCCAAAGCATCTCACAAGGTTCATCCCTGTCACGGAACACTAGAGCAGCTCTTTACCCTGTCTCGTTCCCATTGGGTGTTGGACAGCCAGTGTTGCCCTTTGTCACCAATTCTGTTCATAATTTTTATGCACAGAATTTCTAGGCTTAGCGAAGTGGCAGAAGGCTTCCACTTGGGCAGACTCAAAATTTAATCTCTGTTTTTTGAGGATGATGTGGTTCTGTTGGCTTCATCAGGTGGTTGCCTCCAGCTCACACTGGAGTGGTTCGCAGCCAAGTGTTAAGCAGCGGGTTAGGTTGCTGCCCCCTGCGAAAATGGATGGATGTTGTTGTTAATTGACAAGATGTAAGACCATTAAGGAGCCCAATGTTCACTCTATATTTCTCTTGGCTACCCCTTCAAACTCATTCAACATCCCAAATGCAAACAGAGATCACACTTACATCGTCTACAATTTAATGGCGATAACTTCAACACAAAAGTTATTCTGACTGACAAACATAAGTGCAGATTTACCAGTGGCTTTAGCTTATTAAATTATGCAGTCCTGCACAAAGTATTGACAATTTTCTGTTTTGATGTTACTTTTCTCAGATCAGTACTAACGGTTCAAAGAAGAAAATGTACACTGACTCCATGTCAGTGGGTCAGAGCATCTCTACCAAGGCTGTTGACTCCTGGAAAAGGGTTGATATCACTGACAGCTACAAGCACAGGGAAGGTAAAACAAACATACAATGCTCATTTGCATTGCTCGTGTCAACTGGACATCAATAGCTTTATTATTTGGATAACTGTTTGGTAACATTCTAGTAGAACTGCTAAAGGCAGTTTCAGTTCAAATGATCCCAGACAACACAAACAAGTTTCTTATGTTTCCTAGCTCAGTTTGCTTACGATCTTGAGTTTATCAGTATTTCTAGTTTAGGTTTTCTTGGTTTTTATTTGATCCTGTTCATGTTTTTGTCTTGTTTCTATGGCATATATATGCCATTTTGTCTTGTGTCTCTCTGTCCTTCCCTGTTTCCCCAGTTAGGTCAGTCTCTTCTTCTGTGGCATGTCTCTGTGTGGCACTCTGTCTCTTGTCCCTGGCTCTCTGCCCCTCTCTCTCCTCCCTCTGTTTCCTGGGTTTCATCTGTCTGCATCTCAGAGTGTGTGTTTCTCCTACTTCCTGTTTCAGTTTGTCACTCTCTTATCATGTGTGTTCAATGTTCAGCTGTGCTTTACCTGTCTCATTGGTGGATTGTGTTCAGTCGTGTTCACCATGTGTCTTCTCTCTGTCCCAAATCCCTCCATCCCCCCGTCGGTGATCTCCCTCATTCTTCAGCTGTGTGTTCTGCCTGCTTGTCTAGTTTCCAGTAACTCCCAGTTCAGTTTTGTACATTCTATAGTTAATCAGTAAAGCTGCTTTTTGAGTTTAGTTTTGCCTCCAAGAGTCTGCATTTTGGGTCCCCCAATCATGCCCGCTTCACACAGCACATGCCATATTTCCCTACAGGCAGCGCAGAGGAGAGAGCCATCTTCAAACGTGCAGTCAGAATGAACTCAAAAGAAGGTCAAGGTGACATAGAAGAGGCACCCCAGTATGTTGAGATGAAAATCAAAGAGGTAAAACTCAAAATACAAGACTGGGAAAACTTTGTATCATTACAACATGATATAAATACAAGAATGTGTTGATTTGGTCAAAATTCATAATGCACGACAAGTAAAAAAAAACAAACAGTTGAAACAGTGTGAAATGGGATGGGGCCTTTAAGGAAATTATCTAAGAATTATCTAAGAATAGCAACTAGAAGCCTGGAAAGCTGCAGACTCATCACCATCCTGAATGAGGCCAATGACGGTGATATCATCTGCAAATTTTAGGAGTTTAACAGCCGAGTTCTTGGAGGCGCAGTCATTGATGTACAGCAGGAGCAATAGTGGTGAGAGGACCGCGTTTCAGAGGTGATCTCCCCCAGCCTCACTTGCTGCTTCCTGTCTGTCAGGAAGCTGGTGATCCACTGACAGGTAGCTGGTGACATGCTGAGCTGGGAGAGTTTGGAGGAGAGAAATTCAAGCACAATGGTATTAAAAGCCGAACTAAAGTAAACAAACAGGACCCTGGCATAAGTTCCTGGGCGGTCGAGATGTTGCAGGATGTTTGAGGCAAGGAGGGTGAAACTCCGTCTGGTACAGGGGCTTTCATGGACTTGGGGGTCAATGTCTGAAACAGTGTCGCGCATTGCAGGTACCAGTGGCAATAAAATCAAAACACTGCATCAAACGCTAGTATTTCCAGCACCGGTAATCATTAATTCTGCGGTTTTAATCCCTACTTGCATTTTATTTGCCCCAAAAACAGTTCTGTACAAAGACAGACTTGACGAAAAGGCAACAAAAAGTATGAGGAGAAAAAAAAATCAAAGGATTGAAACGGCCTGTGTGCCACTCGTACCCACAATCCTTTGCGGTTTTACCCCTGAATGACGTCACATTTTCAATCTCTATAGAGATTGGAAATGTGACGTCATTCTGGGGTAAAACCGCAAAGGATTGTGGGAAGTCGTGGGAAGAGGTACTAGCGCACGCAGGTTTTCAATTGAAATCGGTTACACAGCGATAAAAAGAAGCAAAAAATAGCAAGAAGCTGTTGTATTATTATCTGCAATAGCCGGTCGCATGTCAGCCACGGGAAGCCGACAGGTAAAGAGATCAGTTGATATCGGATTACGTCATTGAAGAGAAATTGTTCAAGCCATGTTTCCGAAGTAACAAAGAGCCGACGGATGGCCATCAGCCCATCTGCCAGGTCTTTGTTTGCTTCCACAGGGGGTGGGGAGTGTCTGTAGTCGGTGATTTCCTGCAGGCCCCTCTACACTGACGCAGGGTTGTTGGCTGAGAGCCATTCTTTCAGCTTCTGGGAGTAGATCCTTTTGGCTGCTTTGATCTCCCTGGTCAGTGTGTTCCTGGCCTGCTTGTACAGGGCCCTGTCACCACTTCTGTAGGAGTCCTTCTTGGCCTTACGAAGATGTTGGAGTTTAGGAGTGAACCATGGTTTATTGTTGTATGTGCAAAAGGTCTTAGTTGGCACACACACACACACACACACACACACACACACACACACACACACACACACACACACACACACATCTTCACAAAAACTGATGTATGATGTCACAGTGTCCGTCAGCTCATCCAGATGCTGAGATGCAGCTTCGAAAACAGTCCAATCAGTGCAGTCAAAACAGTCCTACAGTTCCTGCTTTGCTGCGTTAGTCCACTTCTTCACAGTTTTTAATACAGGCTTGGCATGTTTGAGTTGTTGCCTTTAAACTGCAATAAGATGGACCAGGCAGTGATCAGAATATCCCAAGGCTGCCTGGGGGACAGAGCGAAATCTGCCGGGCTTACAACTTCATCGGGTGGACCGTGAAGCGGAGCTCTCAGGGAAAACAAAGGGTGGTGGAGTCTGCTTCTACATCAACGAAGGTTGGTGTACTGATGTCGCAGTGTTACAGAAATACTGCTGCTCAAACCTGGAAACTTTTTTCATCAACTGCAAACCATTTTATTCACTGCAGGAGTTTTGTTCCTTCATGCTGGTTGGAGTTTGCATCCCTCCTCAGGCAAACAACGCACTGGCTGACCAGATTACCACCCTTGAAAGAAAATTCCTGGATTCCTTCACAATTGTCCTTGGGGATTCTAACAGAGCAAATCTAAACCATGAACTTTCTAAATATAGACAGCATATAGACTGCCCCACCAGGTACAACATTATATTGGAGCACTGTTACACTACTTTAAGACAGTATCTGGGATTCGCTGGGAAGAGAGCGGAGAGTGTACATTCACGAGGTGAATGGAGGGGAGTGTTGTGCGGAATCTCGGCTGATGTTACACCCCTGAAAACAGGGGGAAAGAATCACGAGAGTGATTATGACTTGCGTCTCTCGTGCAGTCGTTTATTGCAGTGAGGAGAACGCGCGAAAGCCCCCTAGTGGAGAATAGAGACACTACAAATCGATCCAAGAAAAGGCTTACTAGCCGATCAGTGATGTATAGATTGCAGTTCTTTTAAGTAACATGAAAGGCATTAATATAACATGAAAAAATAACCTCTTAACCATTTTCTTACCATATTTACATTATTTGTCCTTATATGAACTGATATGAATTAGTATTAACTGAACAGTTTTATATGCAGTAGTCCTTCAACCTGTCACACTGATGTACAGGGTGGGCCATTTATATGGATACACCGTGGGAATGGTTGGTGATATTAAAGTCCTGTTTGTGGCACATTAGTATATGTGAGGGGACAAACTCCTCAAGATGGGTGGTGACCATGGTGGCCAATTAGATGTCGGCCATCTTGGATACAACTTTTGTTTTTTTTCAATAGGAAGAGGGTCATGTGACACATCAAACTTATTGGTAATGTCACAAGAAAAACACTGGTGTGCTTGGTTTCAACATAACTTTCAATGTAACTTCAACACCAGGAGACCAAGGCGATAAATGGCCAGGACATTAAACTGAGGCTCAAGCTGAGCAGTAAGGATCACACCAATAAGGTGTTGTCTGTCCGTGTCAACGCTCAGGCCATGAGGTACAACGGCAATCCAGCGGACAACATCCTGAACAAAGTGCAGCACGTGACACTTCTGTCTGGACAAGGTCTGCAGTTCTTATCTTACAATTTTGGTCAGCATTGTAATTTATTTGAAAAGAAAAAAAAGAAATGATATAGATTTCTATGATTTGAGGCTGCTACTTCAAACTCCACCCCAAGTCTCAGAAATGAAAGAAATTAGAAAGAAACAAGAAATTAAAGTTTCCTGATGATACCATGAATCTCTGGATCAGTTCTCACATTCCTGCCTCTCACTGTATGTCCTACAGATGTGGCCATACCTATCCAGATCCCCTTTGCAGATTACAGTAAATATATGGTGAACTACGACAGCATAAAGGTTTCAGCAGTGGCCAGTGACAGTGATGAATACTACCAGACTGAGACCAACATCACCCTAGAGCAACCAGTCATCTCCATGAAGGTCATTAAAATCCAAATTTTGTGTGTAATATAAGGAAGTGCGTGATTTTATAACACAGGAAGTGAAAGCAGATTCAAACTAATGACATTACTTGGTAACAAAGTATGTGTTCATGGTATACGGTAGACTGGCTGTGTGGCATGGCCTTACAACGATAACTGCTGATTGGTTATTTGACAGTCAAAAAAGCGTCACCTGAACTCAGTTGATGAACAGGTTCTATGAGATTCTGAAAATTCTGGACTTTGTTCTATAATTTGCTGCACATTAATGCTGTACTATATCTGTGCTTCTTTTAGGTTTTGTATCCAGTCCATGTGAACCATGAAATGACATTGGGGGTGGAATTTAAAAACCCGCTCAATGAGAGGCTGAGGAACTGCTCCCTGACAGTCATTGGATGTGGCCTTTTTAAATCAGACTATATACAAAGGTCAGTACTGAGACTTAACATACAATCTAACTCATTACAATCACAGGGTATAAGGAACAATGTGATTGTCTGGAGTTAATGATAATATTTCCCATCTTCAACCAGATGCTTTTTGTGAAACAGTAATTTGCTTTTTATGTGAGAGTTACAAAAACAAATATTGATTCTAGTCAGATTTCATTTCATCATCTCAGCGGTTCAATAATACTGGTTAAAAAAAACTCTTTATTTTCCTTGTACTCTGCCAGTTCACTCATTTTCATTTGGTTTAATATTGATGTTAATGCAGTAACCTCATTATGTAAAATATCTTTAAAACAACACTTTTAAACCATAAACTATTGATGCTTGTGTAAAGATGAAACAAATTCATGGAAATTTTCTTGTAACTTTAACTTATTTAATTCAAGCCATCATTTGTCTGCCACGTGTCTGATATGTTGCCACAGAAAAAGAATTAAAAATCTTCAAAAAGGAAATAACGAGAGAAATAATCCATTAACTACTCATTTTTGTATACGTAGCCTTTTGTTTTGATTAAAGTTGTGTTTTTTCAAAGAATTGAAGTGGCCACAAAAGACTTTCAGATTTTGATTCATGCTGCATATTTTAGTGCTCCAAACAAATCTAAATTTTCTTTTTTTTCTCCAGTCTTCAAAAGAAAAGAAACATTTCTAACTTACAGTGCTATGTTGTTGGTAGTGCCACCAAGTGTTGTTCACCAATAAATAGTTCCAGCTCACAATTCCATTTTGCATAAAGATAAAAATAAAAAGAAACAGTATGCTAATCCTAATTACTGCTTACAGACTGCTTTTGTAAAGAGTTTAGCTAAAGCTAGGCAACCGTTTTCCTTTATTCCCCCCCCAAGCTAAGTTGGCTTAACTAGCCTAGGTTCTCATCCAAACAGGGCTTGAAGTAAAATAAAAAATAATAATGTTTTTCTATTTACAGTGACCTGGGTGAGGTAGAGCCAAAGGCCACACTGAAGCTCAAGATTACCACGACTCCCTACAGAGCTGGACTGAAGACCGTGGTTGCTGACTTCGACTGCAGCAGCTTCAGAGACATAAAGAGCTCCTGCATCGTTGACGTTAAACCATGAAGCTCTGGTTTCATTTACAGCTCCCTCTGTGTTTCTGTTTCTTTATTTAGTTTAAACTGGGATAGATTAATCTACTACACCTTGTTATAACTATCATCCACAGTAACGTTACTATCCATAGTCAAGGTTTTGTTTGTTTTTTTTCCCACTGGCTGAGATATAATCAAGTAGATTTTTTATTTCAAAGATGCAAACTGCCCAACATTTTCGGGGATATGCTTTGGGACTAACAGTTACCATAATTAATAATTAATGAGTAATGTAATCATTTTAATAAAAGAAGAGGGAGAAAACCGATTTCCTGATATTGCTTTGTAGCTTTTCTCTGTTTGTGCATTAATTATTATTGGGTTTAAATGATTGTGGGAAAATTATGAAGCTGTATTTTATGACAAGTTCTAAATATATAGCTCATCTCTTATACAAATTTGAGTAACAGTGATGGACCACCTCCTCCCCATCTCCTGTCCTAAATCCTGTCACCACTCGGATTCTGTTCTGCCATGATGGGTCAAATAAATAAATAAATTTCTCCATCTCAATAAATAATGTTCAGATTTAATGGCTATCAAAAGCATATGGTTGAGGTGCACCACCTCCACTCTGTGCCCTTCTCCCACACTCTCAGCAGCAAACACTCACACCCGGTAAATCACGACTATCATATAATTTGGAACAGTTATGATTGGAACATGCAGGTTTATGCTGGGAAACCTGCAGACTGTGTTCCTGAAAAGAACCAAGTGAAGTTTGTAGATGATGATTGCACAGCTCAGGGATACAGGGTAGTGTGAGCTGTATCAGAAGCAGAAGCAAGTATAACAACAGATAATTTCCTCCATACACATACACTTCTGTGTTTACTTTATGTGACTGTATAAGAATTTAAAATAGTTTCAAAACAAATGTTCTTGATAACTTTGATCTGTGATAAACAGTATACTATGTTTTATCTGACTATTTAGTCAAAAGAATCCCCAAATCATGTTTTTAAGAGCTTGAATTCAAGGCATATGAGCACAATGAGACATACAGACAATTTTGACAGTTTGACAGCGTGGGAGGTCTGTATTTCCCGTAAACATGCTGTCATCAGAGTGTACTGAAAATGGACTAACACGTGTTTTTGATATTTTATTGTAATGGGTTACCAACAGATAAATTGTTGCACTAGCCTTGAAGAAAAAACTTGTGAAACCTTATCACAGTTTGTTAATGTTCAATTTAACTATGTGATTTTCCTTGGAAAAAGAGATGTTCCCAGATAAGGCCATGAATGCAGGCTGGGAATAAAGAGTACATAAGACAGTCACGGTACTGGGTCTGGTGATGTTTCCTTGTCTAGTCTTCATCTCCTGTTTTACTTTGATAGTCTCCCGTCCTTTGTTAATGTTTTCAGTTTTGCTTCCCCCATGTCTCGTTATGTGTGATTGATCCCAGCTGTGCTCTCCTCCTGTGTCTGATTCCTTCGTTACTCCCTTGAGTATTTAAGCCCTGTGTTTTCTTCTGTCTGTTGTCATGTCACACCATCATGTACCCTCACTGCTGTGTTTCCCTCGTGCTCCTGCCTAGATCTCAGTTCCAGGGTTGTTTCCTTGTTGCCTATTTTGAGTTTCTAGTTTCTAGATCCAAGTTTAGTTTGTTGTATTCATCTTTTGAATTTTTCCAGCAATAAATCTGCCGTTTTGAGTAGTGATGGACAGACGAAGCTTCATGAAGCACTGAACCTTTTCATCCAATTGGTTCACCCCAGCGCAAAGCGTCTTGAAGCTTCATTTGCTCTAGTAGGACACCTACTGGACGTAAAAATATTAGTTGGCATGAATTTGAAGAGTGTGGCCTTTTGCACACAGCCTGTAAATGTCAACAACAAAAGCAGTGTGTAAAACATGTATATTGTAGTGATGGCATGATACTGTGTATATTTATGCTGGCAGTATGGAAAATGATTATTTGGAAATGCTAAAAATGGAAATGATCATTTACTGTGAGGTGAGGTGTGGTTGGGGTGTGGACAGTGGTTGTGCTTTTGTAACATTGAGGTAAGGACAGTGATTAGTGTTCAGGGGACACATCATTGGTTTTTATTTAAAAACAACAGTTTCTCCACTGTGGCAGGTCGTAGGCGATTTCTTTTTTGGACAATATTTCCCCTGCTTTTGAAAACACTCGCTCACAGGGCACAGATGAGGCAGGGTACACAGGTATGTCAGTGCTAACTTGTATAAGTGAGGGTAGACATATTTTTGTCTCTCCCAATATTTAAGGGGGTCCTCCAGCCTTCCAATATTTGGCTCCATCATGTACCGTTGGACCTCAATATTTGCGTCTGCTGTCACATTTTGTGTCTGTCTACCTGACACTTTCATTCAGGCAACGCCACAGGTTGTTAGCTAAACAATAAGGAGAGTTTTATGAGATACTAGCAATTCAATTTTTAATGTGAATGAATGTTTTATTGGCCATATGCAGGTTGCCCCGCAGGGGAATAGGAGGCCCCCCCCCCCCCGACGTACACACACACACACACATGGGAATACAGTCGGAGATCGGCAGCGTTACAGAAAAAACACTGAAAGTACACAACAATGGGAAAAGTACAAGAGGAAGAAAAGAGACCTCTCCTCACGCTGGGCACCTATGGGAGGACAGCATGAGAACAGGAAACAAAAACTCCTCTGCACAGAGAGCACATAAATGTCCACATCACAACATTGGAGCACATGACAAGCCACAGGGGTTGGGTAGGGGGTGAGGAGTAATCCGAAGGAAACACAGCAGTCGTCCTGCACAGCGCAACCATTCCAGCGCCGCACACAGACCCGCCGTCTTCCACAGGAAACAAGCATCGAAGGCGTTTGGAAAGGGAGGGGGATGAGTGCGTGCTTATCAGTGTAAGTGTATGTGTGTGCGTGTCCAGAGTTCAGCTGAGACAGTGTCCTTCGCTCTATCAGGCTAAGTAAACAGTCTGCCAGCCAACCCAGGTGGCCTTGCATGGGATGGGAAGAATAGTCATCACACAGTCGTTATCAGGGAGTTGTTGTTCGGCTCCAGCCTTGGGCCTGAGCAGCTGGCGCCGTGGTGTCCGCATGTTGAATATTGCTGATTTTTCTTTTATGCGAGCAGCACAGAGAATTTCAAGCTGCTCTTTAACACTCTGACACTGGTCTCTCAATCTGAGACCCCACAACTGCAGTGAGCCGTTCTGCGATGTGATCCAACTTTCGCTCAAGGGTCTCATTTTGAGCAGGCCTCTCTCTGATGTATCCCCCCATACGCTCAATGGTGTTGTTTTGAGCCTTCACAGCAGCTGTAAGCGTCTCCAAGGTGTTGACCATGCTGACACAGAAGTGTATTACTTCGAAAATGTTATGCAATAAACTGTTTCATCAGTTGGAATAATTTAAATGGCTATGTTTGCATGGATAATTGTGAGTAGGATATATGTAAAAAAGTAAGTTAGATTAACTCAATTAATGTAATTTGTCAACTCAATATTACCAGAAATTCTAAATTAATATTAGGTTGCTTAAACTTAATTATGCTTTTACAGGTCAAAGTAAATCATGTTGGTTTGTTGAACCAGTTGAACTTGCTGGATTTACTTAATAATATGCAAAATTTGTAACTTAAAAAGCTGAGTGGAAATTGTTACCTCAATTTTTTTAAGTTGAGCCAACAAAACATTTTTTAGAGTGTGAGACTTGGGGTGGAGTTTGAAGTAGCAGCCTCAAATCATAGAAATCTATATCATTTCTTTTTTTTTTTTTCAAATAAATTACAATGCTGACCAAAATTGTAAGATAAGAACTGCAGACCTTGTCCAGACAGAAGTGTCACGTGCTGCACTTTGTTCAGGATGTTGTCCGCTGGATTGCCGTTGTACCTCATGGCCTGAGCGTTGACACGGACAGACAACACCTTATTGGTGTGATCCTTACTGCTCAGCTTGAGCCTCAGTTTAATGTCCTGGCCATTTATCGCCTTGGTCTCCTGGTGTTGAAGTTACATTGAAAGTTATGTTGAAACCAAGCACACCAGTGTTTTTCTTGTGACATTACCAATAAATTTGATGTGTCACATGACCCTCTTCCTATTGAAAAAAAAACAAAAGTTGTATCCAAGATGGCCGACATCTAATTGGCCACCATGGTCACCACCCATCTTGAGGAGTTTGTCCCCTCACATATACTAATGTGCCACAAACAGGACTTTAATATCACCAACCATTCCCACGGTGTATCCATATAAATGGCCCACCCTGTACATCAGTGTGACAGGTTGAAGGACTACTGCATATAAAACTGTTCAGTTAATACTAATTCATATCAGTTCATATAAGGACAAATAATGTAAATATGGTAAGAAAATGGTTAAGAGGTTATTTTTCATGTTATATTAATGGCTTTCATGTTACTTAAAAGAACTGCAATCTATACATCACTGATCGGCTAGTAAGCCTTTTCTTGGATCGATTTGTAGTGTCTCTAATCTCCACTAGGGGGCTTTTGTAGCATTCTCCTCACTGCATGAGAGACGCAAGTCATAATAACTCTCGTGATTCTTTTCCCCGTGTTTTCAGGTAAAAGTGCTTAAAGGTTGACATATTTTCAATTTGTACACTGTTAAGGTATCTAAGAGGTAACCCTTCATTGTTTTGTAAGCTTTAGAAGCATATATTACAGTTTTGTGCACATATACATGGCGGTTTTGAGCCTCAGTTTTGTACTTTATAATGGAAATTAAGATAACGGCAGGAGCTAAAACCGCCGCTATTGTGAACAATTTTTGAGGAAACATGTTCTGGCATATATAGTAAGCACTTTAGTATTTTGGTTTATTATTTAGTGTTTGTCTTCCACCATGTGACATTTAGCAGTACAGAATGTGAAACATTTCTGTTCATTTTCACTGCAATAAACGACTGCACGAGAGACGCAAGTCATAATCACTCTTGTGATTCTTTCCCCCTGTTTTCAGGGGTGTAACATCAGCCGAGATTCCGCACAACACTCCCCTCCATTCACCTCCTGAATCTCCGCTCTCCGCTCTCTTCCCAGCGAATCCCAGATACTGTCTTAGAGTCACTACTTTAAGACAGTATCTGGGTAACAGTGCTCCAATATAATGTTGTACCTGGTGGGGCAGTCTATATGCTGTCTATATTTAGAAAGTTCATGGTTTAGATTTGCTCTGTTAGAATCCCCAAGGACAATTGTGAAGGAATCCAGGAATTTTCTTTCAAGGGTGGTAATCTGGTCAGCCAGTGCGTTGTTTGCATTGGCCTGAGGAGGGATGCAAACTCCAACCAGCATGAAGGAACAAAACTCCTGCAGTGAATAAAATGGTTTGCAGTTGATGAAAAAAGTTTCCAGGTTTGAGCAGCAGTATTTCTGTAACACTGCGACATCAGTACACCAACCTTCGTTGATGTAGAAGCAGACTCCACCACCCTTTGTTTTCCCTGAGAGCTCCGCTTCACGGTCCACCCGATGAAGTTGTAAGCCCGGCAGATTTCGCTCTGTCCCCCAGGCAGCCTTGGGATATTCTGATCACTGCCTGGTCCATCTTATTGCAGTTTAAAGGCAACAACTCAAACATGCCAAGCCTGTATTAAAAACTGTGAAGAAGTGGACTAACGCAGCAAAGCAGGAACTGTAGGACTGTTTTGACTGCACTGATTGGACTGTTTTCGAAGCTGCATCTCAGCATCTGGATGAGCTGACGGACACTGTCTGACACTGAAAGGCTGCACCATTTCCAGGGTCAGCAGGAAGGGCTGGCCACGCCTAACAATCAGCTGCTTTCTTGTAATTTCAATGGTGCGATGAGCAGTGTTGTTAGTCACGCAGTGAAAATTCACCTTGTTAATTCCTGCAACAAAAAACACAACATGAGTACAAATGTAATTATCTTAGAGAGCCACAAAAGCAACTATAAGTATGACATGAAAAGCCTTTGTTAACTGGCAAGCTTGAAGTTTTACAGGAAGTTATAATTCAGAAATGGTAGTGATGACATTTGAGTCACAGGTTTCTTATCTTACTGTTTTTAACTCTTCTAGGATTCAAAAATATTCAAATTATCTCAAAAATATCTCAGTTTTGATCATAAATTCCTCTGCAATGACCTCTTTTTAAGTTGTTATTTACTTCCTGTTAGTGCCCCTTTCACATATTGTGGGCTTTTGAAAACTGTGAAAAAATATAAAATAGTTAATAATTTTCAACTATTTTCAAACATCTGTGAGAATAAGATGATTTTTTTTTTTTTTTTAGAGAATCAACAATTAGCAATCAATATTCACAAATTACTAAATTCCACTTTTAAATCAACCCCGGTGAACTTTCATTTCTCCCGTCACCACCAACTGGTCGGAGCACATAGCTGTCCCTCCCTGATCCTGGTGCTACTGGTGGTTTGACCTTAAGATGACAGTTGTTATGATTTGGCAATATAGAAATAAATACAAACAGAACTGAATTAAATTTAATAAAATTCAGTTGAACTGAATTTTATTAAATTTTAATTCATTTCATTGACAGTTGGACAGTAATTAAAATTGAAGTTTATCTGTTTAAGTAGAAGTAGCTGAGCTGGTTTGGTGATATGGTTGTTTGTCATCTGGTATTCATTCTTAGAGTATCAAACTCATCTGGATTCATTTCTGACTATATATTTTAACTATCAGGAAAAATCTCTGAAAAAGTGAAAATGTACCACACACCACGCCTATGGCTTTAAGCCTGATGCCCTCCAGATAAACACCTGCTGATGAAAGCCAATTGATGGGGCGATCGTGGCTCAAGAGTTGGGCGTTCGTCTTGTAATCGGAAGGTTGTCGGTTCGAGCCCCGGCTCCGACAGTCTCGGTCGTTGTGTCCTTGGGCAAGACACTTCACTCGTTGCCTACTGGTGGTGGTCAGAGTAGGCACCACCAGCGCCACCAGAGGGCCCGGTGGCACCAGTGTCCGGCAGCCTTGCCTCTGATAGTGCTGTGGCTACACTGTAGCTTGCCATCACCAGTGTGTGAATGATTGTGTATAGTGTAAAGCGCTTTGGGGTCCTTAGGACCAAGTAAAGCGCTATACAAATACAGACCATTTTACAAGCACAAAAGGCTTTAATCATTTTTTATTTTTTATCAATGTATATATTTTTTTCTCTTGGTGGACTAATAATACAGTAGTACTGTGTAAAAGCATTGAGCTACCTGTAGTTTCTTTATGTTTAGCTAGGAAAAAGGGAAATATGTGCATTGAATTGTGTGAAAACGTACAAATCGATGAAATAGATGATATAAGGCATCAAAAGGGAAGCAGGGATTTGAGCACCTTCCCCTGCCTGTACCCATCAACAGTAACATTTACATTTTACTAAATAAAAGGATCTGGCTTGCATCAGTCACATGATGACCATAAACCAATGCTCACCCTTGATGGCAGAGGGCGCTGGTTACGAGCCGGGAACGAGCTCGCAAAGAGTATGCACATTTTTTGTGTACACGTTGTTAAGTTTTCTTGTGGCAACTGACGAATTGAAACAAATGAGCACACTGTGTGTGCAACAGTGCAACAAAACATTAGCTGTACTTTTATTAACTGCACAAGTAGTGGTGGTCATTAGCCGCTAGCTAACTGGATAAGGGTGTCATGGCTCTGTAGCTCTGTCCATCAAAGTGACACCAAAATGTCACTGTATGCACACGTGTGTATGTGTGCATGTTTTATGTGTATAGATTTTTTTTGCTACATTGTTACCCTACCATGACCACCCATTTGTTTTTCCCTAGTAATATTCCAGTTTCAGTTCATTTCCCACAGTTTTTTAAATCTGTTGCCTTATGGTTCCAAGCACTGTCACCAATCTTTGCATTTTATTATTATCTCATAACACTTGTTTAATCAGCTACCATTTCTCCTGTGGACTTTTTAATGTCTACAGTCTCAGATCAGCACAGCCCTGCCCTCCAGCACTATCAGCAGCAGGAGCAGCAGCAACATTGTACCCATCAGGTAACACATATGCTACATTTGCTTTGCATTGTCCCCACCTAATGACAGCGATATAGCATAATGTAATTCCATATTAGATTCTTGATGAATGTGGGTCTTTCATATTCAGCCTGGTTCTCTGTGCCACTTTTTAACTTTGAACACCCGCCCCTTTAAACGTCTGTGCACAGCACTGGTGTGTTAGGAAAAATTGGGCCTCATTTACTAACATTTGTGTGGGAACGTTCTTACCCTGTGCAAAAAATAAAAATATGCCACCATATAAAAATACTGTCAGATTTATGAAATGTGTACAAACCTATTTTGCTCTCAGCACCGTGCGTAGGTCAGTAAATTTGAATTGTTTGGAACCAACAGCCTTGTTGAATCTGTATACTGCCCCACAGCAATTTCTCTGTATAGCAACACGTTTATTTCCAGGTGAAGCAAAGAAAGGGGTGAAATGAGAGACAAGATAAGACAAGAGATCATGGAATATGTTTCAGTTGACAAATGCTTCATGGTCACAGCTGCAGTGATGCAGATGTCGCACCGGTCTGTTGTGGTGAAGACAGAGCTCAGTGTAAAGCTGTTGATTTACTGGTCGATACGTCCCCTGTGCTTTCCCTAAGTGATAGCATTTTGTTTCCCTTTATATCCCTTTTTTTTGTAATTACAGGATCTGACCTACTTACTACTTTCTGTTAAAAGGGAGTTCTTCTTCCTACTGTCAACTAGTGCTTGCTCATAGGGGGTTGTCTGCTTATTGGGGTGTTTTTCCTCTCAGTGTTTTTTTAGGCTTTTTACCTTTCAATATAAAGTGTGCAAAGAATAAAGTGCCTTGAGATGAGTATCAATGTGATTTGGCAATATGGAAATAAAATTTAATAAAATTCAATTCAATTGATTTGTATAAACTCATCACACTGACAGTTTGATAATAACTGAAAATAAAGTTTATTTGTTTAAGTCGAACTAGTTGGTGTACGGCTGGTTTGGTGATATGGTTGTTTGTCGTCTGGTATTCATTCACAGAATATCAAACTCATCTGGATTCATGTCTGACTGCAAACTTTAACTGTCGGGAAAACTCTCTGAAAAAGTGAAAATGATGATGAAAGCCAAGCACAAAAGGCTTCAATTTAATTTTTCTTATCAATGTATCTTTTTTCTCTTGGTGGACTAATAACAGTAGTACTGTGTGAAAGCATTGAGCTACCTGTGATTTCTTTATGTTTAGCTAGGAAGAAGGGAAATATGTGCATTGAAGTGTACGGTAATGTGATTGGAATAATTGGGCCTTATTTACAAGCATTTGTGTGGAAATATTTTTACCCTGTGCAAATAAATAAAATATATAAATCAAACTGAATGTAATGAAATAGAACTGAAAAATATCTGAAAAAAGTGCAAAGTTACTCGACACCACACATTGATGTCCTGAAGATAAACAGGTGTTAATAAACATATCAGCAATGGATTTATTATCTGTTGCTGGACTATTATTACAGTACAGTGTGAAAGTCTCTACCCACCTCTTGTTTTGTTTTTTTAATATTTTACTAGGAAAATGGTAAATAAATGTAGCAATTTATTAAATTGTGTACAAGCACATGGAAATATAGGATATAAGGCAAAAACAGAGTTTGTACAACTCTAAGTTGTAGCTGGTGTGACCAACTTTATTCTTCAAAACTGCCTGCTCTCTTCAGTCATTCAAACATCTTTTTTGAATGTCGGCTGCCTTCTATTCTGTTCCTTGTCAACACACTACATTGGTAGTGTGTTAGGGATCATCGTCATTCTAAAAAAGGAACTTTTCCAGAAATTTACAGACAGATATTGCATGGTGGATCAAAATCTGATTGAGCATAACTCATAATTCCATCAATTTTAGCAAGATCTCCAACATCACTGGCTAAAGTGCAGCCCTGAATCAGGTCAGAGCGTTCACCATGTTTTACAGATGGCTGTAGAGACTCACTGTTGTACGGCTCTCATGAGGTCCTTTATATATATTGTCAAAAATTTGAACCAGAATTTTCAAATTTTTAATTTCTTTTAATTTTTTTTTTTTTTTTGTAATTTCAGACAAATGATTCTTGTTCAACCTTTTTCTAGTTGTCAGGTCATTTATATATATTTATAATAAAAAAAATAAAATGTATGGGGCGATCGTGGCTCAAGAGTTGGGCGTTCGCCTTGTAATCGGAAGGTTGCCGGTTCGAGCCCTGGCTTGGACAGTCTCGGTCGTTGTGTCCTTGGGCAAGACACTTCACCCGTTGCCTACTGGTGGTGGTCAGAGGGCCCGGTGGCGCCAGTGTCCGGCAGCCTCGCCTCTGTCAGTGCACCCCAGGGTGGCTGTGGCTACAATGTAGCTTGCCATCACCAGTGTGTGAATGTGTGTGTGAATGGGTGGATGACTGGATATGTAAAGCGCTTTGGGGTCCTTAGGGACTAGTAAAGCGCTATATAAATACAGGCCATTTACCATTTATAATTTATACTCACTGTTTGCCATCATGCCAGTTACTGGAGGGATCACAACGATCGCAGGTTTGGAAAGCAACAGCTCAGCTCTGAAAACAGAGTAGCAAACACTATAGGTTCCTGCCTTTTAAAGAGCCTGGCATACTTAAAGAGATACAATTCCTGCTGAAACAGGTTTTTGGGACATTTCTTTGAAAGGCAGATCATTTAAAACTGCCAACCAAGTGAGACTGATTAGAATTAGATAACATTTTTTAGATACCAGCTCAGAAAAGGGAAAGGGACTGCTTTAGTCTCCAACAGTTGGCATTATGTAGCTGATTATATCACATGAATTCTTTTTGCTGCAGATGCCATCAAACTCATAGATGAGTAAAGAGCACAACTAGCATTCACTGTGCAAATGAGCCAGTCGGACAGGTCCAGAGACCAGTAACCCTCTGGCAACCACCAATCACTATGAAATTGTGCAAGCTGCAAGCAAGTCTTCAGCTGCCATTTTCCATATGAAATACAGGCAACCATTTCAATCTGCCGGAAACCAAAACCACCAAACCAAACAGGGTTAAAAACAGCAAACAAATTTTTAACTTGAGCTTTTCTAGCATCACCGATCACCCAAAGCACTTTAGACTACAAACCACAATTATTATTATTAAATAATTATTTGATCCCCTGTTGGGATCCATACAGTACATTTATTTTGTGTTTTTTAAATCCAGATTCAGAAGAGTTTTACGTGTTTTAAAATGTTACAAAAACTATAACTAAAATTATTATTTTTATTTTTTATTATTATTATTATTATTATTATTATTATTATTATTATTATTAGCCTAATACTGTGAGTTTTGCTGACACTCATATGATTAATGATCCTTTTATTCTCAGTCGCTGTAATTGCCCAAGAAATGTGGGGATATTACACCGGTTTTAATGACTCTGCACCAACTGCCCATTTGTTTAAGAACTGATTTTAGGATTATACTTTTAAAGCCTTTCATGGCCCCAAAATAGAATAGAATAGAATATTGGAACTGGTGTCTCTGTACCAAGCAGTACACAGCTGACTCTAAAAGCAATCTAGTGTTAACAGTTGGCAGTTGTTAATTACAGTTTTCATTGTTAACAACAAATAACCTCAATGAAAAATCTTAAACCAGAAAAACTGTAATGCCAAAATTCCCATAACAAAACCCCACTTTCATGATTGCTATTGATGTGGCAAAGGTAAATTAGCTCTCAATTTACCATTTTGTCACAATGGTTATAACACAGCTGATAATATTTAAATGCACAACAAGCTGCTGCTTTGCTTAAATATGATCTATTATTGGAGCTGGGTCGTCTTAACTCTGCATCAGGTGATACTTTTTGTTTTGCAAACCTTTTTGTTCTTTATCTCATTGGGTGTGTCTCTGAAATGTTTCTGCATAAGTGCACACCTGTGCATTTTCAGATAACACATAGTTATGTGTGTAACACTATCCGATTTTTCGTAAAGATTAGATTTCAGTTATGTCAGAAAACACATGCTATTTTATGTTATCTTCTAGGTTGTTTAATTTCATAGCAGCTTGTATAAAGTTTTAGCAGGTGAGGGTACAGTGAGGTGAGAACAGCGAGACATCCTTCGAATGCCACTAAAACTGGAATTTTAATTCATTGTTATCAGAGATTCTTTAATAGGACATTTCAAATTTAGAAGTATTTAAAGTGATGTCCAGTTTAATTAAAGGGAAAATAAATCAAATAGGAAAATGATTAATGAAATACTTAAAATATGGTTTTTATCCTTTAAGGTCGGGTCCTCTAACAGTGGAGTACCTTTGCTGTTCCTAGGACTGCGCTCCTCTGGACAGAGATCTTGGATCTTGGTCCTGGCATCTGCTGGAGCCACTCGCCCAGCTTACTCTGATTACCATGGCGACCACTGTTACCTTTACCTTTACATAAAATTATATGACATGTGACATATACCGTAAATTGTTGTGTTGTTCTGTGAATAGTCAGTGAAGCATTTGCGTTGACATGACTGGAATTTCATGTAATAAATTTGTTAAACTCAAAAATCACATTTTTAGAATCCTAGAGACAATGATCAAAGAGAAAACTAAAACAAATAACCACCTACAATAATAAGTAAAAGACAAAAAAGTAAAAGACAAAAGATTAAAATAAGGGAAAAAAAGAGAAGCAACTGAAACTGAAACAAACTGCATGCACACAATAATCAAATAGTTTTGATCAAATAGATCAAAACAGGCGCTGCAGGCCTGGCAAAAACTACTTGTATAAAACATAGAGAATATAAATACATATAAAAATGAAAATCTGTGAATGTAATCATAATTAGGAAAAAGCAATTATATTTTTCTTGACAGTTGGTTTTATTGATCTAACACCAAAGAAAAGATCCACACGGTGCTTTGTGTGACACCTGCTGGCCAATTTGGTTTATCGCCAGATCTTGAAGATGATGTTCTGTGAAAAAGTGACACATACGAGTCCTGCACAAGTCAAAACAATACTTATCATACCATTCTGTCAATAACTGTGATCAACACATGTTTCGGAGAAATCCGCATATAAACAAGTCAAGTAAATAATGAGACTGTTAAAGACAGCAAGCTGTCTTTAAAGAGGATGAATCAGTGGTGCAGATTTAAAACATTGTACAAGTTTGAACAAGAGCAGGAAGAATCAGGTGAATAAATGGGCCAATAATGAAGTTAGCTGGAAAAACAATGATCACTTTTCACAGAATAATTTTTAAATAGCAGTGACACCTTGTGGTGAAAAACCTAATCACCATCTCATGACTGGTTACCCTTCTCGCTACAGCAGCCAATTTAACTAGTCATTGTGAGGCTTACCATGCAGTGGGCATTTCCTTCTGTGCGTTTATGAAGCAGCTGAGAGTATTAATACGTTTATTAGCTGTCGCAACCTTTGTTGCTATCAGTTTATTGCAAGACCTGTGCATTTTTGTTGAGGGGAGTTGTTTCTAACTGTATCTTTGCATTCCCCGTGGTGCATAGCATCCATATGCTAGTCCAGGCAGTGAATGTTCTTGTGTTACCTTGATAAATCTGTCTGAATTTATCACTAATTGTTCATATTTACTAGTTCTGTTTGCATTGCTATTGTCATTCTTCATTGGGCAAGATACTGAATCTCAAGTTTCCCGAAATCAGTTCTAGAGATTAATGAAAATATTTGCATTGTTTATTGTAATCAGCTCTATCTATCCTTGGTCTGCACAGTATTAGTCCCTCTAGGGGCAAAGTTCAGAGAGAAAACTGAGCCTGATGTTTCAAATGTCACAATCACAAGGTCAGATATTGAGTTAAAATTCTGATGTTGAATGATGTTGTAGATAAAAGCCCATCATAGTAAGAGGAGTAGATGTAGTAACTGGAGAGCCAGATCATAGTAAGCAAGGCAGATGTTCAAATGGGAGAGCCGGTTTTTGACGATGTAGCAGCATGGAGGCATCTGCAGTGGGGGTGAAGGGAGAGAGGTGAATAATCCCATAGCAAGTGAAAATGGTGACTGAAGAAGAAACACGATGAAGTGCATCATGGGAATTCATCCATCTATCCATCCATTCTCTTCTTCTTATGTTAAATAGGGTCAATGGTTGCACTGGAGCCTATCCCAGCTACCATAGGGCGAGAGGTGGGGAACACCCAGGTCAGGTCACCAATCTGACATAGAGCTAATAGAAGGTGTTAAAAGTAGAGAAACAGATGTGTTAGGAGTAGAATTTGAAGCGTGGGGGTCAGTTGTAATGTGGTTGAACCAGAAGGTGGAGTGGGAGTTGTTAAATTGCTAGGGGCAGAAGTGGTTGATATGGATGAGGGGCAGAAGCAGTTTTTGATATCTGGGTAAAACTGTGAGACAGTCTTGTGTAGAGGACACTGTGTTCCAGGAAACATGTTAAACTCAGAGTCTGCTGTCCTCAGTTTGTTGTGCAGTTCTGACAGAGTCTTGGTCTGTAGATATTTGTGTTTAGATTCATCTGGAACATTTTCGCCCCAGTGTGCGCTAGCGATCCACATGTCCATGTTGGAGCTGTAGCAGCAGAATGCCGACCAGAGCATGGAGGGAATGTTAATCTTGTTGTTGAGGATGTTGTTAGAGCTGGGTTGTGCTCCAGTTACCACAAAAACTTCAGTGACACCACTGCTATTTTTGCAGTATTTGTCCATAACACATTTGATGCACCTCTCCATTTTGTTCCAGCTTCCCTGGTTGAAAGTTCTTGCTTGTGGAACAATGTTGGTCAGGGTGAAAGTAGCCATTTTGTCATCTTTAGTGAATGCATGAGAGCTTGGAAATATGTGACCTTTGTCATATGTTCCATTGGATTTGAAATCAGTGTCTACAGCCTGGTGATTGTAGATCTTCTCTTTGTCTTTTCTCCTCATGTTATTGCTGTCATTTTCATTCTCAAGCTGCAAAGAGGCTTACAGTTAGTTATGAATATACAGGGTGGGCCATTTATATGGATACACTGTAATAACATGGGAATGGTTGGTGATATTAAAGTCCTGTTTGTGGCACATTAGTATATGTGAGGGGGCAAACTCCTCAAGATGGGTGGTGACCATGGTGGACATTTAGAAGTCGGCCATCTTGGATACAACTTTTGTTTTTTCAATAGGAAGAGGGCCATGTGACACATCAAACTTATTGGTAACGTCACAAGAAAAACAACGGTGTGCTTGGTTTCAACGTAACTTTATTATTTCATGAGTTATTTACAAGTTTCTCTTTGTTCACAGCCATTGACATGTCCGTGAGGAGCGGATCGAAATTGTGTTGATATCTGGTGAACGCAGTAACCGGGTCATTGCAGCAGATTTCAAGGCAAGACACCCAGCAAGACCACCCATCTCCCATGCTACAGTTAGCAAACTGCTTGCTAAGTTTCGTGAAACTGGTTCAGTGTTGGATTTGCCAAAATGTGGACGCAAGAAAACTGTCACTAATGAAGAAACATCAGTGGCTGTCCTAGCGTCATTCAGCAAGAGCCCACAGCGTAACACTCGCCGCATGTCACTGGAGAGTGGCATTAGTCGAACATCCCTTCAGCGGATATTAGCTACTCACAAATGGCACCCTTTCAAACTCCAGCTGCTGCAGCATCTCAACGAGGATGACCCAGATTGGCGCACATAATTTGCAGAATGGGCAAAACAAAAATTGGAACAGGACCCTCAGTTCACGCAGAAGATTTTGTTCAGTGATGAGGCAAACTTTTATGTGAACGGTGAAGTTAACAAACAAAACCACGGCTATTAGTCTGACACTAACCCACATTGGATGGATCCCTCCAAGACTGTTGGACCAACAAAAGTGATGGTTTGGTGTGGTATATGGGATACAATGATAGTGGGTCCATTCTTCATCAATGGAAACCTCAAGGCCACTGGATATTTGAAATTGCTACATGATGTGCACTGAAGCTGGCACGTTCCCTGAGTTTTTCCAGCAAGATGGTGCACCACCACATTATGGGTGCCAGGTCCGAGCATTCCTAGATGAACAGTTTCCTGGAAAGTGGATTGGTCATTGTGGGCCAGTTGAATGGCCCCCAAGGTCTCCCGATCTGACCCCCTTAGACTTTTATCTTTGGGTTCATCTACAGGCAATTGTCTATGGTGTGAAGATACGAGATGTGCAGCACCTGAAACTACGGATACTGGATGGCTATCAGTGTGTGAAGAGTGGGAGAAGAGGGTTGCATTGACAATCCAACACAATGGGCAGCACATTGAACACATTTTATAAGTGGTCAGAAACTTGTAAATAACTCATGAAAGAATAAAGTTACGTTGAAACCAAGCACACCATTGTTTTTCTTGTGACATTTCCTATTGAAAAAACAGAAGTTGTATCCAAGATGGCCGACTTCTAAATGGCCACCATGGTCACCACCCATCTTGAGGAGTTTGCCCCCTCACATATACTAATGTGCCACAAACAGGACTTTAATATCACCAACCATTCCCATGTTATTATGGTGTATCCATATAAATGGCCCACCCTGTACAGTAGCACATTGTAAGATATAAATAAAAGTTTGATTTACAGTCTGTGAGACCTACCTGTGGCTCTATCTGCCAATGACTGCGGGGTCGCTTTATTTCTACGTGTCCAATGTACTTGTATGCAGAAAATACTGGAATCTTGTTCTTGATGTCATAGAGAGTTAAAAACCTTCTCTTGTTCTTATAAGTCTGGCATATAGGCTTGTACTGGTTCTGGTTCAGGATATTTCCACTTTCCAAGACACCAGGGACCTGAGGGGGAGTTTCCTCAAGAAGAAATTGTTTACAGATTGATACTGATGTGACCACTTCAGCTAAAGTGGGATCTATTGGAAGGACTAGGAAGAGCAGGGCAGGGATGGACAGGAAACAGGTTTGTATTGATGACATCCTCAACTGAGATGTGTCCTGTGGTCAGATGAAAAAACAAAAAAACTCATCAGCAATACACCTTAAAATTTTTGGACAAGACTGAACAACCTGTGTAGAGGAGTAATGCTAGCCTACACATAATGACAACAGGAGGTCTCGATTCTACAACAGATATGTACCAGGGTTGCATAAGTGGAAACGATAACATCAAGCTGCAGTGATCTTGCATTTAATGAGCCATTGTGATTCTACTTCTCTGCATTTGCAGACTGTGTACTTACAGGCCTTCCTTTCTTGGAAGGCCTGTAAGTACAAAGTAGGTCTTTCTCAGAGAGTGTGCTTTGGCTTAAAAAGAAGTTGAAGGGTGGTGTAAGCAAGTGAAATAAACAGTTATGATGACGGATATTAAGTCATTCATTGCTGGCAGAAAACATTCTAAAGTATACTGCTTACTTGCATAGAATAAGGTACTGTTTTAATATGTGGTTACAGGTGGCTTATAGAGCACCAGTAGACACACCTGTGGTAACAATTTCAACATCTTTTGTCACCTTATCACTTTCACAAGAGTTTCAGAAAACTTACTCTCACCTCTGATACTGTGACATCAAGGTCAATGAGATTCAAACTCGTCCGAGATTTTTAATAGATACACCTGTGGTATCAGTTTGAAGGTCCTACGTCATTTCATTCCTAAACTGGCGAAGTGACTTGGTGATTTATTTTTTTTTTGCACAACACTGGTCACTATATTCTTCATTTCCGGTTAATACTTGTACAGCTGCTGTTATTGTGTATATATTTATTTATATTTAGATTTCTTCATACATTCTTATATAGTTCTATATTGTGTATTTTGTTGTACAGTTATTTTATTTTCAACTTTAATTTATATATTTTATCTTATTCTTCCCAGTTAAATTTACCCTTCATTCTAATTTGTGTTGTACAGTTATTTCATTTTTAACCTTAATTTATATTTTATTCCTTCCTAGTTAAATTTACCCTTTTTAATTTTTCATATTTCTTTCCTATCTTATTCATAGCCTTTTCCTTTTTTGTTTTCTTTAGGTCACGAGCAGTTGTCCAAGCATTTCACTACATATCGTACTGTGTATGACTGTGTACGTGACAAATAAAATAAAATTTGAATTTGTATTTATTCTAAATATAACATAGAAACATATCAAATGTTTAAAGAGGGAAAGAAAATCACAATTAAAAAAATATTAACTCATTTTGAATTTGATGGCAGCAGCATGTTTCAAAAAACTTATTTACTTCCCTGTCAATTCTGCGAACTGAGGACAACAATTATTGGAATTTGGGGAGAGTAATGTTATCTCACTGTCTTGTCTGATGTTGGATTTTAGCTGCTCAGCAGTCCAGGGTCTTCTTTGCCGCATTTTTCATTTTATGATACTCCAAATCTTTTCAGTTCCCAGAAGGTCTGGACTGCAGGCAGGCCAATTCAGCACCCAGACTCTTCTACTGTGAAGCCATGCTGTTGTAATAGATGTATTGTGCCTTTTTGCTGAAATATGCAAGACCTTCCCTAAAAAAGACATCTGAATGGGAGTGGATATTTATCTGACCTGTATATATCTTTCACCATTGTTGATGCCTTTCGGCGAATGGTCTCTCTGCTCTTTAGAGGTTACAGGGTCAGTGTTTTTCAAATTATATATAGAGTTTCAATTCATTGTCCCCACAGAACAGTTTTCCACTTTGCTTCAGACCCTTTTAGATGAGAAGATGGTGGCTTTTTTTTTTAAATCATATATGGTTTATATTTGAATGAAGGAGACTTGCATTTATGGATGGCACACTGACCTGTGTTACCAGAAAATGATTTGTGAAAATGTTCCTGAGCTCATGCAGTTATTTCTATGCCACATTCATGCCTGTTCTTTAATGCGGTGCCGCCTGAGGGCACGATGCTCACAGGCATCCAGTACTGATTTTCAGCCTTCTCCCTTCTGCAGAGAGATTTCTTCAGATTCTCTGAATCTTTTGATATTTTGCACTATACATGATGAGGTATTTAAAGTCTTGGCAATCTTCAGATTAGGAAAACTGTCTGCACTTTGTAGAGTTACTTTTTTGTAGATTGGTGAACTACTCTGAAGCACTGCCTCTCTAAGCTTATGTTTTTATACCCGAACATGTTACTGACTTGCTGCCAGTTAATCTTATTATTTGCAAAACGCTTCTGCTACGGTTTCATTTTCCACTTACTTTTCCAGGATTTATTTTTGCTCCTGTCCCAACATTTTTACAAAGTGTTTCTGCCATCACTTTCAAAATGGGCTAGTTTCTTTTTCATGAAAGTTGAATGTCTGTGTTTAAAAGCACTATATAAATAGTATATATAAATAGTCCACGATTCAAATGTTGACAAGCATAGCAACTGTAACTAATGGAGACGCTCAATGCTCAGTTACTTTCTTAGTATTTAGGTGGAAGTCACATAGCGAGCATACAGCCTACAAACACCACCTCAAGTCAGTTCATGTTTCTTCATAAATATTAAATATTCATCTGTCATCCGAATGTGTCGTTTTCAAAACACTAATAATCTGTTCCTGTTCAACATATTCTAATTAGGTAAATTCTTTGTTCAGACCAACTTCATCAGTGTTCAATTTAATACATTTTCATTTGAATGATAATTTGAAGTATATATGCATTTTAACATTACATGTATATGATTTACCTTAAGTTAAATTTTTATATATTTAATAGTTAAATATTTATACCCATAAAATACTTTGTTCTGATTTTGCATTTCTCATTCATTCTTCGGCGACCATGACAATGAGCTAAAATGCCGTCACAAAAGTTTGTAAATGCTTTGAAATATAATTCTCTAGCATTGGTGAATGATTTCATTCTTTGTCCACATAAATATAAAAAGCTGCGAAAATTCAAGAGGATTAAAGATTACATTTTAAATGTAATACACACACAATATTAAAAAAGGACAAATACACTGAATAATCAGCAAGAAGACTTAACTTACCACTCTCAAGATTATCACTGAAACTCCTGTCACGTGAAAATGGCTGTGGAAACTGGGAACGCTTCCTCGGTTGCGTAAATACGAATAATATGGAGTAGTTCAGCAGTTTTATTATGAGAAGAGTATGCACTGTCAGCAATTTGTCATCAATGTTATTCTGAAGACGTTGATGTCAAACTTGTGTCAAAGTCTAAATGTCTAAATACAATGTTTGTTATCACAGAATGAAAACTGGCCTTGCAGCATGTTGACATGGTATAACTTTTATTATATTTTTTAGTTGTAAAAGTAACACAATTATTTATTTATTTATTTTCTACAGTACTCTAATATTATGCATTGCATTATACATATTATGTGTGGGAGGTGATGGGGAAGTACACAACATAAAGAGCACACATGGGTAACTCCCTTAACTCTGTGAGGTCTAGGTCATCAGTCATCATCACCTCAACCTGAGCCCCAACACGAAACACAATCCTATGATTTGAATTTCAAAGACTTGGGAGAGCAGTTTTTATAAAGCAAACGTTCCATATTTTGACTTTAAAAGGTTAGTTTAATGGTGACCCCTCTACTGTTAGGGTCAGGGTTTCATTAGAATCCACTATTTTATTTAGGAAACAATAGAAAAGCTTTTACCAGAACAAATATAATGAGATTCACTATTTGAAAAGTTTGTTTATTTAGAATGGGTCAGAATAAACCCAACATTGACACTAGATGGGTTGCTGTAGACCTGATGGATTTCAGAGCAACACAAATGAGTATAAATTTAATGGAAACTTGAGCTTGAAAAAAAAAATACTTTCAGTGGCTTTTTCTTGCTGACAGGTCTCTGACCAAACGGCTTCCTGTTCGTGTCTGAGTGGGAGGAAACATGTCAGCAAATAATGCATCGTACATGCAGAGCCTGTCGTTATGTGTCTTCATTGTTGCTGTCAGTTCATCCCTGTGAGTCATCTTGAAATACCACCAACATGTGATGTGAACTTTTGTCTTTAGTACTGCTGGTGCAGGTGTTCATGGCTGTGAGCTGATGTGATTTAGTGAGCGGAGAATGAGTTTAGAACTGGTGCGATTGGTCCTTCCTCCCCATTTAGTTCATCGGTCCATTCCAATCACAATAAAGCACCATTGCATGACATTTTAGATGTGGCTCCTGAATGGCAGCCATGGAGGGTGTGAGCAGCTGATTGGTCAGTTTGGAGTTGCCTCGTCGTCCTCCAGAGCTTCGGAGATCATTACGCAAAGATTGGCGAATGAGGGACGGTCCTCTGTCCTCTGCAGAGAGAGAGAAAAGACAAAAGATATTTGAATACAGGACTTTTACATGTTTATATCATGTAAGAGGATGGGTTCTCGTATCACGAGACATTTCCAATTATCCATATGAAAAAGCATTTTTAAATGAGTCAATGTTCAGCTTTTGTGCATGTACCAAAAAACTCAATTAAAAAAAAATTGGGAGTTTTTCTTGTTCTAGTCATTCATGTTTGCGTTGTTGTATATTTTAATAACAATGATTGACACATAATCCCAGGGCAACGAGGCGCTCTCACTTCTCCATTAGTAAACCACTGTTAGAATCAGCTGAGCTAAAGAGGTCAATAGAGGTCAAAAAGCAAAACAAAACAAATTATCGCATTATGATTTTTGTGTTTCATGCAATGTGTTCCAAGGTAAAGTGTTATTGTAATCTAGAACTGCAACTATTCACAGAGTAAGATGATTATAAAAAATTCTAAGCACTAAATCTTTGTTTTGATGCTTCGTTTAGGGCAAGGCTTGGTAGCACGCCATTGTCACCATGGAAACGTGAGTGTTTCACCCACATTCGTGACTAAAAACAGACCTGCAATACAAACGTATTTCAGAGCAATGTGTGAATAAAAAGTTTGACAACATTAAGCCCACACAGCCTCCAGCTTTAAACATTAACACTCATAACACAACAGCAGCGATGATGACACTGCCACAGTTTAACGTGGAGCCGGAGTCTGTTTACACACCGGAAGTGCAAAAAGGCGGAGCCGTTACTCCATCCACCGCCGTTTGTTTTACGAAGAGAAAAATCTGCAGTAAGCTTTCAGATGTTGTATAAAAATATGCAGAAGAACCTTTAACATGGTCTGATATCATGTTTAAATTATACAGCTTGCTGAAGGCTGATGACAGCCATCCTATTTTACATGGAAGTGAACAGCGGTGAGTCTAAAGGGGGGCATACGGTGTACTAGACCATATTAATTCGAATACTTTTGTAACATTTTTCAGATTGAGTAAGTAAAATAATATAAAATCCTATCAATATAAAAATAACAGCTAAAAAATACATTTAAAAAATAAAAAATTATAAGAAACGAGCCTCATATGAAGAATTTACTTCCCATTTTTTACTCACCTCATACCAACACATCTGCATGGTGTCATAGATGGCAGGCTTGGCCATTTTGGGCCTGTACAGGCGATGACCCTGTGTAACTAATGTCACCACCTCATGGTTGGGGCTTTGCTCAAATGGCATCCGACCCTCTGTGAAGACCTCCCACATCAACACACCTGGAGACCCAAACACAGAGAGGCGATTTTTTTTTATGAGCGCTGAGAAAATTTCTCTGTTAAACTAAGTGGAAAAATGTTCCAGCTCACCGTATGACCAGACGTCCGACTTGCTGCTGTATTTGCAAAAGTTAAAGACTTCAGGAGGTGACCACTTCACAGGAAACTTGGCGCCCGATGAGCTGGTGTACTGATCATCTAACACGTATCTGCATTTAAACAATTTAGTGATATCAGACGCTTTTATTTTCTATCTGCTGACTTGATGCGAGTCATTTATAACTGGAGGGAAACTTGTACCTGGTCATGCCAAAGTCAGACACTTTCACCACTAGAGAGTCGTTTACCAGACAGTTTCTGGCTGCCTTTAGAAAACGAAGAACAACAGAAGAGGATGGAATCAAAACATATGACTAAAAGTACTTAGCAGCTCAATTTACTTAGTGATGGATTTAACAGTTTCCCAACGATAAGCCAAGCTTGAAGTTACCAAGTCTCTGTGGATGAAGCCGTTGGCTTCCAGGTGTGCCATGCCCTCGCAGACATCCAAACAGATACTCAGCAAGCACCCCTGGTTAAAGCTGCCCCGCCGCTGCCTGAGGTAGTTCAACAGGCAGCCCTGCTCCATGAACTCCGTGACAATGTAGATTGGCCGCTGCTGGCTGCACACCCCATACAACTGTACCAGTTTGGGGTGGGACAGTTTCCTGGAGAGGGGAGTTGGTTTTGTTAAATGGAAATGACATTTTCCAAGCAGCAGTTTCAAATATTTATTGGTCAAAGAGGCTCAAATGTGAAGAGTCGGTTACAGATTTCAGTTCCTCCTTTGTCATATTTGATTGCTTCATCATTTCTCTACTTGTTCTGAGACAACCTTCTACTTGACGGAGAATAGATAAGGAAAGCTCCTTTTGGCTGCTCCCTTTTTCGCAAGCGGTCACCACACTAGGTAGCTCCACATGTTTGATGTGGCAGATTTTCACACAGTGAAAGGATGTGTCGTCTCCCAGGACAAAGCTGGAATCTTTCACTTATGAGGTGAATTTGTAAACCACTATAAACTATGGAGGCACATAGATAAGGTGTAGGTGAAATATTGCTGTAGGACTTTTTAAACTCCACCAGGTGGTAGAACAGGTGAAGGACGACTTCATCTGTGCTGTTTTTGAATAGACCTGCAAAAATCCCTCTTTCTCACACCATTTCCTCATCCAGTATGACTTTGGCCTTTTCCTTACTTACATCATAACCTTGGCCTCCTCAATGAAGTCTTCCTCATACATGGCTCCCTCCTTTAACGCCTTGATGGCCACTTTGTGTTGAGCTCTCCACTTGCCGAGCCTCACTACTCCAAACTGACCGCAGCCCAGCTCCTTCATGAAGGTTAGTTCATTGGGGTCAATCTCCCACTTTTCTGAAAGGAAAAAATGTCAAACATTACAAGAGCACACGATAACTCCTACCAAGACATTGTTCGTGATATTTGTCGTTCTTGAGTAAACTCTAGTCTGTACTCAAGCTAGCATCAATCAAGCAATGGTTAATTTTTAATGTTAGTTCAATAAAGAGCAAAAAGGGTAAAAAAGAAAGAGCATTATTTGTTTAAAGATACACAGTTCATCGTAAAGACTCACCATAGCTGAAGCCAGCAGTGGATGGAGCTGATTTGTCTTGTTTTCCAACAGGATATCTCAACCTGGCTACAAGACCTAAGAGAGACATGTAGAGAGATATAAATGTAAACTTTACCAGAGAGCCCTTCATGATAGGCTAAGAGGGGAGCCCAGAAAAGGAAGCTTTCCGTCACATTTATCCACATTCAACATTTTTGAGTCATTATCTAGGTCGGTATAGGTGAGGCTTAAATGATACTTCAAAGCTTTGCCTTTATTCTCAGCTGTCAGAGTTGAACAGTTATCATGATGGCAGCAGTCGACACAAATAAGCACAAATTCATAAGTTCACAAATTGTTCTTTTCAGAAAACTGTGCAAACGAGCTCGAACTTTCTACCGTTTCTCAGATGCACGATTGCATCACTCTATGAACTGAACTTCTTTTGACCTGTGACTAGAAAAAGCAAGCGCGATGGCAGACCTGCCTTGGGGCGACAACAGCAGTTGCCTCAAGGCACTTTATGTTGTAAGGTGAAGACCCTGCAATATCCTACTACTATACATACTACTTTCAGTAGTGAGATAAAACTGCTCAAATTAAGTCTAAGTACTGTGTAATATTAATTTTCTTTAAAACTGAAAATGGTAAGTACAAAGAACCTAAAGAACTTCTTTTTAAACTGTACACAATTTAACCCCTGTTACAGATTTGCAGTTGGGATACAGTACCCTTGACTGGATAAGTGGAAGATGATGAATGGATGGATGGACACAACTTTCAATAAGTTGCAAGAATAATTCTCAATTCCAGCCAAATCTAATGTTGTCAGAAAACAATTTCTTTCTACATTAATACCTTTATACATCATATCATATTATAGTATTTATTGCAAAGTGTTGGGCAAATTACTTTGAAAAAGTAATTAGTTATAGTTAGGAAACCTCTTCCCGCTCCACCACAACCACCCACACATGCAGGGCCTTGGAGTAGGGGTATGTCACCAGGGTGCAGAGGAGGCTACCACCCCCCCCCCCTCTGTCCCCTTCTGGCTGCCTCTGCCTCAATTTTATCTCACAACTTAGACATTCACATTAGTCACACTCTCATAACACATACATATAGGATCTCGGGGGTGGGCACGATACACGGATTCCAAAAGACCATCAGGGTGTAGACCTCACCCCTGGCGTCGTTGCCCACCTCTCAATTTTAAATACACGTAGACATTGAGGGCTAGCAGGAGGGACCATGCGTTTACCTGCTGCTCTCTGGCAGGTAGCTCCATGCCCTCCTGGGTTTTAAATGCACCTTAGAACACACATGCATCAACACTACAATGAGCGGGTGGAGGGAGGTTTGGAGTCTTCTCTCACCCCCGTTCTCTGCGGCCTGCTGGAGCGGGGGGGCTAGGAGGAGGAGTTGGCCGTCCGACTGCGGTCTGGAGTGTGGGGCCTCCCTGCTGCTGCGGAGTCGGGGCGGTCTGCCTCTCCCCACCGCAGGGAAAAGGGTAACACCACCTGGGTCTGGGTGCAGTTCCCCCCTCCAGGGGCAAGGGTACCTAGACCCGGTTCGTAGAGTACGCTTGGGGAGTGTGATCGTGTGTACAACGTCTCTTTATGTCTGTCTCCACGTTGGTTGAATGTGGAGTAAGTGCATATGAGAGCATGAGGGTGGGAATGGATGTTTGTGTCTGTGTGTGCCTGTATGTCTGTGTCTATATGTCAGGTTGGGTATCAGACGCCACCTCTCTGGGGACACCTCAGGCCCTCCAAGGTTTGGAGACCTATCTCTCCCTACCACCACTTCCCCTGCCAGTGGCGGACTCCCTCAGGTGTCGGTGCGTTGGTGGTTCTTTGTGTCCGGGGATGGGCGTCCAGTTACACACCGGCTCACTCCTTGGCGGCCGCTTATCGGGGCCTGGAGCCTGGGGCTCGCTCGGGCCACTTCGGAGGTGGGGTGCCCCCGGCCTCTCGGCCTGGGGCTCGGTCACTCAGGCACGGCTGGCTGCCGGCGGAGCTCACGGGCGCGTCACTGCAACTCCCCCTGGCTTCTGCTCCGCGGCTGCTGGGTGAGCCCTCATCTGGGACTCTCCTCAGCTCTTTCTGGGACAGTGGCGCAGCTGCCCCTCTGTTGGTCTTCCATGATCTCTTGTGTTCTGGGGGCCTCTGGATGTCTGGAGTTTTGATCTCCTCCATACCTGCTTCATGCCCTGGAGGACGGGGCTGTGGCCCCCCCACACCCTCTAGCAGATCATTACATGAAGGAACCTTTTTAAAAAAAAAAAAAACAAGCGCGTCCATGCTCACAGGTGTACACACGGGTGATCACACCCACAAACTACACCCTTTTTGGCTCCTACCTCAAAGCACACTGTGTTCTGTTGATCTTATGTGCTGCACAATAATGTTTAATATTTAGTATTTACTGTCATATTCCCATATATCATTGTGATGCTGTTTATTCTATTACTCTTGTTCTCTTCTGCTTGTTTTCTTTTTTCTTTCTCAGCAGGTGATCCAGGTGATCGATATATGCATTTTTTTTCTTTTTTTTTTCTGCCCGTTCTGTTGGTTTTTGGTTTTTGCCCTTCTCCCCCGTCCCTCTTCTCAGCTGTTTCTCTTTCCCTCTTTCTTTCTCCCCTTCTTTCCCCCAGTCAAGTCTGTCCCGTATTCAGCAAGTGAAAATAAAATAAACAATAAAAGGTGAATCAAATGGACCATTACGGCAAGGCTGGGATGGTCAGTTTGGTAAAGTAAATCCGTTGGGCATCTTTCTTTGCCTTTAGACAACAATTCTGATGGCAAAAGAGCCAAACGGGACAGGCAAAAAGAAAAAAAAAGGAGAAAAAAAAGTTATAGTTAGTAGTTACTTCTTCAAAATGTAACTGAGTCCCAATTTTATAAAAGTAACTGATTACTAAGAAAAGTAACTATTGTGATACTTAAAAAAAAAAAAGTTTAACCAGGTCCAGGGTACAATTGGCCGTTTTCGACTACGTTTTACTTCTACATTTTACCTTTAAAAATTATTTACCTTTCCTTCTTTAGTATCATTCTTTTCAGCACAACCTCACGTGTCTGAATTTATGATTATTTTTTCTTTTTGACATATTGTATTAACACAATTGATCTGAAATCAGACTAAAGGCTTAAAATCTGAGTAGAAAAAAGTGATATTTTACACTGTAAAAAACACAAACATGTTTACTGAATGATTTTTATAACTTGAAATGCAAATATAAACTGTAAATTTTAAAAACGAAGGTTTTGCAAACAACAAAGGTTATATGCAGCTATTTACCTAAAAATGCAACCAAAGCTTTTTTTAATAAAAAGAGCAAGAGCCAAAGTGGGCTTGTGGATCAGTGGGAACAAGACCAAGGCCATGAGGATTGGTTACATGACAACACAGGACCCCATTATGGTAGCACTGCAACCGCTGGAGGAGGTGAATCAATTCACCTACCTGGGCAGCATCCTTGCAAGCAACAGAGATGCTGACCATGAATGATGTTGTGTGTCGGAGAGCAACCATCGGACTGCAACACGTCCCCTCCATGGCATTGTGACTTAGCGGACAGTGCACTTTGGAGGTCACATTCTATGTCAATTCCTGCAAAGACTGCCCAAGATTGCCATCACGTGGAACCCTCCCCATGGAAGACGCAAACCAGGCCACGCCCATACAAAAAGGTGGAGGACTTTCATTGATGATTTACGTGCCTTAGACATTGCATGGGATGAGGCCAGCCGCAGCTGATCGAGTACGCTGGCGGGGATTTGCCACCCAATGCGGACAGGGCGACCAAAGTAAGTCTCCTGAGTTTTGAAAAGCAGGGATCAAAATAAATAATCAGCTGATATGCATAAAATATCATTTATATTTTTACCAGAACAGTACTTCGTCCCATCTCTGTAACACAGGGTTAGTGTTAGGGGGTGGGTCTGGGGCACGTCACTGTCACCATTGATGTTTTAGGCCTCAGAGGGTCAGAAAAGCACCGTAATGCATTTAGCTTAAGTCACTGTTTAATAGTCTACACAAATTGTGTGTTGGTTACCTGCTGCATTATGTTTGTGGTATTCGATCAGGTCTGGGATGGAGCTGAAGAGATGTTTCTCAGCCAGGTAGAAGTGTTTTGGTAGGGTTTGTGTCTCCTTGATGTGGTAATGTTTAATAGCTGCACCTCCATCCCTACAAATACAACATAACCACAGTGTAAATCAAGTTGTACCAGCTTTTATTACATAAAACTTATAACTACCACACATGTGCAGAATTACCCTGAAGACTTGGTGTAGAGCGAAACAGTGTAGGTTCCTGGGGTGCTGGAGTTTCTAATAATGAAGGCTCCTTCTTTATCCTGGAGGGCATGGCACAGAGACAAAGGCTGAAAACTAAATAAGATTTTTGTTTAACCTCTCAACATACACCAGGGCACCAACAGACTAGATTTTGGGCTAGGGTTGTTTCAGCCACAAAATAAAGTTTTGACCTTGCAGTTTTTCCTCTTTCAGGATTTTCCATTTGAGCCTTCCAAACAGGCAAAAACTAACTAACCCCAGATGGCTCGGCTACATAGGGCTTGTTAAAAGATAAAAAAAAAAAAAAACACTCCGTTCAACCTTAGTTTGATATAATTCATTTTAGCTCAGCCCCTTATAAGCCAACCTTCTACTGATTTGTATATAGAAGAGCTGAGCAGGTGGGTTTCTGTTCAGCTGTTCACAGTAGGTTTTATGTATTTCTTGTCTGCATGTTTCATGCTGTCAAGCCTGTGTTGTCATGTCTACATCTCTGTTTCCCCTTTTGAAGAGTCAAGTGTCTTCACGTTCTATGCGTTTTGTTTTACTTCCCCTGTGGTGTCTCTGGCTGTGTCCCAATCCAGCGACCGCACGCTCCGTAGTGCGCATTTGGAGACCGATTACGCCACAGCGACACGATGACGGCTGTCCCAATTCGAAGTGTTCTCCAATTTGAGGGGTGAGTCCGGTGTAGACTTTGTGGTCCCATATATCCCACAATTCATAGCGCGGTGGTGGGTGTGGATATTTTCTTTGGAAAAAAACGGCAGATGGCTGAAATGGGGTTAGTTTTGCGAGATCTCGCAAAAGTTTTGCGAGATCCCGAGTTAGTTTTGCGAGATCTCGCAAAAGTCCGTCTTAATTTTTTTTTCTCCCATGTCCCCTGCGGGGCTCCGTATGAATGTTTAATAAAGAAGAACATTAAAACATTACTGTTGGCCACATGTCGGCAAAGTTATGTGACATTAGTGATGTTTGTACTTGCAGCGTTAACTTGGTTTTAAAGCCTTTACGTTTTATATTCAGTCAGTCATATATCCACAAACACAACAAACTGAAAGTCAGTGATGCTGCTCGGTTTGCAGTCCTGAATATCACGGCACAAGCAGGATTCACTGCACGGTTAATGTTAGCTATGTTATATTGCTGCCTCTGTTCGGTGGTGTGTTCATATACCTCTTGTCATAGTTATCATTGCTGTCATAGTTGATTCATAGTTCCTCAGCCTCTTCACAATTTGTCAGAGTTATTTAGTTTTCCCAGTTTAGGTTTAGTTTAGTTTCGCCCAAGTTTAATCTCGGCTTGTTTTTCTGTTTATTGTGTATCAGCCCCAATAAAGGCTCGCTTTTTGTTTAACTTCAGTTCAGTTCTCCCGTGTCTGCTTTTGGGTCCGTTCATTAAACACACCAGCTGCTCAGCTGTGAAAGTGTGCCTGTAATTACCATATTAGAGATATCCCTTCTTTCTGACATCATAGAAAGCAAAGAGCAAACATGCCTGAAACTTTGCAGACTAAACTTTGTAGTTTCACCAGTAAAACAGTTACCAGAACATGTCACTGACAAACCATCTATGATTAGGCCTTATATTTGATTCACATCCACCTCTTTTACAATAGAATGCTAACCTGTGTGGAACTCTTAAATGTAAATACTTTGAAAAGAAAAACTGAAAGGCCAAAATGCATGAGACTAGACTGAAATCTAACATTTTCTAGTTTGTGGACACCATATAGCTAAGTAGAACCCATTTTAACATTAAACAGTTTGCCTGGCAGCTATTAAGAGGTTGACGGATTCCACAAGTTTAAAATTCAAGACTTTTCTAATCCACACAACAGTAATTTCTGTTATCTCAGTCACCTTAGTCAAAGAATCCAGAAAACTGGAAGGGCTGAAAATATCTAAATTTGTGTTTTCTTAAGAACAGATTTCGTTCAGCAACATGCTATCACTAATATCACCGTCTCTAAATCATAGAAGTACGTATAAACAGGGAGGGAATAAAGACAAAGAACCAAAGGAAGGAAAGAGAGCCTAACCTCCTTCCTCAGCAGCTCCTCAGCTTTATTCCTGTTGACATTTTTATTGTACCAGCTGGAACAAACAAAGAAAACACAACATGAGACTCTAGTGCTCTGCCTGCTTTGTGAAGCACTATCAGCTGGCTGAATCCAAACATCAAGAGTGAAATAAGCGTTTACTGGAAGATAGCATGACTCACAGTGAACTTTACGATTCAACTGCAAATACATTTACTTCAAGAGTACAACATCAGCCTCCAAATGATCGAAATATCTCTTCTACAGTTTTTGATCAACTTACAGTGGCAAAACCTAGATTTGCTATTTCACCAATGACATTGTGATGGTGTCTCAGGAAAGCTGAAAGTCAACCATGAGAGTTTCAATTTTGGTTTAGTTTCACTTCATTTATAGTGTTTTTAGCATTTTTCGTTAATAAATGTTCAAGATTCGTTTAATTTTAATTAACCCTGGGACCTACCATAGACCTAACTTACCATAGAACCAAGTTCGCCAGAGCTTATCTTTACATTTTTACATGCTGTAGTGCCATTTTTGGGAGCATTTCAAGTTGCTATACATCAATACAACCATTGTAGCCAAAATTTTAATAATGTGTATGCATTAAGTGCATAGTAATTACATAAATTGCAAAAAATTGCAAAAAACTGCAAAACAATTGAAAATTGTTTTTGTTTTTCTGTTTTTTATACATATATTTCTAGTTAGAGAAATTTAAGAGGTTTATCCCTCAAAACTGTAAATACAAAAAAGTTGCACAAAATTGTTTCAAACAACAGGAAATTTATTTTGAGTGTCTTTATAATTTTATTTTTGAGATACACCAATTTGTATATACTGCAGGAAAAACGAAAATAAATATTATGATGCAAATTTGCAAAAAAAACCAAAAAAAACCCAGCATGTGCATCAAAATAAACTATTTCCAGCAGTGCAATATGAGTTCTAAGCATCCCAGAAACGACACAGAAAAGCATAAAGTCTAACATGAATTTGAAAAACACCAGTATAGGCTTATAAGGCCCTGAAGGTAAAAAATTTAAAAACTGTTACGCAAAACGGAGCGTGCTGCTCCGTTCGGCTTTAAAGGGTTAATTTTGTAGATCAAATTGTAAGATTTAAGAAGTTGTCTATAGGACAATAATACAACACAATGCAAGTGTGTGACCTCTACTCATACAGATGCTGGTTTTATCATAAAGGTCTAACTATTAAATATATAACTATCACAGCTTTGATCAGAAATCTACACTTTAACTTTGGAAACCTGTATAACCTGTAAGATGTAATTAAGTAAACACAGTTAACTTAAGCAAATAACCACATATCAAACTCAATTCAAATGTGGCGTTGCCCAAGACTACTTTTCCCAACATGTGTTTAACTGCTTGGTGGTTGGCCATGCTTTCAGTCCATAGAAAGTGTGCTTGTGTAGACTCAGTAAATGCCAAATTTCAAAAACCCTGTATTAACAAGGTCCAGACATTAGGATTCAGCCAGCCATTAAACTCAAACTGTAACTGGGAAATGATTAACACACTCACACATATTGGACCAAGTTTCCGGATTTTTTCTCAGTTACATAGTTACTTGGAATGTATCCTTCCTCACTGTGAAAAAACACAAACAAACTACCACATCACCACAACACACAAAGACATGAGAAACTAGGTGGTAAAACACAGAAATACAGCGTGAACTCACTTATACTTGTTGCGTGCCCTGTACCAGTTGACGTCACACTTATCCACGATGACATACTCTTCCCCTTTCACCAGACTCAGATCATGAGGCTCCATGCCGGGGAAGTCATACATAGCCACGACCACCTCCTCTTCCTCAGCCTCCTCATCGTCTTCCTCATCATCTTCGGGGGTCGGGGGGGCAGGAGGAGGAGTCCGACGCTGAGGAGGAGTAGGAGTGACTACAGGCTTGCAGCTCCTGGCTTATACTGATATATTGGTAGTACGTGTGTGTACGTGTGTGCGTGTGCACATGTGTGTGTGTGTGTGCACGTGTGTGTGTACGTGTGGTTACCCTCTCTTTTTTACACTTCTCTCCAGGAATCGGGGGTAGAGGTTTTCTGGAAACTAAAAAAAAAAAAAAAAAAGGAACAGAAACAGCGAGTCAAGCATGAAGTTTTTACATTTTCGCATTCAGTTTCATCTTCACCATCATCTCTGCTTTCAGTTCACACTGACCTCTTGACCCTTCTGCTTCTGGTCACCAGTGATGTGGCTGATCAACAGCTGTTGATCAGCCACATCACTGCGGCGTAGTGCACTAGTCAACGCCTCAGCTTTTAAGCTATAAATGCAATTTCCTGTTTTTGTCTTCTCACTTGGTGAATCAAGGGTTTCAAAATGTAATAAAATAACCATGACAACGGAGCAACTCAGTTTTATCTGAAAACCTTTACTGTGAAAGGTTCACCGACTTTTACAAATGTATTCTACTTACTGTGCGAACGAGTTTGAGGTACTCTACCAAAGTGTATTAATGTAGTTATCGCTACATTTCACTGATGACTGGAGTCACTTTGCAAACTCAAAGGTTTACATTTAAAGAAATAGTTGGTTTATTGAAGCACTGTAGCTTCAACTGTGTGTGTGACTATACAAAACTATTAGGCTTTATCTGGGGCACTTAAATGCTATTCAAGTACAACTCAGCTGCCGGTGGCCTCTTACCGCTCCACGAGGGAGTATTTTAACATACTGACTCACAGTGTGGTAAGCTGGTTGCCCAGCAGCTGTCGAAGAGTGTAAAAAGGCTACAAATGGTCATTAGCACAGGCCACAAAATTATTGGCTGTCATCCTTCTCTCTCCTAGATATTGTTACCTCGCCAGAGGCCAAAACATTGCCTGAGACTGCGGCCACTCTGGCCACCAGGGACCTGTAACATCTGTCCTCATGTCACTGGCTCAGACACTGAGAACTAGGACTAATAGACCATGAACGGTTTCTTCTATAAGGCCATTACCACTCTCTTACAAAAAGCAGGTGTGCTGCATTCAAACACTGTTGGAATTACATTCTCACTATATGTTTTTATGTTTATTTTTTTATATATTGCCAAAATTATTGTAGTCTCCTAGGCACATAGGCATGCAGGCTGCTGTTACAAACATTTGTGAAATAATGGGTCGCTCTCAGGGGTCCAGTAATAACATTTTCTCGCTACTAAATATTCCACAGTCAGCTGTTAGTGGTATTATCACAAAGTGGAAGCGATCGGAGACGACAGAACACAGAGGTCGCCAACTTTCTGCAGAGTCAGTCACTGCTGACCTCCAAACTTTGGGGGTGTCCAAATTCATGGGCTGCATCCTCCTGAGGCCGCATTTGTAGACCGATTACGTCACAGCGACACAATGAAGGCTGTCCAAATTTGTAGACTCCTCCGAATGCAGCCAACAAATGCGTCCTCCTTTTCCCCAAATTTGAAGGATGGGTCAGGTGTATCCTTTGTGGCCCACCATATCCCAGAATTCAGAGCATGGCCCAGCCAATTCCAGTTTTAAGTTTTAATAAAACTGCCACTATTAAGTTTTAATATTACTCTTATTACTCTTTCTACTCTTATGACTTTTAGCAAATTTTCAGGTGAGAATGTAGCTGTGTAAACTTCAAATATCTGCTTGGCTAATTAAGATATCATATAATTGCAAAAGTCCTCCGACGTTTTCAGAGACGTCTGTTATTCACCAGCTCGAGAGCTCGCCGGGAGCTCGAGGGTCACTAGAGCCGCAGAGAACGGCACACATCATTTTCAGATCACCACGGTCTTTCGCTACTCAGGTTAAACGCAATATATAAGTCACTTAGACAACCTAGTTTGGTTTTTTTCAGTGTTTTATTTGTTCAGGACTAAATCGGTTTGGCTGAGATAAAAGTTATTAGATTAGATTAGATAGCTGAATGTGAAAACAGAAACAGGAAACTGATGAAACAGAAGTGTGAGGCGGTCGAGAATTTACGCCAGTGTCCTGTTATATTTTAGATAGCAAGGAGCAGACGGCTGAGTTTATTAAACTCCACCAAGACAGCGGTGACGCTAATCTGAAGGCTAGACCGTCCCATTTCACAGACGTTTACTTCATGCTCCTACCTGTGTGGGAACAGTTTGTTTGTGGCACCCTCCTGTTCAAATATGACTGTGCACCAGTGCACAAAGCAAGCTCCATAAAGACATGGATGAGTTATGTGTGGATGATGTGGAAGCTCTTATAGCTGCAAAGGGTGGGCTGACATCATATTGAACCCTTTGGATCAATAATGTTACTCAAGGCAGATGAGCAATTACGTTTGGCAATAGCGTATTTATTTATTTTTATGTCACATGACAATAATGATTTGCGCATTCAATGTGGACTCGGACACTTTATAGCACAGCTACCTCGTTCACATTATGTGCACGTGGCTTTGTGGTGTAGCTGATATCATGATCTAAAAATGTAACATGCAACTGTTACTCTGGGACATGAAAGCTCATTGTATCATAAATACAATGTCAAAAAAAGGCTTTCTGTTTTATTCTATTCCAGCATACAATGCACAGAATGAATTTTTAATACACAAATTATTCAGCAAATATGAAAACTGGTATTTACACACATTTTGTGGATTCTATGTGAAGCTCGGGGGCCAAAACTGTGAGCCAAAAAGACACTATAAAGGTCTGTAGCATTTAATGTTAACACACTGAGGTAGAATTTTGGAGTTAGTTAGTTTCCAGTATTATGCAACTGATGTGATGTGGTTGGTGCTAGCTCACACTGAGCTGACATAAAATGAGTGCAGCGCAAGGACATCAGCTTAGCAAACAGCTAAGATGTGTGGCTAATGTAAGCTAAACCTTGCTTCAGATCTGGGTCAAAGTGTCACCCCACAGGTTTATGAGACTGGTTTGTTCTTTATGAAATCGTGACTGTTAAACACGGATAAAAGGCATCATTTTCATTGGAGGGGGGCTGGTTGAAGCAGTGTGTGCTTTGCAGCTTCTTTGTAGACATTCTGGACAGCCCGCCTTCGTTACAAGCTCCATTTGAAGGATAATTATTTTTCCACAGGTTGTTATTAACCATAAAGTTAATAACAAAGTCAAGAGACAGGAAGTCTAGATGGAGCACAGAAAGCAAACATGAGCGTCAGGCACTTACTGTCTTCTAACGGGTTGTACTGCTCGCACCCCAGTGCTTGTTTTTCTGCCTGGCGGCAGCAGAGCCACAACCCATCCTGCCAGAACTGAGGGTGAAACTTCACCAAGACCTCTGCGTTGTCTTTGATCTCTGGATACACACACACAAACACACAAAAGTTCAACAAAACCAGGTCTTTCCTGCTGCTTCTCTTTGAATTTTTATGTCTAGATTATCTGAGACTGGTTTTCCTTGATAAGCTGTATATAAAGTTAGGTTGATAAACTGCATCCGCCATCACTAAAGCTGCAGCTGAAGTACAGAACTTTAGCTTTAATTTAGAGATGAACAAAAGCACTTTGTGAAATGTTTAAACTGCAGCTACAGTTGTAGTGACAGCTTGAAGTGAGGAACTCATGACTGTCACAAAAGGATGGGTTTCCTCTTTTGTCATCCCTTGCCAGACGTTTAATGCAGCTGTTTTCAGTTGTTCGTTTGTGGGCCTTCCTGCCTCAGTCAGTGCAGAATATTCCACTCCTTTACCTTAAAAACATTTGGTTTTCTTTAACTGGAGGTTTTGGGTTGTTGTCTATCTGTGCTTCCAAGCGGCATGAAGTCAACTTTGCAGCAGTTGACTGAATCCCTTCATCTAGCTCCTTCCCCACATCGTTACTAAATGCAAGTGACCTATTGCCACTGTAAGCCACATGTTTTCAGGTGCTGTTGTATACTCCAGATCATAAATCATTCCAAGCCCTGTTCTTACTTTTTCCCCCCCCATATTTCTGGTACGAGTTCATTTTAATGTCACCTGCTCAAAAAAAGCAATTCTGTCCAGGTTTGGCTGGTCCAGATTTTTTTTTACTACTTTAATTTGGCATTTCCGTTCTTAAGGATGATTCATGGTTCATAAATCTTGCATTCAGTATTTTCTCTTACCAAGTTTTCTCTGGAAAATAAAATATCTACCACTTGGAGGGTGCTCTTTATTAGGTTGAATGTTCTTAAGAGTTTGTCTTTATCATGCTAAGGATCCTGTGATCCTCTACCAGTGTAGTCTCGTGTGACCGTCTGGGTGTTTTTATGTTATCTTTTTTTTTTTTAAATTCTCAATATGCACCAGATTGATGTTGATGTGGTCATTTCTAAGGTTACCGATCTCTGATTAATTTATTTTGGCAGCTTTAGGATTGTCTGTTTCATTTGGACTGTGGCTTTCAAATGTAAAAACATCTTTTTGAATCAACTCCAGACCTTTACCTTTTCCATAATTTCAGTATAAATAATGAAAGAAAAGTAACACCAGTCCATGACACAATTTTTTATCGACTGTCCACTTGCTTCCAGTCCATGCGAAAGTGAGGCTACATTTAAAAACGTGTAATTATTAAAGATTTCATTCAACTTGTTCATGAAGATGCTCAAATTAAAGAAAGTTTGAGCGATTTCAATTTCAAACTGAATAAAGCAAAATGAAAGACCCACTTTACGACCCATTGACCCACCCACTGAACTGAATTTGGTGGTGAAAAATGTTTCTTATGTTAATTTAAGAGCTGTTAAAACAGACTGGCCAATTGTGACCGGAGCTCTAAAGTAAGGGTGGGGGTGAACACAACAGGAGGGTTGTCTGTGAAGGTTCTCAGTCATCCAGGTCATCGTAGTCAAAGGAGCTTGCAAAGAAAAGCGTCTGGACTTCTTTAAGTTGCTTGAAGACGTTTCACCTCTCATCCGAGAAGCTTCTTCAGTTCTAAGGTCAAATGGTGCAGAGTCCCAGATATAAACCTAGTGGGAGTATCCCACCACAGAGGGACAAAAGGACCCCCTGATGATCCTCTAATCATCAGGGGGTCCAGGACTATAATCCAGGACCCCCTGGACTATAATCCAGGACCCCCTGGACTGGATTATAGATGGCAGAGAGTTGGTGTCTGCCATCTATAATCCAGTTTTGAGATCCCTTCCCAGACGCCTTAATGCCCACTCACATCCTGGGCCATCTGACCTCAGGAATTCACATGATAAGGTGGGGCCAGGTTTCACAATGAACTCACCCGAAACTCTGGCTGATTGGGACCCACACCCAGTTTCACACCTTGGCTCAGGCGATTAGAGGATCATCAGGGGGTCCTTTTGTCCCTCTGTGGGGGGGTCACTCCCACTAGGTTTATATCTGGGACTCTCCACCATTTGACCTTAGAACTGAAGAAGCTTCTCGGATGAGAGGTGAAACGTCTTCAAGTAACTTAAAGAAGTCCAGACGCTTTTCTTTGCAAGCTCCTTTGACAACAGGAGGGTTGTCATTCACAGTTGAAGCTGAAATATGTAGAGTATCCCCGTGTTTTTGATCTATACTGCAACCAGCCACCTAACCTATAATGATACTGTTTGTATTTATACTCATTGATATCTATTTCCTATGAAAGACTTTGAGATGCACCCATTTATAGTCCTAATGACTGATACTTGCATTGTTTAAATAAAGAGAATTAAATTATTTAGAATAAAAAGATCAACAAAATAAAAAGACCATTGTGACCTCTAGAAGAACATCAGTAATGATACACAGTTCAAACTATAAGACAGAAAAGTGAACTAACCATTGCACTTCTGAGGTTTGAGAAATCAGGTCAAATTACTAAGCAGTACACAGCGCTTCTGTTGAGTAAAATAAATGCTAAATTTCTCATGACAGGAACAACAAGAACAATGGAAACAGTGCAGGGGTGCTGGAAGGTATTTGCATGTGTGAAAACCAGTTTGTGCTTTGTGGTTCAAAGTGTGAAAAAACATCTCTGCAGTACTTCAGATGTCTAAACTCCCAGTGTGAGCTTTCATACCCTACCCCTGTATATATGTGCATTTGCTAGTTTTTCACAGAACAAAACAGGGACTGACCTTCTTTGAGGCTCTGGACCCATCGACTTCTGCTTTCATGACTTGGAGCAAATACATAGAGGGTGTTGGTATCGTACACCACCTGGACACAAACACACAGATCTGTCTGCTAACACAGTTTTATGTAGATTTCAAAGCTGCATAGGCATAGTTTAATCTTACAACAAAACAAGAAGCAGTCTGAAAGCCTAAACATACTTAGGAGGTTCATAATGCAACAAGAATAATACACTTTAGACTCAACTTGAAAAAAAGGCAGATGTGAAATGTAAAAGTGTGGTTACAGGTTAAATTTGGCATAATAATTGGATGTAAACTATAATGTGATATTTAAAATCCCCATAAACCAGATATACCAGTGTCATTTCCTAAATGTTCCTGATACAAACAGAGTAAAATTTAAGCATTTAAGCAAGTTTGAGCTTATTCTGCCTTCAAGAACAGGTCAGAGGTCCAAAACGATGTAATATTTTAATTTGTATAAGGGGCTTAGCAAGAAAGTGACTGGACTTCTTTAAGTTTCTTGAAGACGTTTCACCTCTCATCTGAGAAGCTTCTTCAGTTCTCAAACCAAATGGTGGAAAGGCCGAGTTGTCCCATAAAAGGGACGTTGACCCACTATTGATCAACTCAAGAATGGTACTGCATTTGTGTCTACAGGGAGTGCAGAATTATTAGGCAAGTTGTATTTTTGAGGAATAATTTTATTATTGAACAACAACCATGTTCTCAATGAACCCAAAAAACTCATTAATATCAAAGCTGAATGTTTTTGGAAGTAGTTTTTAGTTTGTTTTTAGTTTTAGCTATTTTAGGGGGATATCTGTGTGTGCAGGTGACTATTACTGTGCATAATTATTAGGCAACTTAACAAAAAACAAATATATACCCATTTCAATTATTTATTTTTACCAGCGAAACCAATATAACATCTCCACATTCACAAATATACATTTCTGACATTCAAAAACAAAACAAAAACAAATCAGCGACCAATATAGCCACCTTTCTTTGCAAGGACACTCAAAAGCCTGCCATCCATGGATTCTGTCAGTGTTTTGATCTGTTCACCATCAACATTGCGTGCAGCAGCAACCACAGCCTCCCAGACACTGTTCAGAGAGGTGTACTGTTTTCCCACCTTGTAAATCTCACATTTGATGATGGACCACAGGTTCTCAATGGGGTTCAGATCAGGTGAACAAGGAGGCCATGTCATTAATTTTTCTTCTTTGATACCCTTTCTTGCCAGCCACGCTGTGGAGTACTTGGACGCGTGTGATGGAGCATTGTCCTGCATGAAAATCATGTTTTTCTTGAAGGATGCAGACTTCTTCCTGTACCACTGCTTGAAGAAGGTGTCTTCCAGAAACTGGCAGTAGGACTGGGAGTTGAGCTTGACTCCATCCTCAACCCAAAAAGGCCCCACAAGCTCATCTTTGATAATACAAGCCCAAACCAGTACTCCACCTCCACCTTGCTGGCGTCTGAGTCGGACTGGAGCTCTCTGCCTTTACCAATCCAGCCACGGGCCCATCCATCTGGCCCATCAAGACTCACTCTCATTTCATCAGTCCATAAAACCTTAGAAAAACCAGTCTTGAGATATTTCTTGGCCCAGTCTTGACGTTTCAGCTTGTGTGTCTTGTTCAGTGATGGTCGTCTTTCAGCCTTTCTTACCTTGGCCATGTCTCTGAGTATTGCACACCTTGTGCTTTTGGGCACTCCAGTGATGTTGCAGCTCTGAAATATGGCCAAACTGGTGGCAAGTGGCATCTTGGCAGCTGCACGCTTGACTTTTCTCAGTTCATGGGCAGTTATTTTGCGCCTTGGTTTTTCCACACGCTTCTTGCGACCCTGTTGACTATTTTGAATGAAACGCTTGATTGTTCGATGATCACGCTTCAGAAGCTTTGCAATTTTGAGACTGCTGCATCCCTCTGCAAGATATCTCACTATTTTTGACTTTTCTGAGCCTGTCCAGTCCTTCTTTTGACCCATTTTGCCAAAGGAAAGGACGTTGCCTAATAATTATGCACACCTGATATAGGGTGTTGATGTCATTAGACCACACCCCTTCTCATTACAGAGATGCACATCACCTAATATGCTTAATTGGTAGTAGGCTTTCGAGCCTAAACAGCTTGGAGTAAGACAACATGCATGAAGAGGATGATGTGGACAAAATACTCATTTGCCTAATAATTCTGCACTCCCTGTATTTGCATTACTACTCATTAACTCGACAGTATGCATATAAAGAAAGAGGTCTCTCTGGTTGCAGGTGAGAGTGTGGTAGTGTGTTTGTACCTGAAAGGGGTATTTGTTCTGGCAGGGGATGACCCCTCCTCCATTCTTGACAATCTCCACACATCTGATGCGACTCACTTCGATGGAGCCCCTCTTGAACTTCTTCTGTTGATGCAAACATCATGTCATTTTTTAATGTTTGCTGTCTTTGTAATATTATCCAACTTGCAGTCTTAGACACTTTGACATTTTGTGCTGACATAGCATATTTGCACATTAGCAGTATTCAAATGATTGTTGAACTAATTTGACATGTAACTCATTTCCTTCAGCAGAATTTTTGATTTAAACTGGGATAAGAGCCCTGTATGCAGCTGTGTGGGCATTCCTGGAAAAACTGAAAGTGAACACTCAGCTTAAAACAGGGTGTTGCTACCTGAACCAACGAGATGTTTAAACAGACATTTTCAGTTTCACAGTTGAAGGGCATAAATCATATTAAAACAATGTAGATTGATGACACTTTCACACCTGTGCAGTACAAATGAACCAGAACCATTAGCTTAACTTAATATAAAAAGAGATAAATGACTATTCTGGCTCAGTGTAACATTACAGAGCTACTGCTGACTCAAATGACTTTAATGTTTTTTGATGAAACACCCACATGTAGCTGCTATTTACTTAAACAAAAGGTTAAAAATCACCATTACAAAGGTTAAAAGTCAGGAGAAAAAAAAGGTACCACAAAAGCAAAATTACAATATGTACCAAAAAGAGAAGAAAAGTCATTTTTTAAAAGGCAATATTTTGATCCAAAGTATCATGCATGAAAAACTGGTATAAAATGACCAAATGCCAAAAAAACTTGGTATAAGAAAAGATGCTTTTCTTCCCTGGAAGTTAGACTTCTGCATCATCTCTGCTGTTGTTGAATTCTCCGAAAGCTTTCACTTCAGCATTCTTTGAAAACCGCGTCTCTCTCTCTAATAATGTCTCTAAAATAACTGCTGAACAGGAGCCCAGCTTGCTGTTTCCAGTTTTCATCTTCAAGTAAGCTGACTGGATACTAAACATGTTTCACTGGCAAGTTCAAACATCTAATTCCCATGCTATAGGATTATAGTATAGAACCAGGTAAGCATGAACTCTGAACCAGTGCTTCTCCTTATTGTCTGTTATTTGTGTCTTGTTCCTATAAAACATGGCCAAAGTTTCAAAATGAAGTCACTACATGTATGTGAGCCAAAACTCACGTTGTTGACTGTTGCGAGCTCTCCTTTTCTGTCCTTTTTTTCCCCCAATTTTGGTTTTGGATCTGTATGATGTCATAGAGAGGGGATATCCCTAATATGGTCATTAAAACCCACAATCGTTTATTTCTATGAGAGGCAGCCAGTCAGAAGAAGCTCTGTTAAAGTAAGGGTGGCCTTAACTGAAGGGGGTTAAATCAGGTTGTAGGAGAGACTGTAAAAAAATAAATAAGAGTTGTTTTTGTATTTTAATCATGCAAAATTACTCCAATAAAGTTCAAGAATAAAGTTACAGAGCTGGACATGAGCAGAATAAGTCGGCTTTAAGAAAAAGCAAAAATGATCAGATTGTCAGTGCTTGTCTTCCTCATGATCCATCACAATTCACAGGTTGTTATAATGTCTGAGAACTAAAATCCCTAAAATCCACTGAGATGTCAGGGAGACTTACAGTCACATCATGTGCAAATCAATGTTGTTTCACTAAAGTCTAACCAGTACTGTAGGAGTGGAAGATGAACGCTTCACCATCACATAATCTCATCAGTACTAAAGGAGCTAAAAATAAAAATACAACATCCATCCATCCATCTTCATCCGCTTTATCCGGGGCCGGGTCGCGGGGGCAGCAGCCTAAGCAAAGAGGCCCAGACCTCACTCTCCCCAGCCACCTCCTCCAGCTTATCCGGGGGAATACCAAGGCGTTCCCAGGCCAGCCGAGAGATATAATCTCTCCAGCGTGTCCTGGGTCTGCCCCGGGGCCTCCTCCCGGTGGGACATGCCTGGAACACCTCACCTAGGAGGCGCCCAGGGGGCATCCTTGTCAGATGCCCGAACCACCTCAGCTGGCTCCTTTCGATGTGGAGCAGCAGCTGCTCTACTCTGAGCCCCTCCCGGATGGCCGAACTTCTCACCCTATCTCTAAGGGAGAGGCCAGCCACCCTTCGGAGGAAGCTCATTTCTGCCGCTTGTATCCGCGATCTCGTTCTTTCGGTCACTACTCACAGCTCGTGGCCATAGGTGAGGGTAGGGACGTAGATCGACCGGTAAATTGAGAGCTTCGCTTTTACACTCAGCTCCCTCTTCACCACAACGGACCGGTGCAGCGTCCGCATTACTGCAGCTGCAGCCCCAATCCGTCTGTCGATCTCCGGCTCCCTTCTCCCATCACTCGCGAACAAGACCCCGAGATACTTGAACTCCTCCACTTGGGGCAGGAACTCATCCCCGACCCGGAGTGGGCACTCCACCCTTTTCCGGCTGAGAACCATGGCCTCAGATTTGGAGGTGCTGATCCTCATTCCTGCTGCTTCACACTCGGCTGCGAACCGTTCCAGTGCGAGCTGGAGGCCCTCACCCGATGAAGCCAACAGAACCACATCATCTGCAAAAATCAGAGATGAGATTCTGAGGCCACCAAAGCGAAAGCCCTCCGCCACTTGGCTGCGCCTAGAAATCCTGTCCATAAAAATTATGAACAGAACCGGAGACAAAGGGCAGCCCTGGCGGAGCCCATCACCCACCGGGAACGAGTCCGACTTATTGCCGGCAATGCGAACCAAGCTCTTGCAACGGTTGTATAGGGATCGAATGGCCCGTAGCAATGGGCCAGACACCCCATATTCCCGCAACACCTCCCACAGGACACCCCGAGGGACACGGTCGAATGCCTTCTCCAAGTCCACAAAACACATGTAGACTGGTTGGGCAAACTCCCATGCACCCTCAAGTATCCTGGAGAGGATAAAGAGCTGGTCCAGTGTTCCGCGACCAGGACGAAAACCGCATTGTTCCTCCTGTATAAAATGTAAAAATACAACAAATGAACAGAAACTGAAAGCGACCTCAGCTCTTCCATCGTAATATGTCAGCCGGCTCTTGGTGAGGACGAACAGCCTCTCCTTGTAGTTCAGCGGCGACGTCCTCTTCTTCTGCTGCGAACGCTTGATTAGCAGCTCCTCCAGCAGCAGGTCCGCACTCATCCTGGCCCCGCTGACGGCCTCAGCCCATTGGCGGAAGACGTCAGACCGCAAAGGTATGGAACTGATCTAAGAGAGATGACCAAATTCTCAGATATAACTCATTCCTCCTTCCAGATAAACACACCTTTAGATTTGTTGTTCCAAAAAAGTTAATACATTTCCTGAGATGAAACAAATTAGAACCAGGTCTGTATCATCAATATGGCCACAAACAGGAAGTCCTCCTTTGTCTGTGACCACATTGTTCTTCTACCACAGTAGAACTTTATCTTTAATAAATGCTGTCTCCTACATTTCTGGTGGTACGGAGCTTTTTGGGAAGCTGGACACAGCGAGCAGCTCTGAGGGGTTTTATTGCACTTTCTGTGGAAGCCTTATTTAGCAGGAATTTATTTTTGGTCATTACATCCACCCGTACTCTGAGGAAGTGCAGCCATCTATACCGAGCTTTCATTATGACTTATTTCTGTCTGTCTGATTCTGCTTTTTTTTGTCTTTAGAGCCACAAGGCTCATAAGCAGCGTCTCTGTTTACATGCGACGCACACTGATTTCCTTTATTTCACCGGCAACGCTCAGTTATCTTTATAATAACACAGTTTAGTTTCACTTGTGTCAACTCATTACACCTCAGCCTTTGTTGTTTATTTTCTTCTAGAAAGATGTGATTCATCCAGGATAAGATTTAAGAAGGGCTCACAGATCTCTTTTTACTTTTAAGAGTGAATAACATGATTTCAGTTTGGTTTCTTCTTTTTCTAAGTTGAAGCTGCTCCGTGTAACACCATAAAAACACCACATATGTCGCTTTAACAAAGTAATGAACTCTAATGACCTTTGCACTCAGTGGCTTCACAAGCTATTCATTCACTGTCAGCTCATTATGCAGTGATCACATAGCTCTCTTGCTGATTATCAGTTCATTTGCTGTGATTGATTCAATGTCCCAAGTTCAATCAGCACAAACTACTGAGTGTGATTAATAAAAACATGTGGGCATGTAATTCATCGACTAGAAATGACCATAGTCACTAGCATTTATGGGTAGGTGAGTAGCATATTAAGCTTACAAACCACATCCGATAGTCAGTACATCTTTTGTGGTGGTTAATCATCCAGTAAAACACTGAGTCAATCGATAATGTCAAAGTAAAAGAGGTGTTTTGTCTCGAGCTGATGCAGGATGTGCTCTTATCTGTGTCCGCCAAAGCTCTTCTCTCAGTTTGAACTTATCAGGTGATTTACAAATTTGGTTGGTAAGTAATAAGTAATTCCGTGCAAATCTATCAGACGCAAGGCAAATGGTTAGCTGCACTACACAGAAGCCTTTTGTTTCTGCTGTGTGAAACAAGTAATGTGAGCGTTCAACATCAGGAGGCAGATGGGGTTGGGCGTGACCAAGCAGCAACATCTGAGGTTAAAAATACATGCCAATGCTCAAGTGCCAACACATTTCCCACAGGGGCCACCTTAAACTGTCACCAAAAGTGCATAAATACCCACGGACTCCTAATTTTACGATTCTCAAATTCAGCTGTGGAAGTCACATTTTTGCTTAAATAAAAAAAAAAAAAAAAGGTGGAAAAAAAGCTGTTTCTAAGAAGTTCATGGTGTGAAAATTCACCCAAGCCATTCGTTTGAATTTTTCTGAGGCCTGTTTGTGAGGCTGCATTAGCCAAGCGTCCCATTGAGTGCGTTCCCAACATTGGCTCCTTATTGAATTAGCAGACAAATAATATACTTCAGGATTTCAGAGTCTGTCACTTAGCATGAACCAGCAGGTATGTGTCTGTGTGATGCATCTGAGCAAGCATTCATAGAGCCCTTCAAACTGCCAGAGTCCAAAAACCAGCTGGTGACTTCCTGGTGGCATTCGATGTGCGTCAGACACGTGTTACTGCTGCTCGAACCAAAAACGAGTCAAAAAAACAAAGCTGGGTTGAGGCAGAGCAGAAGAGGCAACTTATTTTGGTCTCATGTGACTGTTTAATGCATCAAAATGCATAACGCTAATCTAAAACCTTAAACACATGCAGAATAACACTGCGAATAACATCTGATAAGATTACTTGATATAACGCCATCAATACAACAGTGTTACAGTAGTGTCGTCTGGATCTCCGTGCCAACTTATCAAAATATAAACATACAAAATCCTGGCAGGTTGCCTTCATGCATGTGTCTGCAGAGACATGTCAACGGTTTCCTTTATATAACTGTATGTATGGGATAAACATGTTAACAGTTTTCATGCCCGAAGGGTGACAAAGGCAACACCTGTCTTACTGGCATTGCACAATGAAGCACATTTGTTACTGGTGCACTGTGGCTCCTTAGTCAAAGGTCAAGTTGTTCCCCGTCTTCACCTTCTACCTTCTTTATTTTCATTTCAGCAAGCGGTAAAGCATCCTTTGACTATGAATAGTCCCCACAGAATACATATAATCAGTACATTCGCCCATAAAGCATAAACCCTTTACTGCTTGGGTACAGTTTGGATGTGAAACAAGGCCGAGATTCTTCACAGTAGTGTCCGTTAAGTTTTTCCAACCGCACTTAAATGCAGCAGAGGGAAGGTAGCGCACGCCGGTGATTTGAAGCGTATCGCGGGTTGTACACCTGTTCTCAGGTGATACTACACGGTCCTACTACATATACCATACTATATGTATACTATATTTTTTTAATCTATACTGTCCGATTAAATACTAATATGGATATTTTACAAAGCAGCAGCTGAAAGCAGGTCCACTGGTGTTGTTTATACGCTGCAGCATCACCCCCACAAAATGAAAGTTTCAACGTTATTGAGCGTTTTTGCATCGTATCCTCTGTTTTAAACTCACAGCGTTTAGCAGCGGCACTTCTAAACTCGCAGGTCCGCGGTTTCGTTTGCGGACAGCAGAACACAAAAGGCAAAAAGTTTACAGGAACTTCGCTGGGTGTCTGTGGAAAAAAGGATCCCTTACCTCCGCGCCTCATTTCCCAGTTTCTCCTCACTTGGTTGGAGTCCGTGGGCCTCCCATGTCGTTGCGAATCTCGGGAGCGGGATTCAGGAAATGAAGAGAAACGCACCGGCTCACGGGCACGCGCACTTCCTCGTATTGCGCTGCTGCACGGTGATCGCTGAGTGAGCTACGACTGATTTAGACCTCTGGGGTGGCTGCGTCACCAGTGGGTGACCGTCCCCGTCTCCAGCTTTCACGCATGTACGTGCTGTTACCTCGTGTTTAATGCAGAAGAAGCAAATGAGATGCCGGGATTTTCTTCCATCACGGGTCCCATTCCTGTTGGGTTACTCAGGGTTTGTTTTCTCACTTCCATCTGTGATGAGCCCTGTTACACCTGAACGTATCTTTCACACACACACACACACACACACACACACACACACACACACACACACACACACACACACACACACACACACACACACACACACACACTCTATAAATCAAAAACTAGCAGCATATAGTCATAATAAAACACAAACTGACATGATGAGTCAGCATACAACAAGTACTCTCATTTAGAAAATTCCTTACTCAGTGATCGTTTCCACTGGAGCAGCTGCTACATGCACACACTCATGTTGCAGTTTGAGAGCACGTGTTTAACATGTAAGTGGTAACAATGGTTCATTGCTATGCAGCCGTCTGAGCTTCATCGTTCAGGCCTAGCACTGCTCAGATCTCACGTCCTGGTGCTGTCCTCACCCTGCTCTCTTCTTTCCTTCCTCTTTTGACAGGCACATTTTTGCTTTGCTTGCTAAACACAATTAAAATGCAGCACTACCGGATAACCTCTCCATAAGAGGAACATAGTTGAGGTGTGTGGGGTTGCAGACATTTTGCACAAATTGACAAGGAACAAGGTGCGGAAGTATAAGTGATACATTTCCCAGCATGCTCCTCTGCTACCAAAACATTTCTGATAAAGTGACTGTTTTAGTCAGTGGAGTGTGAGTGGAGAGTTTGCACTGACAATTCATCTCATAAGGAAAATGTATATGGCATATCATGATTTAATCATTTAAATCATGTTTTAATCAAAATTCTAGTGTTATAGTAACGTTACTATAACACTAGAATTTTGAGTGTCAGGTGAAATGTAAAGAAAATGCACCTTGAAAAATGATTTTCACTGGACCCTTCCTACCTTCAAAGTCATTTAGTGTTAGCTTGGCTGTCCTATCAGACATTACACGTTTTAAAATTTGAGTGCAACTTTCCATAAAAGCAGTGGGCAGAGAGGAGTTTTCAGATTAACGAGCACCATCAACTATTAAATATTTCCTAGTGTGTTGTCAGACTTATTTGACCGGTCAAATCTTCTCACACATTGCTGACCTCTTTCTCTTTGATGGGCACAAACTTACAGGGGGTTTATTCTTCTGTGTTAAACCTTCCACAAACCCTATACCTAAACACACACCCCTTTTGAAATGCTGTGACAAAACCTGCAGCTTAACCTGCGATGCATCTCCATGGAAATTTCACGCTGCACTCGGCAACTAGCCTGCTCAGCACCATCAATCAGTACCGTCTATGGTGACACATCGCCAGCCATAGCTTTAATATAAGGACGCACAGCTGTCAGATAAGCAGAGCAGTGAATAAAGAGAAAAAGTCTCATAATTGTACTTGTTTCTATTGTCACTGGCACCACATGAGTATACGGTCGAGTATACGATAAATAACAATGATTTTGAACTACCCCAGTAAAGTCCAAAATAAAAACACAAAAATAGATATGCGTAGGTGTGTGTGTGTATATAGAGGAAATTGAATCAAATTAAACTTTTTTTATACGCACATATGAACGGTTTACCCTGCCATGATGAACTGACTAGAGTGGATAGATATCTTATATTAAACTATAACATTTGGCTTGATATACACTAGGTAAATTAGCCAAACTTCACAAGGGATTTATACTTATGTGTTGCATCCAACACGGTGATAAGGACACACACACACGCATAAATCATCTTCCCAGGGCCTATCGCAGAGTTTTTAAGCCTGTGTTTAAGATTAATGCATAATTTTTAAGGCTCAGGTTCTCATAAGTACTTTAAGCTTTAATCGAGTTCGCTCATGAACAGCTGGCAGGAGTGCAGGATTGAGCCTTGAGTTTTTTCAGACTAATGACCTGTCTTACTTTATTTCATTGTTGACGTAAACTTTCTAACACATTTCACGCTTTTACTTTTTTCATGCTGCTGGTTTCATTTCTTTTATTAGACTGTGGAGGCACAACACTTCCTGTGGGTATACTCTTCATGGCAGGCACTTTGAGCCATTGTTATCTTTACTAAAAAAAAAGTAGAAGCAGCAGCAAATGACTGAGAACAGAGAAAGGATTGCTATGGATCACAGGTCTTTTCAGTGTTGTTGTGCCACTCAACACCTGATGATTGATAATCAAACATCAGACGCATAATGTTCTTTTTTGTTTCTTGTTTAGATTTGAATCTCTGTCAACATATTGTACCAGAGATCGGAGTCATATTTGGGAAAACTGTTAAAAGTGAAAAGTGTTGCTCATAATCAGCAAAACAAAGTTAGGTTTTCCAAAAGACCTTCAGTTTCAGCAAATGCCCCAGAAATGTCCTCTAGGTCAATTTAAAATAGGAATATAAGTCACCTACAGTGTCTCAAAGGCAGAGCTTGGAGGAGTTTGGGATGGACAGATGGATAAACAAAATCTGGATTATTTTACTAGATATTCTTGTGTATTTTTAATTTTTTGTTCTTTTTAAAATATGGTCTTTCTTCAAACTGAACATTTTTGACAAGGAGGAAGACCACACATGACAAATGTCTTGTGGTGGAGAGGAAACGTCTCCATGGCACGGCTACGTCTGCAGCCTGTCTGCAGCTCGGACACCAAGCATTTCACTACATGTTGTAGTCTGTATGATTGTGTATGTGACAAATAAAGGTTGTTTGTTTAAAAGGAAAAGAGAAATCTGCACAGTGCCATGTAAGCTCAGGTGATTAAAAGGATAACCCTTACATGTTTTGCTGTTATCAGTTAGAGTGGGCTGTGACTTCCTTTCAAACTGTGGGAGAGGTGTCACACCACACGACTGATAGCTGAGTGGAAAATATTTAATGCTGCTTGTGCTGCTGTGTTGGAGGGTTGGTTTTGGAAAGTCTTTGGATCCTGTAAAGAGTGACAACAGCTCTCTGTGAATATATTTTCTAAAACTCACTTTTGAAAAGACATTTTCAAAAGTTAGACCACCTTTGAAGGTGGAAGCATTTATAAGGGCAAATATTTTGGAAAATTGCCAAGTTGACTTTCTCCGCTTTTGCTCATTTTCTGTTATTACACATACTGCGGATGCTCATATTAAACAAATGCTGCCAAATGATGCCAAATGCTGTAAAATGCCATTGAACATAGTTTCTTTTCTGCTCTTTGCTCTGTCTGAGATCAGAGGGAGGTGATTTCCCTAATATGGTCATCTCAGGAAACCAGCGTTTGCTGTGACCACAAGAGTCTCATAAAGAGCTAAAATGGCACATGTCCAACACAGGATGCACTGAAGGTGATGTTATTGTAAGCAGTGTTGGTCAAGTAATCAGTAACTAATTACTGTGAATTTCCCATTACGTGGTAGCGCACTCGGTGCTTGCTTGGAAGTTTAGGGAGTTTTCACTGTAAAGAAGTTTTCTTCCCACGCACAACGGACACTAATGTTTTTGTCACTTTTTATGGACTCAAACTCAAAGTAAGGTCAGTGCTTCCACGCTTTAAACGCTGCACGCTCATACTCTCTCCCGCACTCGATATATTATCCATTGTTGATCTGCACACAGCTGTTGTCACGAACGTCGCACTCGCTTACGTCACTGTCATGAGACATTCTCGCAAAAAAATTCGCGGTTTTAGTAATGCAGCGTTCCTACGGGAAAGTAACGGTAATCTAATTACCGTTTTTGCAATAGTAATCCCTTACTTTACTCGTTACTTGAAAAAAGTAATCGGATTACAGTAAGCCCATCTCTGATTGTAAGATATATATACTGAAGACTCTACAGTCCAAGTACACTGATAGGAAAGGTTACCGGGAGAAAGCTTCTTATTAAAAAGTTTGGCTGTAATGCACAGCAGTGTGTTGGAGAAAACCAAACACAGCATATCAAATGATGGTGGAAGAATGACTATTTGGGCTTTGTTTTACAGGAATGGACAGGTTGCAGGCATGATGTCGACCATGAATTTCTCTTTATACCCAAAATATTCCAAAGATGAACACGAGGCCATTTGTCCAGTTGTTAAATCTTGGATAAAGCTGGACAGTGATCGCTACCACAGATTTGCTGAAAAAGAAAATAACAAAGGAGATCGTTGCATAAGAAACCTTTTGAACTTAAGCGCTCACGCACACAGGTGTACACGTGAGTGCTTACAGACACAAACTATATCTTCCTTGGCTGCTACATTAAAGCATATTGTACACTGTCGGACCTGTGTGCTGCTCAATAACATTCAATATTTAGTATTTACTTTTACTTACACGTATCTAGGTTGTTGTCTCTATATTGTGTTGTTCTCTCGTTTGTTTTCTCCTTTTTTTTCTCAGTGTCTTCTTTTACTGCCCCCTTCCCCTCTGTTTTCTTTCTTTCTTTCTTTCTTTCTTTCTTTCTTTCTTTCTTTCTTTCTTTCTTTCTTTCTAATTGTCTGTCCAATTTGTAATTTCTTAAAATAAAATAAAATAAAATAAAATAAAATAAAATAAAATAAAATAAATAAACAATGATAATATAGATTAATCAAGTGAAAAAATTTGGCATTGGCATATTTTCTCCACTTGCATCTTTCCTGGCCTTCAGACAACAATTCTGATGCTAAAGTACCGAACAGGACAGGCAAAAAGAAAAAAAAAAGTAATGGGAAAGTGTCAGTGTGCAAGTTACCACTGTTTAACCATTTAATGATCAGTCTAACAGTGAACTACTATATTACATATTTTTAAACTGCAGTTGAATAAAAGCAGAAATATGAAAAATAAGGTTTTACACTTGACTGGGTTCAACATAAACTAACATACTTCAGAAAAATGATGATATGCGTGAAACGTGTCACTTAAACATGACTCAAGCCTTCACGAAAGAGAAAAAAAACAGGGGGTTTCCCATCACTTGAGCCTTGACTGGAACTCTTTAAATCGTATTATCTTCTTCTTCTTCTGTCATGCTTCAGTAGTAGACTGGAGAATAAGAGCCACCATCTGGTTATCTCAATGAACCTCTTCCTAATGTTTGCTTTCTGCAGATGAAAGCCTGCTTTTATTTAAAAATGTCAGACTTTCAGACTCCTGTAGCGCCTACCTGAGTACAAGGTATGGACAGGCTGTGTTGGGGGTGCTCCCTGTTGTTAATGAATTGTGGGCCCTCAGGAAAACCGTTGTGTTCCCATGTGAAACTCTTCAGGTCACCCCAGGCAAGGTGAGAGTGGCAATCAAGAGTGCCCTTTCTCCTCTTTGACGAGGCCAGTCTTCACATTTTGGACCAAGAACACAAACAGTCAGCTGAGACAGAAGAAGTCCCTTATATGAGTGACGAGATGTTTCTCCCACTGCAAATGTTACGTTCAGATGAACGTTGAACAGAGGTGGTGGATTATGTCACCAGCTATCAACCATCTGTAGTACAAAGCTGTCTTGGGTTGTCTTACCAGGTGTTTCAACCTCTGCTTTCATTTAGCATCAGGTGACCTAACCTGGTCACACGATGGTTCTCACAGTGGTTTTACGCACAGTGGCAATGATCACACCTTTTTTTTGGTTTTGTTTTGTTTATACTTTGGCTGATATGATGAAACACATCATTAATAAAAGGTCAGTGATCATCAGCACCACCACGTAGAGGTTTAAATACCTGGAGTTTTAGAAGTGACTAATTCTCTTGGATGAGGGGGGAAATATTTTCATGAATCTAGACCAGTCTAGCTCAGTTTTTTTCATACACCCTGTTACGGCCCAGCTCAAAAGCCGCAACATAAAAAAGGAGACGAATACCAGAGTGGTAGTGAGAAGAGGTTTTATCTTAAAATGGCATAGCAGGTTGGCTAAAATAGCTGGTGCCACCGAGGCAAAGACTAGTGAGCTTCCGGGAAGCTTGCCTCAGGTATGCTTTTATCAATTAGCACCGGCTGAAAACATTGAGGAGATTAGGGGCTGCAGAGGGACGTAACACACTCAAGACCTTAAAGTCCTGAATTACTGAGAAAAAATGTCTCCCATCTGCCCCAGGGCCTTCTTCATGTATGACGTGCCCAAAAAACTTAATCCAGGAGGCTTCCTAGTCACTGCTGCTCATATTCACAGCCTCTTTCTTTTGGTCATTACGAGAGCTCGTGACTGTAGGTGAGGGTAGAGACGTAGATCGAGCAGTAAATTGAGAGTTTTGCTTTGACACTCTACTCCTTTTATCATGACCCATACAGTCCTGCTGCAGCTATCCTCAGTTGTGAATAAGATTAAGGAGTGACCACAATATGTAGGTGTTGGTCAGCTGTGTGTGTACCTCATCGTTCTGAGTTTGCTGAACTAATTTTAGCAGCTCTGCTATATCTTTGATCTATCTCACTCAGCCAATCACACGGAGGCTAGAAACAGGAATTATGAAGAAGATACGGGATGTGGCCCTAACCTTTATAGACCAGGTAAAAGAAAAGGTGAAAGTACTCTAACAAGGCATCTGACCTTTCTGAGGAGGAAATTACAGTTTTGGACGATATTACCCCAGTGCTAAAACTATTCAGTCTGAAACAAAACTCTTACAGTTAACTACTTTACACTGGATCAACCTGTACCCCATGAAATATTTTTATATGCTTTTATTTTACACTAAAGGAATGACTGGATGGGACACTTTCAAGTCACAGAAAGAATTTATGACTTTATGATCCTCTAATCACATACAGTGACCTTGTACTCTGAGCTCCCTAGACAGCATTTGGATAGCTCACAATTACGCTACCTCTGGTACAGTTCATTTACAGGACAGGTGAATCTTCTGTGGACCAGATGTGGCCAACAATTATGAAAAAAGGGTGGAGCTGTGGCTGAGCTGAAGCCTGAATGAGGTCAATCAGGGGCAAATAGAAAACCTGTGTGAGTAACACATGGTCAAACATTTCTGTTAAAACATTCCTTTAAAAAAACCTTTGCTAAAGAAATAACAAAAATGAATAACAAAAATAAAAAGAGCAGCTGGAGTCAAAGGACCAGATTTTGAACTGGCTCTGACGGTCATAGCAGCTAAGCGGAGGATAAAATATGAGCCCTGTTTTTGCATTATGAGCCTCAGTGTGTGTGTGTGTGTGTGTGTGTGTGTGTGTGTGTGTGTGTGTGTGTGTGTGTGTGTGTGTGTGTGTGTGTGTGTGTGTCTATGGAGATATTCACATAGACGGATGCTTTGTGGTTTCATTCACGTCATTCTTTCACTTCCTTTCTGTATCTTTGTCTTCATCTTTCTCCCACTCTCTTTCGCCCGCTCTCTCTCTGTAAACACTGTAAATATAAATGCTCTGCATTCAGACATTTAAATCTTGATTCATGTGTCTAAAAGCTGACTCAAAAAATAGTCAACAGCAGCAAGGCAACTATCCTCCTCTTCTTTTTTGTGCCCATATCTGCTTTCTTTTGCCTTCTCTTCTTCACCTACTCTACTTCCTCCACCCACCTGCCTGCCTGTGTCTCCGTCTTTCTTTCTACCTCAATCTGTCTCTGCACCCTTGTCGCTCAATTATTCGATGGTTTCCCACCTGTGGCGTCCTATCAGCTCCGCACCGATGGTTGCAGAAAGAGATTGAACCGAGCTGACCTAAAAAGAACTGAAGAAGAATAAGTGGCGCTGATGAGGAGATAGAAGAAGAGTCAAAGCAGGAGAAGGAGGGAGACAAAAAAGCAGAGGTGGAAGACAAAAGAAACAGAGTCATGATTCACTCAAGTAAGTAATTTACGAACATACGTACAAACCTTGCTTATTTCTTCTTTTGACATTGGAGCAGGTTGCAGCAAACTAACAAAAAAGCCAACATTTGCACTGATAAGAATGAGTTACTCAGCGTTAAAGGAGAAAATGTGAGTAAAATGTGCGGCGTTAGTATGCAGCGTGAAATGAGCCCGAGACCATTAAAACGTCATCTAACAAACGGCCGGGCTTAATACCACCATAGGTTCCCGTCACTTTGTACCTGAAGTAACTTCAAGGTTATGAACGTCTTCTGAAAGTTTTTGATGTTTCTTGATCTCTGAAGCTGTGGCAGTCAGGCAGTTAAAGGGGACACCAAAATGGCAGTTTGGCTTGAAATGTCACTTCATCACATGACAAAACACAACAAAGACTCAACTTTGGCTCTTTATAATCTTTCAATGCCATGTTCAGGGGTGTCCGCTCCAAAGTTTTCTTCTTAGGCTGCACTAGACTAGCTTTACACGAGTTTTACTTTAATTCTTGCTAATGGCACAACGCCACAGTTATGTAGCTCACGTTCGTACCGTCTGAAGTGACTCACTTGAATGTTCCTTCTTTAAAAAATTAGAATCTCAAAAAAGTCCGAGCTGGGATGATTTTCAGGTCTTGTTCTCATTTGTTGCTTAGTTGTCTTAGTTTTCTGACTGTTTCTGGTTTCCCTCTTCTTCAGCCTACCTGACAGTTTTTTTGTAGTCCTTAACAGTAAAGCTTGAGTTTTAACCACATGAAGTAATTTCCCTCCATAATTTAAATTAATTTAACTTAGTTTAGCTTTTACCTGCACTTTTACCTGAGAGCCACTGATTTGACCCCCCCAAAAAACCAAACAAACACAACAACATGAAAACAGTGTGGCTTAGTTTACGTGTTTAAAAATAAAAGAAGAGAAAATCTGTATGCACATCCAAAAAAGTGTATTTTTTAGCTTGAAGCATCTGCTGTTAAACCGTTAAACCATGTTTTTGGCTTGAAACTTTTTCCACATTTATTATGCATAAACCCTTGAGCTAAGGACAATGTGAAAATGTCGACCGAAAGCTAAGCAGAGGCAGAGACACCTGTATGCAAACTAACACCTCTGGTTTGCTGAGCAGAAAGGAGTGTTTTGCTTGCTAATGTAAAGTTTCAGTTCTGTTTCTCACATGGCACAAAGGTGCAGTTACCCAGACAGGAAGGTACACTCATACTGGCCTTTAAATCTGAGCAGAACCCAAGTAGAGCTAGTTCAGGTTTCTCCTATATGTTAGTCTCATGTTGACAAAAGTAATGCTAATTTGCTGTCAATTAACGTTTACCATGCTCACCATCTTAATAAATTGTGTTAGCATATTTATTTGCTAATATTTGCTTTATGCACTGTTTTGCAGCTGAGACTGATTAGACTTTCACTTCAGAACAAGTTTGCAATTCCAGTTTAGCAGAGGAGAGGCCTAGCGGAGAGCTAGCAGCTACAGCTGCCTGTGTCCGCATGCTAAGCAACCAACAGCATCTCTGTTAAAGAATAATTTTGGGCCTTACCAGTAAAACTCCAAGATGAATTACAAAAACGAAAAGCTGTTATGAAAAGAGGGACTTACTTCGTAGCAGGCCATGAACGTGTTTCTTTTCAGCATTCTAAAATAGAAGTCTGCAACCAGCCTTATGACGCCAACTTCAGTGTTGGCTTCATTTTTCACCCCAAAGGAAATATTACAGTTAATATCCTCAGGCTAACCACAGAAAACAGGAATCAGAAGCCCAAAAAGTGTCAACTAAAATCCACAGCTTTCACTTCAGGTACTCTACATACACTCTGAAACCTTTAACTGTTACTTTTAAAGGACAATTATGACTTTTATTTAGGGCTGAACGATATATCGCATTTGCGATAATATCGCGACATGATCAAGTGCAATTTTCTAACCGCAAAGGCTGCGATTATACTCTGGACATGTCCAAATTCATGGGCTGCATCCTCCTGAGGCCGCATTTGTAGACCGATTACGTCACAGCGACGCGCCGAAGGCTGTCCAAATTACTACCATATCCCAGAATTCATAGCGCGGCCCAGCCAAACTCCAGTTTCCAACAATGGCGGCCGCTACTAAGTTTTAAAATTACTCATACTAATCTTTCTGGGTCACAAAATAAACTTTTAAAATATTTTCAGGCGAGAAAGTAGTTGTGTAAACATCAAATATCTGCTCGGTTTATCAAGATATCCCATATTTGCAAAAGTGCTTCGACGTTTTCAGAGGCGTCTGCTACCCACCAGCTCGACAGCTAGCCGGGAGCTCGAGGGTTACTGATGCGGCCGAGAACGGCACAACTCCCGGCACATCATTTTCAGATCACCGCGGAGTTTCGCTGCTCGGGTTAAACGTAATATATAAGTCACTTAGACAACCTAAAAATGTTATTGTTGGGCTTTTTTCAGTGTTTTGTTTGTTCGTGAGTAAATCGGTTTGGCTGAGATTAAAGTTATTAGATTAGATAAAATAAAACTTTATTAATCCCCCGGGTGGGTTCCTCCTTGGTTTTCACACAGCTGACTAAACGTCAAACAGAAAACTTATTAAACAGAAGTATGAGACAGTCGAGAATTTACACCAGTGTCTGGTTATATTTTAGATAGCAAGAAGCAGACGGCCGAGTTTATTAAACTCCACCGAGACAGCGGTGACGCTAATCAGAACTAGCCTTCTGATTAGCTAATCAGAAGGCTAGACCGTCCAATTTCACGCCTTTAAATTTTAAAGGCGTGTTTGTGTGTGTGTTTATACAATTGCTATTATGTTTGCACTTTATGTGTAATGTTACTGACTGCAGAGATCAGTAAGATGTGTGTATTTTTTATTTATTAGTTTTATTTATTTAATATTATTTTTTAATTGAATGACTGTCTAGTAGTTCACAGATGTCGAAAAACTGAGTGTGGTAAAGCCACTGATTTTTTTTATGTATATTTCTGCAATCTGCACATTGTACTGACTTTCATTTTAATGTTTACACCAGGGTTCCTTGTCAGCACTTTATGCTCAGATGTTTGTAAGCTAAAAATAAACTATTGTGTATGTTCAAATATACTGTTGTGATTGAAGAAGTTAAATAAAAATGTCAGTCATCAATTCATGCATCACCTCATGTCATCATAACAGAGGTCTGTCTTCCAGGAAAGAACAGTTTAAAATTAATGTAATATAGTATTGGCCATACTATATGATGTATTGCTTGTCTTTGTTTAATAATACAGAAGACAAAGACCTTAAAAAATAATCGCATATCGCATCGCAATCGCAATATTGGGGCAAAAAATCGCAATTAGATTATTTTCCATAATCGTTCAGCCCTACTTTTATTTAGAATCTAAGTGCTTATTTTACCACTTGGTAAAGCAGTAAAGAAAGAAAAAGAATGCAGTACCTGAGTGTATGACCCATGCCAGCCCATTTAAAAATATAATCCTGGCAATGCACAATGCATTTAGCATCAGTTATACAAATCTTAGAAATCTGAGAATTCACGGATATGGCTTCTGTGTTTTTTTCTGCCGATTACACCCCTCTTAGACCCCCTGGCAATAACAGATACCTCAATAAAACTGTGTGTTCCCTGACCAGCTACGGGAAGTTGCTGCAAGTCTCTAGGTGAAACTGGCTGCAAAGAGGTTTACTACACCAAGGTCATCCATACACAGTGTTGGGGAGTAACGGAATACATGTACCGCCGTTACGTATTTAAAATACAAAATATGAGTAACTGTATTCCGTTACAGTTACCGTTTAAAAAGGTGGTATTCAGAATACAGTTACTTTGTTGAAATAAATGGATTACACTGCGGTACTTTCCTGTTTCATTTTGTCGCGGGTCAGGACTGTTTGGGTTTTCTTTGACAGCTACGTTCTGTTGTTCCAGGCGGCAGCGTTACGGTTGCCATGGTTACAGGGTGACGCTCTCTCTCTCTCTCTGCGACTGTGTGCTTCCTGGGTGAGAGAGTGCCTTTTCGTTGCTGTTGTTGTTGTTGTGCTAAGCTAATAGGCAGAATGCTACAAGCATAGCTCTAAAGAATGTAGCATCATGGGCAGTGTAGTTCGTGCTGCAGGGAGAATGGACTGCCATACACGTTATGTGTCTGTGAGCGCGAGGAGGGAGAAAAAGGGGAGTGGAAAGGTACGAGTTGTCATCGAGGAAAAACGGGAGCTGGAAGCATGTAAATATAATAATAACCACTTCAGCCAAGAAGAGTGCCTGACGAGCCCAGTTGTAAGTAAGCTATTAAGACTCGACTGTACGCCGTGTTCGTGTTTTCCTCCGAAACAATAAGTTCCGTTGGAGCAGCCTTTCAACGCCTCTCTCTGTCTCTCGCAAGAAAAGTTGACCCACACAACAAAGTAAAGCTATTTTTCGGCTACGAGCTGACAGAGACCCCGCCGTATTAGTCAGAGGTCCCTTTACTACAGTTCGGAGTCGCGGACCTTCAGTAATAGTAATAAATCACACAGCAATAGTACATTCACGTTGTTGTAAAAAGCATGATAATATATTAAGTAATCCAAAGTATTCAGAATACGTTACTGTCATTGAGTAACGTAACAGAATACGTTACAGAATACATTTTGGGGCATGTATTCTGTATTCTGTAATGGAATACATTTTAAAAGTAACCTTCCCAACACTGTCCATACATGTATTGTGGTTGCTAGCAGGTTGCTGTGGTCATCCTTAGTTTGCAAGTAAGATGCCAGTTTGTCTGGAAACACTCTTCAACAAATTACCAAGCAGTAGTGAAACTCAACACAATCTGAGACAAACTGGACATTGTTTGCCTTCATAGAAACACTTGAAATGTGTTGATTGCAATGATAACTCATAACAGAGTTTCATATTGTAACACTTTGTAAACCTTTTAGAGTTTTGCTTTTACTGATTTGCAAGAGGTTGGCAGGTGTTTGCAGACAAGTTGCCTTTTTTGTGCAGTCAATGGATGACTTTAGCAATCTGCTCAGAGGTGGGACCAAGTCATTGTTTTGCAAGTCTCAAGTAAGTCTCAAGTCTTTATCCTCAAGTCTCAAGTCAAGTCTCAAGTAATGTCAGGCAAGTCAGAGTCGAGTCTCAAGTCACTGGTGTAAAAGTCCGAGTCAAGTCACAAGTCTGAAACTTTGAATTTCAAGTCCTTTCGAGTCTTTAAAAAAAAAAAACGAAAAAATAATGTTGCAGTTATGCTAAATGTAAATATTAGACCATGTAATTTTAAAATCTGTGTTTTTCTCAACACATGACAAAATAGTGAACTTAGAAAATATACACAAATTGTGAAATTGCACCTCTTTAAAATGCAGCTCAATTAAACCTAGCTCCAAGAATAATTTTCACCGACAGTTCTGAGATAAGCTGCATGTTATTCTTGGATGCGGTTGTAGGACCGGTTTTAAAATCGCATGACAAAAATATCATACACATTAAAAAAAACTGTATCACCAACGTAGCCTGGACAACATTTGCTAGTTAGATGAAGTCAGCTATCTCATCTTAGCATATTTATATGCATATTTATAATTATACGGTTCTTGGAGTGAGTGCATACACTCATGAAGTTTAGTAACTTCAGGTCACTGCAACAAGCCCAGGTACAGTTTACCGACGGATGGGTGCAGGACCTTGAAATGCACCGTGTAGAAAGTAAAGACCATCGTACGTATCATAAGTTTACCAGTCTCACAAATCGTCGTCATAAATACACATTCGTTAACCGTTTATTAATATAACCTTTGAGCTCAACGGTAATTAATTAGTAGTGGAAATAATTTCTGGTAGCATCACAGAAATGTAGCAGTGACAATAATACTGTATGCTGTAATCGTACTGGGCAATTAGTGATACAAAAAACCTGTTTTATCCTGTGAATAAAAGTATATGTTTTTGTCAATGTACCATAATAACAGAGGCGAAACGCAATATTGTGTCAGGACAATTCACTATTTATGCACAATAAACACAGGAGCATAGCGCGACCATTTCTGTTCAGCGCCAGACTTGCTTGTAACCTATATCACCAGTTATGTTATGAAAGTGACGTATTAACTACTAAAAAACACTGACCTTTGTGTAAATGCTTGGAGCAGACTAACCTGTGAGCTGGAGGTAGGGTTGCCAACCGTCCCTTAAAATACGGAATCGTCCCGTATTTCGAAACAAAAGTACACGTCCCGTATTGAGCTAATAAGGGACGCACTTTGTCCCGTAATACAGTGAGAATCAAAAGTAGTCTATAAATGTTTATGGAATTAACGCTTTGTTTGAAAACATAATTCCCAGACCCTCTCCTGCTTTGTGACCAATGAGCTGACAGCACACTTATGACAATTCGAGTATGACAAGTCAGATTACCGCTCATCTCATTGGTTGAGGAAAGGTCGCTTACGGAGAAAATACCGGAAGACAACCGATGACCACAACAACAAGCATGGCCAACAGGGAAACAAACGCCGACACTGCGGTGCAAGTCTCGGACGGCACACTGTGCGTCCATAAAATGAAGGTTATAACAGAAAATCTGTCGCTCGCTCTCTCTGTCTTTCACTCACACAGACACACCACCATATCAACTTTGCTAAATTGCTAATGAAAAACATTGATCAGGCAGCTGTGATTGAGCAGCAGTGTAAATCCAACTATTTTCACGGTTGTTGTGGTCGTGATAATTTTGTGATGCCACATGGCAAAGGCTCGGATGAGCTTTCCAAAGTTCTACAAGTTGTGCCTCCATCGCTTGTGTCCAGATCACACGCTGCACAGCTGTGCTGCAACGTCTTTTTCACCGACGTTTACGTGTTTGCGCGTGAGCAGCTGCGGTGACACCCTCACGAGCGATTGATGATCGGGAGCTGGTCGTGAGGTGTTAATCGCTTCTCGTTACCCCACGTATACTACACGACGCACGATGAAGGCCAAAATCGGGCTGATCACCAAATCGGTCGCACGACTCAAAAATCGGCTCAAAATGGGCCAAAATCGCACAGTGTAAGCCCAGCATTAGAGCAGCAATGTTTGTTCGCTCAGAGAAAGAAAAAAAAAGGCTGCAAAAGTACAGGGAGGAATGGGAAAAGGAAAACACCTGGCTGGAAAAGTGCACGATAACACCTATAAAGCGCACTGCACTGTGTGCCGGCGCACTTTTTCCATAGGCATGCTTCTATTGGTGGGCACATGAAGAACACGAGGGGCATGAAAGCTCGGGGAACCCTTTACCAATTTTTTGTCCGCCAGGCCACGGCAGAAGCAGATATGGTATGTAAACACTGGTTTGTTTTTTTAAACCCTCTGGTTAAGGTTAATATGGGCATGTGCGGTGAATATCAGGGCTATGTGGCCAGAAGTGTGATAATATAATTTATTTTGTGTAATAAACAACTGCAAGGATAGATGATCACAACAAATAGATCATTAATACATAAAAGTAATACATAGATGAATAATGATGATGAGTTATGATGCGTAATCATGGGAGCAAGTGGGTTTACAAACAGGAGCAGCTGATTAGCTTTAGAAAAGCTGAAATAATACCTCAACTGAAGCCAATTGTACTAAATGCACTAAATGTGCACTGTTACAAGAATGATTTTGTTCTATTGTTTTCTATTAATTTATATAATTTTAAGTTAAGTAGGACAGAGTTCTTTTAAAGAAAGATTTACTTATATTCTCAAAAGTTAAGCATGACAGGCTTCTGTTTAAGAAAGAGACCTGTTTTACTGTGTTAATGTTGTCATTTTGAGCTAAAAATAAATGGCTAAATGATCATTTGTTTCCCATATGGTCATATCACAAAGAATATGCATCTGCTTAAATCAAGTTCAAGTCAAATGGTTAAAAAATAATTTCACACACAAAAAAAGAGCTACCACACTGGGAAGGGTGAAGACAACTGGGTTGCCCGGCCCTGGCCACGAGGTGTCCCTTATTTATTTTTCAGGGAGTTGGCAACCCTAGCTGGAGGGTTCTGGGACGTTATATTTGACCTTTGAATGGCTGCAATCCAGGCCACCCGTCGCCTCTTTGTTACTTCGGAAACATGGCTCGAACAATTTAAGAGAAATTATCGGATTACCTCGTTGAAGAGCAACGAGGTAATCCGATAACAACCGATCTCTTTACCCGTCGGCTTCCCATGGCTGTCATGCGACCGGCTATTGCAGTTAATAATACAACGGCTTCTTGTGTTTCTTTTTATCGCTGTATAACTGATTTTAATTGAAAGCCTGCGTGCGCTAGTACCGCTTGCCACGAGTTCCCAGAATCCTTTGCGGTTCTACCCGTGAATGACGTCACATTTTCAATCTCTATATAATATGCATGTTAAATTTTGTATTTGGGGTAAAATATCAAGTCTTTTCAAGTAAACCGGTTCAAGTCCAATTCAAGTCCCAAGTCATTGGTGTAAAAGTCCAAGTCAAGTCACAAGTCTTAGAACATTTTTTCAAGTCAAGTCTAAAGTCATAAAATTAATGACTCGAGTCTGACTCGAGTCCAAGTCATGTGACTCGAGTCCACACCTCTGAATCTGCTAGCGGCCAAAGCAAACACAAGGACGCATCTGATGACTGCTTTCATCTAATGAAAGCTAATAACCTCAACGGATGACTTACTAACCAGGTTGACACAGAGGCTATAGTCAAAGAGTCAGTTTGCTTTAGGGAACTTCCTAACTAAGCGACTTGAAACAGAAGTATCTGCATGATGGCCATATTAAGAGCTGTTTCATCTCTTTAAATACTCAGGAAAGGTGAATAGCTTAGAGGAAACACTGAAACATTTCTTATGAAAAGAAAAGAGATGATTTCATCCCATGAGTCATAATGATAAACAATTAGAAAACATTCGGTTAATATAGAATAGAATAGAATAGAATAGAATTCAACTTTATTGTCATTGCACATGCACAGGTACAGGGCAACGAAATGCAGTTTGCATCCATCCAGAAGTGCTTTAGTGATATAGATATATTACAATATATATTAGCAATAATATAGATATGTGAGTATATTACAGAAATGGGTCTATTATGGTATGTTATAATGTACACGGTATGAAGTATGTTGTGAATATTCTATAACTATAAGTATGTACAGGCTGTAGTGAGTACAAGCTATGTACAGGATATGAACAGGATATAAATATGAAAAACTTTACAGAATCTGGGATATACAGCTATACAGAAATGGGAACTATGCAAGTTGTAAACAGTTGTAGGATTAAAGATTATCGAATGTACAGAATGATTATTTACACAGAGCTATACAGTAGTGCAGTTAAGATAAGTGAGGGTGTAGATAGTTTCTACAGAGGCTATATAAAGTGCTAGTGGTTGTGAGTGGTGGTTCAGTCCATGTTATTATTGTGTTTGAGGGTACAGTTGTCCATTGTGGGTGTGTGTATGTTCAGTCCATGAGTTTAACGTGGGTCAGATGTCAGGAGGCAGAGTTCAGGAGTCTGACAGCTGTATCTACTATGATGCAGTAAGCAAAAATATAAAATGAATGCAGGTCCTGTGGTACCAGCAGGTGGATTCTCTGTAACCTGAAACAGAAGGTTTTCAGTTGAACGTCCAGTTAGTGGAGCAGAGAACTGTTTGGATCCGTTAATTGTTCACAGCCACAGTCATTTGGATGACCTCTGAGCTGAGTCCACAGTTTAACAGCTGCTGTATTGCCTGAATAGGTAGAGGTTACACTGGATCACCTCTCCAGTAGGAAGTGAAAATATGACAGGATAGGCAAACACTTCCTTTCACCTTACAGCCCATTTATTCCTGTTTATCTATCATTACAATGTTGGTAAGGAAGTGACATGATTTCACCGATAAATAGTCCGAGATAAGCATTTTATGATCCTGAAGAAATATGTCAGCTACATAAATGATCACACTGTTGAGGAGTTGCGTTTAAAAGCTGTCTGTTTCTCTGATCACTGAGCTTCTCTTTTCCTAACTCCTGATTCTCCTTCACACCTTTCCTCGACCTTGTTACATTTTCCATTGGCTGATCAGATATAGAAGAGGTCATTTTTTTGGGCTATTTGACTGCAGCCTTCGTCTAAAGCTGTCCCAAAGCTGTCCCACATCCTACTTTTTCTTTACAGGTAAACTTTTAAATAAATATTCACCAGCTGGGACCACATCCTAAATTAGATTTGACTGCCAGTCCAATGAGATTTAGACTGGCGGTGGCTGCTGGGCTGGGCAGATCCTTCATCCACTCCCAGTAGCCTGATCATCCTTTAAAACATAACAACCTACAAAAAAGTAAACAGGATTTAGGATTTAAAACTGTACTTTGTAATTATGACATTGTGCACCAGTGGGAGGAAAAATTTAAAGTAAAAAAAAGTTTCAGAATAAATACATATAAACACAAATCAGTTAATAAAATGTAACTTTTATTTATCCAAAAGTTGAGGTTTTTAGGGCCCCAGCTGATAGAAACCTCGGAGACTGGTTGTTATTAGGGTGTTGGTTCACCAAAAACCAACAGAAGAGTTCATAATTCCCATGGCTTAACTTCTACAACAGGGAGGGCACATGCAAAGCATGATGGGACATGCCATAGATGCATTTGGCAGTTACAGTTAAAATCATGTGACACTTTGAGCATTTTGCCTTTGAGTGGTTTTTTTTGTTCTCTCAAACTCATAAAGTTGCACAGGAAGGAATGCAGCCATCACACACAGACACACCTGTCTGCTGGCCCACATAAACACACACACACATGCAGGCATGCGCACACAGGCTCACAGGAAACTGCACTTCCTGACAAAGACCTCCTACACAAAACCACAGAGAGAAAATTAACATGTATTTGAACTTAATATCAAGAGATGACCAAAGCTACAGAGGAAGCTGCATCTGGAGGCAAAAGTCTAATCTGTTCTGTTTGAAATAAAAATTCTAATTATTTAATTAACCTTTAGTTTTATTTGATTTTAGTACAGATAGCAAGAGAGAGAGAGAGAGAGAGAGAGAGAGAGAGAGAGAGAGAGAGATGGGAACGTCGACCCTCTGTGGTTAACTCTAAAGACTATGTGAAATACCCTATGAAAGTCTAGTAGAAGATGTGAATGCCTCATTATGGACACTCTCTACTGTGACCGTCACTGCTTGGCTATACGACAAACAGTCACAAGGAGCAGTACCCACCTTAAAGGACACTAGAAGCAAAAATATCAAGCCAGTTTTTGTACCTGCAGAAGTCTGATGACGAAAGGGGCGCCTAAGAAGTACAGCAACCTGTCCGTGCCTGAGGCTTTGGAAACCTCCAAGCAAAGAATTGTGTTGTACTTAATTCAGGTTGAGGTGGAAGGAGAGTCATCCATTCATCAATCAATGTTTCTGGTTCTTTTAAACTGCAGAGAGTAATAGAAACCATTGAGACCATACATTGATGCATCAACTTGTGTTATAATCTGAACTCTATGTGCACCCCTATGTGTGGACACCACACATAGGGGTGCAAAATCCAGGGGTCCAGCATTCGGCCCTTTAATGTGTTCCCCTCATGTGCGCTTGTTCACTTATTGCAAATTTTGGTGAAAGATGACTCATCTGACCACACTGTTCTTTTTCCACTAACTCTGGCTCTGTGGTTTTTAGCAACACTCTCACTAATGCACTCTTCTTTGTAAAGAGAGCCCTGCCATAACATCTTCTCTCTCTCTCTCTTCTTTGATTGTCTGACCGTGCGAACTGACAGTGTGATCACATCCTGCACTTACTCTTACAATCACCTTCATGCAACGTATTGCACTGAGAGCATCACGGCCATCAAATGAAAGCCATTGGCCACAATTTCCGTCGCTGCTTTTACGGATGTCTGCATGCAGACGACACGCTAAGATGAGCAGTGTTTTTGACTAAAGCTTCTGCTAGCAATAAAACCTTTTCAAAGTCATTCAACTCTCAAGTTTAAGCAACAAAAATAAAG